>NC_064634.1:84575737-85198919 GCF_023864275.1 Schistocerca cancellata | reverse complement strand
CGCTGACAGGTCAGACAGGCTTGTAAATAGTTGGTGCGCTGTGTATCAGCATTAGTGGCAAATGTAAAGGGCAAGAAACTGTTAGCGATGACGTTCATAAATTCCGTTTCCGTAAGTGTCTCGTCGGTGGCGTTGATACACACAAAGGAAGGAAGGAAGATTGGGTGTAACGTCCCGTCGACATCGAGGTCATTAGAGACGGACCACAACCCCCCGATTGTCTCAAGGATGGTGAAGGAAATCGGCCATGACTTTTCCAAGGAACCTTCCCGCAGCGATTTTGGGAAATCACAGAAAACCTGAATTAGGGTACCCATACCCAGGTTTGAACTGTCGTCCTTCCGAATGGGAGTCCAGTGGGCTAACAGCTTCGCCACCTCGCTCGGTGTTCGTAATACGAGTGTAAGAGGAGAACACGTAAGCATTTTTTGAAATTAAAGTCTTTAAATTGTATTGTCCGTTCGCAGTTAGACCAACGTCATGAAAAGGCTGACTGGAATGTTAACCCGGCAGAGTCAGTAACAGTGTGAAGATAAAGGTTGAAGAAAATTTGTGTGAGCGACCCTCCAAACTTACACGCCTCGAGTTAGCTAATTGTAATGTTGAGACTCTCACAGCGCAAAATTTAGTTCCATTAAGGAATGATATTAGTGAGACTCGATTATGCAAACTTTCGAGCCGACCAGGGTGGCCGAGCGGTTCTAGGCGCTACAGTCTGGAACCGCGGAACCGCTAAGGTCGCAGGTTCAAATCCTGCCTCTTTAGGTTAGTTAGGTTTAAGTAGTTCTAAGTTCTAGGAGACTGATGACCTCAGAAGTTAAGTCCCATAGTGCTCAGAGCCATTTGATCCAAACTTTCGAAGTTACCCGATAACATACCAGAATGACATGACGCACTGACGAGAGAATGTTATCCACACAAAGAAGGGAGAACTTTTTTTATTTATGAACGACTCTGAGAAGAATATTGCGCGTTTCTCATGCCAAACCAATGTGGATTTTCTGAAAGAGTCGAGAACTTTACTTATAGATGTTATCTTCAAGGATTGCCCTAAACTGTTCCATCAAATATTTATAACTCATGGGGTAAATGGGAAAATGAATCATATAAAAAATTGTGTCCTTAATTCAAAATAACACCAGTCGGAACATCACATACGTTCACTTCGAGATTGCAATTCACAGTTTGGTGGCGAACGAATATAAAAGGCTGCGGATTGCATCTCGAGTGGATATGGTGGAGAAACACTGAATCACTGGGATTACCAAATGATTGTAAAACAAAGGAATCTGAAATCGGAAGACTTCTGAAAACTTTGGACTGGCTCTCCTGCCCTCTAAACAAATTGAAGATTGCTTCGTCGGAGACCTAATGTCCCGCAGACCTAATAATGAAGATGTGTATGATTTTTTCGTTATTTACTCCATACCTGTATTCTTGGGCCGACATTTCTAATAGTTCTGAATGGCTACTAACTGCTGTGACGCACTCCACTCTAAACTGAACGCTCAATTTAACTCTTCCCATCACAATATATTCCATCTGTTTGAGGCGTTAAAGGCTGCTCAAATTGAAACTTACGTTAGAATCAGAAGCGAGAAGAAAATTACTCCCAAAAAACGCCGGACAAACAAAATTACATAAAAGAACAAATGAAAAAGCTGTCTAATTCAACAGTAAAACTATCTTAAAACATGTTCTACATAATTTTATTACTTATGCTTGACAACTGCAACTTTGTGTGGGCTGTACTTACATTATGTGAACATCAGACAGTCGAACGTTTTCAACCATAGCTACTGCATGAAGACGGTCCTAAGTCTGTGTAAAATGGAAGGGGGAATGTTATGTTTTGATAGCTTATTGGACTGGACACCTGCGCTACGGAAAAATAAGATGGCAACTAATGGCAATCAATGCGTCAGCTGTCACTGGAGTTCCAGTGGAGTTTTTATTCGCTTGCTTCTTACAATCTACAATATAGAATCCTTTAGAGTTAAAGTAGTCCAAAATTGAAAACAATTTTTTATATCTTTTTAATAAATGCTGTGGGTTCTGTAGCTGTCTCCACTGCCTAGCTGTGAACATTTGACGGTTTGTCATCTGCAACCATAGCGAAATTAATACAGCGAATTTATTTACATCTAAAATGACGCCTGGAATATTACTCAGTTATAGTTTACGTTATTTTACTCTGTTTGAAAGGTCACGTGTTTGTGCGTTTGTGTGCAATATCGTTAGACTTAATTTTAAAGATTTTCGGATTGTACTCATTGTCAAACTGCACTTATAACTTGAACTGTCTCTCTGTAAGATACGAAAATAAGGCGGCGAATTGTTTGCTCAAGGTAGTATCTATCGGAAAACAGATTTATTTGTACGCAAACTAAGACACACGTGTGATCTTCAATCTCCAGTTAAACTTTTATTGTCTTATGGTCAAGTGTTGCCAACTTAACACCGAATATTTTAGAGTTTGTCATAACACGACTGATTCCTAACATCTCACAATGAGAGCTGGCCCCCTTGACAAGTGGTTGTTTGGTTATCCCTAGAAATTCCAAAACAAAATAAAAGAGTACCTTATAGTCATACTTTCCATAATTTATCAAACTTTTTAGAGACGTGAAATGTTCGTCAATTTAGTTGTTGTAGGTGGACACCACTGCTTCGATGATTTCAATGGAGGACATCACTTCCACCAAGTTGGTACGTAATCCAACACTCTGGTGGAATTGGTGTCTTTATTTGAAGTGATGTTCGTATCAAAAAGACTACAATTTTGCAGTTTTCGGCGTCATGTGAAATCAGCGATAGTCACCAAGTGCTTAATATTAAATAGTGGATAAAATTGCTATAAATTTCAATACGAAAAGACTGGCACTGGTCGCAATTGTTTGTTAGCATATTTTGCAGAAACGTTTACGTTGGCTTCTTCTACCTGTTAATGTACTTCCAAGAGCAAATGATTTTAGTGAGACAGAATCCGGTCATGAATCCAGTATACCACAAAAATAAATTTTATATCTTTGAATTCAAGTGTCAACTGATTGTATACGTCTAATGCATTATGATTCCATAATGTGTGAATCGATTATAGCTCTCGTTTGTGCATCGCGGGCAGTAGCGAACAAGTGACCAAAAAACTGCTTGAAATTCTGCATAATTTTAATCGAATCCAGGGTTAATTTATCGTTCACTGCCTGAAGTCATGATGACCCATGAAACATGCTTGCCGGACACTATTATAACATTTCGAACACCAATTGAGTAGCGAAAACTGTACTTTGTTTATGACTGCTAGAATTCAGTAGGAGAGTAAAACACGTCTTATCTGGTGGCAACTGGCATTGAAAAAAGTTTCTGATTATTGCAGGCCTTATTTTGAGCAATCTGAACTATTATGTTTGACGCGTGCAGCAGTCTCGTAAATGAGCAAAATAAAAACTATTCTGAATAACGACTATGAAATTATAGCCTTCCAGATGAGATCAAGAAACTTGTACATCTATTTTAAATTAATCACTGTTATATTTCTATAAATGTTTCATAAGTATTTCGTGGATAGTGATCGATGAACAATTCACAGTTGCAAGTAAGTTCACACTATACATTCTTTTATTGCATCGTAATAACATTACATCACAATACCTTCCACATAGCTGCACTCACAATAACAATCTGAAACTTTTTCGTGAAATAGTTCGACAAATTTATTCTAATCAATGTACTCTGACACTAAGAAGCCCAAGCAGAATCTCAATCAAAAGCCAACTGTTGCAGAGTAAGCTATCACAGGAGTGAGCTCTGTCCAAGAAGTGAGATCTAACCAAGAAGTTAGATTCATAAAATGGCGGTTATGCCTTTTACATTTTCTAATAGTCAGCGAGTAGAACGAAAATGATTACAACTATGTCAGAATTACACGCACAAGTTCAACCCGGTACCCGCCTTACCAACAATTAATTTTATATGATCATTCCTCTTCAAATCGTTCCGCACGCATACTCCCAGATATTTTACAGAAGTAACTGCTACCAGTGTTTGTTCCGCTATCATATAATCATACAATAAAGGATCCTTCTTTCTATGTATTCGCAATACATTACATTTGTCTATGTTAAGGGTCAGTTGCCACTCCCTGCACCAAGTGCCTATCCGCTGCAGGTCTTCCTGCATTTCGCTGCAATTTTCTAATGCTGCAACTTCTCTGTATACTGCAGCACCATCCGTGAAAAGCCGCATGGAATTTCCGACACTATCTACTAGGTCATTTATATATATTGTGAAAAGCAATAGTCCCATATCACTCCCCTGTGGCACGCCAGAGGTTACTTTAACGTATGTAGGCGTCTCTCCATGCAATGTTCTGTTTGATAACAACATGCTGTGTTCTGTTTGCTAGAAACTCTTCAATCCAGCCACACAGCTGGTCTGATGTTCCGTAGGCTCTTACTTTGTTTATCAGGCGACAGTGCGGAACTGTATCGAACGCCTTCCGGAAGTCAAGGAAAATAGCATCTACCTGGGAGCCTGTATCTCATATTTTCTGGGTCTCATGAACAAATAAAGCGAGTTGGGTCTCACACTATCGGTGTTTCCGGAATCCATGTTGATTCCTACAGAGTAGATTATGGGTTTCCAAAAACGACATGATACTAAAGCAAAAAACGTGTTCTAAAATTCTACAACAGATCGAAGTCAGAGATATAGGTCTATAGTTTTGCGCATCTGCTCGACGACCCTTCTTGAAGACTGGAACTACCTGTGCTCTTTTCCAATCATTTGGAACCTTCCGTTCCTCTAGAGACTTGCGGTACACGGCTGTTAGATGGGGGGCAACTTCTTTCGCATACTCTGTGTAGAATCGAATTAGTATCCCGTCAGGTCCAGTGGACTTTCTTCTGTTGAGTGATTCCAGTTATTTTTCTATTCCTTGGACACTTATTTCGATGTCAGCCATTTTTTCGTTTGTGCGAAAATTTAGAGAAGGAACTGCAGTGCGGTCTTCCTCTGTGAAACAGCTTTGGAAAAAGGTGTTTAGTATTTCAGCTTTACGCGTGTCATCCTCTGTTTCAATGCCATCATCATCCCGGAGTGTCTGAATATGCTGTTTCGAGCCACTTACTGATTTAACGTAAGACCAGAACTCCCTAGGATTTTCAGTCATGTTGGTACATAGAATTTTACTTTCGAATTCACTGAACGCTTCACGCATAGCCATCCTTACGCTAACTTTGACATCGTTTAGCTTCTGTTTGTCTGAGAGGTTTTGCCTGCGTTTAAACTTGGAGTGAAGCTCTCTTTGCTTTCGCAGTAGATTCCTAACCTTGTTGTTGAACCACGGTGGGTTTTTCCCGTCCCTCACAGTTTTACTCGGCACGTACCTGTCTAAAACGCATTTTACGATTGCCTTAAACTTTTTCCATAAACGCTCAACATTGTCAGTGTCGGAACAGAAATTTTCGTTCTGATCTGTTAGGTTGTCTGAAATCTGCGTTCTATTACTCTTGCTAAACAGATAAACCTTCCTCCCTTTTTTTATATTCCTATTAACTTCCATATTCAGGGATGCTGCAACGGCCTTATGATCACTGATTCCCTGTTCTGCACTTACAGAGTCGAAAAGTTCGGGTCTGTTTGTTATCAATAGGTCCAAGATGTTATCTCCACGAGTCGGTTCTCTGTTTAATTGCTCGAAGTAATTTTCGGATAGTGCACTCAGTATAATGTCACTCGATGCTCTGTCCCTACCACCCGTCCTAAACATCTGAGTGTCCCAGTCTATATCTGGTAAATTGAAATCTCCGCCTAATCTCCGCCACTAATGCTGCTGAGTCGGGAGGTCGGTAAAAGGAGCCAATTATTAACCTAGCTCGGTTGTTGAGTGTAACCTCCACCCATAATAATTCACAGGAACTATCCACTTCTACTTCACTACAGAATAAACTACTACTAACAGTGAAAACACGCCACCACCGGTTGCATGCAATCTACCCTTTCTAAACACCGTCTGTGCCTTTGTAAAAATTTCGGCAGAATTTATCTCTGGCTTCAGCCAGCTTTCGGTACCTATAACGATTTCAGCTTCGGTGCTTTCTATCTCGAAGTTCCGGTACTTTACCAATGCAGCTTCGACAGTTTACAATTACAATACCGATTGCTGTTTGGTCCCCGCTTGTCCTGACTTTGCCCCACACACTTTGAGGCTGTTGCCCTTTCTGTACTTGCCCGAGGCCATCTAACCTAAAAAACCGCCCAGTCCACGCCACACAACCCCTGCTACCCGTGTAGGCGCTTGTTGCGTGTAGTGGACTCCTGACATATCCAGCGGAACCCGAAACCCCACCACCCTATGGCGCAAGTCGAGGAATCTGCAGCCCACACGGTCGCAGAACCGTCTCAGCCTTTGATTCAGACCCTCCACTCGGCTCTGTACCAAAGGCCCGCAATCAGTCCTGTCGACGATGCTGCAGATGGTGAGCTCTGCTTTCATCCCGCTAGCGAGACTGGCAGTCTTCACCAAATCAGATAGCCGCCGGAAGCCAGAGAGGATTTCCTCCCATCCATAGCGAGACACATCATTGGTGCCGACATGAGCGACCACCTGCAGATGGGTGCACCCTGTACCCTTCATGGCATCCGGAAGGACCCTTTCCACATCTGGAATGACTCCACCCGGTATGCACGCGGAGTGCACATTGGTTACTTCCCCTCTCTTGCTGCCATGTCCCTAAGGGGCCCCATTACGCGCCTGACGTTGAAGCTCCCAACTACCAGTAAGCCCACCCTCTGCGACCGCCCGGATCTTGCAGACTGAGGGGCAACCTCTGGAACAGGACAAGCAGCCATGTTCGGCCGAAGATCAGTATCAGCCTGAGACAGAGCCTGAAACAGGTTCGTCAGACAAACTGGAGAGGCCTTCCGTTCAGCCCTCCGTAATATCTTTCGCCCCCTGCCACACCTCGAGACGACCTGCCACTCTACCACAGGTGAGGGATCAACCTCAATGTGGGCTACTTAAACCTAAATAACCAAAGGACATCACACACATACTTGCCCGAGGCAGGATTCGAACCTGCTACCGTAGCAGTCGCGCGGTTCCGGACTACAGGTCCTACAACCGCTCGGCCACCGCGGCCGGCGTTAGAGAACTTCAAACGCACATCTTCATTCTTCAGTACTCCAGTATCTCACTTCTTTTCACACTGATTACCCGATATTACCCTCTTAAAATTCAGTCTACTCTTCATCATTAATAAATTGTGATCTGACACTGTCTGCTCCACTGTATGATTTCAGAGTCTCTGTCCGACCAAGGCGTAATATAACTAGAATCTTCGGGTGTTTCTAGCCATTTCCCAAGTATACGAAACCCTCTTGCGATTTTTGTGCAGTACATTCGCCATCAGTAGCTGACATTCATTGCGGAACTCAATTAATTAGTCTCCTTTCTCATTTCCTTTAACAAGCCCATTTTATCTAGTAACATATATTCTATTCCTTCCCCTCCTATAGCGTTCAAATCCCCTATGATTATTCCACTTTTATCTTCCTTTACTTCCTAATTACCCATTTAGTGTCCACACATATTTTATCTCTTTGTGCTCTGCTTGTGATATCGCCATATTGCAGGTGTACCTGAACAGTTGCTGCTGATACTGGTTTACTTTCGATTCTGATGAGAATAATCCTATCACTGAACTGTTCTTAGTAGGTCACTCTCTGGACTACCTTACTGGTCATAACTAATTCTATGCCCTTTATTCACTTTCTTCTACTGTTGATACTAACCTATATTCGTCAGGCCGGAAACCCTTGTCTCAATCCCATTTTACTTCACTGACCCCGACTATAAATAGATTGAGCCTTTGCAGTCCCCTTTCATATTTTCTAGCTTCCCAACGACATTCAGACGTTTGACACTCCTCCTGTCGTATTTATCCTTTCATTGGTTACTCAGTCTTTTTGTCATTGTTACCTCCACTTTGGCAATCCCCCGTTGGCGATCCAAATGGATGAGTAATCTGCAGAAACAGTCGTATTTAAAGCAGGATACAACGTCAGCGATGCAATCATTTTCCCTCAGTATCCGGAGTGTCAATAGACCTGTCCCCACAGTGCTCTCCCTTCGCTCTTTCCAGCCGTACTAGGACGCGGTTGAGTAGTTGAACAAGGACGTTACAAGCTATAGCTCCATAGTGAACGGCTCAAAAAGTGACGTATTAGGGCTGTCGTATTGCGCCGTTTGCGCTTCTCGATTACGGCTCTCCTCAGTGTGGTAATGTATCAAGGGTGGCGCTCTGCCTTCCGCAACACAGCACTCCTTGCATGCCCCAGATGCCGGCTGTAATAGACGGTATGATCCCGACTTAACTCCCTGCCGATCGTTCCCAGCAATAACTTTAAAAATGTATGACGCACCTGCTAACTGAATTTGGTGTGCAACGCTATTACGAAGCCAGTAGCATGTCCCTGAATTCGTTCCATTTTTATTGGCGTGGCTATTTGAAAAGGACTCCAAAGATTAGATTAGATTCACATTTCGTTCCGTAGACTCAAAAATGAGGTGATTCTCGTGGGTGTGGAACAATTCAGAAATGAATGAATATAATACTCATTACCCTGTTCATTTGTTAGAAGATTGTCAAAAGAAGTGAATACTTTACAGTATACTGGAACTGCTAATATTACGGAATTAATACACTGTCAGAATGAAACGTAGCTGTACACTTATAATAAATTTATCATACACAGAATACATATCTTCATTATTGTGACCAAGTGCTGTTAAAACTGAAAACTAACAGGCACTTTACTTAAGCTGGTCTAACAGTCTCTGTCAAGATATTCATCAGTAGAGTACAAGGAGTTGCCTATGAAAAAGAGTTCCAAACTCTCGTTGAACTATTCTTTATCTGAAACCACATTTTAATGGTTGCTGACAGTTTATTGAAAATGTGTGTTTCTGAATATCGGATCCCTTTCTGGGCCAAGGTAAGTGATTTTAGGTCTTTATATAGATTGTTCTTATTCCTACTATTGATGCTATATATTGAGCTATTGGTTGGAAACAGACATATTACTTACAACGAATTTCATTAAGGAATAACAATACTCAGAGGCCGTGGTTACAATACCCAGTTCCTTTAACGGGTTTCTACGTGATGTTCTTGAATTTACACCACAAATGAGTCTGACTACACTCTTTGCACTCTAAAAACTTTTGTTCAGTTTGACGAGGTGCCACAGAACATGATCCCATATGACATAATATGACATAATATGACATAATATGACATAATAGAAGGAAAGTAAGCAAAATATGCAAGTTTTTTACATTGATATCTTCTAGTCTGGCTTAATTCGCACTGCAAACAGACTTGTTTTGGAGCTTCAATTCTGTGGTATGCTGAATTTACTATCGAGTTGTAATCCCAGACATTTAACACTGTCAACCCCTTCGATCTGCACGTCTTCATATGTTATACACATGCTGGAATGAAATATATTATAGGTTTTGTGCTTCATATAGTGGGCCTTTCCATAGTTTGATGACTGTGAATTAGCTTTAAACTATTTTATTAATTCCAGAGAAAATTTGATTAGCAGCCACTTCAAAATATGTACTGGACTTGCTATTTATTGCAATGTTTGGATTATGCAAACAAAACAGACTTGCCATCTGGCAATGTAACAGACGAGAAGTCATTAATGTACAGAAGAAAAAGCAACTGACCCAACATGGAACATTATATGTAATTAGTTCACAGTCAGATGAAGAAAGATTGTTTATAGGTATTTCTTAACTGCACCCTTGTTTCCTGTTAGTTACACTCGAACCATTTTGCAGCACTGCCGGTTACAGGATAATATTCTAATTTACTTAGGAGAATACTGTCACTCACACAGTCAAAGCCTTTTCACAGATTGCAGAAATTCTAATAGCCTCTAAACTGTTATCTAATGAATTAAGTACGTTCTCACTGCATGTGTAAATAGCCTTCTCTATATCAGAACCCTGAAGGGACCAAAACTGCGACTTGGACAATATATTATTTGCAGTCAGATGCTTAAGAAGACGCTTGAACACAACCTTTTGAAATATTTTGAAAAAGGCGCCAAAAGTGAAATTGGTCGGTAGTTTGAAGGGATCTCTTTATCCTCATTGTTGTAAAGAGGTTTAACTTCAGTATATTTTAACCAGCCCGGAAATTTTCTGCTTATAAGAGATTGATTACACAAATAACTTAAAACAGAACTCATGAACTCTCTTTCATTAACTTCTTTGTTATGTTATCATAACCAAACACTGGAAGAACAACACTCGTTGCTCTAGCTTACTGTATGTGATATCGTTTACAAATGTGCTGCACTGTCCCAAAACAGTTCCAACAAGTCCAAGCCTTGTGTTCCCCTTCTGTAACACTAATTTTACGTGTTGGTATAATTTCATATCGTTTCTAATGCAGTACTGAGACATACTTATGATGGCGATGCTTTCCTATATGCAACAACATCGTCAGCAAACAGTTTCCAGTGTTGCTGTCTCTATGTGGTAAGACGTGTACATAATACCGAGAGCGTTAATGGTCCTATATAGCCCGTCCTACCACCCTGAATCATGGACGTTCCAGGGATGGGGTGACCTACTGTACTCTATGTGCAACCACGACGAAGGGGATATTTGTGTAAAGGTCACAAACATATGGTTCTTGAAGACACGCACCTACTTTGTCAATAGTGAATAGTTATAATGATGTGACCAACCTGCAGTCTTCTAGGAGATGTCCCCTGTTCAAACAGCTGCACATAGGACACAGATCCACGGTCTTGGGGCTGTAATAAACCATTAGCGAGGAACGTTACGTAATTCAGAAGTTCGTTCACTTCATTTTTAGAAATGCCCCTTAAACTTATTTTAGCAGAACACGATTAACTGCAAGTTACAAACATTATTCACTGCTTTTAACAAGTCACACGTTGTGAACATACTCTACTGGCCATTAAAATTGCTACACCAAGAAGAAATACAGATTCGTTGGACAAATATATTATATTAGAACTGACATGTGATTGCATTTTCACGCAATTTGGGTGCATAGATCCTGAGAAATAAGTACCCAGAACAACCACCTCTGACCGTAATAACGGCCTTGATACGCCTGGGCGTTAAGTCAAACAGAGCTTGGAAGGCGTGTACAGGTACAGCTGCCCATGAAGCTTCAACACGATACCACAGTTCATCAAGAGTAGTGACTGGCGTATTGCGACGAGCCAGTTGCTCGGCCACCATTGAGCAGACGTTTTCAGTTGGTGCGAGATGTGGAGAATGTACTGGCCAGAGCAGCAATCGAACATTTTCTGTATCCAGAAAGGCCCGTACAGGACCTGCAACATGCGGTCGTGCATTATCCTGCTGAAATGTAGGGTTTCGCAGGGATCGAATGAAGGGTAGATCCACGGGTCGTAGCACATCTGAAATGTAACGTCCACTGTTCAAAGTGCCGTCAATGCGAACAAGAGGTGACAGAGACGTGTAACCAATGGCACCCCATACCATCACGCCGGGTGATACGCCAGTATGGCGATGACGAATACACGCTTCCAATGTGCGTTCACCGCGATGTCGCCAAACACGGATGCGACCATCATGATGCTGTAAACAGAACCTGGATTCATCCGAAAAAATGACGTTTTGCCATTCGTGCACCCAGTTTCGTCGTTGATGATGATGATGATGATGATGTTTGGTTTGTGGGGCGCGCAACTGCGTGGTTATCAGCGCCCGTACAATTTCTCAACCTTTGCTCGGTCCAATTTCGCCACTTTCCTGGATGATGATGAAATGATGAGGACAACACAAACACCCAGTCATCTCGAGGCAGGTGAAAATCCCTGACCCCGCCGGGAATCGAACCCGGGACCCCGTGCTCGGGAAGCGAGAACGCTACCGCGAGACCACGAGCTGCGGACTTCGTCGTTGAGTACACCATCGCAGGTGCTCCTGTCTGTGATGCAGCGTCAAGGGTAACCGCAGCCATGGTCTACGAGGTGATAGTCCATGCTCCTGCAAACGTGGTCGAACTGTTCTTGCAGATGCTTGTTGTCGTGCAAACGTCCCCATCTATTGACTCAGGGATCGAGACGTGGCTACACGATCCGTTACAGCTGTGCAGATAAGACGCCTGTCATCTCGACTGCTAGTGATACGAGGCCGTTGGGATCCAGCACGGCGTTCCGTATTACCCTCCTGAACCTACCGATTCCATATTCTGCTAACAGTCATTGGATCTCGACCAATGCGAGCAGCAATGTCGCGATACGATAAACCACAATCGCGATAGGCTACAATCTTAGCTTTATCAAAGTCGGAAACGTGATGGTACACATTTCTCCTCCTTACATGAGGCATCACAACAACGTTTCACTAGGCAACGCCGGGCAACTGCGGTTTGTGTATGAGAAATCGGCTGGAAACTTTCCTCATGTCAGAACGTTGTAGGAGTCGCCACCAGCGCCAACCTTGTGTGAATGCTCTGAAAAGCTAATCATTTGCATATCACAGCATCTTCTTCCTGTCGGTTAAATTTCGCGTCTGTAGCACGTCATCTTCGTGGTGTAGCAATTTTTAAGGGCCAGTAGTGTATTTACAAACCTTATTATCTTGCAACACCAATAACTGATTGCAAGTTACGTATTCTTAAACTGATATGATTAACATTTATATGCAAAATCGAAATTTAACCGAGCACACCAAACAACGCGTCTATCCCACATGGCTGCCCCTTCTGATGTGATTAGGCAGGGCCGCTACTTCGCTGGGGACGCTCCGAAGACACCTGTAGAGCTTCGTCTGCCTTTTAGTTTAGCTCTTGTTTTGAAACAAGTAAGCGATAGGTTGCTATTTAGAAACACTTATTTCGGAATTTTAAGCAAGTTTCACAAGCTGCGACATTGTCGCGAATAAAACTGTGACCAGAATATAGAATAAATTTCCTTTACTTTACGTCTGTGGTCACAAACTTTCTGTCAACAGATTACCGGTTTCGATCTATAATGACCATCTTAAGATCCTCAGCAAAATATGGGCATACATAAAAATACTAGCAGATTGTCCGCAGGTTAAAAAATGAGATAGACCATAATTAAAAGTACTACTGACATACATATACAGTACATTTCTGAGCTTTAAATATTAAGAGGCATACCTGCTAAGCAGGGAAGGGTAGAGGACAAATCTAAGGATGTAGAGGCATATCTCACTAGGGATAAGATAGATACTGCCTACAGGAAAATTAGAGAAAAGAGAATCACTTGTATGACTATCAAGAGCTCAGATGGAAACCCAGTTCTAAGCAAAGAAGAGAAAGTTGGCAGGAGTATAAAGAGGGTCTGTACAAGGGTGATGTACTGGAGGACAATATCATGGAAATGAAAGAGGATGCAGATGAAGATGAAATGGGAGATATGATACTGTTTGAAGAGTTTGACAGAGCACTGAAAGACCTAAGCCGAAACAAGGCCCCTGGAGTAGACAACATTCCATTAGAACTACTGATAGCCTTGGGAGAGCCAGCCCTGACAAAACTCTACCATCTGGTAAGCAAGAGACAGGCGAAATACCCTCAGACTTCAAGAAGAATATAATAATTCCAATCCCAAAGAAAGCAGGTGTCGACAGATGTGAAAATTACCGAACTATCAGTTTAATAAGTCACGGCTGCAAAATACTAACGAGAATTCTTTACAGACGAATGGAAAAACTGGTAGAAGCCGACCTCAGGGAAGATCAGTTTGGATTCCGTAGAAATGTTGGAACACGTGAGGCAATACTGACCCTACGACTTATCTTAGAAAATAGATTAAGGAAAGGTAAACCTACGTTTCTAGCATTTGTAGACTTAGAGAAAGCTTTTGACAATGTTGACTGGAATACCCTCTTTCAAATTCTGAAGGTGGCAGGGGTAAAATACAGGGAGCGAAAGGCTATTTACAATTTGTACAGAAACCAGATGGCAGTTATAAGAGTCGAGAAGCATAAAAAGGAAGCAGTGGTTGGGAAGGAAATGAGATAGGGTTTTAGCCTATCCCTGATGTTATTTAATCTGTATATTGAGTAAGCAGTAAAGGATACAAAAGAAAAATTCAAAGTAGGAGTAGTAACTAACAAAATCAACACGAGCATGTTCAAATATATGTAAATAACAGCATCTGCAAGAGGCATCTTGTCAGCAGTACTACTGTTCAAAACAAACTACCTTCAGGTAGCCACAAGATGTTTGTGTTGTAAGTTCACCAGATGTCGCTACTGTAGGCATACACAAGTCTTCTATGATTAATTGAGCAACTTAAAATAAAGGGGAGATACAAACAGTAAAGTTTTTTATACGCTTATACTGCATAAGAGTCATTACAGTAATGAAAAGCGATTAAATAAAACACGACAAATGTTAGATTGTTAAAAATACGCACAGGCAAGAAATGGTTAGAAGAAGGTGACCACCAGAAGGCCCCCGTACCCGGTGGCACGCCGTTGTAAGAAAAGAATGATAAAATTCCTTACCAGTGCATGAACAACATTGTCTAGTTAATGCAGTATATTATATAAACAGAGAAGGAACAAGGTAATACTAGAGTTATGCGTAAGAAGTACGAAAAAGACTATATATAAAAGAGGCTTTCAGTGATTAAAGTAAAACATTGTCAAACAAAGCAAATTAGGCACTGGGCACGAAGTCACTCTGCCAGTTAAGAAGTTTTGTTGGTTCTTTCTTTTTTGCTTTCTAAACTTCAAGCTCCTCCAACAAATTAAGAGCACAGCCTTTTTTCACTCTGTAGAGAATACGCATATAATTCTCAATGCTCCTTATAGAATGACTAGTTTCAGATAAGTGCTCTCCCAAAGCAGTTTTGTTCCGTGGCTATGAATGTTCTTTAAAACTTAAGTTGAAAGAGCGCCACGTTTGGCCGATATAATATTTGTCACAGTTACTGCAGTAAATCCTGTATACTCCAGAACCATCAAATTTGTCATACTTCCTTTTCAGTTTATGTTTTATTCGTAGTTTTATGGTGTTGTTAACCTGAAAGTCACATCTGACATAAGATTTTTTTAAACATTTTTCTATTTGCAGGGACATTTTGCCGTTAAATTTCATAGGAATAGTTCAAATGGCTCTGAGTACTATGGGACTTAACTTCTAAGGTCATCAGTCCCCTAGAACTTAGAACTACTTAAACCTAACTAACCTAAAATCACACACGTCCATGCCCGAGGCAGGATTCGAACCTGCGACAATAGCGGTCGTGCGGTTCCAGACTGTAGCGCCTAGAACCGCTCGGCCATCCCGGCCGGCTCATAGGAATGGTTTTCGTTCTTTCTTTACTGGTTATATTTCGTGTATGAGTGTGTGTGTGCCTGCTGTTTGTTATACATTTCTTTAGCCTACTATAGGGGCGCGTGACGTCGTTTACAGAAAAACCTTTAGTAGCCTCAATCTACTTTACAATGCTGAGTTCTTTACGTATTTCGCTTTCGTCCAAAAGTAGACGAAGGAGCCAATGAACCATGGAGATTAAGAAGGCCTTTTTACATCGGGGAGGATGGAATGAACTGGCGTTGATGACACTATCTGTACTAGTAGGTTTTCTAAAAATCGAAAACTTTCGTTTGTTCTTAACTTTCCTAATAGTGAGGTCAAGGTCTTCTGCAACTTCAGTGGTAAAAGTTATTTTTCGGTGCGTGCTACCTATTGCCTGGGCAAATGCGTTGACCTCACTGGTGTCGCCTTCTATCAGTAATATCATCAACATACCGTTTATAATAAATCATTTTATCTTTTGGCTGTGGAAACTCGGCAAAAAAATGTGCATTCTAAATCGTTGACAAAAATTTCTGTTAAAGTACCAGCTAGACTATTATCCATCCCAAGCCTGTCTTGTTGATAATAAATTTTGTTACTGAACGCAAAAAAAATGTAAGCTAAGACAAATTCTAGAAATTCAATTAGTTCTGTACACTCCACAGTACTAATCTTGTTATGGGATAGGAGATTTCGTATAATAATGTCAATAGTCTCTTTTACTAGGACATTACTGTAGAGGTTTTTTACATCCAAGATGACTACATGAGGAAAACGGAAGAGTTTTTTGCAGAAAACGATATCATAGATATTCAGAAAGATTCAACTGAGAAGTTTCGTATTATTTGGTATATATTTATCCCTGATTGTAGGCCTATATGCTAGCTCCGAACTGTTTTTCATCCCAAAATAATTATCGAATGTGCAAACTGATTTTATTTTATTTTTTATAAACTTATTTAATTTAAGGCATGGAGATGACATATTGTTCACTATCGGATGAAGCGGATTTCCATCTTTGTGAATCTTAACTTGAGTTCTAGGCTGGGGAAGTTTAACATTCATAATTTTAAGAGATTTCTTTTCATATTCGTAAAGAAGAATCTGGGAGCTGTCAATCTTTCTCCGTAAACTAGTCTGAAACTTCTCAGTTGGATCTTTATGACTATCTATAATATCGTTTTCTGCAAAAAACTCTTCCGTTTTCCTCATGTAGTCATCTTCATATGTCAGAACTGACGTGTTCCCCTTGTGAGCTCGAATGCCCATTGCTTTCTCGTTCTCTAACTTTGTATTGAGACCCTTTAAAATACGGCTCTTGTGATTCACCACTTTACTAGAATCAATTTGAACAGACATAGCCTTATTGACCTTAACAGCTGTGTCCACAATTTGTAGTTTCGTCATCGCAGCCGCTTTGCATACCATTTTAGTTTAAACAATTATTTGCCTGATTAACATGTGGAGTGATATTATGTTGTAAACCTTTATTCAGCAACATATCTTCATCGCTACTCAGTACAATACATGTTAAGTTAGCTACCCTGTATTTGAAACGATGTTGCCCAATGCCATCCCTACTTTTTACAATATATGCATTCTGATGGTTTGATCAATTTAGCCAATTTTTTGTTATGGCAGTTCATGCCATCCTCGTTGAGATAAAAAGGCCTTCTTCACCTCAATGGTTCATTGTCTCCATCGTCTACCTTTGAACGAAAGCGAAATACGTAAAGAACTAGGCATTTTAAAGTAGATTGAGGTAGCTAACGGCTTTTCTGTAACTGACACCACGCGCCCAACGGCAAAATGTCCCTGCAAATAAAAAAACTGCGAATAAAACATAAACTGAAAAGGAAGTATGACAAATTTTATCGCTCTGGAATATACAGGATTTACTGCAGTAACTGTGACAAATATTATATTTCAAATGGGCCGCTGTTTAAACATAAGGTTTAAAGAACATTCACAGCCACAGAACAAAACTGCTTTGGGACAGCACTTATCTGAAACTAGCCATGTATAAGGAGCATTGAGAATTGTATGCGTATTCCACAGAGTGGAAAAAGGCCATGCTCTTAATTTGTTACAGTAGCTTGAAATTTAGAAAGCATAAAAGAAAGAACCAACAAATCCGCTTAACTGGCAGAGTGGCTTCCCGCCCAATGCCTACTTTGCTTTGTTTGACAATGTTTCACTTCAATCACTTTTCTTTCTTTATTGTAATTTCATTTCCCTGCCCCACGTGGGCTGGGGAAGGCTGTGAGTGGCACAGTCCCCTGCTCTTCAGCCAAACGGCTTTATAAAATACAGAAAGGGGATTCTCACATAAAAAGGGGGATAAAAAGGGGGACATAAAAATACTGTAAATAGAGATGATGGGAGTTAAAATACACACAAATACAGGGACATGCACTGGTGGACAGTTAAAAAGTCGACATAAATTTAAAGAACACAGCTGGTAATTTGAAGCACACTTAAAAAACACTGGAGGCAAAAAAAGTTAAAAGTCGGCCACAGCATAAAAAGCACATGAACAATCATGGACTATATACAGGCCAAGCACACAATTAAAACCACATCACTAGACGACACTGTACAATGGCACCGAACACAAAACAAAAGCAGCACACTTGATAATGAATAAAAACCTGGGAGGATCTGCCGGGGGAGGAGGGGGAGGGGGGAAGGAAGAACAGAAAAGGAGGCGAGAAGGAGGGGAGAGAAAGCGGGATGGGGTGGGAGGTGCGCTAAAGTGGACAGCTGGGGAGGGAAGGGATGGGAGCGGAAAACAGCCAAGGAGGGGGTGCAGGGACTCAGGGGGGGAGGGAAATCTGCTCTGGGAGAAAGAGGTGAGAGGAAAAGGATGTCCCTGGGGTGTGGGCGGGGGGTGGATCAAGGCCAGGCTGCAGTTAGAATAGATATCATGACGGAGTTCAACATCCAGGACGGGGAGGTGCTGGAAATTTCCCTGATGAAGGAGATGGATGGTGTGGGGGTGGAGAGAGGGAGGGATACAGCGATAGGGCGTGGGTGGAGAGAAAGGAGGAAACCAGAGGGTGGGGAGGATCAAGCTGGCAGAGAGTGTAAAGGATGTGGTGATGTTGGAGAAAAAGGAGGAGGTGGGGGAAGGGTATGAGAACATACAGGAGTCATTTGTGTTAAGGAAGGCAGATACGGAAGACAAGGTGGAGTGCGTGGTGTTCTAGGATTATGAGGGCCTTATAAAAGAGGGGGGGGGAGAGACCCAGGCAACCCTGACATAACAGAGGATAGGGCAGATAAGGGATTTGTAGATGTAGAGGATGGTGGAAGGACGCAATCCCCATGTCCGGCCACACAGGAGTTTCTGGAGGTGGAGGTGGGAATGGGCTTTCTGCTGGATAGTCAGGAGATGAGGGGTCCAGGTGAGGTGATGGTCGATGGTGAGGCTAAGGTATCTCAGGGTGAGGGTGAGCTGGATGGGACAACCATAAATAGTGAGGTAGAAATCATGGAGATGGAATGAGCGGGTGTTGCGGCATATGATGATTGCATGAGTTTTGGAGGGGTTGATAACAAGGAACCACTGGTTACACAAAGTGGTGGATTTGAAGGGTACATCAGGACCATTGAAGGGTAGGATAGAGAGCCAGGAAGGCGGTGTCATCAGCATATTGGAGGTGGACATGTGTGGGTGGCTTAGGAATATCTGTGCGGTCTACAGGTGATAGAGGAGAGGGGAGAGGAGGAGAGGACGAAGCTCTGGGGGATACCAGCAGTGGGATAAAAGGGTCGGGAGTTCGTGTCATGGAGGGTGATATAGGAAGGACGGTGTGAGAGGAATGAAGCTACCAGACGGACAAAATTGATAGGTAGGGCGTAGGTTTGGAGTTTAAAGAGGAGACAGGGATGCCATAAGTGGTTGTAGGCATTTTGGAGATCGAGGGAAACAAAAATTGCGGAGCGACGGGGGTTAAGTTGGAGGGAAAGAAAGTGGACGAGGTTAAGGAGTTGGTGTTCGGTGGAGAAGGAGAGTCGGAAGCCACACTGGGTAAGGGGGAGGAGTTTGTGATGGATACGACAGGAGAGGATGGATTCAAAGACCTTACTGAAGACAGAGGTGAGGCAGATGGGACGATAGAAAGAGGCAACGGAAGGGAGGTTTGTTGGGTATGAGGAATAAGAGGATGTGGGAAGTCTTCCACAGGTCGGGGTAGAAGCCGGTAGAGAGGATGACGCTTTATAAATTGGCAAGGACAGTCAGGAAGGAGAAGGGGCATTTTCTAAGGTGGTGGTAGGTGACACAGTTGTGACCAGGGACCGTGTTGCGTTTGGAGGATTTAACCACTGATAGTTTGTTGACAGTTTGACCTAGTATAGAGTGCCTTATATATTTACTTCGTTTTCGTACGTTGTACACATAACTCTAGTATATTCGTGTTCCTTCTCTGTTTATATAATATACTGCATTAACTAGACAATGTTGTTCATGCACTGGTACGGAATTTTATCATTCTTTTCATGAACCGTGTGCTGCAGAGTACGGGGGCCTTCTGGTGGTCACGTTCTTCTACCTATGCGTATTTGTGGCGTTAGCGCTAAGAGAGGGCGCTGATTATGTGCTGCAGTACGTTTTCTTTCATTGTGGCTTCTATAGCAATTTGTTTTATAGTTTTTCTATTATTCTGTGCACCACGAAAACTCCGTTTCGAAACGGAGTTCATTTATACAATATTCAATCTGATGACACGTTGCAGCACGAGGGGTGGGGTGGTGGGAGGTTTACTTGTGTCTAGCGGTGTACTGCTAGAGGTACCTAGTTGAAGTTAGTGTGGCATGAGTAAGTTTGAGAACTGACCGTTCAAAGACATGAGTTGCATAATTATTTATTCATATATAGTTGTAAATTGATTCACTGTGGAACAATATATTGTCAAACCGTTACAAGTGTTTTTAATGAAATTTATCTTACTTACTAATTATCGTCAGATTATCATTTGTAAGTTCAAATGTTTTTCTTATTTTAAAAGGTTAAATTTTTTGTACTTTTTGGAAAATTTGAGAACACAAGGTGTTAACAGACATTATGAAGAAATTTTGATACCTTCACACAGATAGCTGAAGGCTTCACATTCGTTTCTGTGTAAAACTGTCAAAGGGTCTTAATTATTGACTTTTAGAAGTTTTTTTAAAATATATTTATGAAATACTAATTTAAAGTAAGATGAGCAATTACCTTGATGTCTCTACACAGCTAATGTTGTTTTTCGTTGGGCTTTCAGTATAACACCAGTTCGTTCCGCTCTCCAAAAGTCCGTTTCTCCACATTGTTCATGATAGGGTCAAACCCTCTCAACTGTATTGAAGAAATACCAGATATATAGGGTGTAACTGGTAAAAGTTCAGATATTAGTGTGTATCAAACAGTCTTCCCACAAACAAGTTATGTAATTTACTACCTGAAGTTTTCTGCACGATTAAACTGGGCCACAACTGCACTATGCCTGTCAGTGTAGCCGGCCGCTGTGGCCGAGCGGTTCTAGGCGCTTCAGTCCGGAACCGCGCTGCTGCTGCGGCCGCAGGTTTGAATCCTGCCTCGGACATGGATGTGTGTGATGTCCTTAGGTTAGTTACGTTTAAGTAGTTTTAAGTCTAGAAGACTGATGACCTCAGATGTTAAGTCCCATAGTGCTTAGAGCCATTTGAACCCTGTCAGTGTAGACTAACCGTTTTGTGTCCACGCTTCAACACCTCATCTGCTGTCCAGGAAAAAATAACCTCTTATCACATTTACTTGGAGAGACTACCAACCTAAGAACCTACGACTTATAATAGCTATAGTCTGCAAATGAAGTAAATACTGATGTAACAAAAATTATGTGGTGATGTTTGGAGTACAAATAGATGTACAAATTGATTTGCAATATGAATGTAAAATTTCTCGCTCCGCATTATGACGATTTATCGTGTAAAATGATCCATGGAACATGAAAGTAACTAACTAACAATTCAGTACATAGTCCTCAGGCACCAATAGAAATGTGTACATCTATACACATTAACCCTCTATATAAATTAAACAACACAGCACTGAGCACGGATCCCTGCAATAAGCTGTTATTGAATATTCAGGTAATCTCAAAGGTCTTCTGACTAAAATTAACTTGTCACAGGACGTAGACTATAACGGATCTTTTCAAAACTCTCCAGCTATGACCTTTGGACCTGTTACCAAGATCATCGTCAAATATTTCGGTACAGAAGAGACGTGCACACTTACAGACATAGGCACAGTGCTGTGCGGGGTACCAGAAGAGACGGTAACCTGCCGGCAGACAGAGCGGCTTTGGCAGGTGCTGAGCCCTCTGGAGCCGTATGCGGCGATTCGCGGTGGGGCACACAATCGGCTCGGCAAACGAGCGCCCCTTCCGCCCCCTCCGCCCCCGCGCCTCCCCTGCTCGCTGGGATTGATTCGACGCGTTATTTGGCGACGACGCCCGCACTCCGCCTGGCCCGATGCGTATTTGATGGCCGACCCGGCACCGCGCGGGGGCGGATCATTCCGCCAAGTGGGGGCGGCGGACGGGGGCGGAGGCCATCTCGGCAGAAGGAAAGCTTTCAGGTCGGCGATCGGTTCGCGGTTAGCTGGGCCCGGTTCATCACAGTTGGGAGGCTATTGGGCGAGGCTGGAGTTGGGGGCTGCGAGTAACGGAGTAACAGAGGGTGTGGGTGAGACGGGGGGCCGCGGGGTGGCGTTAGGGTTGGGGGGAAAGCCACGCGCTCCACGTAGCACTCGCTTTCCGTACACTGTGGCCTTTCGCGACTTATCCGCCTTTCAGAGCAGTATGATCGGTAAGTGGCATTACGATTCTCTAACACCCAAAAACGAGGACGACCTTGACATACGTTTAGGACGGTTCTAGTCCGATTGTTGATAAGACGGTAGGATAAGGTAAACATTGCAGATATCATATCATATACAGGGTGAACCGGGTACAACTGCAGATATTTTTATTGGTGACTGAGAACGCCGTACTCAACAATATTACAGCGTATAACACTCCTGTCTGCTACTGCTATACCATAACCTTAAAGTTGGAGGCAGGTCGTGAAATAAATCTTGTTAAAGCAATTATGGTATAAAGCAACAGAGCAGTGTTACCCTCTGAGAGGAATTTTGTTATGTTGACCGTGCTGTACCTAACGGGGGTGGCTTATCGGAAGTGAAAGTCAAAATTACGTAAATATTTGAACAGTAACAAACAAAATTTTTTCCTATCTGCACTGTTTAATGGATAAAGAAAACGGTCGCCAGCCTAATTAGGCAAGAAAATGATTAACATTCTTGTTCGAGAATATAGTTATTAGTAACTTTAACGGATAAACTCAACCTATACTTTGTCACACGCGAGTGCAATGAACTCTGAGACATACATATGTTTTAAGATTGAAGCTCACAACTGGAGCAGCACAAACTATTTGCAAAAATATAAAAGATACCGAAACACACTATTACTTTCAGAGCTTGTTCAGACTGAATGGTCTTTATAACATTACTATTAACATTCACTGCAGAATCATTAATTGGACATAGGTTCAGTGTTATTGTTCAAACATTTTCCTAGCTGGCATGAAATTATAAATGTAGTTCACTGCAAAATTATGAACTGGTCACAGGTTAAGTATCTCTCAACTGAATACTATTCTATTAAGAATGAAGGTTATATGGAAATCATCAACAGGTTACTTCTCACTGTCTTTTGAATAAAGAAATTGTTTTCATAGATAGTGGTCTTCCCATTAATTGTTACCTAGCATTAACACAATAGACAAACTGTGGATCCTGTTATACTATTAATATGCACTTCCAATACACAAGAGAGACAAACACTTAGCAGATGAGTATATAACCTTCCATAAATGCAATTCATGACTTTTACTACAGTGAGACACAATGTTGACAAATTTGCAAGATACTGACTCACCTTCTGCGATTTACAACAGGCAGCAATGTGATCATTTACTAAGCAAAACTTTATAAGCCTCAGTCTCAAGAACTTTTAATTTTGAAGTTGCCAACAACACTTTAATAAGCAGTTTTAATAGGAAAATTATTTTCAGTAAGCATCATTTACTTTAACTCGCTCTCTTGCCACATTAACTTTCTTTTTACTATGTTCAAGAGGCATTAATTAGCAAAACACTGGTCTTTAACGTTCTTTCAGTAGGGACACTCGGTAATCACTTTAGTTCAAACGGAGAGGAACCTGAGAGATGTTATGATAAGGAAAAAATTAAGGTAGTACATAAATTCAGTTATAAGTTAACTTATATTTGTGCACACTAAATCGCCCAATAAGCTGATCCTTCACTGTACATTATTATAGTACTCCTTTACAGTGAATGCGCAATGTGGTGGCAACTGCATGTTGGTAAGCGGATTTGCAGACAGAATTGCTGGACTTTGGCCCTTCTTGGTGGCGATGATGAATACCAATTCCAGAATCGTTCCCGCTATTTATCCCTCCATCCGAGGCATTGGAAAGCCGCAAATAAAGCCTCTTTCGGAACCAGAACAATATGCCACTTTTATATGCCACTTTTACATGGCAGTGCACAGTTTGGTAGCTCGTCCCCGACTGACTCATGTTCCACCTTTTCTACCTAAGCCAACCACAATTTGCGTGCACTACACAGTTCCATTCCCGAGGGGAACCACAACACCTTTTATATACAGAATAACTAAGAACCCTAAGTGAAGGTCAGCAGTTTACATAACAGCAAACAGACATTTTAAACAAAACAGAACATTTGCACATATTGACATTTCTACAAAAAATTATTCACACAGAAATTACAACTATATGTAGTAAGTTTTGTTCCCTCCAAATGGGACAAAGAATTTAAATGACAGATACACTACTTTGCATAGAATCAAATCATGACATCAAAGTTCTTACAAAGAAAGGAGTATACAATTTTATGTTATAGATTCAAACAAACACATTTACATCAAAGTTCTTACAAAGAAAGGAGTATACAATTTTATGTTATCGATTCAAACAAACACATTTACTGAAGCTCAATTAAATTAAATAAAACAAAAGCAAAATAAATCAGTAGAGTATAACAGCTATGGTGTTACAAGCGATATTATCATTTGCAGAGTACTAATGATAGCTGTTACAAGTCGTATGTTGGTTGGACTTCCAACTGTATATATGGTAAGAGTAAGCCTTCACAGCTTATTTTTCTTTGCGCAGGAGGTCTGCTTTTGAAATGTAGACACGTGGACGCAAAGCGGCTAGTCTATACTGACAGGTGTAGTCCACTTAGTGGTCAGTTACGACCATGCAGAAAACATGAGGTCGCAAAGTTTGTGATGTGGGAAGACTGTTAGACGCAGAGAAATACAACCAGTATGCTGATGCTTGTACATATTAAGTTACCACATGTAAAATGCCTGCCTTTACATCCATTCCACCCTGTATATATATGATGAATTTTTTTCGTTTTAAATAACAAAGTACGATGCTGCAAAACAGTGGCCGTCATGTTTCGCACTAATCCCTTTAGGTCTGTGTAATAAAACATTGTCAGTTAAGTTTCATGTTGTCACATGGCTGCATTGCGTATGAAACAAACAAAATGAAAAGAAATATTACGCACCTCACATGTATTTATTTCACTTAAGAGCCCATGACCCATGAGTATGTTTTACTGGATTATCACAGCCAAGAAAAGTAGATATATCAAAGCTAACGAGATCGAAACATGGTTGTAAGTAATGTAAATCGAAAATGCCGGCTTTATTGCCGTAACTGATCGATTGTAAGCAAACAACACATGATGTATTTCAATAACAGAAGCAAAAAGTATGTAAATTGACGACGATACGAAAAGAAAAAAAATCAAAATATCTCAATAACCAAAACTAAAATCATAGTACGTTAGCAGAAATCGCAAAAATGTATGTGGACGCCAGACTGAACGTCGAAATAGTGGGCGTATGGTAACTTTATCGCTAGGTGATTGACTTTTGTTAACTTATAAGTGCGTAGAACTTGCCTGGAATTATATTTTCGATTAAAGACGTTGCAGTGATAGGAATACTGTGATTAGTCACTGCAAAGCTGTGCGTGTGATACTGAGGCAATGTTAGGTATTTATACGTAAAGTTCTTTAAATTTCCGATTATTTGAGCGAAGGAGATGAGAGGAACGTGACTTCACAAGTCAGTCTACTAAAAATGTCAACGTCAGCTCAAAGATTTAAGTGTTCGTTTTTCCCGATCGCTGTTCGAGAGCGGAATGGTAGAGAAGTAGCTTAAACGTGGTTCGATGTACCCTCTGCCAGGCACTTAATTGTGAGATGTAGATGTAGTTACAGAAGTGGCCACTTGGGTAGTTCTGACAGGATACAGACTGGTGAAGCTAGCAGACCGTCTGAGAGCCACAGATGCGCATGTTTTCGAGATGGTGCTGAGGCAACGAGATATTTAAGTGCATTATCCTTGTACTGAACAACAATAAACTGGCATCACTCGAAGAGTTTTTAAGATATTTCTGCGATCTGACTCTAGATTTGTATTCATTTATTTCACACAATCATGATCTCGGCTTTATAGCCATTGTCAAGTGCAACATGAACTGAAAATTAATAAAAATGCATAAATCATGACGTTCAGGGCATAATATTAGTGAGAAAGAGTCATTACGTTTTTAGGAAAAATAATTATGTCTAAAAAAAGTCCTTCCTGCCTACAAGACGTGACAGCGTTCAAATAACATTTATTTGATCTTAAAAACCATTCGTCGTATTAAACCATATGATTACCTATCCAAAATACATCATATGGCTGAAATTGTACATAGAAAATGGACATTAACGAACTGTGGTGCGTATTTGACAGCCAATGCTTTGCTATGACCTGCATTCGTCACGTCCATAAACGGACTGGCGTTAACATTTGTGGACACTACAGCAGATATCGTTACAAAGCTGTATCATTGTGTGAGTTACATGGTCTTTGGATCGTCAAAGGCATTACCGGGAAAGGGAAATAGGATTCTTTATTCCGCTGTGTGCTTAATATATCTTTAAAAATACATGCTCATAATAGACTCTTACACAGATATAAGACAATAGTCTTTTGTCAAAACGTAAATATAACCATTTCTCGATGCACAACAATACATGATCCAAAAATGATCTCGCAGATGCAGTATTATAAGGCAGTAATCAGTTGATTCGTGGTGACTAACATAAAAAACATAACATACATGTGATACCACCAGAAAACCAAGGAATCCCACAACCGCAAAAACCCCGGGATCCTACCGCTGAACCATCTGTCTATTGGCCGAAGTGGCCGTGCGGTTCTAGGCGCTACAGTCTGGAGCCGAGCGACCGCTACGGTCGCATGTTCGAATCCTGCCTCGGGCATGGATGTATGTGGTGTCCTTAGGTTAGTTAGGTTTAATTAGTTCTAAGTTCTAGGCGACTAATGACCTCAGAAGTTGAGTCGCATAGTGCTCAGAGCCATTTGAACCATTTGAACCATCTGTCTATTGCTCCTCACACCCCCGCCCCCCTGCCACCTAGCACCCACCCTCCCAAAACCCATGTTTCCATCTTTTGTGCCTTATCTCTCCCCTCCCTTCCCCTTCCCATCCTATAACCTTTCCTGCCAACGCCCTTTTTTCCTTCTCCCCTTCGTCCTCCCACCACTGTACAGTAGATTTTCGTGTAGAGTTTTGTGGACACTGTCTAGGGAGTGTACAGGGAATGTCACTAACATTGATCTCGCAAATTGCGATTATGGTTCAACATCAGCTGTAGAATGTTTCAGAACAAGTGAAGAGCTATGCCAGACCGGAACTCGAACCGGGATTTCCCGCCTGTTGCTAACAGCTGCCTTAATCACTTCGGCTATCCGAACACGCTTCCGGAAACGACCCAGATCTCCATTTCTCCTTCTGTCTCTACATTCTCTTGCTCTCACACTACACTCCACGGTTCCTGCGCACACATTGAGACACTGTTCTCTCGTCAAAGTGGTTAAGGCGACTGCTCGCGACAAGCAGGAAATCCGGGTTGAAGCTCCTGTCGGGCGCAAATTTTCATTTGCTATGAAATATTCTACAGCTGATGCTCGATCATAATTGCGATTTGCGAGTTCCTACTTGATTGGAAGTGACTGTTGATCGTCGACACACTACATCTTCCTTCATAAATGCATGCATGTCACAAGGAACATTGCTTTGCTCTACATGTACAACACACACGCTGCAGTACACTATTACGTCCCGTGGCAAGGCAGTATCGTTGTGATGGACTAAAATACGCTCGACGGTAGAACGGTGGGATACGGAAGTACTAAGGAATGACGAGTCAGGCTTGAAGTTCTCTAAGACTATAGATACAGTAATAAGGAATCGCTCAGAAGGCAGTACAGTTGAAGAGGAATGGGTATCTCTAAAAAAGGACAATCACAGAAGTTGGAAAGAAAAACACAGGTACAAAGAAGGTAACTGCGAAGAAACCATGGCTAACAGAAGAACTACTTCAGTTGATCAATGAAAGAAGGAAGTACAAAAATGTTCAGAGAAATTCAGGAATGCAGAAATACAAATCGCTGAGGAATGAAATAAATAGGAAGTGCAGGAAAGCTAAGATGAAATGGGTGTATTAAAAACGTGAAGAAATCAAAAAAGAAATGATTGTCTGAGGGACTGACTTAGCATATAGGATAGTTAAAACAACCTTCGGTGAAATTAAAGCAAAGGACGGTAACATTAAGAGTGCAACCAGTATTCCATTGTTAAATGCAGAGGAGAGAGCGGATAGGTGGAAAGAGTGCATTGAAGGCCTCTGTGAAAAGGACGATTTCTCTGCGGTGATAGAAGAAGAAACAGGAGTAGCACACATAGGGGACTTGGTTTTAGGATCAGAGCTTTGGATGACGTAAGGTCAAATAAGGCAGAAGGAATACATAACATTCCATCAGAATTTCTGCAATCATTCTGGAGATATACCAACCGACTTTCGGAAAACTATCAAATTCCGAAGACTGCAAGAGCTGACAAGTGCGAGAACTATCGCACAATCAGCTTAATAGCTCATGCATCCAAGTTGCTGACAAGAATAATATACAGAAGAATGCAAGAGAAAATTGAAGATGTGTAAGATGACGAAAGATGACGATCAGTTTGACTTCAGGAAAGGTAAAGGCACCAGAGACGCAATTCTGACGTCGTTGTTGGTAATGGAAGCAAGACTAAAGAAGAATCAAGACACGTTCATGGGACTTGTCGACCTGGAAGAAGCGTTCGACAGTTTAAAATGGTGGAAGATGTTCGAAGGTCTAAGGAAAAGAAAGGTAAGCTATAGGGAGAGACGGGTAATATGCAATGTGTACAAGGGCCAAGAGGAAATAATAAGAGTGGACGAACAAGAACAAAGTGCTCGGATTAAAAAGGGTGTAAGTCAGGGATGTAGTTTGTGACCTTCTTGTCAATCTGCACACCGAAAAGCAATGATGGAAATAAAAGAAAGGTTCATGAGTGGAATTAAAATTCAAGGCGAAAGGATAAGAACGATATCATTCGCTGATGACATTGCTGTCCTTCGTGAAAGTGAAACAGAATTACATAATCCGTTGAATGAGATGAACAGTTTAATGAATACAGAATATGGATTGAGTAATGAGAAGCAGCAGAAATGAGATCGATGGTTACGCAGTACATGAAGTTAAGGAATTATACTTCCTAGGTAGCAAAATAAGCCATGAGTTAAAAAAAAAGAAGATTTATAAATGTTCTTGCCAACTTTTATATTTTATATTCTTTTGTTTTACTTATTTATTTATTTATTTTCATCAGTCTTCTGACTGGTTTGGTGCGAAACACCCCGAATTCCTCAACTGTGTCAACCTCTTCATCTCAGAATCGCGTTTGCAACCTATGTCCTCAATTGTTTTCTAAATATATCCCGATCTCTGTCTTCCCTTACAGTACTTACCCTCTACTACAGTGAAAGTTATTCTCCGAAGTCTTAACAAATGTTCTATCATCCCGTCCCGTCTTCTTCTCAGTGTTTTCCGTTTAATCCTTTCCTCGCCGATTCTGCGGGGACCCTCCTCATTCTTTACCTTCTCAGTCCACCTCATTTTCAAAATTCTTCTGTAGAATCACATTTCAGGTGCTTATATTGTGTTCCGGTTTTCCCACAGTCCATGTTTAACTACCAGACAATCTGCTGTGTTAGAAACACACATTCTCAGAACTTTCTTCCACAAATTAAAAAAATGGTTCAAATGGCTCTGAGCACTATGGGACTCAACTGCTGTGGTCATAAGTCCCCTAGAACTTAGAACTACTTAAACCTAACTAACCTAAGGACATCACACACATCCATGCCCGAGGCAGGATTCGAACCTGCGACCGTAGCGGTCGTGCGGTTCCAGACTGTAGCGCCTTTAACCGCTCGGTCACTCCGGCCGGCTCCACAAATTAAGGCCTATGTTTAATATTAGTAGACTTCTTTTGGCCAGAAATGCCATTTTTGCTAGTAGACTTCTTTTGGCCAGAAATGCCATTTTTGCCAGGGCGAGTCTGTTTTTTTTTTATGTCCTCCTTGCTAAGTCAGTCATGGGTTATTCTGCTGCCCTAGTAGCGGAATTCCTTAACTTCATTCACTTAGTGACCATTAATCCCGATGTTAAGTTTTTCCTGTTCTCATTTCCGCTACATTACTTTTCGTCTTTCTTCGCTTTACTCTCAGTCCATATCCTGTACTTATTAGAATGTTCATTCCATTCAGCAGATCCTATTCTTCTTCACTTTCAATGCGGAGAGCGAGTCTTATCACTGATATCCTTGTAATTCCACTGTTGAACGTTTCTTTTATTTTAGTCATTGCTTCTTGATGTGTAGATTGAACAGTAGGGGCGAAAGATTACATCCCTGTCTTACACCCTTTTGAATCCGAGTATTTCATTCTTGGTTTCCACTCTTATTGTTCCCTCTTGGTTCTTGTACATATTGTATATTACCCGACTTTTCCTGTAGCTTACGCCTATTTTTCTCAGAATTTAGAACAAATTGACATTGTCGAACGCTTTTTCCAAGTCGACAAATCCTGCGGAAGTGTCTTGATTTTTGTTTAGTCTCGCTTCCATTATTAACCGCAACATCTGAACCGCCTCTGTGGTGCCTATCCTAAAGCCCAACTGATCGTCATCTAACACACCCTCCATTTTCTTTTCCATTCATCTGTAGCAATATATTATTCTTGTCAGCAACTTGGATGCATGAGCTGCTAAGTTGATTGGGCGATAATTGTCCCACTTGTCCGCTCCATCCATCTGGGGGATTGTGTGGATCATGTTTTCCGAAAGTCATATGGTATATCGACACATATATACGTCAACGTGAGTACTCGTTTTATTGTCACTTTCCCCAACGATTTTAGGAATTCTGATGGAATGTTATCTATTCCACCTCTCTTCTTTGATCTTAAGCCTTCCAAAACTCTTTTAAATTCTGATTCTAATACCGGATCTCCCCTGTCTTCTAGATCGACTGCTGTTTCTCCATCTATCACGTCGCTAGACAAGTTTTTCGCTCATAGAACCCTTTAATGTACTCTTTCCACCTATCAGCACCCTCCTCTCTATTAAATAGTGGAATTACCATGGCGTTCTTAATGTTACCGCTCTTCATTTTAATTTCACTAAAGGTTGTTATTGAGTTTTCTATATGCTGAGTAAATCCTTTGGACAATCAGTTCTTTTTCGATTCCTTCACATTTCTCATGCAGGCATTTCGTCTTCGCTTCTCCGAGTGGGGTAGCGTGTGGTCTCGGGCTCCTTGTCACGGTCCACGTGGCTTCCCCCGTCGGAGATTCGAGTCCTCCCTCTGGCATGGGTGTGTGTTTCGTCCTTAGCGTAAGTTATTTTAAGCTAGATTAAATAGTGTGTAAGCTTAGGGACCGATGACCTCAGCAGTCTGGTCCCATAAGACCTTACCACTTCCTATTTATTTCATTTCTAAGTGACTTGCATTTCTGTATTCCTGAATTTCCCAGAATATGTTTTTACTTCTTTATTTCATCGATCAAGAGAAGTATTTGGTCCGTTGCATGACTGATAGGTCGCGGCGCGGTCTCTATTAGACCATCTTTTCCTTACGAGGGCGTAGTTCGTGCAACGATCGGAGGGGCGAGGGCAGTGAAAATCAGTCCTGGAAGGTGAAACAGTTCGCTGGAGACGAGGTGGTCTAGTTGGAACCTGGTGGCGAGGAGACTAGTGTGCCGGCAGTTGACGAATGATACACTACTGGCCATTAAAATTGTTACACCACGAAGATGACGTGCTACAGACGCGAAATTTAACCGACAGGAAGAAGATGCTGAGATATGCATATGATTAACTTCTCAGAGCATTCACACAAGATTGGCGCCGGTGGCGACACCTACAACGTGCTGACATGAGGAAAGTTTCCCACCGATTTCTCATACATAAACAGCAGTTGACCGCCGTTGCCCGTTGATCATTGTTGTGATACCTCGTGTAAGGAGGAGAAATGCGCACCATTACTTGTCCCACTTTGATAAAGGTCGGATTCTAGCCTATCGCGATTGCGGTTTATCCTATCGCGACATTGCTGCTCGCGTTGGTCGAGATCCATTGGCTGTTAGCAGAATATGGAATCGGTGGGTTCAGGAGGGTAATACGGAACTCCGTGCTGGATCCCAACGGCCTCGTATCACTAGCAGTCGACATGACAGGCGTCTTATCCGCATGACTGTAACGGATCGTGCAGCCACGTCTCGATCCCTGAGTCAACAGATGGGGACGTTCCCAAGACAACAACCATCTGCACCAACAGTTCGATGACGTTTACAACAGCATGCACTATCAGCTCGGAGACCACGGCTGCGGCTACCCTTGACGCTGCATCATAGACAGGTGCGCCTGCGATGGTGTACTCAACGACGAACCTGGGTGCACGAATAGCAAAACGTCATTTTTTCGGATGAATCCAGGTTCTGGTTACAGCATCATGGTGGTCGCATCCGTGTTTGGCGACATGGCGGTATTCGTCATCGCCACACTGGCGTATCACCCGGCGTGATAGTATGGGGTGCCATTAGTTACACGTCTCGGTCACCTCTTGTTCGCATTGACGGCACTTTGAACAGGGGACGTTATATTTCAGATGTGTTACGACCCGTGGATCTACCCTTCATTCGATCCCTGCGAAACCCTACATTTCAGCAGGATAATGCACGACCGCATGTTGCAGGTCCCGTACGGGCCTTTCTGGATACAGAAAATGTTCGATTGCTCCTCTGGCCAGTACATTCTCCACATCTCTCACCAACTGAAAACGTCTGGTCAATGGTGGCCGAGCAACTGGCTCGTCACAAAACGCCAGTGACTACTCTTGATGAACTGTGGTATCGTGTTGAAGCTGCATGGGCAGCTGTACCTGTACACGCCATCCAGGCTCTGTCTGACTCAACGCCCAGGCGTATCAAGGCCGTTATTACGGCCAGAGGTGGTTGTTCTGGGTACTGATTTCTTAGGATCTATGCACCCAAACTGCGTGAAAATGTAATCAAATGGTTCAAATGGCTCTGAGCACTATGGGACTTAACTTCTGAGGTCATGAGTCCCCTACAACTTAGAACTACTTAAACCTAACTAACCTAAGGACATCACACACATCCATGCCCGAGGCAGGATTCGAATCTGCGACCGTAGCGGTCTCGCGGTTCCAGACTGTAGCGGCTAGAACCGCTCGGCCACTTCGGCCGACAAATGTAATCACATGTCAGTTCTAGTATAATATATTTGTCCAATGAATACCCGTTTATCATCTGCATTTGTTCTTGGTGTAGCAATTTTAATGGCCACTAGTGTATTTGGTCCGTTGCGTGACGGGCGCGGCACGGTGTCTATTAGAACATCTTTGCCTTACCAGGCCGTAGTTTGCGCGGCGATCGGAGAGGCGAGGGCAGTGAAAATCAGACCTGGAAGGTGAAACAGTTCGCTGGAGACGAGGTGGTATAGTTGGAACCTGGTGGCGAGGCGAGTAGTGTGCCGGCAGTTGACGAATAGTAGTAGCTGGACTGGCTCTGGGGGTACGCCGGTACTGGGAACGTTCAGGCTGGTTCCTGGATTGCGAATCATTATTACCTCTGTTGAGGCCTGCCGCAAATCTTTCAACGATTGGTGCATTACCGAAGAATGGAGCGTCTTGTGTGATTTAGCGACCGACCGGACGTTGAGGCGGGCAGCTGACCGCTGTCCTTACTGGATCGTTGTACGGACATGTCTGGTGATCTTCCGATATGGTTTATCGGATGCGAGTGAGCCGAGAATCTGCTGCAGCCACAGCTATATGTAGTTTTCTGTTTGTTTGTTCGAGGTTCCAGTTTCATATCAGACTTCTGATTATTAATCCCGCTTCTGTCTCTAGGCAGGTAATTTGAGTGTGCACTCCTATAAAGCCACGGAATTTGTTTCTTCTTTATTTAATGCTCCAATCTGAGTTTATTTGCAAAGTTCCGCCTCTACTTTCTATTTTGCTGCTGGAAGGCGTCGGATTTATGGCGGCGCGCATTTATATATTAAACGGGTTCTTTTCTTGTGGCACGCCCTGTATATATGATTACTGGAGCGCGCAATTTCATTTATCGTCTTACTGGGTATCTATACTACTAAGATTAGCTGATTATTTAATTGTTCGTAAGGGTTAGAACTCTTTATTGCAACATCTCTCTCAGTGAGGACTTTATTTTGCGTTTGCTACTACTATGTTATTCGTCGCGTAATGTTATTCAAAAGTTATGTTCTATCTGCTGCTAGACAGGTGTTCGTTAGTCAACCGAACGCGTTTGCTTGGCGATTAGTGTTCCGCTCCATGTGGGGCTCACTTGTTTACCCCTCGCTCATGTCGCTTGAGTTTGGTAGACTTTGGGTTGGTAGTCGAACTTCCTGCTCGGTAACTGTATTTATAACTGTGTTTAGATTTTGACCGCCTTACGAGTTTCATTGATTTGACGTCGTTAACTCACTGAAAAATTATTTACTTGTTCCTGTTGTTGCTGTAACCTTGACTGTCGTGAGGGAACGTTCGGTCTCTGGTAGACGCCTGGATTAATTCTTGTACTAAATTCTGTAGACCTATGTTAATTAGGCGACCGTTTGTGTTTCTTTTGGAGGGACTTGGGTCAAATCTGCCTGGTTAATAGAGCAGGCGCAGCGTCCGAAAGCGGAGCCAAGTCCGTCCTCGACCCAAGGGCCACCTGCGTGCAGGTGCTCCTACACCACTTACCCTTTCCAAGCACGCTGTGCCTTACCAAGACGGGGTTCTACAGCACGTCGACGTATTTATTTGTAACTTAATCACTGCGTGCCTGCTGCAGCTCTTCTTTTAATTCTCTTATTTCTAGCTAACATAAAATGTTAGTGTTAAACGGCTAATTTTCCAATTGAGTAATTACTAGATTTATTTACGTAAACGTCTTTATGCAAGTATTTTCGGCCAACTTAGTAGTTGTTAACTTTACTCCTTGTCTGCACTGTTGTTTTTAGAACTGGCCAAACACTAGGGAATTTAAAAATCTGTTAATTTCGTGAAGATTCTCACTGATTTTCTGTACCATTCGGGACGCAATACTTAACGTCAATTTTTCCTGGTTATTTCTCCAGCGTGCCTTGAGCCCCTCCGTTATCCGGCGGTATATGGTGCTTTTTTTGCGGAGCATACTTCTGTATTGGAATGTAAATCTTAACATTTCCTTCCAGAATGAATTTTCAGCTCTTTGATTTTAATGCTACAGTTTTTATTATTTCATTTGATGTGTTTCATATTAATTAATCTGGTACAGTTTTATGGTTGTAAATTATTCTGTTTCTTAGTACTCAGCTCAGAGAGCCAAGCGTAACAAAACTCTATCATCTGGAGAGCAAGATGTATGAGACAGGCGAAATACCCTCAGACTGCAAGAACAGTATAATAATTCCAATCCAAAAGAAAGCAGGTGTTGACAGATGTGAAAATTACCGAACTATCAGTTTAATAAGCCACAGCTGCAAAATACTAACGCGAGTTCTTTACAGACGAATGGAAAAACTGGTAGAAGCTGACCTCGGGGAAGATCAGTTTGAATTCCGTAGAAATGTTGTAACACGTGAGGCAATACTGACCCTACGACTTATCTTAGAAAATAGATTAAGGAAAGGCAAACGTACGTTTCTAGCATTTGTAGACTTAGAGAAAGCTTTTGACAATGTTGACTGGAATACTATCTTTCAAATTATGAAGGTGGCAGAGGTAAAATACAGGGAGCGAAAGGCTATTTACAATTTGTACAGAAACCAGAAGGCAGTTATAAGAGTCGAGGGGCATGAAAGGGAGGCAGTGGTTGGGAAGGGAATGAGACAGGGTTGTAGCCTCTCCCCGATGCTATACAATCTGTATATTGCGCAAGCAGTAAAGGAAACAAAAGAAAAACTCGGAGTAGGAATTAAAATCCATGGAGAAGAAATAAAAACTTTGAGGTTCGCCGATGACTTTGTAATTCTGTCAGAGACAGCAAAGGACCTGAAAGATCAGCTGAACGGAATGGCCAGTGTCTTGGAAGGAGGATACTGTATATGATGAACATCAATAAAAGCAAAACGAGGATAATGGAATGTAGCTGAATTAAGTCGGGTGATGATGAGGGAATTAGATTAGGAAATGAGAGGCTTAAAGTAGTAAAATGAGTTTTGTTATTTGGGGAGCAAAATAACTAGTGATGGTCGAAGTAGAGAGGATATAAAATGTAGACTGGCAATGGCAAGGAAAGCGTTTATGAAGAAGAGAAATTTTTTAACATCGAGTATAGATTTAAGTGTCAGGAAGTCGTTTCTGAAAGTATTTGTATGGAGTGCAGCCATGTATGGAAGTGAAACATGGACGATAAATAGTCTGGACAAGAAGAGAATAGAAGCTTTCGAAATGTCGTGCTACAGAAGAATGCTGAAGATTAAATGGGTAAATCACATAACTAATGAGGAGGTATTGAATAGAATTGGGGAGGAGTTTGTGGCCCAACTTGACAAGAAGAAGGGACCGGTTGGTAGGACATGTTCTGAGCCATCAAGGGATCACGTATTTATCATTGGAGGGCAGCGTGTAGGGTTTAAATCGTAGAGGGAGACCAAGAGATGAATACACTAAGCAGACTCAGAAGGATGTAGGTTGCAGTAGGTACTGGAAGATGAAGAAGCTTGCACAGGATAGAGTAGCTTTGAGAGCTGCATCAAACCAGTCTCTGGACTGAAGACCACAACAACAACAGTACTCAGTACCACTGATGGTGTTTTTCCAATAGATGTTTAATAAATCTATCTTTGTGTATTCTGTTAAAATAAAGTGAAAATTCATAAAACTAATGATGTTCGTTCTCCGTTTGGCAAAGTCCTTTGTACAATAGACAGACTCAAGCGGGTATTGCGTACCAGTGTTTCTTCTGTTATCCAAGTTTCTTCGCAGTTATCTTCTTTTTACTTATGTTTTTCTTTTCAACTTCGGTGAATGACCTTTTTAGAGTCGTCCATTCCTCTTCATCTATACTGCTTACTGAGCTATTCCTGATCACAGTATCTACAGCCTCAGAGAATGTAAAGCATATCTCTTGATTTCAGAGTACTTCTGTATCCCACTTCGTTGTTTACTTACTCTTCCTGACTAGTCTCTTAAATTTCAGCCTACTCGTCATCACTACTACATTGTCATCTGAGTCTATATCTGCTCCAGGGTACCTCTTACAATTCAGTGTCTGATATCAGAATATCTGCCTGACCATGATGTAATGTAACTGAAATCTTTCCGGCCTTCTCCAAGTATACGTCCCACTCTTGTGATTCTTGAACAGAGTATTCGCTGAAATTTATTCCACAACTCATTTTGTCTTTCTCCTCTCTCAGTTCTAGTACCAAGCCCGTATTCTCCCGTAACTCTTTTTCCGGCTTGCGACTGAACTATCGTTGTCGATGTTGGTTTGCTGCCGACTCTGATGAGAACAAACCTATCGCTGCATTGTTCGCAGTAACTCATTCTCTACCAAATCTTCCATTCATAACGAATCCTACTCCCGTTATATCTGTCTCTGCTGCTGTTGGTATTATGCTATGCTCATATGACCAGGAATCCTTGTCTTTTTACCATTTCACTTCACTGACACTCCACTATATCTAGATTGAGCAGTAGCATTTCCCTTTTCAGATTTTCTAGCATCCCTAACACGTTCAAGCGTCTGACATTCCACGCCCCGATTCGCAGAACGTTTTCTTTTCGTCTTCATGCAAACTTTTTCTCACCGTCACCGCCCTCTTGGCAGTCTCCTCTCGAAGATCCGATTGGGGGACTAGTCAGGAATTTTTTGCCAGTGGAGATGTCATCATGACACGTCTTCAGTTACATGATACATATCCCGTGGATACACGTTACGTGTCTTTAATGCAGTCGTTTCCATTGCCTTCTGCATCCTCATTCCGTTGATCAGTGCTGATTCTTCCGCCTTTAGGGGCAGTTTCCCACCCCTAGGAAGGGGAGTGCCCTGAACCTCTGTCCTATCCTCCACCCTCTTTGTCAACGCCGTTGTCTGAATGAGGGTGACTTCTTATACCGGAAGTCTTCGGACGCCATTGCTGATGATTTTTTACTCTAAATTAAACGGTGGCGAGGTTCGAACCCGGGATCGATGACTTTTAATTACTAATGGAAAGCACAACACCTCCTCTCGTTTTTTTTTTTCTGTAGCTCGATGGAGGATATGTGTCTGATGTCCCAGCAGCCTATTGACTTCTTAGCCGGTTGCGGCAGTTAACTTGTGCCGCCGCTTGCAACTATGATCGTATTATTCTGTGAAATCATCTGTCTTTTTTTACTAGTTCCTGTATTCTTGACTCATGGAACAAAAACATATATTTGAAAACAGCACTGTTGCTGACAATTTAAAAGCTGTCAGAGTGAGTTCATGTAACTTTTACCATCCTGATAAAGATAGTCTCAGAGATATTGAAACACAGTTAATGTGTTTTTTAAAAACGTTGTGTGCAACCGGTTGGCTGACGGTTACATTTTATGTAACTGCATTCATGGTTGCTGAGCGCACAGCCACAAAATGTTTAAAATATCAAAATTCTTTTTTACATTTAACTTTTTCTTACCTGGGTCTCCTGTTTACATTTTCCGCTAACCACTTTTTTTATATTTATTGGCACATTAAGAAAACCTAGCAAAAAAGAAAAGCATTAGTAGCCTAACAGGGCACCGCCACTTGTGACTCTACCAAACAAGGATAAAACAGATCCTGCTTCAGGCGTTTCCGCCCTAACTACTGTTAAACTCCCCCACCGAAGGAAGTGAAACTAAGGTAACTGAAAGCGGCAATCGTTTGAGCGACAATCGTTAAGAGCGAAAGGAATAGGGGACAGGAGATCCCAATATGTATGAAACAAGACTTTTTGCCGGTAAGGAGAAGTCACAAATGTTAAGTTCGTGAATTTTCTGTTTTGTATCCAGATTACAGTAATTGCTATCCCTACTAATGTGCACCTGTGAGATTGTCACACGATCTGTACACCAAGGTCATAATGACCCTTAGTTATTTGTTGGAGAAATTTCATAAATGTAGAATATTTTAGAATTAAATTGGTTCATATTCTAAATGCATTTTATTTCACCTCTGTCATGTACTTTTTCAATCAGTACTAAATTAATACACCCCAAATTCAAAAGAAAGAAAAAAACTGTCATGAAAGTTATCCATTGATGATGAAACTTGGAAATGATCCGAATCTCAAGATCTTATTTGCAGTTGAATTAATTGAAAATGCTATTCATTTAATAAATTCACATATTACATAAATATTTTGAGATGTTCTCAGTCATGTTAAAACCACTCATTATTTATTTGCACACTCTTGGAATATGGAGTACACTGTTATGGGCAACTGATCGGTCTCTTCTATTAGGGACAACTGTGTTCAGCAATAGCCATTCTTACTGTGGACGCCTGTATTTTCTTCTTGGCTGTCTGAAGATTCAGCAGACTGATCAGTTTTGGCGTTGTCCATAACTGCTACAGGAGCATCAGTTCATTTTCATCGGGAAAGTAACTTATGCGATTTTCAAGACTGAGTTGCCTAACAATGCTTCCTGTATACTATCTTCCGTTAGTAAAATGTCATTTCTACCTACAATTTTCACATAAACGTAGCTCAGACTCAGTAACAGAACAGCTTGTGTAGTCCAGGGTCACAGTTATCCTTCAAACTATATTTCCTTTCACATAATTTAAACGAAAATGTCTCACAACTTCGAACGTCCGTTCTTTACTAGGTATCTCTCAATATTGAATTCACATCGGTGGCAGAGGTATGTCTGCATGAAGAGGCGCATGCATGGTAACAACAACTCCAGGGTCAGACTAACCCTGTTGTACACCATTGGGGATAATAACATTCATCATCAAAGTATACATGTTCATATTTCCTCTGTTATGGTAGACGTTTACGGTTAATACACGACTGAATCACAATAGTTTCCAAGTTATTCCTTACTGAGCATTCACATTCCAATTGTCTATTCAAAAGTTTTTAAGCACCATTATCTGGCCAAGCATTGTAGCTCGAGTGATCTAATTATTAGTGAGTTATTTAATGGCGCTTGGCTTACTGACAGTGCACCTCGCTAGATTTGTTTGTGTTTTATGAAAAACAGCGTTATTTCTTCCAACTCGTCTTGTTGCAGATGATTACAATCGAGGTAGGTAGAGTAGAGCTATGTTTCCACTGTCGTACGTTGAAACCATACCATTCTTAGGGCCAGGCTCAGACATTGTTTAGGGCGTTTAAGGAACAGTGAGTGGTCATTCATTTTGCCCTAATTCAGATACCTCACCTACAGCACAAGTTTAGTCTGTATTTAATTACAGTTGTTAAGTCAAATGTACTATCGTATTCACAGTACTGTGTTAAAAATATTTTGTTGTTATTAAAAATATAGCAATGGATATTCACACTTTATGTTTCGTGATTAGTTCAGTCATGATGGAAGAAAATTGCACAGCTGTGTGAACTTGGCTTGGTTAACAGACGTAATGATTAATCAAATGAAGTTACATGTCCCACAGACATATTAAGTCTCAAATTTCTTATAATAATGAATACAGGCCGAAACAATGAATTAAAATTTGTACCAAGGCAAGTATCTGAATCGAGGTCTCCTGTTCAATTTTTTATTTTTTTTATTTTATTTTTTAAATGTATGTGTAATTTGTATTTCCTTTATACCCCACCGAAAATAAATGTACCTAGCACCGCATCGTGCTCTGAGTAAAAAACAAATATCTCGGTACTTTCCTACACCGAGGTAATATAGATGGGGAAACGAAAAATGTGTTTCGTACACAATGCAAAAAGGTGTGTCGCTACTCTCCGTACGCTTCATCATCCAGGTACGGCTTCACGCATGCCGCATGTTATTCCACCGACAATCGGACATGTTCTTGACAGCTCTGTCAAGCTATTTCCTCCTACCTGTTGAAGATCCAGCTGCGTGGAGGGTCGCGTAGAGCACTCCTTAAGTAATTAGAAAAATATTGTCCATATTTCGGGTTCCGTACAATCTTGAAACGACGTTTTTGTAGGTAGGTCCAAAAGTCCAGTGCATCTTTAGGTCCATCGTGAAACAAACATTGTACCACATGCCCACGGTCCCATGTAACTGCATTGGGTTTGGTGAGCGGGAAACACTGTTCATCTGGAAATAGTAGAAGCCGAGGTGTGATGTGTTCCGGAGTCAGTCGTAGAAAATACGACAAAATTTGTCGCTGCAAGCGTCATAAGTCTTCTGCCGCGGCACATGAGAGACGGTTCTCGTCAGTGTCCGGTACTCCGCAGTCTGCACATAGAGGCGAGTCCGCCATATATATATTGAGGAGGCGTGATCGGGTGATGTGTTTACCGTTGACTGTGATGTACCATGTGGATCGGACGTCTGTATCCAGTGTAACCGAGTGTATCGTCCGCCACACCACCTTCCTACTAACCTGAGGGTTCTTGGCCTCCACAATGTTTGGTGGGCGCCTCTGTTGTAGGACGTGATATACAGGGTGAGTCACCTAACGTTACCGCTGGATGTATTTCGTAAACCACATCAAATACTGACGAACCGATTCCACAGACCGAACGTGAGGAGAGGCGCTAGTGTAATTGTTTAATACAAACCATACAAAAATGCACGGAAGTATGTTTTTTAACACAAACCTACAACCCCGTTAGTTTTGTTAGCACATCTGAACATATAAACAAATACGTAATCAGTGCCGTTTGTTGCATTGTAAAATGTTAATTACATCCGAAGATATTGTAACCTAAAGTTGACGCTTGAGTAGCACTCCTCTGCTGTTCGATCGTGTGTATCGGAGAGCACCGAATTACGTAGGGATCCAAAGGGAACGGTGATGGACCTTAGTTACAGAAGAGACTGGAACAGCAAATTACGTCCACATGCTAACACCTTTTTTATTCGTATTTTTCACTGACGCACATGTACATTACCATGAGGGGTGAGGTACAGGTACACACGTGGTTTCCGTTTTCAATTACGGAGTGGAATAGAGTGTGTTCCGACATGTCAGGCCACAATTGCAACCTCTGGCGTAATGAATGTCGTACACGCCGCAGTACATATGGTGTAATGTCGCCGCAGGTTGCCACAATACGTTGTTTCATATCCTCTGGAGTTGTAGGCACATCACGGTACACATTCTCCTTTAACGTACCCCACAGAAAGAAGTCCAGAGGTGTAAGATGAGGAGAACGGGCTGGCCAATTTATGCGTCCTCCACGTCCTATGAAACGCCTGTCGAACATCCTGTCAAGGGTCAGCCTAGTGTTAATTGCGGAATGTGCAGGTGCACCATCATGCTGATACCACATACGTCGACGCGTTTCCAGTGGGACATTTTCGACCAACGTTAGCAGATCATTTTGTAGAAACGCGATGTATGTTGCAGTGCCCCTCGATACACACGATCGAACAGCGGAGGAGTGTGTGGCCGTACGGTTCTAAGCGCGTCAGTTTGGAACCGCGTGACCGCTACGGTCGCAGGTTCGAATCCTGCCTCGGGCATGGATGTGTGTGATGTCCTTAGGTTAGTTAGGTTTAAGTAGTTCTAAGTTCTAGGGGACTGATGACCTCAGTAGTTAAGTCCCATAGTGCTCAGAGCCATTTGAACCAGCGGAGGAGTGGTACTCAAGCGTCCACTTTAGGTTACAATATCTCCGGATGTAATTAACATTTTACAATGCAACAAACGGCACTGATTACGTATTTGTTTATATGTTCAGATGTGCTAACAAAACTAACGTGGTTCCATTTTAAAAAAACGTAGGTTTGTGTTAAAAAACATACTTCCGTGCATTTTTGTATGGTTTGTATTAAACAATTACACTAGCCCCTCTCCTCACGTTCGGTCTGTGGAATCGGTTAGTCAGTATTTGATGTGGTTTACGAAATATATCCAGCGGTAACGTTAGGTGACTCACCCTGTATATCACGCGCCGAAGCCTGTTTCGTCGGTGGTACTGCGATACGGACATAGCTGTGTTCAATGTAAAAGTGCCCGAAGTAGCAGAAGTGTGGAGGGTATGTCTTGCGTCGTCGGTGGGGGCTTGAGGGAGCACGGAGCTAAGGACTCCAGCAGCAAAAACCTGTCAGACATTCCGAGTGGTGGCGCCACAGCTTGATGTGCGAGATGACAAACAGGGTCGCCGCTCTGTCGTGGACATGGATTAGGCCAAGACATCCCCTTCCTGGGGGGAGGGCAAGCGACTCATAACTGACTTTGAAGAGCATGCCTGTACTGACGTAGGCTCCGAATGCCGCTAATAGTAACGATATTGGAAGGACACGCGCTATGTGTGGAAGGCGTGATGCGAGGTAAACATTGACGAAGTGTGTCCTTTGAAGAACGTCGAATGTCCGCAGACCAAGGTTGCAGATCTGGACCCGAATTTGTTGTAATAAGTGGCGATAGTGCCACGAAGATGTAGGGGGCGACACACGCTGGGGTCAACCAGTCTCCTATGGCCATGGCGACCGATTTGGTGATGTTGAGACAGCTTCTACAAGCCACACCGTATGTGGTAATCCATTTTAGAGTGCTGGTTACATCGTCGCGATTGCGGAGTACGAAAACAAGATCGTCTACGTATGATGTACAGCGAAATGTGACGTCACGTAAGGTGAGTCCGGTGAGGCCAGAGAGAAGCTGTTCCAGTGTCAGAGCGTAGAGTAAGGTCGACAGGGGCACCTTGACGCATCGATCTGAAAATCGGGAGGAACTGCGTGAGACGCCAGTTAACGAGCACCTTGGAAGTCGGCCCTCAGAGGAGGCACATCACGACGTCTGTGAATTGCTATGGGTACTGCATGTGGTGGAGAACGTTAGGTACGCGTGATCCACTCGATCGAAAGCTTGGTTAAAATCTAGTGATGCCAGCGCTGCTGGGATGCGACGTGCCCTCGCTAGGGTTAGTATGTCACGGTATCGACACAGTGCTGTGTGGATGTTATTGATAGCCCGTAGGGAAGCCTGCTCTGGTGAGATGACGTGAGGCAGGATCGGTCGTATACGGTTTGCTAATAGTCTGGTGAATACATTCATATCGCAGTTGACGAGTGTTAGCGGGCGGTAATCACGTATTCGAGCTCCACCTTTTAGGTTTGTGAACCTTCTACGAAGTCCGCGGGGAGCGGCACGCGGGGGATATAAGTTCCCGACAGATGTCTGTCAATTTGGGAGCCAGTAAAAACTGGAAAGTTATATAAAACTCCACAGGGAGCCAGTCGGGGCTATAAAGCTTGTTCGCGGCTCCTTCACCTACGGTGTCGACAGCTTCGTCTCCCGTAATGTCGTTCAATAATTCAGTCCGTAAAGTCTGAGGGACAGCGCATAAACCAGTCGTGATACTTCTGTCACCGTCGTCGGATCCGAAAATTGAGCAGAATAAAGTCGTGCGTAATGGTCGAAGAATGCTGCACCAATGTCGTGTTGATGGTGTGGTGACAGCTGTCTTAGCAGTTTACGTTCCCGAATGACGGGGTACATTGTGGGTCGTTCCGTCGAGAGTCTGTCATGTGTTCGCGCTCGGACGATCGTCCCTTCGAAGTGTCGGGTTATATGGGCTACGATCTGTGCCTTAGCACGCTGTACTGTTAGCCATCGTTCCAGTGAGGGTAGCAAGCAGGCTCATTGGCGAAGGACGGTAAAGTAAAAATCGAGGATCTGCCGCTTCCAAGCAGCGGCCTCACGACCATACGTAGAAAGGTGCTCCGTAGGGCCGGCTTGGCGCAGTTTAACCACAAACTGATCGTTGTAGGGTACGTCGGGAGGCGGCGGACGCACGAACTCCACGTGTCCTCGATGGCGCATCGACAATCCGGAGAAGCGAGATGGACAAGGTTTAATTTCCAGGGATGTCGGCTGTGAGACAACCGTTGGCGACGAAGGGTGACGGCACATGTATAGGCTTCGTGATCAGCCTCCGCGTAGCTCACTGTTGCTGCGAGAGAACTGGAGACGTAACTCGTATCAGTGCAATGTTACTTAAAATCAACAACCTTCACATGCTGCGTCACATGTTAGGCAGCATGTGAAGGTTGCTGAGTGTGGACGGGTTAGTCCTCTAACCAAAATTTGCAGATCCTAAGATGGTTCTAGAGCAACCGAAACCGGCCATGTGAATAAATATTTTGCAATCAAGACGGATTATAAGTAACATTGCATAAAAAAGAGATGGCGGTATCCCTGCAAACATTATGTCTGTTTTTGCAAAATCCTATCAATGCGACTACACGAGTGACTCGTGAAGTGAGAGTATCCTGGTCGATTTCCTCGGACATGTTCCCATGTATCTACCAGTTGGAGATCGCTGATGAGTGGTCCAAGTTCAGGGCACGGTGAATAGCGTGGCAGCTGATTTTTAGGTGCTTGGGTGCTACTGAAATCGCCACCTAATACCAAGCATCGTGCCTGCACTGAAAATGCGGTGCTACTCCTTCTGCAAAGAAGAGCGATCGGTCGCGACGGCGATTCGTTCCGGAAGGGCCGTTCACAATCAAAAACTGCACGCGTAACACCGTTACGGCCATTCCTCTAGCGTCGGGGAGATATCGTACTTCGGCCGGCCGGAGTGGCCGAGCGGTTCTAGGCGCTACAGTCTGGAACCGCGCGACCGCTACGGTCGCAGGTTCGAATCCAGCCTCGGGCATGGATGTGTGTGATGTCCTTAGGCTAGTTAGGTTTAAGTAGTTCTAAGTTCTAGGGGACTGATGACCTCGGAAGTTAAGTCCCATAGTGCTCAGAGCCATTTGAAACATATCGTACTTCGTCCACCTCGAGGCGCTCACTGAGGAGAACTGCGACTCCATTGTTAGTTGGCGATGGGTGGGACGCATGAGCCGTATAACCATACATACCAGGGAAATCGGCGACAAAAATTTCTTGGAGAAAGACAATGTCAACCTCTGCTGCATGCCTTGGAGCAGTGACAGCTTTGGACGTGTCCGAATGTGTTAACGTCGATGGTCGCTAAGCGATGGGTCTGTAGATTGTCTCCTGCAATGGGGGACGCCGTCAGCGTCGCTGTAAAAATTGGGTCCTTTAATCTGCAGGCCACGTCCGCGCTGTCATCTGTTGCTACTCGGGAGGGGCCGAGGTGTGGGAGGAGAGAACCGTCCCCTCACCCACCGCAGCGGGCATGGAGTCGTCTTCATGTCGTCCGCCCAAGGTTCGTAAGTTAACAGTGGCTGCGGTAGAACACTAGTGAGCTGAATGATCAAAGGTGAATCTGTACTTTTTCTGATTGTGTACCACTGGCTGGCACTGTGCTTGTGATCTGTTTGCCCAAGAGAAAGGAAACGGGTGCGTCGAAATCAGAGAAAGTGACAGGTGAGGGCGATCCTATGTCATCCATTTTTTTCGTCTTGTCGGCCATCCAATGGTCAACTGGAGTAGACGTCCACTGGAGGCAATCGTCTGAGACAGTGCAAAGTCGCTTTTTATGTTTCCTCAGTGACCTTTGTACAAAAGTGTGTGTGGTTCCCGCATCACATTCCTCTCAGGGAGAAAAGCAGCGGTTGGTACAACCCTCTAGCGTCGAGTTCCATTCCTTCCTCTGAATCTGCGTGTGGGGTTGGTGGGAGGCTTTCTGCAATCTCTTTGGACTCTGTAATGGTGTCAGTCAATCCAGGACTCGGGTGTGCATTCTAATGCTTCCTGTCTTCCAAGTGGTCGACCATGATGGTCGATCGTGTTACTCTTGCGTAGCTGAGGGGGGGGGGGGCATGAGCGTAGAAGGTGGTGTCGCGTCATCTAATGGAATTTGTGTAACCCAACGTTGAATGTACACTGAGCCTAAATGACCTTCCTGGCCACAAGCAGAACAAGTACAAGGCTTGTAAGGTAGCGTGGTCTCCTGACCTTCATTTCTTACATATTCTGTCCTCACAATCGTATTCTGCACATCAAGACGCTTCATTTGCACCTAAACTCGATAAGGTAGAGTCAATTTTGTATGAATTCATGTAAGTGATATGCAAATCTAATAAGTAAATCGCAAGCGCGTACTGAGGTTGAAAAAGTCGCGGCTGGCGTACACAACATGACGGCCACAGGAATTTTCGTTCTAAAGAGGAAACCGGCCCACTGGGAGGCCCGTCCCTTCAGAGGGGTGGGTCGGTGCGCACCTACTTTGGCCGGAACGACCGCCCAGAAAAAGGACAGCTTTTGCCAGAGCGGAAGGATAACAACCCCTGTGTTTGACTTAAAAGCAAGTTCTGCTACATTGTATGGGAGCGCCCAGAAGACGCATGTTTTGATGGATCGACTGCATAGTTACAGAGTTCTCACAGGAGGACAGTATACGCCTAAGGGAGATGCTACATCTTTCCGCATTGGTCGACTTAAACGAAACGTCTTTGACCCGTTTAAAAGAGCAATGCTGATTGGTGGAATATTTCTGATGCAAAGAGCCACAGGAGTGAGGGAAGACAGCAAATGATATACCCTTGCAACTTTTCCAGAAAAAGGGGCTGTTCCGTTGTCGCTCTTGGAGCAGGAACACGTAACGAGAACGAGTGCGCTCGTACATATACGCAAAGAGCGAGGAACAAAGTCTCTCCTTAGTACTTCACTGGGAGAGCACCTCTGTCGTTAGCGAATCGGAGTAATACTCTATATTGAGTCGCTCGCGATTAGGCGTTGTTCACTGTGTTGGCTGCCACACTTATTGTGCGGTGTGAACACGGACAGAGTACTAGTTAAACGCCTGTGAACGAATATTGAGTGGCATCGCGGTGGACTGGTTATCTGACCAGTGTATCACGCCAATAGTTAGGCTAGGGGCGGATAGGAATCCTTGACTTCATCAAGGCGTAGGGAGAGTTTGATTGGCGAAGGTCAATCCAGATAGAAAGAGATAGTTGTGTTATTTGTCAGCAGCGAGCGACGCAGGCAGCAGTCGTCACAGCTCATGGTATTATGCACTACAGTGTATGCGTGCCCCATCTGTCCTCCATAACAGTACACTCCATTACATTTCTCACACGACAGCCTTGACCGTACCTAGAAAAGTTATTCAAATTGTGTAGGCGCGGCTCTCAGCCATTCTGCCGAGTAAATAACACTCTTAAAGAAAAGGAAGAAAAGAACCTTTCGATACTTTGTAAAATAATAGCATTCCTACCCACAAGAGGCAATCTACTGTTCTGAAAAGAACCCAGAAATTTATTATTTTTATAAGAAAAAGTTTCACTTGATTTCTCAGAATTTTTTGAAATAAATAATATTTTTCTTTCGTTTAATCTTTTTCTTACACTAACTAGCAATACTCCAGTAACCCAAGTAATCCACTAGTTGCCGGCCGGAGTGGCCGAGCGGTCCTAAGCGCTACAGTCTAGAACCGCGCGGTCGCAGGTTCGAATCCTGCCTCGGGCTTGGATGTGTGTGATATCCTTAGGTTAGTTAGGTTTAAGTAGTTCTAAGTTCTAGGGGACTGATGACCTCAGATGTTAAGTCTCATAGTGCTCAGAGCCATTTGAACCAATCCATTAGTTACATAAGAATACAGAATATTTTTGTGTCTTTTCCTTACAGCAGACGACTCCAGAAGATATTTATTGCTGAATTCTTTTCAGACAGGTCTAGTTGGTACATTAGGAGCGTCTGTCTAACTTCTTTAGTGGTATGAGGTGGAAACTGTTTCTTGCAGGAGCTAAAGGGTACTTGTTGGATCAATCCATTGTGCAACTTGACGAAATAAAACCCACGCACTCACAGGCTGTCCATCGTACATTACGATTGCTCGACATCCACCTCCAGCGCGACAGACCCCGGGTTCGATTCCCGGCTGTGTCGGAGATTTTCTCCACTCAGGGATTGGGTGTCGTGTTGTTCTAATCGTCATCATTTCATCCCCGTCAGATCGAAAGATTTGCACCTGACGAACGGTCTACCCGACGGGAGGCCCTAGTCACACGACATATACATTTTTACATCTATTACTAAGTAGGATGACACGTGTTTCTTTATTTCAGTTTCGACTTGTCGGACGCCGTTGAGGACCTGATATGTCTCGAAGGTGTTCCATTTTTCGGCCACATGGCTAATTACCTTCCCATACGGCGAAAAGCTGCGTTAACTACGTCCGCCAGCACTTCTAACGGGAGTTCGAAAACTCTTTAGTGTGCGTAATCCTAGTCCTGCATTGTCAACGGTAACCGCCCCGATGTGACCATCGGAGTGTTTGAACTTGAGACTGTTCGCACATCTGTTCACAACAGCGTGACATAAGTCGTCATCGACTATCTTGACGTAAACGACGCTATTTGTGATAGCTAGGTGGATACCGCTGATGTGCTGTGGTGACATTTGAAATTCGTCACGGATGAATCGTTCGATTTCAAAGACTCGTAGTCTTGCGTGGTCGGGCTAAAAACTGATCTTGATGGTAGCTTTCCTATACGAATACGCCAAAGCGACTCAATGTCAACGGACGCGAGTACTAGCAGCAGCGAGGAAGTAAACAAACCACGCAGGCTCGCGATTCTGCAAACAGGACGTAAACAAGACGTCCTCGCCACTCACCTACCGAAAGCAGAGTGTTTCCTAGGCAGTTGGCTGACCACTACGAGATCCTGGCGCTGTGGCTAACACAGCTGCACGGATTACCCTAGTCTGTCTCCCTCCCTGATACGAACTCCAATTCACGCTTGAAACCATCTTGATGTTCTCCTTATTTACTCGTATCAGCATAGCAGAGGCTCTCCAACGTTGGAATACTACCTTAGCATTGCGCGCCCGGTTGCGGGCTCGAAGGAGCGGAAAGGAGCGCCGGTCCCCAGCACGAATCCGCCCGGCAGATTTGTGTCGAGGTCCGGTGAGCCGGCCAGTCTGTGGATGCTTTTTAGCCGGTTTTCCATCTGCCTCGGCAAATGCGAGCTGGTTCCCCTTATTCCGCCTCAGCTACACTATGTCAGCGATTGCTGCGCAAACAAGTTCTCCACATACGCGTACACCACCATCACTCTACCACGCAAACATACGGATTGCACTCGTCTGGTCTGTGACGTTCCCTAGAGGGGTCCACCGGGGCCCAACCGCACAATAACCCTGGGTTTGGTGTGGGGCGGTGGAGGGGTGATGTGGACTGCGGTAGTCGTCGTGGGGTTGTGGTCCACTGCGGCTGCGGTGGGGACGGAGTCTCTCCGTCGTTTCTAGGTCCCCAGTTAAAATAACATAACAATCTTAGCATTGAACGAAATGGGGATAATCCTGTATGTAGTTCAGGCATAGGTAATATAAGATACAGTGGGTAAGTGCTATTCCAATATTGGAAAGCTCTAGAATATTGATGCAAGTTAAGAATGGGACCATCAAGATGGGATGAAGTGTGTGCTGGAGTTTTTATTAGGGAGGGAGATGTACTGAGGTAATCTGCGCATCTGTTTTAGCTTGGGTTTTGCAGAGGTTATCTCATCTGCTGAATGACCAGGAGACTCAGGTTCGAATCCTGGCGTTGGTAAAAATTCTGATCCATTGCTTACTGTATTCATTATCATAGACAGTAATGTTTTACAATCAAATTACTGTATAAATGTTTTTGTATTAGAAGTTAATACAACTATACGACTATCACATCTAGAAGGTTAGATTTGTAGGCTTTACAGAGACTGCATAAAGTGTACACAACTATACTGAAGTTTCACTTAGTCTCATATAATGCTTTAAAATACGCAATTAAAAGTATAAGGATTGCAATATGAAACACCCCCGATTAAAATTCCTTATTGGGTTTTGTGTAATTTATCATAGCCGACAAACAGTTAATTATTATGATTATATGACCGTGTGCTTAATGGAAGAAAGGCTATCGGTTTTTCTGCTGGTTTCGGGAGTATTTCAACCGAGTGCGGCTGTTCTGAGATTGAATAGTGGAAATGATAGAAAGTTTGTCTATTATTAAGGACCACAAAGGTTGCGATGTACAAACTGATATATATTTCCTACTAACACACAAATGCTGAGGCAGATGCTACCTTCGCCTTACACGTCTAATCACAGTTATATCTTTTTATTGGTTGTTGATTTTCAGTACTTCGACACACGCAATGCTGATGGTTAACGTTCACAACAATCCTCACTGCAATCCATGGTTGTTGCTGGCCAACGCGTTTGACGCGAAACACGTAATTCGGCACTTGTCACTTTCTGTTTCATATCACAACGATCAGAGGGACGTGCTCACTCATCATACTCCGGTCAATTTTACCGTTTACAACTCACTCGAGCACCATTCTTTCCCGTCTTTCCCGCACTCCTTTTCACTCGACACTCTCCAGTGCTACTACTTACTCAACACTTGTCTCACTGCCTTCTGCAGCGCTCGACAATCGATTCCTGTCTGCTATCGACCTGGGCGTCGGATACTAGCATCTATGTTCGTAAGGGATCACGGATCCCTTACATCCCCGCCCTAAAAACCTTCTTTGTAGCCACAGGCGTAAAAGAATAATAGGAAAAAATTATCACATAGTATATAAATGAAAGTGTGGAACATAAGTTCTGGTTCAAATACGGAAAATTACATCGTATCACAAATAATACCCTATTGACTCCGGTAGCAAACTGCCCTTACAAAAACATTATACAACATCAATGTATCTTAATTAACATAGCATGATAAATATTTTTATAAACATTGTCTTACATTTAATTACCAAAAATCTTGACTTTGAAAGGTTTGTACGAGCCATTAACTACATATTTGTTATAACTTGCTACAGCAAAGACAAGAAAAAAATATTTAAATACCAGCTACCCCTTTGGTATGCCATCCTTCCAGCAGGGTTCGTGCCATCCATTCTACTATCACACATTAAAGTTAAGGAAGAAATTCACAACTTATTCATTTGAGTCCTTAACACAAGCGAAATTGAATACCAAAACAAAATATAGCATTTACACCTTGACTTATGCAATTATTTTACAATCCCTCAAACCTCTACAAATTGATTCAATAATAATAAATGCTCCAGTATTGCACTAAGTATGTCTTACGTAACTATTTGCATCACTATAACTAATGTGGTCACCCAATGAAAATTTTAAATTAATGATCCTTTCATTTTTCCAAACATTTACTGCCATCGCTAATGCTCAGATGAGAAATATAATATCTCCTATTATACTGACATTAATCCAAATCTGCTATATGGATATTTATTATTCATTACACAGTGCCAGAATTCTGCTTCTAAAGCTTGATGTAAGTACAACCATACTTGACTTTGATAGCTAATTGGATATATGAATTACTCATTACTCGAGTTACACTTTCTGTTTTATCAGCATACTTTAGATCAACATGTATACCTACAAATAACTTGCAAACAGATGTTGCTCATGTGCTAAATGACATACTTCAATACTTCAAACATCTCATACTCAATACACTTCATTACACATAACACCCTCAATTTAACAGCAACTTCAACTGCAAATAAATATACATCTTCAACCTACATCAATCTCCCATATTCGCTGCAATAACTACATAAAAATACTACTCCAGGCTCCCTGGCGTCTCCGTTCATCATATTTCACATCATTTATTCAAACAACTATCTCCTCATGTTTTTCTTTCTATATATGCCATCCTAATTACAAGCTGATAGATTACTTCAATTTCCTTGCAACAGTTTGACCTATTCATGCCTCACAAAACAACTCTATAAGATTACACAAACTCTTGTTTGACCAATTAGCTTCCCACCACATTTTATAAACACTGGCTTTCTAATCTGGTTCTCATTTTATTACTTTTGGCACTAATAATTTTGCAAGGTACTGACACTAAGCTGATTTTTGGCTTATTGATTCTTTGACATCTCACACTCCACATCAACAGCAACTACTTATCCTTATTTTAAGTCAACTGTAAATATTACTTGGATGACCACTACCAATCCTAACTACTACACACTAATTTCTTAACCTAAGGATACAGAAAGATGGTAGAGGAGTGAAACTTGAAATAAGAAATAAAGTCTCACCCAGCTGGGAGTGTACCAGTCGCCACTTGGTATACCAGCAAAAGAGTTGCTGGCTCCCTACACCTCTCTTATTTCTTCAATTCGTGACTCATGATCCCTTCGTCCATCTTCTCCCCTCTCATAATTCCTGTCATCATCATCATCATCTCTCCCATGATTGTGGTGAAACTGTCGACCATGGCCATGGTTCCTATGTCCATTATATCCCCACATCTACATCTGTAATTCGGTGGGCCATTAAACTGACTTCGATGTTAATTATTTCCATCTTGTTTCTGATCACGCATCTGATTGTTTTCCTGTGCACAAATGGTTTCTAATTGCTCCAATACTTCCATTAAAGTATCTTTATCTTTACTCAGGCATCCAGATAAGTTTTCTTGCATCCTACGACTTAACCTCTTTTTAATTGCTGATATCATTATGTCGTCATTCAACGGCTGCTCCAATGTTTAATTCAACTCCCATAGATGCTCAGCAAATTCTCTCGAGGTCCCTCTCCAGGTGTTAAGGGACTTGCGATGCAGTAAATCTTCAAGTGTTGCAAATTGGTGACTTTTGGACCAGTATTTCTTTAAAAACTCTTCCTCAAATTGACTGTAGCTGGTAACTTCTTCTTTCTTCCTAACTCCCCAGGTGAAATCTTCACCTTCCATTCTGTCTATTGCGAACTGAATTTTATCTGCATCTCGTAAGTGTGCTGGGAAAACTCCCCGTAACCACTTTGTAAATATCATTGGATGCAATGGCCCTTTGGATTTATATTTTTGCCCCATGTTGGTCTGGGTATACCTCTTATCAGCATTAACTAATGTAACGAGCTTGCCCTCTCCTACTGTTAAGGTGGCACTATTTATCTTCCTATCAATCTCTTCGGTTTTAGTTTCTAGCTGTTGGACTCCTTCCTGCAGCTGTTTGATCTCACTTGTGACTATATGTTCCACAGCCTCCTCCAATTTCACTTGCCTATTTCCATTTTGCCGATGTTAACCTGGCACAGCTGCTGCACCTGTACCATGTCTTCAATCCGTTGGTTCTGGTGTGCTTTCATTTCTCGCATTCTCCCTTCCAATTCAGTTTTGACGTCCTTGACATCTCCCTCAGCTTTTCCAATTATCTCTACTCTCATATCGTTCATCTCTTCTCGGAGTCCATCTACCTTCACCTGAAGCTTGTCATCGCTCTCCTGAAGAGTTATTCTCATCTGTTCCTGGAATTCCTGCAGTCCTTTCCTTAAGCTTTCTTGGAACATGTCTGCTATACTTTTCTTGATTTCTTTTTTCTCTTCCTTGATTTCTTCATTTCCTTCCTTGATTTCTTGGAACATCTTGAATATTATTGACTGTGATTCTCCATCCTCTAGACTCATTTCCTTTCCAATAGGTTTTACTAATGTATCAGGGTAACCGGTTGAATGACCCAGTGGGCTGTCCATTGACATTGCGCTACTACCAATTCCTGACTCATCCTTGTCCTACTGCCCTATCTCCATTTTTCTAACTACCTCCTCCACAACCTTCTCTTTCAATTCAGGATCAATTCTAACTATTCACTATTCACAGACAAGAAAAAGAAATAAAATTAAATTAAAATAACCTCCTAGTAACCAAAACACTCACTAATTAGCTAATAACGAAATAATCCTTCACTGTATTCGGTTAACCCAGACTGGCAAAATAGACCTCTCCATTGAACACCATAAATTACAGAAGCCTATCCACATCAAACATCAATGACTGCATTTATACACAAAACATACATATAACTTAGAAGACATATAAACATGTAGTTTACAATAAATAATGCAAATGAGGCACTATTCTGTGCTGTACAGCATGAAAACACATGCATATTAGCATACCATGCTTCAGAGCAAATTCGCAAAGAAATGTTAAAAAAAATATTGTTTTTATATTTTCTGCAATTGACAAATATAATTTGAAGTTTCTTCCGCGCTCTGAAGATAGTGCAATATTAATTAGTCTCGCGTCAGCAAATTGTCTTCACTCACCCCTCGACGCTCGTCGAAGTCGCGATGTTTTGACGTTTGAAGTCGCGCTACTAGTCGTGTTGGCGTTGGCTCCTCCGCCGCGAAGGCTGTCAGGCGATGCATTGCTGTAGTTGGTGTGTGGTGCTGTGTGCACAGCGAAGCTCGCGGCGAATCGCGCTGACCCAGTCTCGTAGTTCGGTGGTTGGCGACAGGATGGAGCTGCGGTCACGTATTTCGTTGATAGGCGGGTAAATGCCGCAGGCGTCGTATACTTCGGTGGTTCGCCACTAGATGTCAAACTCCGCGTCGTCGTTGTTTCTACTTCAACCACTTGGCTCTGCTGTAGTCACCCGTCAGTGTGGTTCATCTCCGCTATCCAAATCCTTGCTGTCGCGGCGTGTGGAACTTCTTCACTGCTTCATATGCTTTGGTTAGCCGCTCACAAAGTCTGGGTGACGTCACCAACAATTACGCCAGTCAACACTCGCAAATGCGGTAACAGTTAATGGGCCCACATCAAATTTAGCGATTAAACCGTTCAAAAAAAACAATTTTGGAAACAAATTCACTTGAAAACATGTTCCTGATAGTTTCGTAACGGAATATTGGCTGGTTCACTCGCGATTAAGCAGAAACGCGCCTTTCCTTAGAGTATGAATTTTACAGTACTTCATGCAGGTTTTCGTGTCCATACTTCAATATGTTGGTTATTAACACTACTTTTGTCACTTTAACTCATAAAAACAAATTGTTTATTGTTTCTCAGTCACTTTAGCACTGTATTGTCTAAATAAGTCACTTTTGCACTGTATTGTCTAAATAATGTGCTTCATTCCCGTGATTTCTAATTTCACCATAAATGTTATATTACACTGTTTCTAGTTGGAATACTGTAATTTTAGTCATGGTAACAACAATACCGGATTGCTCTTGAACTAAAATTGTTCGATAATTGCAAATGTCATTCCACTGAAACGAAAAATTGAGGTTAATAAACCATTGTTCGGATCCAAAGATTGCAGCTGTCCTTTTCACGGGAGCCAAGATGAAATACCCCCGATTAAAATTCCTTATTGGGTTTTGTGTAATTTATCGTAGCCGCCAAACAGTTAATTATTATGATTATATGACCGTGTGCTTAGTGGAAGAAAGGCTATCGGTTTTTCTGCTGGTTTCGGGAGTATTTCAACCGAGTGCGGCTGTTCTGAGATTGAATAGTGGAAATGATAGAAAATTTGTCTATTATTAAGGACCACAAAGGTTGCGATGTACAAACTGATATATATTTCCTACTAACACACAAATGCTGAGGCAGATGTTACCTTTGCCTTACACGTCTAATCACAGTTATATATTTTTATTGGTTGTTGATTTTCAGTACTTTGTCACATGCAATGCTGATGGTTAACGTTCACAACAATCCTCACTGCAATCCATGGTTGTTGCTGGCCAACGCGGTTGACGCGAAACACGTAATTCGGCACTTGTCACTTTCTGGTTTCATATCACTCGCGAAACGGTATCGATGAGGGTCCACCCCACGACGATCCGGGGGACGCGCTCACTCGTCATACTCCGGTGAATTTTACCGTTTACAACTCACTCGACCACCATTCTTGCCCGTCTTTCCCGCACTCCTTTTCACTCGACACTCTCCAGTGCTACTACTCACTCAACACTTGTCTCACTGCCTTCTGCAGCGCTCGACAATCGATTCCTGTCTGCTATCGACCTGGGCGTCGGATACTAGCATCTATGTTCGTAAGGGATCACGGATCCCTTACAAATACCAAAGGAAGAGCAAGACCACCTACAATAAATCAGACCTTAAGGCAGATATCGATAGTTGACAATATGGCGGCAATCATGAGGGAAACAAACCAGCGTGCTTGTGTTTCCATAATGCGTGTGTGTAACATTGTATACGTGACGTTCAAGAGAAGCGAAGCATTTATTACTAGCTGTTATTTATGCTATATGCTGTGAATGTTGTCAAAAGTGCTACGCTAGTATTTATTTTCTAGATTCTGTAGTACGTTCAGCATAATTTAAAGTGTAAACTGTTCTTGTGATGGGTCGTAGCTGTTGTGTACCAGGATGTAAATCCAATTACGGCAAAACATACAATACCTCAACATTTAAGTTTCCCAAGGAAACAGCACTGAGGAACAAACGGATTAAACTAATTCATAGGGATAATTTTGAAGGGAACGATAAAGCTGTGGTATGCATTAAGCATTTTGAACCTAAGTTTGTGGTTAGGGAAGACATTTTTCCTGTGGAAAATAGTGAACCAATACGTGTGCCACGAAAAATACCAAAACTAACAAATGATGCATTTCCAACCATCTTTCCTAATCAACCTTCTTATCACACAGTACCAGTTCCTAAGCAAAGGAAGAATCATGAAGATCGTGTTCAACTGCTACTGGAACCTGATGAATGTAGTTTCAGCAAGTGGTGCGAAAATGACAATATACGTGACTTTCAGCATTTTAAAAGCGAAGTGCAGAAAAGGAATGTTTGTCCATTTACAATTTTAGTAAAGAATGACTACGTATCTTTCATTAAATTAAAGGATGATTCAGTCACTGTTGTGCCATTAGTTTCAGTGTGTTTCAAGATATCAAGTTCCTTGAAAGTAAAAGTGTTTCACAAAATGTGAGTTTGTCTACGGAATGCTTGAAATGGATACTACAGTCTGGGGAGGAAGAGAACTTGAATTGTGACAAGTGGACGAAATTTGATAATCTGGTGAGTCACCTAAATGGTTTCACAGATAACTCTACTGGCACCATTGACAAGATTATAATTTTAGTCAATGTTCTCAAACAAGCACTAAAAGCTGGTAGTGATTTTGACGCTGAAATAGCACCAAAAATAGAATTTGCTTTGGAGCAATTACAACTCGCAATAACAAAGCAAAGTAGATATTCTCCTGAGCTTTTGATATGGGCAGCAACCATTTGCTTTTCATTTCCTGGTGCCTACCATCACTTGAGAAAAACAAATGTGTTAACATTACCTCATCCTGTCTATTACGGCAGTTTCTATGCAAAATGGGTCAAAATAAACCTTGTATTGGTCCATCACAGGTAGCTTTTTTGAGGGAAAAAAATAAATTTCTTCAGGGAAGTGACAAGGTAATTTCAGTGATTCCTTGTGTTGTAATATATATAAACTTTTTCAAGTTCTGATTAGCAGCGCATATGAACCAGAATTCCTAAAACTTGAAAATCAGAGAGATGCAGTACTTGCCTTAGGAACTGAATTGTGTGAAAATGCCGTTAGTAACCTCAGTGATGTGTGCAAATGTGGCATTCCTTTAAAAACAATAATCAAGAAAAGTATTAAAGTGCTTTCAAATATTTTTATTAATAATTACACAAAACGGTTGAATGAAAAGTGTGTTTCAAAGGAAATTGCTCGAACATTAGTCAAACAAAAAAGAGGAAATCATGAAGACATTGCAGCAAAAATAACAAAACACAAAGTGGCCAAGCTAAGCAGCAAATAAATCCAACAGGTACTCAAAATAAAATACTTCTAACATATTACGTAATACTTGAAAAAAGAGACAGCATTGGTCGTATATTTTTTTACTATCGCAAAATCGATTTTCTGTCACTGAGTGACCATCTTCAGTGCTGTATTGTATAACTTAAATTAGGATGCACTGTTGTCACTAAGCTTATGGCAATCACATAGAGTCTATGTGATTGCCGTAAGCTTAGTGACAACAGTGCATCCTAATTTAAGTTATACAATACAGCACTGAAGATGGTCACTCAGTGACAGAAAATCGATTTTGCGATAGTAAAAAAATATACGACCAATGCTGTCTCTTTTTTCAAGTATACCTGTTATCTGGTCGTAGTGCACAAGACAACATGGAGTCGCCAATCAATAATATTACGTAATGACAATGACTAGAATTAACTGCATATTGGTTAATACAATTTTGAGCTTTAGTTACACGCTTCATTTATTATTGCTATGTAGCTTCTATTGTGCAAATTATTATTAATGTCCAAATATGCCATTTACATGTGTTTTGTAGTAGTTTTTTGGATTTGATTTTGAGTTGCATATCATAATTTTACTTCGTCATAGTTCTTATTACGTAATTTGTGGCTTTAGTGACAACTTTTTATTTAAGTTTGAAGGTAGAAAAATACATAACAATACATTTCTTACGCAATTTAGAATCTACTTTCCACTTATGAAGTTTGTAAATTATTCGTATTAGGGTAGCGCTGAAATACTTGGCCTAAGACGGCCGCCATCTTGGTTTCTGTGTTGTGGTCTGATGTATTGTAGGTGGTCTTGAGGAAGAGGTTCAAATCGTGTATTCCTCTGAACAACGTGTTTCCGGTACTGGAACATCACAGGTTAAAATACAGTGTTACAGCAAAAGGTGACGTTTTCAAGCAAGACTCGGTGTTCTAAAAATACTGGATCTGAAAAAAATTCACAGGCTCTGCATCAAATTCAAATGGACAGTTTTGACCTAGGGAGAATGTTGGCTCCAGGACAACTGTGGCTACTCCTGATATACATGGTATTACTCAGCAACATCCGAGGAAAGCAGTCCGAGGAATTGCAGGAATGACTGGTTTGAAGCGTTCCAGAACGCGTATAATAAAATAATAGTGCTTCTAATCCTATCAGTGCACATTTTCACATTTAATAAAACAATGAATATTGCAGTTCGCTCTCTTCCTACATAATTCAGTAGTCTACGTGGAAAATCCGTTCCAACTACCACATTACACACTAGTGAAGCAGCACTCATTACGTTTTCTACCTCATAAGCTTTCGGAAATGCGTTACTAAATACCTTATTTTAAATTTTCTTTATTTTTTCTGCACTGCACGATCTTCATTATCGCGTTCACTCGTAGTTTCCTCCACAGCACTTATCCCTTGTTTGATTCCTAGAAGCTATTTGTCACTCATTTCTTCAAGTACTAACTTTTTTTTTAAATGTGTTTTCTCCAACCACAAAAGGGAATCGTCATTTTTGAGAAGAATGACGTGTTAATGGAAGCCTACCCCTGCCTCTGTTGCAAGAGTCAACAACGCACCGGCTGCCATGCGTGTGCTTTGCGTACACCGCCCAGCGCGCCATCGTCCGTTAGAATCCGCCCGATTCTAGATTCCAACATGCATTCTGGCACTGCATACCTGCCCGCCTCCCATGTGGTCCTGCTGGCCCGCATGCCCACAGTTTCTTTCTTTTGTTGCGAAAACTGCACGCGCCCGCAGCTGACCAATCGTTTCAAGCCCTCTGATGGAAGAGCCTCTCGCTAAATTCCGCGCGTGCGTTCAGAAAACAGCGAGACGATTTACACCGACAGACCCGCGCATACCTATCGACATTCTAGAACTGCAGGTGTTCGAGGTCTGTCGCTCAAATACTCTTCAATGAAATTACAGCCTACACTGGAATGAGTGAACAAATCCATTACCTGATCAGACGTATCCCTACACATGTCAGTGGGCATTAACATGGCGCGTGTCCACAACTCACCTTTGTGATAGCTTTAACTCAGCTGGGGATACTTTTCAACGAGGTATCTCAATGTCTACGGAGGAATGGCAGCACACGCAATGTCAGGAGTCGAAACCAGTGAAGGTAGTGCTGTTGGACGCTGGGATTTGGAGTTTTCGTTCCAACTCATCCGAAAGGTGTTCCATTGGGTTCAGGTTGTGATGTACCTTTTGCATTTCTGACTTTTATGTTTTCGCTTTCTTTAAAGGCAAAGAGAGGAGGTGAAGCAGTAGCCCAGAGTAAAGACCGTCATGTATTTTTGATTCTCAAATGTGAAACGTCCCCTTAGAAAAATTTATACACGACTGTGCTAAAACTGACACACAATATTTTTATCGCAACGCAATCTGACTTTCAGAAATCCCTACAAAAGAATGGCCCTGACTAACATTAACCTATGCGTTTCACAAATTGCTTACCTCACAAAAATCTTGGTTACTCGAACTACTGCAATACAGCGAGCGCCACTACTGCCAGCTAAATAAAAGATTCAAACTACGGAAGGCACTAACTACTGATAGGCATAGTTAGCAAATGAAAGATTTTGATAGAGAACAAACCATGTATTTACCTTAATAGTGTTGAAAAATCATAATATACATAGCAATTCATAATATCCAGTATTACAAATTTCAAAACTCCGCCATCTCTCTCACCACATCCACCACTGCTGGCGGCTCACCTCCAACTGCGCAACGCTACACGCTGTTCACATCCAGCTGCCGCTGCCCAACGCTACAATGGCAGACAACAATGCAAACTAGCCACAGACTGCACACAGCACAGCCAGTGATTTTCATACCGAGTGCTACGTAACGTTGCCGATAAGATAACATAAATAGCCTACTTACATAGCCCCCACGCTCCCCACAAAAAAATTTACAAATTGTTTTGGGCAGCGGCCAATAATGATTTGATAAAATTATTCATAATTACAATAACAAAGATGTCAAATGCACACACTTATTGATAAAAATGTTAGTCAAAAGCTAAAATTTTCTCACAGTCCATAAAGACAGTCCAGATTGTTCATCACTGTAAAATTGCAGTGTTTTTCTCAAAGTCTGAGCAGTAAAAGAAAATGCACACGGAAGTAGTGGATTTCCATGGAGTCTTGAAGAAGTAGTGCCGTCCTTCCAACGGAAAGACAGTGCTGACTCTTGACATTCTGACAGGTAATGGGCCACAACAGAGCAAACCCACAGCAGAGTCATTCGAACTTTTGAAGAATATTGGTAGGTAGGTCATCACAGAGCAGACCCACTGTAGTCCTGGTAGAGGGTATGGTATTGGTGGTCCACCAAACATGCATACCCACTGCAGTACTTCTAGAAATAATGGGATTGGTGGGCCATCAAAGATGCAGACCCACTGTAGTCCTTGTAGAGACAGCCAGCAGCCATCTGTTGCGACTGTGCAGGTGCACATTCACCATCGAAGAGTCTTGCGGAGAATATAGCAAGTCCAATAACCACCACATGTACACTCACAAGGTTTTTGGAATTGTCCTTAGAACCAGCAATACTGTTAACCAGTTTCTTGCTGAATTATTAACACACGTGCAAACACTATCAGTCCCTACTTCTCACATATTGTCCATATACTATGACCAACAGAAACGTGTGCAGTGAAATGTAACTTACAAGTTACTAATATGATGAATGGGTGTCAATTACAATTTTATAGCATAAGAATACAATAAGAAAGGTACAAAATACATCATTAAAGAACATAACAATACAGATAACATTTGTAGTACAGGCTTTACAAAAGAATCGAAATAACATATACATCAATGTTACAGGAATTATGACATGAGTACATACATAAAAGATCAGAATAACTTTCGAAACATCACCTTCACATATGAGCAACAAAACAGAATAAATAATGTTTAAACATCTTTACAAAGTAAATAACATATTATTAATGCCAATTATATTTGAGGATAACAGTATTCATCATCATAGTGAATGTAGCTTAGTATTAGAAGAAGAAAAAATTCTATGAAACTACACAGAGAGAGGAAGAAAACAAATACACAAGGGTACACAAACACATAGTGGGATAACACAAAAGGAAAGGACAGGGTTCGTTTTCAGTGTAACATTTGGTACTGTAGTCCAACCCAAAACTTCATTCCATAGATCGTTCGTCTTACTTCAACCTTTGCTTCCACCAAAAAAATCCTATCCAAGCATGCTTTCTGTATTTTTCTCGTATAACCTCTCAGTGCATTTCTTCAAATTCATCGCAACTCATTCTCTTATAGACTACCCCCTCTTAAGCTAACTTAAATCTACTGAGCTCAGATGCTAAACTAAGGGATGAGGCAATGCAGCAGCACAAAACAATTAACACAAACATCAATGACAAAAAATTTAAATAGGCAAAGCAATTGCAATATTACAACTAATATAAGGCACTGTGCAGCAAACAGGAAAAATAAATCAGTAGTAAAACTCGCTTAACAGAGTAATACAAAGTCAAATTCAGTAACACTATGCCTGGCAAACAGCCGCAGCAAATGAAATAACTTATACCTAAACATGACAAAGCTCAAGCAGAAAAAATATTACAGTAAAAATGGCCATGTTTAATACCTATGCCACATCTTAACACTAGAGTGATGCATCACAAAAACTTACGCTAGCAGATAAGTTACCAAATCGTAAAAAAATTATTTATGCAATTCCTGTGAAGGGAAATGTCTTTTTGTGCTCCCTCATTTTTTTTTTTTTTGGATAGATCATAAAATTATTTACTGGATCTGTAGGCATAAAATATTTATATTAGTACATCTATTAAATTTTATTTTAACCAATGCTGCAGTGCAGCTAGAAACTAGATATTAAAAAAATGAAAAATGTACAAAGGAAGGCATGAAATATCATTCATTAGCCATATGGCATTTCATAAGGTAGTAGAAAAATCTCTCAACTCTCGTAGAAAGATACTTGTCATAATCAGGTGTGCAGATGTAAGAATGTTTCCAAGTAATGAGCGTGTCGTATTTGCGATGCTTTCTACAAAGGAATGTCAATAGTGAGGATAATGGCCTCCCTTTTTTTCTACCTGTGCCTCTGAAAAGGCACACCCTAATGGCTTGTTCTCCAGGCGTCTGACACAGCTGGGTGCCCACAACGCATTACGTGCAGGTGGTCACTTAACTTTCTTACGGAAATATTTACGACAGCAGTTTCCGCTACAGTGACAGTCTCATATACAAAATTTCACTGGTCGAGAATTTGCGTTGCAAATGTGTAGAAACAAAATCCTATGAATATAACATTGTCCAAAAAATTTTCGCCGGCATTGTGATACATTCACGCATTTACACACAGTTCATAACTCTTAAAGTACGATTCTTGGTTTCCAACATCCTTTTCCACAAATCAGAGTCCCTAACCACTACTCATTATTCATATGCATATTCGTCGACACTTCTTCAATATTTCATCATAATAAATACGTAGCATAATCAAATTCCTCATATACGGTAGCATCATCTTATTGATCATAAACATACCTCAACAGCATAATACACATCGTCGTCATAAAAATAACATCAAAACACCTCAGTCAAATCTCAAAATCGTCGTAACTTTCTGCAATAATTTCAAAACCTAAAAAAAATTCTCTGCTCATTTCAAAAGTGTCATCCACCTGAAACGAACTTTAAAATTCATGATCCCATACCAAATACATCATTCAAAGCTCTCATAGTATCACAATGGTTCTGAAAAAATATGAACAGTTCACAAAGTACAAACAAAATACAATTTCGTAAGTGTGAAGTTATACAATGGTGTAATTACGTAAACATGTCACTGATCTAGTAAAAAGAAATGTTTGTCTCTCTCAGTTAAATGATCAGATAGCTATGTAATTTATGTGTTAGAGGAATATGGTACCGATGTGTAAAGTTGTATAAGCAAATACCATATTAGCTAGGGCTCCTTGTGCTTGCCAAACACATGATACACAAAGTAAGCGTGTACCCCCCTGAGGATTAATGTAATTATACCCTCAGGTGTTACAGATTACAGCAATGGAATGAAATGTATCACGGAAAACTTTCTTTGTAATCCAGAAATCTTTAAAGATAAATGTTTTAAGTACAAAATTAATCACTGAAATGCGTGTCCTGTAGCGCTAAATGTGCGTCTTGTTGTAAGATAATCTCTGTGGAATTGTCGTAGTTATTTTCCTACGAAAGCTAAGTTCTGCAGAAGTCAATGTACTTACCTCATGATAAACAAAAGTGAAATGCTTTGCGTATAAATACTTAGTTATTATGCTTATTGTTGTGATGATGAAAGTACTGTGCTGTAACGTATTGTTGTGCTACAGAAAAGGCTGTCTCATTGTAGTTATACCACAAAAGTTACTACTAAAACATGTTTTACTTTCCAGAATAATGCAGAAAAACTATGCAGATATGAAACAGAAACACCGCAAAAGCAACGTTGTAAATTGTCATTCATTAGTAGCGTCGTGATAAAATCGTGTAGCTGTCACATAAACTAACCACTGTCTCATCTGGAATCCACAGAAAGTACTTTAATTAAGAATGTATTTTCAAGTACACCAAAATGTTGCATTAAAATCTCATTAGCAGTACTGGTAAATGTTCTAAGTATGTGAGCCTTATAGTCGTTACGTAATCGTGCAACTAACAAGCAAGAATGTACACATACAATAACACTGTGTCGTCCGTTCACTATAACAATGCATTCGTAATTTCTGTTTAAATAAGTTCTCTTGGTTCTTGACTGGATATTTAACTTCAAACACTGTTGCATGTTAACAGATACTAAGTCTGACAAAGCATACTGGTAATGTAAAGTGAAAAGTTATATGGCAAAGACAAAGTTAAAAAGCAGATTATCTTTCAATAAACGGTTTTACATGTGAAATGTGGTGTAAACCTTTACTCTTCCTAGTACGCAGAGTTTCAACTTCAACGCAATTATCATGTGGTATACGTCGGATTCTGTAAGGTCTATTGTACACTAGAAAGAATTTGTGACTCAAGTGTTTCTTCTTATGTGACAATGAATGAGCTTTAATGAGAAATTTCTGACCAATATATAATTTCTTTGCATTTGCCTTACCGTGTAATTTTCTCCTTTTGTTTGCTGCAGATTTTATATTTTTAAGAGCCAAGTCAATTACGTCTTTGTGTCGAAGTTTACGTGTATTCGGGAAAGGTACAAGCTCTCTGATTCTGTTCGGTGGTTCTTCATTCTTTAGTACAAGAGTAGGTGGTAAAGCAGTGGAATCATGAGGCATTTCATTCAGCACATTTTGAAATAAGTGTAAATATCTGTCCCAATGCTGATGATTTCTGTGACAATAAAGTCTGCAAAGCTTATTGATTTCTTTCATAATCCGTTCAGACGGGTTACAATGTGGTGAGTACAATGAAATAAAAACAGGTTTGATTTTATGATTCCGAAGCATGCGTGACCAAACAGCAGATCTGAATTGCGGTCCGTTATCTGAAATGACTTTAGCAACATGGCCAACTTCACTTAAGAAATTTTTAACAAAGGCGTTGGATACAGACCGTCCAGTGGCTTTACGTAACGGAGTGAAAGAAACAAATTTTGAAGTAAGTTCAACAGCGACTAGAACGTACGAAAATCCATTCGATGTTCTGACAAGGGGTCCCAAGAGATCAGCAGCAGCAAATTCTATTAATTTAGAAGGAATAATAGGAAACAACGGAGCACGATGTGAGATAGTAGATGGTTTCGCCTTTTGACAAAGTTTACAAATAGACAAGACTATTCGAATTCGCGTAGCTGAAATGAATGTACCAAATGAGCTTATTAACAAAATCGTCTGGAATGCAAAGTACCCATAGCTTGTCATCAACAGTGCAGCGTTTGAAGAGTATGTTGTTTCTAACCAGGTAATAATGCCGAATCTGAGTGTGTGTCTTTTCATGCCATTTACTTTTGATGTCTTTCTAAATCGGATCTTTATCTTGTTCATTAGCAATGTCCTTTAAAGATGTGGTGATGTAGTTTTCAAAGGCGACTTTCTGAACGTAAAGAATACTGAAATTTTTCTCGAGGTTGCCTTCTGTGTTACTTTTCTCAAGCCCAGCCGGTGCGCGTGACAATGCGTCTGCAACAATGTTGTCCTTGCCGGGAATGTAGACTACTGTGAAGTGGAATTCTTGCAGAAACAATGCCCACCGTTTTAACCTGTCATGATTTAATTTTGAAGACATAAGAAATTGTAATGCACGATGATCACTGTATACTTTTACGTGCTTACCAGAAAGAAAGAAACGGAAATTGTTAAATGCCCAAACAATAGCTAAAGCTTCTAATTCAGTAACGGAATAATTTCTTTCAGATTTTGTTAGCACTCGGCTAGCAAAAGCAATGGTTTTCTGAACAGTAATGTCATTTTCTATGGCTTCTTGAAATAAATGGGTACCAAGACCGACTTTAGAAGAATCCGTGCTAAGGCAGAAGTCTTGTGACAGATCTGGATGAGCTAGTATTGGCGCGTGAAGTAACGCTTCTTTCAAAGAATTGAATTTCAACTGTGCTTGTTTGTCCCAATTCCAAACAGTATTTTTTCCAGGGAGAGAACTAAGTTTTGGTGTAACAAGAATTTGCATATTCAGAAAACGACGGTAAAAATTCACGAGACCTAGAAAACTGCGGACTTGTTTTTTTGTGGATGGAACTGGAATGGCTCTGATTGCTTCTAACTTTTCAGGATCTGGCTGAATGCCTTCAGAAGAAATAATATGTCCCAAAAACCTCACCTTTGACCTACCGAATTCAGACTTTTCCAAGTTAATTGTAATTCCATATTCTGCAAAAATACGTAACAAACTGTTGAGGATGCGGTTATGTTGTTCCCATGAAGCTTCTGCTATTAGAATATCGTCCACATATAAGGTGATGAGACGTTTTAAGAACTCAGGTAATATGGAATTTAGCCCGCAAATGAATGCTGCCGAAGAAATGTTCAAACCAAAAGGAAGTTTCCGAAACTGATAACAAACGCCGAAACAAAGGAAAGCTGTGTATTTTCTACATTCTGGATGAAGTTCGATCTGATAAAAGCTGGATCTGAGATCAATGGAAGACAACACTTTTACACCATTAAAATTTTGAAGAAGTTCTTCCATCGTCTGCGGCCTGTCCGTTTCAGGAATAATGATAGTATTGATTTGTCTCGAATCTAAGACAAGCCTGATCGATCCATTTTTCTTCTCAACATGTAACGGATTGTTGTATGAGCTTACTGCAGGCTCAATAATTTCATCGTCAAGCATAGATTGTATTTCTGTTCTAACACGGTCCCTATAATGTGCTGGAATTACGTATGGTCTAACACAAAATTTAGTATGCTCACGAACACGAAATTGGTATTGAAATCCCTTGATTGTTCCTGTTTTGTGAGTAAAAACTGTGGAATGTGCTTGTAAAATCTCAAAAAGGTCCTGCCTATCAGTGTCATTACAATTCTCAATTGTTTGAATTTTATTCTGAATTAACTCATTAATTTCAAATATGCCGTCGATATCATCCCTGTCAGTACTTGCAGAGTGATTGTTAGTGTCTAGTTCCGTAGAAAATTCCGAACTGTTGTCTAACAGAAGGTAAAGCCGATTAATTTCCTCCTCATGGTTTGAGAGCCAATCTTCAAATTTGAAAGCTATTGACTTACCTTCTTTCTCTAAACTTATTTCAGCATCGTGAAAGTTTAAGATTGCTTTGTATTCATTCAAAAAGTCTACTCCCAGTATAATTTCCGTCGACAATAATGGAACAATAAGAAAGTTCATAGAGAAGCTGTGGCTTTGGCAAAAGAATTCTAAATTGGTTTGTTGGCGTACATCTACACTTTTTCCAAAGATTGCACCTTGTAATTTAATCTTACGTAACGGAAGTGTGGGGCAATCGTTCGATTTGTTGCATTTGCTAAAAGCTGTTTCACTAATTACTGAAATGGGACTGCCAGAGTCAAGTACTGCCGTAAATTTTACGTCATTTACAGTAATGTGAATCACAGGATATGCAATGTTGTTATGTTTTACGTCGTGTTCCTGGAGTAAGATGTCCCTAATGTCTTCCATTTTTACGTAATTACTAGCTACGGCAGCTGCGTTGTCAGTTTCATAAGTACGTTTTGTGGCTGCCAGTGGTGTGAGTCATTGCCTATTGTCCCTTTGTTGGCGCGCGTCGTTATTGGGATTTGGAGACCTAACTTCTACAAATTCACCGTGACGAGAGGGCCCTGCCCTGTTTAAATCCCGCCAGTTCTGATGCAGTTCAGGTCTGTCGTTAAGATCATATCGTCTGTCGTCATGTTGGTAGATTCCATAGTTTCTTTCTTGTCGGTCACGTGGTGGAGAATTTCTCCCTGAATCGAAACTGCGCGCTGGACCGTCGCATCTGAAGTTATTCTGTCTCCCTTGATAATAATTATTTTGGTTCCCATATTGTCTGTTTCTCTGATTGTCTCTGTGATAGTCATTACTGCAGAGAGGTGATCTTTCCCTATAATTATTACTACACTGCCAATGGTTGTCATACGAGCGGTGTCTCTTTCGGTCACGATTTACATTGAAAGAATAGCCTTGTCATATATTATTTCTGTCATCGCGGAATTGTGACGGATTTGATCTGCAATTGTTGTGCTCATGTTTTCGCGTTCTGCGATTGTCAGTGTCAATTTCCAGTTCTTGTAACAGTCCCTGAAAAGCTTCAATGTCGTCTTTGCAACGTCCTGCTAAAATAATATGTCGTAAATGTTCAGGCAGTTTGATTAAGCAAATGCGGATGAGTTCTGAGGGGCTGTATGGGTTTGACAGGTACTGATTCTTGTGCAACATGTCTTCAAAATATTTCACAACACTGGAAAATTCAGATTGTTCGAAATGTTTCATCATTATAATGCTATGTTTTACTCGGTCTTGTGTAGCTTGGGACCAATATGCTGGGAGGAACGCATGGTAAAATTCTCCTTCACTGTGACAACCGTGAATGACCGATCGCATTCTTACAGCTGGTTCATTCTCCAAGTAGCCACACATAAATTCTAACCTGTGCTCCAATGACCAGTTGGGAGGAAAACAATGAGAGAATTGATGGAGCCACGCTTGTGGATGAATGTCATTGGCAGAATTCTTAAACGTTTTGAATTTACGTGTAGTAATGAACAGCTTATAGTCAAAATCATCGTGCCGGCGAGTAGCATATCGGTCATTGTTACGTCGTGTCGGCGGTTCCATCTCAAAATTCGGTGTACCTTGCCAATTTCTTTCATAATTTCCGAAGTGCCCTGAGTTATTATTTTGTGGCTGTTCCGTATTTCTATGTCCCTCTTCCCATATTGGAGCGCGAGTGGCCTCTGAAATACGTAATTCTTGTATTACCTGTGTCAGCTGATCTTGTACTTCCCGGATTTCTCTTTGGTGTTGCGTATTAATTTGATTCTGATTTTGTTTGAATTTCCTAATTTGTTCGCACTCTTCTGTGTCAGTGATGGCTACAGGTCTTGTGTCATTCAGATCATCATCTACCTTTGCAGATAAGTTAGTGAACTGATCCGAAAGTTCGGCTACTTTCTCCGATAGTGTACTTATTTCCTCAGTGCGTTTTTCTGAACCAAGTTTCAGAGTGTCCATTTGTGTTGAAATCGTATCTACTGTGTCCTTTAAGTTTTCTTGAGTTTTTGCAAGTTGCGTAACAGAATCGGCAGATGCAATTGAGTTAATTTTAGCTTGCAAGGTGTCGTGATTTTCATGAACAATAGTTTGGAGTTTTTTTATGGCTGCTTCGTGATTCTGTAATGCACTTTCATGCCGCGAAAAAATAGGTTGAAAATGCTCACAAATTTGTGTTTTTACATCATTACAGACTTTTTGACATTTCGATTCAATGTTATGTAACTCAGTAGTTAAATCTTCACGTGTTTGTTCAAGCTTATGTTCCACTGAGTCTAACTTTTGAAGCTTTTGTTCCATTGTGTCTAACTTTTGAAGATTTTGTTCCATTGTGTCTAACTGTTGCTGTGTTTGTCTCTGATTTTGTTCCATTGTGTTTAATTTTTGAAGATTTTGTTCCATTGTGTCTAACTTTTGAAGCCTTTGTCCCATTTGTTGCATTAACTGTAATAACAGTGCACTGGTGTCTGAAACATGCTCCTCAGTGCTTTTCGGCAGTGAATTTGCACCAGCAACATTCACATTTTGACAAGCAGAAAATGTGTATTGACTTATTTGAGAAAACGGTGAGGACCCAAAACCTGAATCTACAGTATCTGCGAAATTGTGTCCTGTCATTTCGGGTTCCTAAAGAGAGCTGTTGCCGACCGATCGATCGATAATGCGTCCCTGTTCACTACCTGTTTCACTGTCTACACCATTATTTGACGCCCGCTCCATTTCCCTATGCACAGTTACCAAATTACTACTTTGAATATTTGTTAATTCATTACATGGTGGCGTTAACACACTGCTTTCGTCTTCACTGTTATTTCTCAGTTTACTTTGGAGCCTAGTATTACGTTTTTCACACGCCATTATTGTCACAATATTGCACACGATAACACAGAAAAACACAATTTGAAGAGCAACAATAAGAGAACACATTAACATAGCACTGAAAATAATATCTCGTTAATTGCAAGCGCAGTTGCGAAATACTTGGTGCAAATCTACATGCATGCCACAACTGTTTTACTGTACAATAATGAAAGGCTGCAACTACAAAGGAGATTCTCTCTACAATTACGCGCTAGCAATAAACAAAATCTACACTAATTACACAAACTACAAGAAAAAATCAGAAGATTCCAGTGAGGTATCCTCGGCTAAGGGTCGACATATGAAACGTCCCCTTAGAAAAACTTATACACGACTGTGCTTAAACTGACACACAATATTTTTAGCGCAACGCAATCTGACTCTCAGAAATCCCTACAAAAGAATGGCCCTGGCTAACATTAACCTATGCGTTTCACAAATCGCTTACCTCACAAAAATCTTGGTTACTCGAACTACTGCAATACAGCGAGCGCCACTACTGCCAGCTAAATAAAAGATTCAAACTACGGAAGGCACTAACTACTGATAGGCATAGTTAGCAAATGAAAGATTTTGATAGAGAACAAACAATGTATTTACCTTAATAGTGTTGAAAAATCATAATATACATAGCAGTTCATAATATCCAGTATTACAAATTTCAAAACTCTGCCATCTCTCTCCCCACATCTACCACTGTTGGCGGCTCACCTCCAACTGCGCAACGCTACACGCTGTTCACATCCAGCTGCCGCTGCCCAACGCTACAATGGCAGACAACAATGCAAACTAGCCACAGACTGCACACAGCACAGCCAGTGATTTTCATACCGAGCGCTACGTAACGTTGCCGATAAGAAAACATAAACAGCCTACTTACAAATGTTAAAAAACATAAGCCGTGTTTCCTGTGCTTCGGTAAGAGGAAGGACTTGCTCTCTGCTAATGAACAAAGGTAGACGCACGTTATTTTAGAGCATAGGCGGCGGTAGCCATTTTGATTATGAGAATAAGTGTAATTTTTGTGCGTGTAGAGGAAATAATACATTCATAGCACGATCCTTATAAGAAACTTTTCTAGCTGGTGTATGGAGCCGAAAAAAAAATTTAGTGAAAAATTGAGTTATTATTCCAAGTAGTATTGTAACATAGAAGAATTGAAGAATCCCCACAAACGAGGAGCAGAAAATGTGCACCACACTTCAACCGAGGCCAAGAAGCCTAGGAGTGTACAAAGTGTTAGGAAGAAGAGAGTGCTGCTAGCCATGGGCGAGGTGTAGGCCCTCAATTACAGAAAAGTTTAGGGGCAGAATACTAGGCCATCATTATCTTCGAGCCGAACGCAGGGCTAAATCATGTGATCGAGGACTTAAGGTCATTATGTAAGGACTTTATAAAAGAGGACCATGTAGTGATATTGGGTGGGGCGGGAAACAGTTTGGACAGGGATGGAGAATATGACAAAGGTGGTGACCTGGACAAGATACCTTCACTAACTCATGGCACCAACGTGCACTTTGTTGAGCTGTTCCAGCGTCATGATTGGCCACACCTTGATGGAGCTGTGAGGCGAATCTATGTGGGGTTAGGGATGGCTCTGAGTGCAGCAAACTTTGCCCACGATTCTCTCGTGCCTGTCGGGACTATGGGGTTTGACTAGGCATGGCCTACACCTAAACAGGACTGGGAAGGGAATATTGGTACAGCTGATTCATGAAAGTATAGAGGGTGGATCTCGGGGCACACATGGTCAAATACCTGTTGTCATAGGTACGAGAAGTAGGTCTTTTTTAGGATAAATCCAAACAACAGGTTCCCCTGCCTAAAGAGTATCTCCAGCACTTTAAAAATACTGAAACAATGAATAACAAACCACTGGAAAGAGTAACATGGGGCATTCCACAGACTTAACAATCCTCCATCAAAACATGCAATCAATAAAAAATAAAATACAACTATTAAAAGTTGAGCTCCAGTCTTTGAACTGCACAGTAGTTCGTGTTACTGAGGACTGGTGTAGAGAGACAGAAATCCAACAGGTACTGTTATCATCTTATGAAAGGATAAACTCTTTCTGCAGAGCTGCTTCAAGAGGGTGGAGGATCATGCATTTATATCAGAAAAGGAACAGAGTTCAAATCAAGACATAACCTCAGCACATCAGATGAAGACAAACACTTTGAAATATCAGCTATTGAATTAACAGGGCTTGATATCACCAAAAAATTAATCATTTTATGTGTATATAGATCTCCCGGTGGTAGTGTGGACAATTTTTTCAATAAATTAACAGAAATTCTAGACAAAGTCTCAAGTGCAAAGGTCAACATAATTTAGTGTGAGGACATTAACATCAACATAAGTGAATCTAGCAGCACCCTCATAAATATCCTTCAAAGTTTTAGTATGTCCCTGTTGCTCAATAGTGCAACAAGGGTTACTACAATGATTGCATGAGTAATTGACCATGAGGCCACAAATATGGACAGGGAAAAATGTGATGTAGCTGTAAAAGATCTCGGACTATCAGAACACCTCTGTCAACTAAAAACAGTAAAATCAGACGTCTAACCATTCCCAAAACTACAAGTCTGCAAACGACATCTAACAAAAAACAAAATAAAAAGTTTTTCAAAGGAACTTGCAAAACAAAAACTGGAATGGAGTGTATAAGGAAACCAATATGAATGTGAAATTCTCTAAATTCACCACATTACTTAAATTGAACTTTGAAAAGGCATTTCCAAAATTATTCATGTCTGTATCAATGACTCACAATAACATAAGGATAACAGCAGGTATTAAGAAGTCCTCCCAAACACTTAAAAAACTCAGTTCCATGAAAAAGAGTCGCAATGATAAAGAATTCTTAAATTTCTATCATAGATACGAAAAGATATATAGGAAGCACTCCTTGCTGCAAAAAAGTCATTGAATGACAAAATAATATAAAAGGCAGAGAATAAAAGCAAAGCAGACTGATAAGTTATAAAAAAATAAACGGGGAGAGGCAAAGAAACGCAGAATAACATACTGCTAAGGGAGGGAGATAAGGTTATAAATGATCCACAACAACAAACTACGTAAATGAGCATTTTTCAAGTATTGCAGAGAAGCTACAGCAAAAATTTTCCAAAACAAATATAACACCCATAAATAATGTTGTACTAAATACACTCCTGGAAATGGAAAAAAGAACACATTGACACCGGTGTGTCAGACCCACCATACTTGCTCCGGACACTGCGAGAGGGCTGTACAAGCAATGATCACACGCACGGCACAGCGGACACACCAGGAACCGCGGTGTTGGCCGTCGAATGGCGCTAGCTGCGCAGCATTTGTGCACCGCCGCCGTCAGTGTCAGCCAGTTTGCCGTGGCATACGGAGCTCCATCGCAGTCTTTAACACTGGTAGCATGCCACGACAGCGTGGACGTGAACCGTATGTGCAGTTGACGGACTTTGAGCGAGGGCGTATAGTGGGCATGCGGGAGGCCGGGTGGACGTACCGCCGAATTGCTCAACACGTGGGGCGTGAGGTCTCCACAGTACATCGATGTTGTCGCCAGTGGTCGGCGGAAGGTGCACGTGCCCGTCGACCTGGGACCGGACCGCAGCGACGCACGGATGCACGCCAAGACCGTAGGATCCTACGCAGTGCCGTAGGGGACCGCACCACCACTTCCCAGCAAATTAGGGACACTGTTGCTCCTGGGGTATCGGCGAGGGCCATTCGCAACCGTCTCCATGAAGCTGGGCTACGGTCCCGCACACCGTTAGGCCGTCTTCCGCTCACGCCCCAACATCGTGCAGCCCGCCTCCAGTGGTGTCGCGACAGGCGTGAATGGAGGGACGAATGGAGACGTGTCGTCTTCAGCGATGAGAGTCGCTTCTGCCTTGGTGCCAATGATGGTCGTATGCGTGTTTGGCGCCGTGCAGGTGAGCGCCACAATCAGGACTGCATACGACCGAGGCACACAGGGCCAACACCCGGCATCATGGTGTGGGGAGCGATCTCCTACACTGGCCGTACACCACTGGTGATCGTCGAGGGGACACTGAATAGTGCACGGTACATCCAAACCGTCATCGAACCCATCGTTCTACCATTCCTAGACCGGCAAGGGAACTTGCTGTTCCAACAGGACAATGCACGTCCGCATGTATCCCGTGACACCCAACGTGCTCTAGAAGGTGTAAGTCAACTACCCTGGCCAGCAAGATCTCCGGATCTGTCCCCCATTGAGCATGTTTGGGACTGGATGAAGCGTCGTCTCACGCGGTCTGCACGTCCAGCACGAACGCTGGTCCAACTGAGGCGCCAGGTGGAAATGGCATGGCAAGCCGTTCCACAGGACTACATCCAGCATCTTTACGATCGTCTCCATGGGAGAATAGCAGCCTGCATTGCTGCGAAAGGTGGATATACACTGTACTAGTGCCGACATTGTGCATGCTCTGTTGCCTGTGTCTATGTGCCTGTGGTTCTGTCAGTGTGATCATGTGATGTATCTGACCCCAGGAATGTGTCAATAAAGTTTCCCCTTCCTGGGACAATGAATTCACGGTGTTCTTATTTCAATTTCCAGGAGTGTATAATGATGTTACTTCCAACCACAGAGAATGAAGTCAATCAAACTGCTCATAAATTAAAAAATAAAAAGTCAGTAGGCTTAGATGAAGTACCAATGTGTGTACTGAAACAATGCATAGAGATTATACAAGGCTCCTTAACAAATATAATAAATGAATCCTTCACATCAGGGACATTTCTAGAGCAGTTAAAACAGGCAAGAGTTGAACCTTTGGTTAAAAAAGATAATGCAGAAGACATAGAAAATTACCAGCCCATTTCCCTGCTCTCTCCATTCTTAAAAATAATAGAAGCAATTATGAAAGACAGACTCATGAATTACATCAAAAAATACAACATTTTAAGCAAATCACAGTTTGCTTTCCGAAGTGGCAAAAATATGGAGTCAGCCATAGTAGAATTTACAGAGGTTATACTCGATACTCTTGACAAAGATGAGTGTGTCACAAGCATATTTTTGGATCTTTCTAAGGCCTTTGATACAACTGAACACAAGATTTTATTAAGTAAATTAGAAGCATTAGGAATAAGAAGGGTAGCTAATGATCGGTTTCGATCACACCTAGCAGATAGCACACAAAGAGTAGAGATAACACATACTTTAAACAGATCTAAACATTTTGTAAAACACTTATCATAGCCTAAATACATTAATATAGGGGTTCCGCTAGGTAGCATATTAGAACCAATACTATTCCTGTTATACATCAATGACTTCCCCAGTAGTATTAGTCATGGTGAAAAAATTCTTTTCACTGATACCAGCAATATTATAGTCACTAATAAAACAAGAGAATTCCTTGCAGAGAAAGCAAATGAAGCTCTTAAGGAAGTTTACAACTTGTCAATAAGCAATAAAGTGACATTGAACATACAGAAAATTAATGCCATGAACTTCGTTCTGAAGAGGGAAAATGTGAATGTTAAATTAAATGTTGATAGCACCTCTATAGACTGTGTAACAAATGCAAAATTTCTAGGAATGAATATTGATTCTCATTTGAAGTGGTGTGAACACCCAAAGTTACTTGCAAACAGAATGTCATCAGCATGATATGCCCTTAGAATCCTGTAATCAGTGTGTAACAGGCAGTGTCTTTTAGTTAATACTATCCATACATACACTCAATTCTTAGCTAGGCATTCTTTTTTGAGGAACAATTGCACGAAATATTAACACAATATTTAAACTCCTGAAAAAAGCCATAAAAGACGTAACCAAAAATGGTAGTCGAGCTCATTGTAAAGATTTGGTCAAAACACTGGGGATTTTAGTTGCTCCATATGAATACATTTACGAATCAGTTGTACACATACAAAATAACATCGATAATTACTGTACAAACAGTTCTGTCCATGACCATGCAACAAGAGATAGACTCAACTTACATTTGCCAAGAAAAAATGAACATAAAACTCGAAGCAGCGTTTTCCACCAAGGAATAAAACTGTAAAATAAATTACCAAAACAGATAAAAGAAATTGCAAAAATACAGTTAGTTAAAAAGGCAGCTGAAAATTATCTAATATGCAATACATTTTATACATTGAAGGATACTTAGATAAAACAGAGTAGGGGTTTGGCACAAAAAATTTTTATACAAATAAATAATAATAATAACAATAATGATTATAAAACATCCAACATTCCACGTAACACCTTCACACTATGTTTTTTCCTTCTTTTTTCCTTTTATAGAAAAAATTACCCCCAAGCTATGCATTACACACTACTAACACCTCTTCCTCTTTCTGAGCTCAACATCTCACTCATTATAGAGGGATGCTGACTCAGTTTTTCAGGATAGCAAATGGGAAGTATTGGTACAGAAAATGGCCCAGAGATCACCAGTTTGTGTGTGTGTGTTGCTGTGTGTAGTGAGTTAAGTGTTATGAAACAATGTGTACAGTTTGTGCAGTGACTGATAGTGAGATATGAGTGAACAGTGTGGCATTACTTTATTTAATAAGTTATTTGTAAAAAAAAGTATTGCATACCAGGAGTAAATCTAATGATTGTCTCTAACTAGAAGCCTGTAATGTATGTGTATACGAATTAGCTTATTTTAAATTGATCTAAACTTGTAAATACTTTGACATGTTGTGGCGTTTGCTGTGTTATTCAGTGGTTTGGTATTTAACTAATTTGTACATGGAAATGATAATCATATTTTACTACACTGAGTAATTACTAAATAATTTTTCTCCCAGCTAAAGATTTGATCAAGTTGCTAAAGAACTCCAAGTTAACGTCGTGTTAAAGTGCTGTCTGTAAGTTGTGTAAGTGTCACTAAATCACAGTTCATACAAAAGATTCCTTACAACTATTGATTAAGATGGAAGCAGCTACCTTCAGCAAAATGATCATTAAAACCACCGAATATCAGCCACGCACAACACTGACGTATGTTACCTGAAAAAAATATTCTTCGGAACTCGTGCGTAATTAATTTCGGCTCCATACACCAGCTAGAAAAGTTTCTTATAAGGATCGTGCTATGAGCACTGTTTTTAAAGAACCAATCTGATTTGAATCATTTTCATTAAAATGAGTTCGCGACCACCGATGCACATTTATTTTTACACATTTGTATTACCTTCGGCATTTATTCTGCAGAGTTGCGTAATTTGAATTTGCCGCTGAGATAATTGTTAAGATGGCGGCAGACAATTGATAGAGACTTTCTATTGTTAGAACAAATAAGTAAATATTTACAATGCTTATTAAACTCTATAAAATCTACTTTCGTATTGTGCACTATTTAGACTTCATCAAGCAAACATTTGATTTGTTTCTAAGGAAAACACAGACAAAAACGCGATACAAATCGCTATCATCAATGGCTGCGCTCCTTGCAGCGGAAAGAAATAATTAACACAGACAATGCGTACTGAGAGAGGAATTAAAGTTACAAATAATTATTCACTCACGTTTATAATAATAATGAACTCTATTTTCAAGTAATAATTAACAAATAATTACAATTTCTTAACAGACCTCAGTTTGATGTGCGTCCGCAACCTACAAAAGCCAATCAACAAAAGGTAAAAACAAAGGAAGACAAAAACAGATCATAAATGGAATTTACAATTATCGTTGTCTTTGTATGATACACATCGATATGTCCAATTACATCATAGAATATTATATAAATAATTAATATTTATCATCGTTTTCATTCGTTTTCACTGTTTTTTTCATACGTCGAATAGATAATGTTTATAACTGTTAGAGGCATAATTTTCTCTCGTCGCACTGTAGCTAAAATTTATCTCGTGGATGTTACAATGACCCTTGAGCTGAGAAAAAAAATTAGTTTTCTATTGTATTTTTTTCTTTTAACAGTCCACATAATCGACGTAGATTTGCTACTCTCAAGATGCAAATGTTTAGTTTCAATGTTGTTTTAGACATGATAAAATTATAGCTGAATCGAGTACTTTAAATGACTTCAGTGACTGTATTATCTCTGAAATTGCTGCGGATGCTTCCCGGATTAACTTATTCCTCCTCCCCCCCCCCCCCCAAATTGGGTAAACTGAACTCGGAAAAACGGGAATACAACCGTCCAAGGGACTTCAAGAAAATACTGACACCTACTTTTAACAGTCAGGCTTGACATGAATGTAAAAAAATATCCTAGAAAATGCAAATTTATGACTCTGTTGTAAGCATATGAGATAATGAATGATTTTTCACGGTGGTATATCATAAAATTTCCAAAGTCACTCATTTATCGAATATCATAAGAATTTGCCGCTGACGTAGTGTGACCGCCCCCGAGTCGAGCGTTCGAACGCAGACAGGTAGTGGCTGCTGCTGGACCGCCCCCGGCCGAGTCGGTGGGGCGTCGGCTGCATCGTGGTTTGGATCTGCTGCTGGCTAGAAGTCGCGCCGCAGCAGGTCTTGTTTCTCCTTTTCCACGTACCTCAGTTTAAGACGGGCACATGAAATGTCAAAATATAAGTATCAGTGACAAGATAATTACTATTCTCATCATGTGGAAAAGTTTATTAATGTCCATTTCACTCGAATTCACACGGATGGAATTAGACTGTTTTTGGAGTATGTTCTGTTTTCTGACTGTTCAACACACTGTAGTGATTCACATGTACGTTTATCACAGTATTCACATTTTGAACACTGCACCGTTAATCATACAAGTGTCCATAGCGTGCTTCGTTTACTTCAGCGGAATGTAAATATTTTCGCGACGCGCTGCATAGCCAACGTTGCATTACTGTTTTGCCGCGCGGCTGGCTGTACAGTCTGTCACATTAAATTTGGCACGCGGAGACGCTTCATATCAAACTATTAAAGGTCATCAGTTCAAATTAATTATTAATACAGTCAACAGTACTCAACGTTCATAGCGTTGCTGCTAACTTTGACACTCCAAGAGCGTTCATAAGGTTACGTGATCACAGATTTTATCACTGTTCATCATTATTAACAATGTAAATCACAGTTCTTCACGCGTCCACTAGTTCCTGCGAAACACGTTTCACTGTTCGGATTGCTGTCAGTAGTTTTCCATAGTACTTAACAGACAATCTATATGCAAATGTCACTTTTCAAGTAATCAGGTCTGGTACACTTGCACGCAAGTTCATATTACCATGACTAAATAACAAATATTAAAATTTTACACTGTCACATGAACATGAGACAATATAAAACTTTCAGAATCTGCTAATTATCTTGGTCCGCAGCTCGTGGTCGTGCGCTAGCGATCTCGCCTCCAGCGTCCAGGTTCCCGGGTTCGATTCCGGCGGGGTCAGGGATTTTCTCTGCCTCTTGATGACTGGGTGTTGTGTGCTGTTCTTATGTTAGTTAGGTTTAAGTAGTTCTAAGTTCTAGGGGACTGATGACCATAGATGTTAAGTCCCATAGTGCTCAGAGCCATTTGAACCATTTTTTTCCATTATCTTGACCATGAGATCATTACTGAACTGTCCAGATAACAGTACATTTCCATTTTTATTACAGATACATACACTCCTGGAAATGGAAAAAAGAACACATTGACACCGGTGTGTCAGACCCACCATACTTGCTCCGGACACTGCGAGAGGGCTGTACAAGCAATGATCACACGCACGGCACAGCGGACACACCAGGAACCGCGGTGTTGGCCGTCGAATGGCGCTAGCTGCGCAGCATTTGTGCACCGCCGCCGTCAGTGTCAGCCAGTTTGCCGTGGCATACGGAGCTCCATCGCAGTCTTTAACACTGGTAGCATGCCGCGACAGCGTCGACGTGAACCGTATGTGCAGTTGACGGACTTTGAGCGAGGGCGTATAGTGGGCATGCGGGAGGCCGGGTGGACGTACCGCCGAATTGCTCAACACGTGGGGCGTGAGGTCTCCACGGTACATCGATGTTGTCGCCAGTGGTCGGCGGAAGGTGCACGTGCCCGTCGACCTGGGACCGGACCGCAGCGACGCACGGATGCACGCCAAGACCGTAGGATCCTACGCAGTGCCGTAGGGGACCGCACCGCCACTTCCCAGCAAATTAGGGACACTGTTGCTCCTGGGGTATCGGCGAGGACCATTCGCAACCGTCTCCATGAAGCTGGGCTACGGTCCCGCACACCGTTAGGCCGTCTTCCGCTCACGCCCCAACATCGTGCAGCCCGCCTCCAGTGGTGTCGCGACAGGCGTGAATGGAGGGACGAATGGAGACGTGTCGTCTTCAGCGATGAGAGTCGCTTCTGCCTTGGTGCCAATGATGGTCGTATGCGTGTTTGGCGCCGTGCAGGTGAGCGCCACAATCAGGACTGCATACGACCGAGGCACACAGGGCCAACACCCGGCATCATGGTGTGGGGAGCGATCTCCTACACTGGCCGTACACCACTGGTGATCGTCGAGGGGACACTGAATAGTGCACGGTACATCCAAACCGTCATCGAACCCATCGTTCTACCATTCCTAGACCGGCAAGGGAACTTGCTGTTCCAACAGGACAATGCACGTCCGCATGTATCCCGTGACACCCAACGTGCTCTAGAAGGTGTAAGTCAACTACCCTGGCCAGCAAGATCTCCGGATCTGTCCCCCATTGAGCATGTTTGGGACTGGATGAAGCGTCGTCTCACGCGGTCTGCACGTCCAGCACGAACGCTGGTCCAACTGAGGCGCCAGGTGGAAATGGCATGGCAAGCCGTTCCACAGGACTACATCCAGCATCTCTACGATCGTCTCCATGGGAGAATAGCAGCCTGCATTGCTGCGAAAGGTGGGTATACACTGTACTAGTGCCGACATTGTGCATGCTCTGTTGCCTGTGTCTATGTGCCTGTGGTTCTGTCAGTGTGATCATGTGATGTATCAGACCCCAGGAATGTGTCAATAAAGTTTCCCCTTCCTGGGACAATGAATTCACGGTGTTCTTATTTCAATTACCAGGAGTGTATATTTATATTGTAAAGGGTCAGGAAAATCCAACACCTTCCATGAAAACCCTGACATGATAAGCAAATCCAGTAGTATGGAGAGGCACCCACATGCCTTGCTCATACTGTGGCATCAAGCAGTCAGGCCTGCAAGATGAGTGGTCTGCCAAGCGAGTGGATTCATTCTTATTTATCGAGTAACATGAACTCTAGTACTCACAATTAAGTTACAAATTATTCTCCTGTATGAATATTACGCAAAGGAAGCGCACATCTGACTATTAGTAATTTACACAACTCTGACTGTTCACTACGCACTGGCAGTACCACATTTTGTTTTTTTTTTATTTAACGGCTTTGATCAACAGGTGGCCATCGCACTGGATATGAATGGCGCACACATTATAAATTCTGGATATCATGGCAACATACAATTCGAAGGAAAAGGCCACCAATCTTTTTCTTTTCACCATCTTATTTATTCCGATAAATTCTATAACCTAAACACACAAATTCTATAGCCTACAACAATAACACATGAGAAATTCCGCCCAGCGGGCATGGCTTTACATTGGTGATTCTCTATCTTATGGTCTCGTAATTATTTAACGCTGCAGTGCACTTTCTAGATAAGATGGTGGATCTTTTGCTATATCTCACTCTTCGACTCTCACACCCATCATTACGAAAATTTCCTCCAGACCGAGCGGTACAAAAAGGAACATTGTTAACCCACTGCCTCTGAAACTATCTTGTTACTCTCCCATGCCAACCACACATACTTAATTATCATGAAATACATCACACTGGCAACATACAATACAAAGAATAGTCACAACGTTATAATCACATCACTTTCAGCTTTCCCACTTCAATTAGTATTTATCCCAGTTTCACACGACACTGCCCCACTTCGTAATTTTTCTTTCCTACTATGAACTCTGGAGCATATATGCACGTCTTCCTGTGCAATGCAAGTCAAGTGGCGTTGCTGGATAGACGGCTGACACACCTTGCTTCTCTCTCAGAGTATTATAGTTGAATCAAGCGTCACACGGAAACATAACACGCATAGTAATATTAAGAACATATTCATCACACACGCGTGTCCTCAACTGATACCATGGACGAGTACTTCTCTTTATCCTTTGTCTCATACACAGATTGAGACTCACACAGTACTCACCACGTGGAAGTACTCGTCTCTAATTTCAAGTCCTGCACACGCCATTTCTTAAATATTTCAACTTACAGTACACACACTAGTAATTCAGCTTAACTTAAGAACTCTGACGTATTTCAACTTATTGCTACACGTGGTTTCATTATGACCGTTGGTCACTTCCGAAGATTACTACGATCCCCTTAATATTACCTGCCTGACATTTAATTCTCTCCACAAAAGTTCCTGAAATAGAGAAATTATTATTCTGAACAACTCTTAAGTATTACACATGCATACCATTTCTCCACTTTTTTGTCTTTACGGAGCACACCTAAGACAGGTCTTACCAACACTAGATCCAGTGGCAGAGTGCTGAAACATGGCCGTACTTCAGGTCCTCTCGCACCTCTGCCGAAGTGGGCAGCACCTTGCTACCGTATTGGTCAGCCACATTTCAGGCCCTCAAAGCTCCGGTAAATTTCATCTCTTTGGTTCTACCAAAGGTGACCAAAGGGTCGTCTCAAAGATGATCATATATTCACCTTCACTATCTGCGGTTAGGGATATAGGGATTTATTTTGTGGGAGTGCACATGTGATCAATTAAATAAATAAATTGTCATTCTTTCCCACACTGGTATCCGGCTTCACTGTATTAATTGAAATTGAGATATTATTAGAAAAAATACGTTGTACTAACAAGAAAACAAAGAATGATGTACCTATTTTCAATGTCGGGCGGTACTGTACCCTTTCAGTATGTCACATAGCTCCGAATAAATCGTGACATTAAATTAACTAAAGTAATATGAGTAACGAGTGAGCAAATGGAATACCACAGACTAACACAAGAATGCCTAAATGTATGTCATACCTTCCCACCGTGAGACAGACGCAGTTCCGAGGGGAGAAACGAGAACAGAAGCCGAGAGCAGAACCATGATAAGCTAGAAGGCCCTACGATAAGGGACAGACACCCACGTCGCCAGTTAACCGCTAAGACCACCCCCCCCAGCCCATGTCAAAAGCTAGAGCCCTCCAGAAGAACAGTATAGATCTTACGATAACACTAAAAGGGCCACAGCAGCTGCAAGTTTTAGCGTGAGACTTTTTCGCGTCTCTGTTACGATGCAAACTTGAAAAACATTGCCCCACCACGAAAAGTATAACGTTTCTCATTGGATAGACAGAATTTTTGTAGGCAGAGCTTAAGGTTAACATTGAGACCCTCATTGGTCAGATGAAACACAGCCTGATAGTTTTTTTTCTAAACCAACTTTGGTAAATTGTAGTAAGGAGAAGTTAGGAGAGAGTTGCTTCCGAGACAGCGAGCTGTATGGAGCTGCGCCGGCCGCCGCCCCCTGACGAACACTGACAAGGTAATGAACGCACGTGATGCCGCAAAACACCACATAAAGCTTCACTCAGAACTGCAGAAGTCTCATCTGTTACATCCCCTTTTTACGTAATACTAGTGTCGATTGTCAATTGAAGCTCATGGTATTCACATTTCCTACGTAAGTTAAAATCTGAAACGCAATGATTTTTCTGTTATATAATTATTGAGAAGCCACATCAGCCACTGTAATTTATGACAAGTTAGATAAGTAATTAAAGATAACTGAGGGTCACTGTAGACCATTTTGATAGTTTTCTCTTTTGTGAAACTTAATTTAAACCTAGATTATAGATGTGGTATAGCATAGGTCATCCTTCGATCCTTTGTAGGACTTGGAAACCCATTCAGGGAATATTCGTTCACATTTTTGTTGAACGCAGTTAGTTTTTATCAACCTGTATTAAAACATTTCCTTTTATCAATAATGCAATTTATAAACAATGTTTTGTGAGTAGAATAAAATTTCCAATGGTTAACTTAACTGCTTTTTCGACGTTATTTTACCAGCTAACTAAAAATAGGAAAGCCTTGAACCCCTTCCACTAAATTTAGTTAGTATTAAGATTGTTTTACAGGGAGTGCAGTGGAGCTGACACTGAAATCATTAAGTATTTGGTTATATCATCGCTAGTCTCACTGAACTCTTCTGAACTCTACATGTCATGTGTGGTCTGGTGTCTCCTTACCAGTAACAGGTCCCAGATTGAAACTAGTCAATTCCCTAAAAAACACGCTCAGGGCATCGTTGCGCGAAAGTGGTAGGGAGACACGACTTAGAACAACAAACAGAAACCACGCAGAATGTTAGAGAATGGCGACCCTGCCAGGATGGTAAAATACCGTGATTGAAGTTCGATCACTGCATGGGGGCTTAATTAAAATAATACTGCAGATAATTTTTTTAGTAGCTGTAAGTCCGATTACGCTGTTTCGTAAACGGCTGGCCGTGACTAGTATTAGTACGCAATCTGACTGCATAGTACAACAACAAAGAATGAAATGAAAATTTTCATTAACACAATTAATTAATTAAGTCCCCAGCAACTATAAAACCAACGCCACAACAAGCACAAGTGTAGCTGTTCTGTATGTGGTAGTATGACTCAACGCACATCTGGCACGGTTCTTCTTCAACAAGACAAGAATTTTTAAATATTGACGTGATAAAAGAAAATTAGAAATACTATAATTGTGCAAGAAAACCAAAATTACACTCTAATACAAGAACACAAGCCAGATGCTTTGTTGACTGAACCTGTAATGATGCATTATTTGAGACACACAAATAATAAAAGAACATAGCGTTTTATTACCTTCATATATATTGACGAAATGCACTCTGATCATTACAATATCTCCATTAGAATAACATCTGCTATCTCTCCCATCAAATAACTGCATAAAACATGGAACAACACTCTCCACCATCACATCTCACTCCGACTTCACGACAAGCAGTGTCCACCACAACTTCTCGGCAAGAACTGCCTGCCGCTACTTCTCAATAATCACTGCCAGTGGAGGCGGCGGAACAATACTCTCTGGCGCGATCTCTGGCGCTGTGGCTCAGTGTAGCCACCTTTCATATGCCTCTCCTCCATGGGCTAGAATTTGATGAAAATACCACCAAATCAAAAAAAAATTTTAATATTGTTAGAATTAAGTTTTTTCTCCAATGCAAGCGCACAGGTGGCGGATACATCCTTGACAAGTACGTCCTGACCCAACAAGTAAGTGAATGGTTTGTCAAGTCGTGTGTGCAAAAAGTTTATGAAACGCGTGAGATCGTATGAGCGCATGTTGACGCGAAGTAGGGCGCGTGAATTGCTTTTAAAACAGAAAATAAGGGATTCGGAAAGGTTAGCAATGACAAATCGAGACGTTGACCGAATTGAGGTAGAGACTCAACATGAAGATGGACAGAGAATAGAGGACAGTACAACAGACGATGCAGTATCGCGAGAAATAGGACAGATAACGCACCATAACGAGGATAATGTACGTCAAGGCATAGAAAACGTAGGTCAGCATACGACAGAGGAGCAGGAAAGTAGAGAGACAGCCGATGAGGATTCTAACTTGCATCTTGAATACGTAGAACTCATAGTACAAGTAATCATAGCTCCCTCACCACAGAGTACAAGGAATTCGAGCAGAAACGTGTCACCGCACAGTTCAATGCAATCGGTTGCAAACCAACACTTGGGCGAAAACACAGAGCGTAGGACGTCGGAAGAAAACGCAATAGGACCCACCAATCTGGCAGAACTATTACAATTAATGACGGAAACCATGACAAGACAAAATAAAGAAATTGCGAACCAAATTGAGATTCAGAATGCAAAAATGACGAAACAGAATGCAGAAACCACGAGACAAATGCGTGCGATTAAAGAACAAAACAAAAAAATTCAGTTACACCTAAGTCATACTGAAGACGAGGCAAAAGAATCTCGAGAAGTGATAGGAAACCTAGTAACAGGTCACAATCAATTGAGAACAGACATTGACAAGGTACAAGCGGACGTACAAACATTGCGTAATGACACTCAGGACGAGATCAAAACATTACGTAACAACACCCAGGGAGAAGTCAAGAAACTAGAGAGACAGGTAAACGTAATTACTAGACAAGCAGCAGGTACAGCGCGTGAAATTGTTCAAAACAGTGTGTTACACAAACGTATCACAAAAGCAGCGCTGAAAAGATATGATAACCGCATAGTCAAAATAGAAGCGCAAACGAAGCGACAATTTCAGAAATTGCGAACAGAGTTGTTGCAAACCATTGAAGAGCGTAGTGAACAGGATCGAACAAGCACTGAGTCTGCAACCACATCCGTATCTCTAACAGCACCGTAAAAACAATCAACTAACGAAGATATCATACTTTTGCGATTCCAATCAAAGGCGGAAAGTAACATACGTGAAATCAGACAGCCTGCACCGCGGGTACGCGAAAGTTACAGTGGACAATATCCAATGGTTCTCCCACAACCGGAAAGAACGACGGGAGAAATGATCAGAAACAAAAGTGGTGAAGAATCGCGAATTTCATATGGAACTATGACGAAGTACGACAACGATCGTTTTCTCACAGTCAGAAAATTTCAACACTTTCGAGAAGGAAACTCATTACATCCACGAACTTTTATTGATCAATTCCGAGTAGGATTACCAGAACACTGGACGCTAGCACACAAATTAGACTTTATATGCGCACACATGTCAGGAACAGTCGCAGAAACCATGCAGAATGTTGCAGCGACATGCCGATCGTACGAAGATTTCAGAGAAAAGTTTCTCTCGCGATATTGGTCCAGCGAAGCACAGAACAGAGTGAAGTACGAATTATTACAGAACCCATATTTTGAAAATTCAGGAGAGGAGAGTCCCGTGAAATGTTTCGAATTAATGGCAAAGAAAAATCAATGCTTAGATGTACCATACAGTGACGGAGAGTTGATTAAATTATGCGCGAAGAAGTTACCATTGAAATACCAGCAATCATTAGTAGGTTGCGGAGGTAATGACATCGAAGCATTTAAAGGTATTCTAAGGGAACTAGAGTTCATATTTTCAGAAGATGACGCAAGAAAAAGACAAAGCGCACGTGAAAACGAAAGCAAAAAGCAGTGGAATCCACAAGACACAGTACGAAGAAACAATAATTACGAACCACGTGATAACTTCGCACCAAGAAACGACAATAGATTCCAACAAAGAACCGGTTATGGATTTAGAAGAGAATATGGCAATAACTATAATTAACCCAGGAATGGCAACAACTATTACAGAGGGAATAACTACAACCGGGTATTAGAGCGCCAATAGACCGACAAATTATCAATAAAGAAACCACTATCAATAAGCTGAACAAGAAAAGAGAATACAGATAGAAGAGGTGGAGGTAAGACCACCAAACACCGATAAACGTTCGAATTGACAGCTAAGCGCCTATGCCAAAGAGAATGATGCACCGACCCAGGACAATTGCAGCACCTTGAACAAAGAAGTAAATACCTTATCACGAGAAGAGAAGAAGGAAGAAACAAATCCGCAGGGACCAGATGAAAACGAAGACAGGAAAATAACAATATCGTGTTGGGACGAAAATAATTGGGAGAATACTGACGAGGAAGATGAATTACCAGAGGCATGCACAACGAATGTAGGAGGAAAGGACGAAGTAATTAGTATTGCAGAGCTATTTGAGATGGAAACCAGGGAAAGCGAATTCAATGAGGATAATGCGCAATCGACAGAAGTTGAAAATAAGTTACTACTGGGCACACAACCCAACGTATATAATGAAGAAAGTTATGAAGTGATAATTAGAGCATTTAGATGTGATTATGTGGAAGTAGCGACGAAGAAGGAGAAGATAGAAGAGGATGAGGAAAAAGTAGAGGATGTTGAAGAAAGCGTAAATCAAGGAAGAAATAGAGAAGAGGAAATAAAAGAGAGAGAAGTAGCAGTCGAAGCTTATCCTACTGAAAGTTCGAATTCACAAGGGAAATTCCTGAAAAGACTCGTGTATGATTCAGTGGAGGATTCGTTGATGCAAGAAGAAGAAGAACAGAACCAACCCTTTCAAATTTTACCAATTGTGAAGGCCATGGTAAAGCATATCCCAGTCAATACTGTAATTGATAGCGGAAGTGAACTGACTGCGATCTCAGAAAATTTATTCTTGCAGTGTAATGCCAATGAGGAATTGACAGTTCTGAAAACACGTAAGATTAAAGTAAGAGGTCCTATTAGAAACAATGCTGCGGAAGTTACAAGACAAACAAGGTTAACTCTTTCGTGTTAAGGTCAAAAGATCGAAGCCAACTTCGTGATTATACCTAAACTAACTGTAGATTTGATTATAGGTTCAGATTTTTTAAATGAGAGACGAGCGATAATAGATATGGGGAAAGGAGCGTAACATTCGGGAATGTCACACTTCTCTTTGAGCAAAAGCTAAAATTAGAAGAAATACCAGTTGTAAACAAACAATTAAGAATGAAGTGAGATAAAGAGGATAAAGAATTAGAATGGTATGCACAAAAGGGGGAATCGTCTCTACTCATGTTAGAAGTCCATAAAGAAATCGACGAAAAATTGCAAGAAGTTCAAGGTATTTTGGAACAGTAAAAGAGAATTAGAGGGTATTTTACGAGATAAAGCAGAGGTATTTTTACCTAAGACTGGCAGTATTAAACACTTTCAGTACAAGTTTGAAGTAAAACAGCACAAACCATTTAGAGTGCCACCCTATACAATCCCATTAAGCTACAGGAATAAAGTATTCCAAGAGATATCTAAAATGTTAGATGATGATATTATTGAACAGCCCGCTCCATATTGTACGAAAACGAGATTGGAGCATTGAAGATTAACTTTATTACTGGTAAATAATCAGCACAATATTTCAAGATTATGTTGCAGATAAGATAGTCAGGAGAAAGAAGAAGGAAGAGAGAGGAAGGTGGGAAAAAGAAAGTAGTTTCAATAAAATCAAAAACATAAATAACACCAATAGTAGCATAGATTAAGGTGAAGGGATAAAGTGTAGATAGTCTAACAGCATGAAATACTAAAATGCTATACACCATGACACTACACAAAAAATAAAAAACGAATTTGAGGATTCTTGTAGAAGTTAAGACTCAAAATATCTTAGAATTGTAACATGGAAAGGGCACCAAAATTTGTAAAGCTTTTTAAGAAGGTGTAAAACAATGTAGGTACTAGACATATGTTAGATGATTATAAGTAAAACTTTGTGTAAGAGCCATTGTAAAAACTCCAGCAAAGACCAGATGCAACGACCCACAAGTTACAACGCGAGAAGTATCAAGAAAGAAAAGGACGTAATTAGCAAGACACAATTCCTACAAGGCAGAAGCGTCGAGAGAAGGCCAACAGAAACCAACAGAGGGCCCTTGTATCTGATGTGGGCAGTAAATCTAACCACTAAGCGAAACCCTGCAGTGACAGAACACGGAAGGTCAAGAGGGCCTTGGGATGCCCCGATTCAGCAGAGCGAGCAAAAAACGGCCCAACGAGAAGACCGCTTGGGCAAGCCACCACTGGCAAAAAAATATGTGTAAAAGTCACACTACTGCTATTAAACGGCACGCTGATGCACGAAACTGAAGAAAACTTCCACAAAGTAAAAATGACATGCCCAAACAATTTATCAAACTGTTACTAAGAGGAGAACTTCATAGCGACTAGTTATCAATAAATATTTCCATATCCTGCCCAGAGAAGAACCAAGAAGCAAGTAAGAAGCAGAGAAAAAGCAGGAAGAACAGAAGTTGAAGATTCGCAAGATTGAGACCAAGAAAGAAGATGGGTGAAGAATAGACGACATACCTTCCCAAATCCCTATCCTATTGTAAACTAGTCGTCCGCGAAGTATTACAACGAAAAACGACAGCTTTCAGCGACACATAACGATGACTTTCACGCATACAAAGCCAGTAAACCACGAGATTCTGCACTCACAGCTTCATTCCATTATGGGACCTCCACAACAGCAACACACACTTGCAAAACCAACAAGGAACGACGAACGAAGCTGTACATCAAATACTTGCCCACATCCATCTCGCTCAAGTCCATCACCTTAGTGCAAAAACATTCGCCAACCTCATGCTTAAACATTCATAGGATTGTGTGAATGTGTTAAATCAAATTATGTGATGTAGTAATTATGCAAAAGAAACGTGTGAAAAACTAAATAAGTTAAGCACACCAGACAGCTAATAAACTACAAAATAACAGTCATTGACTATGGACTTAAGTAAAAAATAGACTATCGATAAAAATAAATCATTAGTACTGAAATGGACAGTATATAAAGAACAAAAGTAAGGCATAATAAACACTAAAACTATACGCCCTTATTTTCTCCTCATAAAAATAAAAGAATAACTATTTTACTTATTTTCTCCTTATAAAAACAAAGAATAAAAAATTATCTTGATGGATGTTTTCCCTTTTTTTAACATTTGTACCATTTGTTAGGATAATATCTCAATACTTGTGTATGTATATTTCTTTGTCAAAGCAATTCTTGGAAATAATTCTTATTTGTTAGTGTAGCAATGTTGAAATGAGTGTCTAGAAACAAAAACATCTTACTTGTACATTATATTTAGAAAAGTGTTAGGAATAGATTTTACTTAATTACTACATTTATAAAAAAAAATATTTCTAAGAAAATCGATGTGAAAGACTCCTCACTTTCGATAACAAACTTCTTAAAAAACAAACTTCACACTTAAATAAAGAAAGAAAACAATTAAAAAATAATTATTATAATAGAATAAAAATATTCTTCTCTTGTCAATATAAACATATTTTTGAGAATAATGTAGAAGAATGTAAAAATATAAATTAGTAATACAAACGAGCATAGAACCAGAATAACGTGGCTGAATAGTAGGCAACAAAATTTAGATAAAGGAATAATTTTTGACTGACTTAGACAACGATTCAATCATTGCCTAAATTCAGTGCAAAAATTAAGTTCAATGGGTGGTGACATGTAAGGTGTCAGGCAAATGCAACACCTTCCATGAAAACCCTGACATGATAAGCAAATCCAGTAGTATGTCACACAGCTCCGAATAAATCGTGACATTAAATTAACCAAAGTAATACGAGTAACGAGTGAGCAAATGGAATACCACAGACTAACACAAGAATGCCTAAATGCATGTCATACCTTCCCACCGTGAGACAGACGCAGTTCCGAGGGGAGAAACGAGAACAGAAGCCGAGAGCAGAACCATGTTAAGCTAGAAGGCCCTACGATAAGGGACGGACACCCACGTCGCCAGCTAACCACCAGGACTACCCCCCAGCCCATGTTAAAAGCTAGAGCCCTCCAGAAGAACAGCATAGATCTTACGATAACACTAAAAGGGCCACACCAGCTGCAAGTTTTAGCGTGAGACTTTTTCGCGTCTCTGTTACGTTGCAAACGTTTAAAAAATTATTGAGAAGCCACATCAGCCACTGTAATATACGACAAGTTAGATAAGTAATTAAAGATAATTGAGGGTCACTGTAGACCATTTTGATAGTTTTCTCTTTTGTGAAACTTAATTTAAACCTAGATTATAGATGTGATATGGCATAGGTCATCCTTCGATCCATTGTAGAACTTGGAAACCCATTCAGGGAATATTCGTTCATATTTTTGTTAAACGCAGTTGGTTTTTATCATCCTGTATTAAAACATTTCCTTTTATCAATAGTGCAATTTATAAACAATGTTTTGTGAGTAGAATAAAGTTTCCAATGGTAAACTTAACTGCTTTTTCGACGTTATTTTACCAGCTAACTAAAAATAGGAAAGCCTTGAACTCCTTCCACTAAATTTAGTTAGTATTAAGATTGTTTTACAGGGAGTGCAGTGGAGCTGACACTGAAATCATTAAGTATTTGGTTATATCATCGCTAGTCTCACTGAACTCTTCTGAACTCTACATGTCATGTGTGGTCTGGCGTCTCCTTACCAGCAACAGGTCCCAGGTTCAAACTAGTCAATTCCCTAAAAAACACGCTCAGGGCGTCGTTGCGCGAAAGTGGTAGGGAGACACGACTTAGAACAACAAACAGAAACCACGCAGAATGTTAGAATATTTTTTATTTTTTTTTATTGGGATTGATTTACCATGTTTTTGGGACAGATGTCCATGTTCGGTTTATCTAACCGGAATGTTGCTCATAAGAGCATTTTAAATTACTTCGTAATGAAACCGTGTACGTAAATCAGTACACATTCAGATTTCGCTTCACTAGTGGTGAAAGCAGTTTATTTAATTTTTTATTTATTTATTTTTTTTCTCAGTCACACAGCTCACACACCACCGACACTCGCTACGTGTGTGGGACTACATGACTCTATCTTATGAAAGTATTTTTGTTGTATCCATTCTTACACACGAACAAATATATTATTTAAGCATTTTAATCATTTCTATCCTACGTATAGAAAGGTAAAATTCCTCACATTTAATGCAATAACACTCAAGTGTTTGTCAAGTTATTGATCCCTTTTAGAGTAAAAATACGTTTATTATGGAGATTCTCTACTCCTTGCTCAAATAATTCGAGAACATTACAGTGTACTACTTGACATAAAAGCTTATAAACTAATGCATACATAATATTATCACATTATTACTGCTAATTATTTTACCATAAACATAATATTTACAGTTATGGGGTAGTGCACTTGCACTTCTGATTAGTCCATTGTATCTTCACTTCGTTTTTCTTAGTCCAGGGGACCGAGTAAGATGCTCTGCAATAGGTCTTGTGCAGATATACTTTCATATTATACTGGTAATCTTTTAAGATTCCAGGGCGTTCCGTGAATACTTCGAGGTATCCGGATAATAATTCTGTTAATTGTCTAGCCTCTGAAGCATAGATGCAAGATGCCTCCTGTACTTTCTCTTCTATTGTTGTGACGACGTCACTCACGTTGCTGGGTGCATCGTTATTTCGATTTTTGTGACACATCTGTGGGTGCCTATGATCCAACACTAACAACTTCTGTTTGCTGACAGAAAGATTCATTTTTCTCATCAGCGGAAGGTTCGCACCGAACTTCCGATTCAGCATTAATGTTATGGGTCGCTGTTGGTACTTAAGTGCACATGTACCACGGGCGAGATTAATTACAGCTTCTCTTTCCCGAAAGAACTCAAGACCCAGAAGCACCGGTAATGACAAGTTATCCATTAGTAGGAGCGTGCATAATAAGCGATCATTTCCCAAGGAAACTTCCACCTGTGTCTGGTATTTTATACTCTGTGCCTTTTTTCCCAATACCCCTATAATCTTACAATTTGCAACCGGCAAAATTGCAATCTCCTTACCTCCGATACCTTCTTGAAAAACTGCGTGTTCATAAATGATGCATTCGCACCTGTGTCAAGCAGAATAGTAGTTGTTACACCATTTACAGCTCCGGTGACACTTGCTTGGATATATTCCCTTTGTGGCTTATCAGAGACAGCAGATTCCTGATATAGCTCATCTCCGATCCTGTTGCCATCCTGATACCGTATCATGTTTATTTTTTGTTCTGTCGACCTATTGCCTTCATTGTTGGCCTCGGTCACCTGGCGAAGGACTACAGGGACCGAAATTAATTTGTTGGCTTCTGAGTGTTTTGTTTTGTTTCCGAAGGTACCTCCACTATTCTAACATTTTGTAAGTTTTCAGTCGGAGGAGGCCTGCTTGGATCCCACCACGGTGGATATTGATTGCTTGGTATAGGTATAGCCTGTACATAATTTATTGGCTGAGCTGAATTGATAGAATTTTGCTGCGGCTGCCAATGACTTGGCCTTGGCTGTCGCCAATATTCACTGGCACCCCGCATATTTTTAGGCTTGTCTTTATATGGACTGTCTGACCTGTTGTCATTTCGTCTCTTTCAGTTGCTGTTGTTATTGTTTGGGTTTTCATTGTGGTATGGCCTCTGATTACCATTCGGTTGTTGGTGTTCTTCGGCCTTTAGATAATTACTGTTATTATTATTAGGATAACCAAAATTTTGGTTGTAGGGATTCCTACTACTATTATTATTATTGTATTTTCCGTTACTATAAGCATTACTTTTATTTTTCTTTGGACTACCTTCGCCCCTATTTCCATTATTTTCATTCCATGATTTTTTTTCTATTAGGACTATTATTATTGCTGATCACGTCAGAATTTTTTCTGGCGTCTTCTTGCACTAGATCCAGAGAATCAATTACAGACAGAAATTCTTTCAGATCGGTGCCTGTAACATTAAATAATTTTTCTCTAATATGTATGGGAAATCTAGCTTTTAACACTCGCAATAAGTCTCTGATGGTTACTGGCTCATCCCAGTACCGGGTCATGTTAACATATTTTTCAAAGTACTTTCTTAACGAACCTGACTTGAGATTGTACATTTCTGCATTGTAAACAATTTTACGGAGTCGCTCTTGAGTAGACGCTGACCAGAATTGATCAAGGAACGCCTTCTAAAAGTCGTGGAAAGTCTTGCAAGTTTCTGCTGCATTTAATGCCCAGAGCGACGCTTCACCAGAAATACGTGAAACCACAAACTGTATTTTCTGTTCTTCCGACCACGATTTTGGAAGAACACTTTCGAAGTTTCGAATGAAAACTACTGGATGTATGTTTTTCTTGCTTTCTTCGTTAAATATTTGAAACTGTCTATGCTTAATTAGGCTTTTTTTCATGCATCAAAGTAGTTAAGTGCATGGAATTGCAAGTATTCGCAGGTGGTATGGTTACTCTATTCAAGTACATTCTATTCCACTATTATTGTTCCTTGGTGTCACAAATTGCTCTGGTAATATCGGTTGATTACCAAAATTTGGTCTTCCTTCTGGTGCATTAAAATTCGCCGTTAGATTATCTGCGATCTTTTCCCTGTCAGTACCAGTGATGTCATTACTGCATACTGTCAGATTTTCAAAGTTTTGATTTTCAGAGCTCAGCACCCTGGCTACTTCTGTTCGGACTTGCTTTCGAATTTCCGAGGGAATGTCCTCCTGCATTGTTTCCACAGCGGTAGCCAAGGCTTTGAATTGGTTCCCTAGTCTATCTACTTCAGTTTGAAGACTATTGACCTGAACTGGAATGTTTGTTAACGGTTCAATAGTGGTTTTTACTGCATCGATCTCCTACTTAAAATGGGTAGCAATAGCATTATCACGATCGACCAACACTTGATTTATCCTACGGACAATTTCTTTATCTCTTTCCAGAAAAATATTGTTTATATTTTCCATAAATTTCCTTTCCTTTTCTTGGTCCCTGAGCTCCTGTTGCTGTTTTTCTATAAGCTTTTCTTGTCTACGTTTTTCCTTTTCCTGCTGACGTTGTCTTTCACGCTCCTGCTCTTTAAGCTAGCGTTGTTTTTCACGCTCCTGTTCTTTAATAGTAAACTTTTCAAATAATGCTGTTAGCATATCCTGTATGGACATAGCTTGAGCATTGTTAACTTCTGCCCCTTGCCCAGAAGAAATATTGTCATTCATTCCTAACTGGTTGAATGCAGGAGTGTCAGTTTGTTTTGGCAACTCCTCGGTTTTACTATCACTGGGGACATCAGTTACGAAATTATCATTCATAATTAAATTTTCTAATAATTCGACAGAAATATGGGCAGATTGTTCTACCTGAGACTCTGATGTTATCTCTGCATCAGTATGCTCATTCGGTTTATTTTTCTTTTGTTTAACCATTCTATCACCAATATAGCACAACAAATATATACATCACTGACAAGCATCAATTGACACAAAGTAATCTTGTAACTAACACATATACACAAATAACACTTAAAAATATTATTCTCGCAGCCAGAATATTCAATTAATACTACTTATTGCTGCAGGTACTGATGTGAATTTAAATTGCACATAGTGGTTGTTGGTAGTGTGCTGCTGTTTAACAAGTTAATAAACAATGATTAATAGTATGTTTTAAAATTAATGGACGTGCATTCGTGGCCCCAGGTTGGGCGCCAGTGTGGCGCTTGCTGTGATATTCAGTGGTTTGGTACTTAAATAATTTGTACATGGAAATGATAATCTTATTTTATTACATTGAGTAATTACTAAATAATTTTTCTCCCAGCTAAAGATTTGATCAAGTTGCTAAAGAACTCCAAGTTAACGTCGTGTTAAAGTGTTGTCTGCAAGTTGTGTAAGCGTCACTAAATCACAGTTCATACAAAAGATTCCATACAACTATTGATTAAGATGGAAGCAGCTACCTTCAGCAAAATGATCATTAAAACCACCGAATATCAGCCGCGCACAACACTGACGTATGTTACCTGAAACAATATTCTTCGCAACTCGTGCGTAATTAATTTCGGCTCCATACATAAGCTAGAAAAGTTTCTTATAAGGATCGTGCTATGAGCACTGTTTTTAAAGAACCAATCTGATTCGAATCATTTTCATTAAAATGAGTTCGCGACCACCGATGCACATTTATTTTTACACATTTGTATTACCTTCGGCATTTATTCTGCAGAGTTGCGTAATTTGAATTTGCCGCTGAGATAATTGTTAAGATGGCGGCAGACAATTGATAGAGACTTTCTATTGCTAGAACAAGTAAGTAAATATTTAAAATGCTTATTAAACTCTATAAAATCTACTTTCTTATTGTGCACTATTTAGACTTCATCAAGCAAACATTTGATTTGTTTCTAAGGAAAACACAGACAAAAACGCGATACAAATCGCTATCATCAATGGCTGCGCTCCTTGCAGCGGAAAGAAATAATTAACACAGACAATGCTTACTGAGAGAGGAATTAAAGTTACAAATAATTATTCACTCATGTTTATAATAATAATGAACTCTATTTTCAAGTAATAATTAACAAATAATTACAATTTCTTAATAGACCTCAGTTTGATGTGCGTCCGCAACCTACAAAAACCAACCAACAAAAGGTAAAAACAAAGGAAGACAAACGCAGATCATAAAAGGAATTTACAATTATCATTGTCTTTGTATGATACACATCGATATGTCCAATTACACCATAGAATATTGTATAAATAATTAATATTTATCGTCGTTTTCATTCGTTTTCACTGTTTTTTTCATACGTCGAATAGATAATGTTTATAACTGTTAGAGCCATAATTTTCTCTCGTCGCACTGTAGCTAAAATTTATCTCGTGGATGTTACAATGTCTTATATCCTTGTAAAAAGAGATCTAAAGATGAATAAAGCTACTGCTACTACGACTACTACTACTACCTGCGTACTTCGGAGTTATCACGAAGATCCGTTTACCGTATCATGGACACGGTCAAGATTTTGTAGGTGGATACAGCGATCGGACGTAGTATTATTAACTGGTAAGCCTAAATCTAGAACAAGGGAAAGACTATTTCGTCCATGCAGAACTAATATGAACCCATTTACAGGCATAGCCCAGCTTATTGTGCTTGTCTGAGCGCCGAAAAATTAATCTCATTGTTTACATATATCTAAATATTTGTAGTTATATATATATATATATTTTATTATATTATAAGGTCGTGAATCTGGGCAGGCCAATCCATTTCAAGAATGTTAGTGTCCACAATCCATTCCCTCACCAATGCTCCTTTCTGATAGGGTGCTTTGTTCTATTGACGCCAACAACTATCGTCACCGAACTGTACCTCTAATGCACCCAGTAAAATATCTTCATATTCTTCTGACTTTACCGTTCCCTTAAGTTCGATAAGGGGATCACCCCCAGTCATGTAAAACACCCTCATACTATAACATCACCTCCAGTGTGCTTCACATTGGCACTACATATAATGGTTGGCAACGTTCTCCAAGCGTTTATCAAACCCAAATCCTGCCATCGGATTGTCACAGGATATAGCACGGTTCATCACTCCAAACCACTCGTTGCCACTCATCCACCGTCCAGTGGAAATCCAAAAGCGAGAACGAAAAGTAAACAGGAAAATTCTGAGTCCGACTTATTTTCAAGAATGAACATACATCTACATCTATGTGATTACTCTGCTATTCACAATAAAGTGCCTGGCAGAGGGTTCAATGAATCATCTTCAAACTGAAACTTCCTGGCAGATTAAAACTGTGTGCTGGACCGAGACTCGAACTCGGGACCTTTGCCATACGCGGGCAAGTGCTCTACCACTGAGGTACCCAAGCACGACTCACGCCCCGTCCTCACAGCTTTACTTCTGCCAGTACCTCGTCTCCTACCTTCCAAACTTAACAGAAGCTCTCCTGCGAACCTTGCAGAACTAGCACTCCTGAAAGAAAGGATATTGCGGAGACATAACTTAGCCACAGCCTTGGGGATGTTTCCAGAATGAGATTTTCACTCTGCAGCGGAGTGTGCGCTGATATGAAACTTCCTGGCAGATTAAAACTGTGTGCGGGACCGAGACTCGAACTCGGGACCTTTGCCTTTCGCGAGCAAGTGCTCTACCAACTGAGCTACCCAAGCACGACTCACGCCCCGCCTTCACAGCTTTACTTCTGCCAGTACCTCGTCTCCTACCCACCAAACTTTACAGTTCTGCAAGGTTCGCAGGAGAGCTTCTGTAAAGTTTGGAAGGTAGGAGACGAGGTACTGGCAGAAGTAAAGCTGTGAGGACCGGGCGTGAGTCGTGCTTGGGTAGCTCAGTTGGTAGAGCACTTGCCCGCGAAAGACAAAGGTCCCGAGTTCGAGTCTCGGTCCCGCACACAGTTTTAATCTGCCAGGAAGTTTCATATCAGCGCACACTCCGCTGCAGAGTGAAAATCTCATTCTGGCATCTTCAAGCTGTCTCTGTACCATTCACTCTCGAAGGGCGCGCGGGAAAAACGAGCAATTAAATTTTTCTGTGCGAGCTCTGATTTCTCATATTTTATAGAGATGATCATTTCTCCCAATGTAGGTGGGTGCCAACAGAATGTTTTCGCAATCGGAGGATACAGACTAACAGCATGTACAGAAACTGAAAACATACCATGGATGTCAAAAAAAAAAAAAAAAACCGGAGTCTAGCGTTCTGTGGGCGCAACAAAAGAATGGAGCAACCAGGTTAACTAAACTGCTTGTGGAAAACTAAGCTAAAAGTGAAACAAGAGATGGATTGGTAAAATAAGAGAAGAACTGAGAAACAGGAATAACGCAGCTACATGTACCAGGCAGAAAAAAGAAATCGGCAGAATAGTTAGACTGGTTCAAATGGCTCTAAGCACTATGAGACTAAACATCTGAGGTCATCAGTCCCCTAGACTTAGAACTACTTAAACCTAACTGACCTAAGGACATCACAAACTTCCATGCCCGAGGCAGAATCCGAACCTGCGACCGCAGCAGCCGCGTGGTTCCGGACTGAAGGGCCTAGAACCCTCGGCCACCGCGGCCGGCGAGTGGGACTGGTGTAAAAACGCAAGAACAGATGAAGAGCTCAGTCTGAGGAGCCCGTTCGGATAGGAGTGGCAGTAGTATGGGCACGTAAGCAGTAGAAATGAGAAATTCGCTGACCCTGAAGACGCAAACTCGCTACTACGAAGGCAGCGGGAAGCAATAATTATTTGAAAGCCGTACACACACTGTTCACAGTTGCGGGTCACCATCCGTAACATGCTCGGTAAACAACACTAATGTGCGGAATAGCAAGCAAACATTCTACAGCAGAGAGCGCGCATACCGTTAAATCCGGGCGACGAGCGGCTACCCTCCGTCTCACAGGACGCTTACGAACCCGTCGCTGTGAGTTTTCTGCTTTCACTCTTCAGATGATGAAGATTTCTGTCACATTCACACAGGGCATATGTAAACATAGATGTCACGAAAACAGCGATCTCTTAGATGGAATGATATGCACTGACACGCTTCATAGTGAGGTGTCCTCTCACTAATAGGGCCTAATAGGCAGAAATCCCGATCGTGGGGGAAACGTACATGCAATAGCAGTGCGGGCAGAGGATGTTGTCTTTTAGTGAGTACACGTATGAGGTGGGAGATATGATACTACGAGGAGAATTTGACAGAGCAGTGAAAGAGGTCCCTGGAGCAGACAACATTGCTCAGAACTACTGACAGCCCTGGGAGAGCCAGCCATGACAAAACTCTTCCATCTGGAGAGCCTGATATATGAGAAAGGTCAAATACCCTCAGACTTCAAGAACAAAATAGTAGCTACAATTCCAAAGAAAGTAGTGTCTGGCAGGTGTGAATATTACAGAACTATCATTTTAAAAAGTCATGGTAAAAAAGTAAAAAATGGTAGCGAAATACAAACACGAATTCTTTATAGACGAATGAAAAGACTGGTAGAAGCCGACCTCGAGGAAGATCTATTTGGATTGCGTAGAAATGTAGAAACACACGAGACAATAACGACTCTACGGCTTCTCATAGAATATGTGTTAAGGAAAGGCAAACCTACGTTTATAGTATTTATAGAATTAGAGAAAGCTTTTGACTATGTTGACTGGAATACTCTTTTTGACATTCTGAGACTAGCAGGTGTAAAATACAGGGAGCGAAAGGCTGTATATACCTTGTTCAGTAACCAGGTGGCATTTATAAGAGTCGGGGGGCATGAAAGGAAAGCAGTGGTTGAGAAGAGAATGAGACAGGGTTGTAGCCTATCCACGATGTTATTCAATCTGTACATTGAGTAAGCAGTAAAGAAAACGAAAAATTTGTAGGGAGGGTTAAAGTCCAAGGAGAAGAAATAAAAGTTTGATAGGTTTGCCGATCACATTGTAATTCTGTCAGAAACAGCAAAGGACTTGGAAGAGCAGTTGAACAGAATGGACGTTATCTTGAAAGGAGGATATAAGATGAACGTCTACAAAAGCGAAACGAAGATAACGGAATGCAGTCCATTAAATCAGGTGACGCTGAGCGAATTAGATTAGGAAATGAGACACTGAAAGTACTTGATTAAGTTTGCTATTTGGGCAGCAAAATAACTGGTGATAGCCGAAGTTGAAGGGATTTAAAATATAGACTGGAAACGGAAGGAAAGCGTTTCTGAGGAAGAGAAATTTGTTAACATCGAATATAGATTTATTATTCCTAATAAGTAGTGTGAATTAGCTCATCTATTTTACTTGACGTGCGTCATACAATAATTTATACCTGTTTCCGTCTTAATTCTGCTTCTGGTTACCATTTATCTTTCCTCAAAGAATGTGATGTGGTACCACGCATTTGCTCAGTAGTAAGAGGCATAGGTATATATGATTGTGAGAACATTGTTTTGGAAACCCTACAAGTCTAATAATGTATGGTGTACTGAATGTTGTATACATATCGCAACGAACTGCTCTCCCCGTAGGAGTAAGATATTGATGTTTACACATTTTATACTACAGTGTTATGCTTACTTCATGTGGCCACATAATACATAATGCTTTGAGGCTTCGATTCTCCTCTTTTTATAGTTACACTCCTGGAAATTGAAATAAGAACACCGTGAATTCATTGTCCCAGGAAGGGGAAACTTTATTGACACATTCCTGGGGTCAGATACATCACATGATCACACTGACAGAACCACAGGCACATAGACACAGGCAACAGAGCATGCACAATGTCGGCACTAGTACAGTGTATATCCACCTTTCGCAGCAATGCAAGCTGCTATTCTCCCATGGAGACGATCGTAGAGATGCTGGATGTAGTCCTGTGGAACGGCTTGCCATGCCATTTCCACCTGGCGCCTCAGTTGGACCATGTTCGTGCTGGACGTGCAGACCGCGTGAGACGACGCTTCATCCAGTCCCAAACATGCAAAATGGGGGACAGATCCGGAGATCTTGCTGGCCAGGGTAGTTGACTTACACCTTCTAGAGCACGTTGGGTGGCACGGGATACATGCGGACGTGCATTGTCCTGTTGGAACAGCAAGTTCCCTTGCCGGTCTAGGAATGGTAGAACGATGGGTTCGATGACGGTTTGGATGTACCGTGCACTATTCAGTGTCCCCTCGACGATCACCAGTGGTGTACGGCCAGTGTAGGAGATCGCTCCCCACACCATGATGCCGGGTGTTGGCCCTGTGTGCCTCGGTCGTATGTAGTCCTGATTGTGGCGCTCACCTGCACGGGCCAAACACGCATACGACCATCATTGGCACCAAGGCAGAAGCGACTCTCATCGCTGAAGACGACACGTCTCCATTCGTCCCTCCATTCACGCCTGTCGCGACACCACTGGAGGCGGGCTGCACGATGTTGGGGCGTGAGCGGAAGACGGCCTAACGGTGTGCGGGACCGTAGCCCAGCTTCATGGAGATGGTTGCGAATGGTCCTCGCCGATACCCCAGGAGCAACAGTGTCCCTAATTTGCTGGGAAGTGGCGGTGTGGTCCCCTACGGCACTGCGTAGGATCCTACGGTCTTGGCGTGCATCCGTGCGTCGCTGCGGTCCAGTCCCAGGTCGACGGGCACGTGCACCTTCCGCCGACCACTGGCGACAACATCGATGTACTGTGGAGACCTCACGCCCCACGTGTTGAGCAATTCGGCGGTACGTCCACCCGGCCTCCCGCATGCCCACTATACGCCCTCGCTCAAAGTCCGTCAACTGCACATACGGTTCACGTCCACGCTGTCGCGGCATGCTACCAGTGTTAAAGACTGCGATGGAGCTCCGTATGCCACGGCAAACTGGCTGACACTGACGGCGGCGGTGCACAAATGCTGCGCAGCTAGCGCCATTCGACGGCCAACACCGCGGTTCCTGGTGTGTCCGCTGTGCCGTGCGTGTGATCATTGCTTGTACAGCCCTCTCGCAGTGTCCGGAGCAAGTATGGTGGGTCTGACACACCGGTGTCAATGTGTTCTTTTTTCTATTTCCAGGAGTGTATTTCCCGCGTTATTTCTCTTTATATTGAACCGATCCCATGGTTTCTGATGCATTTTATATTATGATACTATCACACACTATAAGTCATGAAGTTCTTGACGCTCCCAGTACTGGTTGATACATTTTACAACACAGGTGACATTTGTTTGTCACCCATCGACGCACTGCATATTGGTTGTTACTTAAAATAAAAAATTCGTGGGTTTCCTTTCTGTACAGATTGTCAGGTTTGGCTTCTGTGTGTCTAGCTTTCAGACACTGATAACCTACGATACTAGGCTGTCGTTATACCTGCCATGCCAGCAGTTGCAGGAATATTCTATTTCAATTATATGTGGAATTTTGTACGTGTCTCATATATTTTTTTTGTTAATATGATGTTTAAAATAATGTAGTTTGGCCGGTGATATGCCATGTACTGTATACAATATTTTATGTCCATTTGTATGCCCTTAATGTATTCTTTGGTCGCTGACTGTTTATGTACATGACATCAACTAAGTCAGCAATATATGTATCGTGCCTATGATATGTGCTGTCGAGAGTCTTAAAGGCTTTGGATGAACGTGTATCTGAGACAAATTACGCGCTTCTGCCAGGTACCATGATGTTCTACATAGAGCAAAGTTCAGAATATGATCTTAAAAGGTGTCGCTGTAGTGCAAATACGTTCGTAAAATGACGGAGTATGGCTACTTTTTACTTGTAATTGACAGTGATTTGAAAATGACATGAAATACAGATGTTACAAATGCAAGTAAGCATTTTGTACATTAATGTTTTATCCTAATATGTGGTGTATAAAGTGTTATTTATACATGGAGATGTATGCAGACACTGTAGTGCTTTTCCATGTTGGTTTTACAGGTGCTTGACAATGATACTTGTATTGTATTGTATTGTATGTTAACTGGGGAGCTAGAAACGACGGAGAGGCTCCGTCCCCGCCGCAGCCGCAGTGGTCCACAACCCCAGACGACTACCGCAGTCCACTTCACCCCTCCGCCGCCCCACTCCGAACCCAGGGTTATTGCGCGGTTCGGCCCCCGGTGGACCCCCCAGGGAACGTCTCACACCAGACGAGTGTAGCCCCTATGTTTGCGTGGTAGAGTAATGGTGGTGTACGCGTACGTGGAGAACTTGTTTGCGCAGCAATCGCCGACATAGTGTAACTGAGGCGGAATAAGGGGAACCAGCCCGCCGAGGCAGATGGAAAACCGCCTAAAAACCATCCACAGGCTAGCCGGTTCACCGGACCTCGACACAAATCCGCCGGGCGGATTCGTGCCGGGGACCAGGAGCTCCTTCCCGCCCGGAAAACCGTGCGTAAGGCTAGGCGCAAATTGAGACGCGTATACCGCGTGTGGCGCGACGCAGCGCAGCGCGCGTTTTTGTAACTTCACAGGTTCGAATGGGACCGCGCAAATTGCGACGCGACGCGACTGGGACGCGACACGCGCCTGCGCCAGGTCGCGCGGCGTTGTGGTTGAGGCACAGTTTCTCGCGCCGCGCGTCGCGCTTGCCTCGCGATCGTGGGAAATTTGAGTAGGGAAGCGGAAAAGTAGCCCGGCCATATGCTCACATCGGAACGGCGCATATCAGCAGTGGTAGTATTGCCAATACGATAAATTTTGCCTTACTGTGTACTGAATTTCATTGCCTTTGGGTAATGTTTCGTTTTTCGCCATTTAAACGCTCCAGCTTTTTTAGTTGGGCTCTGAGCACTATGGGACTCAACTGCTGAGGTCATTAGTCCCCTAGAACTTAGAACTAGTTAAACCTAACTAACCTAAGGACATCACACACATCCATGCCCGAGGCAGGATTCGAACCTGCGACCGTAGCGGTCTCGCGGTTCCAGACTGCAGCGCCAGAACCGCGCGGCAAACTTCGCTTTTTTAGTTAGCACGTTATACTTTTCTCTTATTTATATCTGCATAGTTTTGTTTTGTTTTTCTTCTGTCAAGAAAAATGAATACTTCAGTAACTGATGAGCCATTGGCCGCTGGAATTTGCGCCATATGCCTCCGTGATGTTTTCAGATCGCAAGAAGGGACAGAGGGTAGTGAATAAGGAAGCAAGGAATATTATAAAATCATGTGATTAAGAATCAAGGCAGAAAAGTAAAGCAAGGTTATATTCTCGCTGCCTAGTAAGCTAGCGTATCTGTACGATCTGTTACAAAAATTTAGAAAGGGATAATCTCCACAGGTGTGATCCCTTTGTTCTTGTGGTAAAAAGCGTCCAAGATCTGAAGTATAGAAGTCTCACTGTGATTACTCTGATATGTATGTAATAATGTAATACGACACACTGTACTACATGCATGTGAACATCACATTTCCACTGCAAGCTAGAAACAGTCGAAAATAAGTCACAAATGACAATGTTTTAATTGGTTCGCCGTGATGAGAAAAAGCATTTCAATTGTTGCATGGACATTATCAGCATTAATAAACTAATTATAAAACAACAGGCTACACAAATGAAGTAAATGGTCGGTATTATTACAAAGGTAGGAATATCCTAAAAGAGTGTTATGATTAGATATATTTAATTTGTTGAAATGTGCACGTGACAAAGGCAGATCTACTTTAACGACAATGTTTTTCGAACTCCATCTCACAAGGCACACTTGGCTAACTTGTGCGTTCCTGTCGCGCGCATTATCCTTCGCTGCTGACAATACACTGACCATTGTGTTGTGCGACAGATCAATTGTATATTTTTCTCAATAACAACTATTTTATTCGCGATCACGCATTGTCAGTTTGGCAAGCCCTAGGTGAGTAAACAGTATCTGGCATGTGCCTGTCATTCTGCCTGAAGGAACGCTCGTCATTATTTTAATACTGCTCAGATCAAGAGAAGGAATAAAATCCTTTGGTAAGTTTCCATTCCCGTCGCTCAGTGTTAAAAATGCGATGGGTTACGGGGATTCCACCAAAATTCCAACAGAATTGCTAATCTGTTTTTGTGTGAGTTGTTAACCTTTTCTCATTCGAAGAAGCATCACCGTTTATGAGTAAAGGCCACATTTCTATTGGTGACTGGTTTAATTGTAATTCCTTTGTCACAATGTAATTTGCCAAACTCATCTCACAGCAGCTATTGAGACAGAATTCCGAAACTTAGGGCCTCATTAAACAAGTAATTGACAATTACAGAGCTCAATAGCTTACGAAAAACCTCATAGTATCGGTTTGCAGTAACATAAAAGAAGAAATTTCATGTTTATTTTCATACTATGAAGCTCTTGTTTCGCTAGCTGTCGATAACTCTTAAAAAATTACAGTCACTGGAATGAAATAAATAAAAAAAGAAATATAAGTAGTGATATATCGCCATACATAATAAAATTCCGTGTGTTTAATAATTGGCAAAAGTCTCTCCTCCTTGTGTGCTATCATTCGCCAAACTTTCGTTTCGATGTCTCGAGCGGTTTAGGAGATACGATAGATGTTGCAAGTATTTCATTCTCGCTGGCGTGAGATCGGAAGTGAGCGCGCTACATGGGATCCATTTTCTCGAGATTGGAGGCAGATAGGGATCTCCTCCCAAGTCTAAACAAAAGTTCAGCATGTTAGCTACATTTCAAACGCAGCAACATATGGTGTAATACGCACCAAACGCAAAATCATAGCGACCTCTAATTTTCGTTGCAAACTTTTTGAATTTTGCTTAGTGTCTTACTAAAATATGTACATCACAATAAGAATGGTCATTAGCGAGGTAATGGGCACGAAGCTGACATATAACGCTACAAGTAAGGCAAAAATCATATATTTTTAGAGAATAGTTTCTGCAAAATCGTTTGAGAAAGATAAGAGGTAGCGTGCACTTCGGTTCAGTCAGCGCAGAGCGTCGCCAGTCGGCGCGTGCGAAGTATGGTGTACGCGTCGCAATATGCGCTGCACCCGCGCGACCAGTGCGGCACGTGCGTGTCGCGCTGCAGTGCCGTGTCACGTCACACATGCTATACGCTTCTCAATTTGCGCCTAGCCTAAGGCTAGGCGCAAATTGAGACGCGTATAGCGCGTGTGGCGCGACGCAGCGCAGCGCGCGTTTTTGTAACATCACAGGTTCGAATGGGACCGCGCAAATTGCGAGGCGACGCGACTGGGACGCGACACGCGCCTGCGCCAGGTCGCGCGGCGTCGTGGTTGAGGCACAGTTTCTCACGCCGCGCGTCGCGCTTACCTCGCTAGCATCGTGGGAAATTTGAGGAGGGGAGCGGAAAAGTAGCCCAGCCATATGCTCACATCGGAACGGCGCATATCAGCAGTGGTAGTATTGCCAGTACGATAAATTTTGCCTTACTGTGTACTGAATTTTATTGCCTTTGGGTAGCGTTTCGTTTTTCGCCATTTAAACGCTCCAGCTTTCTTCGTTAGCACGTTATACTTTTCTGTTATTTATATCTGCATAGTTTTGTTTTGTTTTTATTCTGTCAAGAAAAACGTATACTTCGGTAACTCATGAGCCATTGGCCGCTGGAATTGCACCATATGCCTCAGCGATGTTTTCAGATCGCAAGAAGGGACAGAGGGTAGTGAATAAGGAAGCAAGGAATATTATAAAATCATGTGATTAAGAATCAAGGCAGGAAAGTAAAGCAAGGTTGTATTCTCGCTGCCTAGTAAGCTAGCGTATCTGTACGATCTGTTACAAAAATTTAGAAAGGGATATCTCCACAGGTGTGATCCCTTTGTTCTTGTGGTAAAAAGCGTCCAAGATCTGAAGTGTAGAAGTTGCACTGTGATTACTCTGATATGTATGTAATAATGTAATACGACACACTGTACTACATGCATGTGAACTACATATTTCCACTGCAAGCTAGAAACAGTCGAAAAGCAGTCACAAATAACAATGTTTTAATTGGTTCGCCGTCATGAGAAAAAGCATTTCAATTGTTGCATGGACATTATCAGCATTATTAAACTAATTATACAACAGGCTACACAAATGAAGAAAATGGTGTTATTAGGAAAGTAGAATATCCTAAAAGAGTGTTATGATTAGATATATTTAATTTGTTGAAATGTGCTGCTGACAAAGGCAGATCTACTTTCATGACAATGTTTTTCCAACTCCATCTCACAAGGCACACATGGCTAACTTGTGCATTCCTGTCGCGCGCATTATCCTTCGCTGCTGACAATACACTGACCATTGTGTTGTGCGACAGATCAATTGTTTATTTTTCTCAATAACAACTATTTTATTCGCGATCACGCATTGTCAGTTTGGCAAGCCCTAGGTGAGTAAACAGTATCTGGCATTGCCTATCATTCCACCTGAAGGAACGCTCGTAATTATTTTAATACTGCTCAGATCAAGAGAAGGAATAAAATCCCTTGGTAAGTTTCCATACCAGTCGCTCAGTGTTAAAAATACGATGGGTTACGGGGATTCCACCAAAATTCCAACAGAATTGCCAATCTGTTTTTGTGTGAGTGTTAACCTTTTCTCATTCGAAGAAGCATCACCATTTATGAGTAAAGGCCACATTTTTCTTGGTTACTGGTTTAATTGTACTTCCTTTGTCACAGCGTAATTTGCCAAACTCATCTCACAGCAGCTATTGAGACAGAATTCCTAAACGGTGGGCCTCATTAAACAAGTAATTGGCAATCACAGAGCTCAATAGCTTACGAAAAACCTCATAGTATCGGTTTGCAGTAACATAAAAGAAGAAATTTCATGTTTATTTTCATACTAGGAAGCTCTTGTTTCGCTAGCTGTCGATAACTCTTAAAAAATTACAGTCACTGGAGTGAAATAAATAAATGAAGAAAGAAGTATATGTAGTGATATATCGCCATAGATAAGAAAGTTCCGTGTGTTTAATAATTGGCAAAACACTCTCCTCTTTGTGTGCTATCATTCGCCAAACTTTCCTTTCGATGTCTCGAGCGGTTTAGGAGATACGAGAGATGTTGCGAGTATTTCATTCTCGCGGGCGTGAGATCGGAAGTGAGCACGCTACATGGGATCCATTTTCTCGAGATCAGAGGCAGATAGAGATCTCCTCCCAAGTCTAAACAAAAATTCAGCATGTTAGCTAAATTTCATACGCAGCGACAAATGGTGTAATACGCACCAAACGCAAAATCATAGCGACCCCTAATTTTCGTTGCAAACTTTTTGAGTATTGCGTAGTGTCTTACTAAAATGTGTACGTCACAATAAGAATGGTCATTAGCGAGGTGATGGTCACTTCGTCACGAAGCTGTCATATAACGCTACAGGTAAGGCAAAAATCGTATATTTTCAGAGAATAGTTTCTGTAAAATCGTTTGAGGAAGATAAGAGGTTGCGCGCGCTTCGGTTCAGTCAGCGCAGAGCGTCGCCAGTCGGCGCGTGAGAAGTGTGGTGTACGCGTCGCAATATGCGCTGTACCCGCGCGACCCGTGCGGCACGTGCGTGTCGCGCTGCAGTGTCGTGTCACGTCACACGTGCTATACGCTTCTCAATTTGCGCCTAGCCTTAGACCGCACGGCCAACCGGGAGGGCCATAATGATACTTAGTCGAAATTAGCTCATCTACGATTAAACAGCATCGCAAAAGTATTTCTATGGAGTGTAGCTATGTACGGAAGTGAAATTTGGGTGATAAACAGTTTAGACAAGAAGATAATAGAATGTCAGGTTACCTTCCAGTCAGAAAGCTGTTGCATTCAGGGACTGCTATATTGACTTGTAAATTATAGATTGCAGCGATCAGTCGACCAACAGGGAATCACATGCACTGAGCGAAAATAATAGTGCATTGAGAATGGCTAGCTTCTAGCCGAAATCTAGATTTGCACAATAAAATTTAAAAAGAACGACTGATCGCTGAAATCTATAATTTACAAGAACAGAATGTGGTGCTGCAGAAGAATGGTGAAGGTTAGATGGGTAAATCACGTAATTAATGAGGAGGTACTGAATGGAATTTGGGAGAAAAGAAATTTGTTGCACAACCTGACTCGAAGAAGGGACCGGTTGGTAGCACACATTGCGAGACATCAAGGGATCACCAATTTAGTACTGGAGGGAAGCGGGGGTGGGGAGGGGTGGGGGTTAAAATCATAGAGGAAGCTGATTATAGTAAGCAGATTCAGAAGGACTTAGGCTGCAATAGTTATTCAGAGATGAAGAGGCTTCTACAAGATAGAGTAGCATGGAGAGCTGCTTCAAATCTGTCTTCGGAGAGGAGACCACAGCAGCAACAACAACACGGAGCAGTCCGCAGCGGTAAGCACTGTACCCACGTCAGCCGGCGGCGTACGCAGGCCAGGAAACAGCTGAGTGCGGCAGGTGATTCAGTCCGCTCCCGGCTGCGGTCATTCATAATGGATGAGGCGGCCGGCCACATAATGGGGCGGACCTCCTCCATAGCTCACTCCACGTAGCTGTAGTTGTAGCAGGCCCCACAGCACAATGGGGCTGCCCCACTGCCCCTCGACTCGCCCTTCGCCAAGCGTGGACTCCTCTGCTCGGTCCTACTCGGCGAGGCTAGATGTTTGCTCAGCTGTCCACATTCCCACCTCTAAGCTCTTGCTGGTGCCAGAATTATCAAGAAATTTTCAGAGCGGAAGTTCAAAATGGACTACGAGCCTCCATTCTGCGAGTGGCGTTCAGTAAGTAGCGCTACACACTTTTTTTTTCTCAGCCGTTCCCCGTTGAAAAAAACTTGAAATTTTTTGTGGGACATCATGGAATACTCCTGCTTCAGCTCCTGCAGTTTCATGAAGGTGTCAGCCTATACATAGCCTTCAAAATGGCGTCTTTAATGGGAGAGCGTTCCCAGCTCAGAGCTATCATTGGGTTTTTTTGGAGGAAAACCAGAGCATCGCAGCTATTCATGGACGCTTGCAGAATGTCTGTGGAGACAAGGCAGTGTAAAAATTCACGGTGAGTCTTTGGGCGAGGCGTCTGCCATCATGGCAACGACGCCGCGCAAACCTGTCGGATTTCCCGTGGGCCGGCCGGTCGCACGCAGCCCCAGGAAACTGAGGAAACTACTTCAGTGTGTTCACCACAAAAATGCAAATGATCTCCTCCATCTCCATGACAACGCAAGACCTCACACAAAGCTGTGCAAGCGCTAGGAGCTCACAAAAATTGATTGGACTGTTCTTCCACATCCACCCTAGAGCCTGGATCTTGCAACCTTCCGACTTGCACCTGTTTGGCCCTCGGGAATCAGTACACGTGTGATGGAGAGGTTATTGATGCAGCAAGACGTCGACCAGTAGAATTACAGGTATCATGCTGGTAGAAAGGCCCTGCCAGTAAGGTTGCGTAAGGTCTTCGCTTGTAATGGAGATTACGTTGAAAAACAGGTTTTTCAGCCAAAACTGTTGGGAATAATGTTGTATAAAGGAATCCTGAATAAGACCAACCTGCTCCCAGAAAAAAATATGTGCTGCATTACATCCAAAAGATGACAGTAGAGGGCCTATAGAGCTTTGTTGTAGGTCATTACTAGATGGCCACTCCTAAATTATTACTAACCGTGACTTTTGAGACTAAACTGCGGATCGAGTCATACATCTGAGACAATACTCCATAGACGTGCTATATGATAAGATATCGCTTGTGAAGAACGATATCGAAAGCCCTGAGGAAATCGAGAAAAACTTAATGACCTTGAGACCCCTGTCAACAGCAATCTTTAGCTAGTTCGGATAAAGAGCCACACGTATTTAACAAGAACGATATTTTCTTAATCCGTGCTGATTATATGGCAATGGTTCGTCTCCTTCGAAGTGTTTCATAAGGAGAAAGCGTATATTCCAAAATGGGCTAGACGGTTCGAATTCTTGTGGAAGAAGTTTACGGTAGCAGCTAGATTTCCTATCACTAGACTGCATCGCCAAGTGCTCCAAGAACACAGTCTATCAGTAAGCTTTCTTTTTGAAGCTTCCTGGCAGACCAAAACTGTCTATCACACCAGTGTTCGAACCTGGAACCTTGCCTTTTATTCCTTAATAATTCCGTATCATAAATATTGTCGTACTTCTCGGGAGTGATTATATAAGCTTCCTAATTTCGATTCGTGAGTATTCCGAACAGAAAGCTTTGATTGCAGAACCCTTAGGCACACGTTAATACGGTCAAGAGGCTTCACCAGTCGTCGAGTGTTTTGTTGATTCATGTAGCATTGTCTCCTGGTCCAATAATAACTATCCCGTGTCTAGGCACTTTTGCCACCTATGACTGTGCGTTTTTATTTTGTTCAAACGTGTGAGCTACATCGTTAACGTATTTGTGGGCTTCATCAAAATACAGACATACCTAATTGAGTTTTACGAGGTGCATTCAAGTTCTAAGGCCTCCGATTTTTTTTCTCCGGACTGGAAAGAGATAGAAACATGCGCATTGTTTTAAAATGAGGCCACGTTCATTGTCAATACGCCCCAGAGATGGCAGCACCGTACGGCAGATGGAATTTTACCGCCAGCGGCGAGAATGAGAACTGTTTTAAATACTTAAAATGGCGACGTTTTCCTTACTTGAACAGCGTGCAATCATTCGTTTTCTGAATTTGCGTCGTGTGAAACCAATTGAAATTCATCGACAGTTGAAGGAGACATGTGGTGATGGAGTTATGGATGTGTCGAAAGTGCGTTCGTGGGTGCGACAGTTTAATGAAGGCAGAACATCGTGTGACAACAAACCGAAACAACCTCGGGCTCGCACAAGCCGGTCTGACGACATGATCGAGAAAGTGGAGAGAATTGTTTTGGGGGATCGCCGAATGACTGTTGAACAGATCGCCTCCAGAGTTGGCATTTCTGTGGGTTCTGTGCACACAATCCTGCATGACCACCTGAAAATGCGAAAAGTGTCATCCAGGTGGGTGCCACGAATGCTGACAGACGACCACATGGCTGCCCGTGTGGCATGTTGCCGAGCAATGCACGAATGGGACTTTCTTTTCGTCGGTTGTGACAATGGATGAGACGTGGATGCCATTTTTCAATCCAGAAACAAAGCGCCAGTCAGCTCAATGGAAGCACACAGATTCACCGCCACCAAAAAAATTTCGGGTAACCGCCAGTGCTGAAAAAATGATGGTGTCCATGTTCTGGGACAGTGAGAGCGTAATCCTTACGCATTGCGTTCCAAAGGGCACTACAGTAACAGGTGTATCCTACGAAAATGTTTTGAAGAACAAATTCCTTCCTGCACTGCAACAAAAAAGGTCCGAGAAGGGCTGCGCGTGTGCTGTTTCACTAAGACAACGCACCCGCACATCGAGCTAACGTTACGCAACAGTTTCTTCGTGATAACTTTGAAGTGATTCCTCATGCTCCCTACTCACCTGACCTGGCTCCTAGTGACTTTTGGCTTTTTCCAACAATGAAAGACACTCTCCGTGGCCGCACATTCACCAGCCGTGCTGCTATTGCCTCAGCGATTTTCCAGTGGTCAAAACAGACTCCTAAAGAAGCCTTCGCCGCTGCCATGGAATCATGGCGTCAGCGTTGTGAAAAATGTGTACGTCTGCAGGGCGATTACGTCGAGAAGTAACGCCAGTTTCATCGATTTCGGGTGAGTAGTTAATTAGAAAAAAATCGGAGGCCTTAGAACTTGAATGCACCTCGTAAGTCGATTCTTATTTAAGTAGTGTTGTGCTGCCCCCTTCAGTCTCTCATCTGTGGTCACATTTGATATACTCCGCAATGACTGTGAAGAGAGAGTCGATTCACGCCTTTGGTAGAAGATGAAATCGATAAACATGATAACGACAGCGAATAGTGCAGCCGATGCGCCTTTTCAAGGCAGATTGCTGGGAACGCCATGTCACCTCTCCCTGGTGCAGGCAGCCAGCTTGCTTGGCCGTCCTTTACCCATTGTGCATCGAGTCGAAATCAGAATAACTTAGCAACAAAGGCACTTTGCGTTCTCCGTTTCGGCAGCTGCAAGTCAGCTGAGCCGTGCGCGCGCTTATATCGATACCTTTACTTTCGGAACGTTTGTGAGTTTCGCTACGTAGCTGCTGTTTCTCTCGCGTCTCAGTAGGTGGCACCCTTAAGCCGTCGGCACACGGACCGTGCATCCGAACGTTGAGCGTTGAGCGTGCCGAGTTTCTGACGTCACAGCGTGGAGTAGCACGCTCGGGAGATTTCCGAACGTGCAGAGCAATATCTGGCGTGTCAGATATTCTGAGCGTGCGTCTGACCGTTGAGCAATGAGACGTCACAACGCTTCCTACGTCACAAGCACGCCGTCTCCCTTCGGTTCAGAGTTGTGAGGCGCCATATTGGCATTCACTCCAAGCTTAGATGTATATATGCCATTCTGAGCACCAGAAAATTGAGAATCATTGCAAAACCCGTTAACTGTGTGATTCGTTCCAAAAAAATAATGAGAAACATCATATTCGTGGCAAAAGAATTACTGTAACTTGCATATAATGAGAGTAGGCTATTTGAAGTCAGCGACACTCTGAAGATCCACCCAAAACGCATTGTTCTTGGCACAATTTGTTATAATTAAATTTCATTTAGTAACATATCTACGATTAAGGTTTTTAACATGCCGTAAGATACTGTCATGATTTGTGAAGGTGTGGTGTTGGTTTAGCGTAATGAATAGCGTCATTGACCTGTATTCAGTTTTTTTTTGTTGGGGCGGTTGTTCGCGTCCTGACACAACCAATTTTTTTCCTAACATTTGCGTTTTTATTAGGCTCTGATACTTCATTATTAGTTTAATATAAGTATAGACTATAATATTTGATGTTATGTAAATACAAGTTCACCTTTTTTTTTTTTTTTTTTTTTTTTTTGAAGGGTGACTTGGTTCGATTGGCTTACTCTAAAGGACAGCTTGCGCTACTTGTATAAAGATATTTTGTTCCTTCTTCTTTTACGCTTCGTAATTCACTTGTTGCAAAGATTCTGCTACTGGGTAGGAACAGTGATCAAGTAAGACTGACCTTGGGGTTTTACTAAAATGTGGGAATGATGACATAATGTTTACCTTATGCGGAGAAGTATTCCAAATTTGTAATGCACTGTTTGTAATGGAACTTTTATAAGCCTGTGTCCTTATTGATTGGACATGGTACTTTCCTTTTCGTGGACGACGGAAGAAATGTGCGTTTTAATAGAGCTAACGTGGGAATTTTACGCGCTCCCGTTGAATAAACAGTGTGATTAACGAACTAGAAACATCCCTCAACTGCCGCTGGAGTGCGTTGCGATCTCGTATACCACGTTGGGACCTACGTACCGTGTGCACGAGTCGCATCGTTCCTGAGCGTTCAGCAGCACGTTGAACTTCCCACGCTCAACGTTAACGTTCGACAGCACGGTCCGTGTGCCGACGGCTTTACACCTCGAGAGGCGTTTAAGAGCGCACGCAGCTGACGCTAGAGGTCTGTCTGCTGGGAGTTGACTGTCTGGAAACGAGAAACTGTGTGTCACTTGAGCTTGCTTGCCGTGATCGTCCGCTCGCCGCATTTAGGTGGAGGAGAATGCGTGAGCCTACTGCAGAGCAGCCGCTTCCCCTCTGCCTGTGTGGCAGCGGGCCATGCTCTGATTAGGCCTGGTTCCCTCTGCCTTGGTTGGTGAACCAGGTTACATGTGCCATCCTTAACTCTCCAAAGTCTGACGCAGGTCAAAAGGTGAGCAGCATATCTTGTGTGAATCCTCGACTCGGTGCGCAATGGGTAAAGGACAGCCAAGCGAGATGGCTACCTGCACCAGCGAGACCCTGAAAAGAGGCGAAACGGCATTCGCAGCTGTGTGCCTTGCAATGGTGCATCGGCTACACTGTTTACCGTCATGACCACGGTTAAAGCATAGATTTTATCTCCTATTAAAGGCGTGATTCGTAAAAACCCTGTGGCTTGCTACTAAATTCTTCTTGATGTTCTTGTCGTAAACTGATCTGGCTTGTACTGCTGCCAGTTGTTTCGTCCAACGCTCTTAATGTGGATGAGTATCCAGAAATAAAGACATGGTCAAGGGGAGACGGAAGGCAATTTTTATCCCTATTCTGTCAATGATATTTTACCCTTTGAATAGGTACACTTTTCAAAACAACTATAAGTGATAAAACAATGAAATTTTTACTGCAAACATATATGCCTCAAATTACAAGAAAATGAACATAACACCTCTTATGGTTTTGAAGAAAAAAATTTATTCTTTCAATTGTAAAAGTTAACTTTTTACATTAATTATTATCAAACAGTTTCTGATTGTTTGGTGGTTCTCAATTTACTTGTAACAACTTATTACCATCTGCAGTACAAATTGACTACCTTATAGATGTCCCCATAACCAGAAATCGCAAGGGTTGACATCCGGTGAACGAGCGGGCCATGCAACTAGATCCCCTCGTCCCATTCATCGACCAGGAAAGATACGATTGAGATATGTCCAGACGTTTACGGCAAAGCAGGCTGAAGCACCGTCATGTAGCAGCCACATAACCCTTCGAATCATCGATGTCACTTCTTCCAGCAAGGGAGGCAAGGTCGCCCGCAAGAAACACCGATAGTTCCGGCCTGTTAGCAGACATGGAAGGAAGTCTAGTCCCAAAATATAGTCGCCAGTTATCCCATCCACACATTCCGCCTGCACCAATGCTCATGAATCGCTGTCACACTATACCACAGCGGTTCTGCATACTACCCCATAGATGACTGTTATGAGAGTTGAAGATACCTCTCCTGATCTGTGAGTAGGACGGATGACACAGATCCCGGAATCGTGGTCGCCTCGTAAAGAAACCAGAGACAAAACTCCAGAATGAGATTTTCACTCTGCAGCGGAGTGTGCTGGAAACATCCCCCAGGCTGTGGCTAAGCCATGTCTCCGCAGTATCCTTTCTTTCAGGAGTGCTAGTTCTGCAAGGTTCGCAGGAGAGATTCTGTAAAGTTTGGAAGGTAGGAGACGAGGTACTGGCAGAAGTAAAGCTGTGAGGACCGGGCGTGAGTCGTGCTTCGGTAGCTCAGTTGGTAGAGCACTTGCCCGCGAAAGGCAAAGGTCCCGAGTGCGAGTCTCGGTCGGGCACACAGTTTTAATCTGCCAGGAAGTTTTAGAGACAAAACTGTTCCAGATGCGGAAGGTCTGTCGCTAGTGAACCGTGGTACTACTCAATTCTTTAGAAAATTAAAATTACAATCTCACCACAGTTATTTAAGAAAATAGGTAGCCCGGGATCACTGGTGATGGACAAGCTTGTGATTGTTTTACAACTTTAATTTGACTCAAAACAGACTTTATTATAAACTTCAGTTCGGACATTTGCCCTCTTACTGATGCAATATACAAATTTTCTCTCTAATTTAATTAAATTAACACGAATAAGAATCGTATTTTGCATCCACAACCAAAAACATAGATAGTAGGCAAGGTGAATAATCAATCATGAACAATCGTTCTTGTTTTACCATATCTCAGAAGGCTAGTAATACTATACGCTTCCAACCCAAAGTTACACAGCCACATAATACCACAACTTCATTAAGAAAACAAAGATCTTAAACCTTAATAAAACTGAACTGCCCACATAGAGGGCCACAGTGAACATGCTTAAACTAAAAATGCAAAGTAGGCTAACCAAGGTCGAAAAAAAAGGAAAAATGACAACTTGCACATTCATTGAAGATACACAAATGATTAATATAAGTGTTGAATAAGAATGGCTAGTAATAACCAGCAAAATAACTTACAGAAACGCTAATATTAACAAAGTGGCCTCACTTAACTTTAGAGAACAGCGTTACGGCCCACAGCACTATTTGGAAACAATAACGCTACGGCCGACAGGCAATACAAGCGTCCACTCCCCACGGCTTGTGCACAGGCTCACGAGCAGGCGGTAGCTATTTATACAGGGTGTTTCAAAATTACCGGTATATTTGAAACGGCAATAAAAACTAAACGAGCGGCGATACAAATACACCGTTTGTTGCAATATGCTTGGGACAACAGTACATTTTCAGGCGGACAAACTTTCGAAATTACAGTAGTTACAATTTTCAACAACAGATGGCGCTGCAAGTGATGTGAAAGATATAGAAGACAACGCAGTCTGTGGGTGCGCCATTCTGTACGTCGTCTTTCTGCTGTAAGCGTGTGCTGTTCACAACGTGCAAGTGTGCTGTAGACAACATGGTTTATTCCTTAGAACAGAGGATTTTTCTGGTGTTGGAATTCCACCGCCTAGAACACAGTGTTGTTGCAACAAGACGAAGTTTTCAACGAAGGTTTAATGTAACCAAAGGACCGAAAAGCGATACAATAAAGGATCTGTTTGAAAAATTTCAACGGACTGGGAACGTGACGGATGAACGTGCTGGAAAGGTAGGGCGACTGCGTACGGCAACCACAGAGGGCAACGCGCAGCTAGTGCAGCAGGTGATCCGACAGCGGCCTCGGGTTTCCGTTCGCCGTGTTGCAGCTGCGGTCCAAATGACGCCGACGTCCACGTATCGTCTCATGCGCCAGAGTTTACACCTCTATCCGTACAAAATTCAAACGCGGCAACCCCTCAGCGCCGCTACCATTGCTGCACGAGAGACATTCGCTAACGATATAGTGCACAGGATTGACGACGGCGATATGCATGTGGGCAGCATTTGGTTTACTGACGAAGCTTATTTTTACCTGGACGGCTTCGTCAATAAACAGAACTGGCGCATATGGTGAACCGAAAAGCCCCATGTTGCAGTCCCATCGTCCCTGCATCCTCAAAAAGTACTGGTCTGGGCCGCCATTTCTTCCAAAGGAATCATTGGCCCATTTTTCAGATCCGAAACGATTACTGCATCACGCTATCTGGACATTCTTCGTGAATTTGTGGCGGTACAAACTGCCTTAGACGACACTGCGAACATCTCGTGGTTTATGCAAGATGGTGCCCGGCCACATCGCACGGCCGACGTCTTTAATTTCCTGAATGAATATTTCGATGGTCGTGTGATTGCTTTGGGCTATCCGAAACATACAAGAGGCGGCGTGGATTGGCCTCCCTATTCGCCAGACATGAACCCCTGTGACTTCTTTCTGTGGGGACACTTGAAAGACCAGGTGTACCGCCAGAATCCAGAAACAATTGAACAGCTGAAGCAGTACATCTCATCTGCATGTGAAGCCATTCCGCCAGACACGTTGTCAAAGGTTTCGGGTAATTTCATTCAGAGACTACGCCATATTATTGCTACGCATGGTGGATATGTGGAAAATATCGTACTATAGAGTTTCCCAGACCGCAGCGCCATCTGTTGTTGAAAATTGTAACTACTGAAATTTCGAAAGTTTGTCTGCCTGAAAATGTACTGTTGTCCCAACCATATTGCAACAAACGGTGTATTTCTATCGCTGCTCGTTTAGTTTTTATTGCCGTTTCAAATATACCGGTCATTTTTGAAACACCCTGTATATAGTCCGACCGGCCTCACAATGCGTGGTCCTGACAAGAATCCATAACCGCACCGACGCCAGGAAACGAGCAGACTTAACAAATGGCCTGCAACACAAATAGACTGCAATGAAAACAAGGTCAAATCACAGCCACACTGAAATATATAATAAGCGTGCCCCCAAATTCTTATGGAGGAATACTCTAACGGTTCCCGTCTCCCAGTAAATTAGCAGGAAACTTAGAGATCACTTGCAGTTGCCTTAAGACACTTTCTACATTAAATAAACATACCAAATCCTGCCGTGACAAATGATTAAACCATTAACTCTACGGCTGCCGGGCGCGTACACAACGGCAACCAGTCCCCGAGCGGTCAATATGTCCTAAAACAAGTGAAAACTTGCATGAAAACCACTTAAAACACACACTCCACAAATGATGAGAAACGAAATGAGGAACATCAGCCTCCTTAAATGGCCATAGTGGAACCAAGTTCAGAACCATCTCCGGCAGCTAACCATGCCAAAATAAGTTTCAACAATCTTCTTAGTTAAATACAGAATAACTTGGAGCTTGCAAATTACGAGCTGGGAAGCTGTTCAGCGTGAGACGACGAACCCTCCAGAATTTTGCACGTCAAGGTGCCCAATGATCGGCATCGTACAAAAGACAAGGGCGGCGAGCACGAGGAGGCCCGAGGCAACACCTACTCAAAGGAAGGCCTCGGCGCTTGTTGCTCACGTCACGTCAGCTAGGCAGGTCTGTTGCAGTCATACTCATAATGGTGGTGTCTCCCCCTCTGACACGGGAAAATGTGAAACTATTGGCGGCAGCTGACCAACACACATTGTTCTGAGAGATTTCTGCAATCAATTAATTGTGCAATTCATTACACTTCTTAACAAATAGTGCACTTCTGAACTTAAATTTCCACCTGTTTTTAGGATTGACATGCAAAAACAACTTCATGGTCCAGCAGCAACAGAATTCTTGCTTCTTTACCTTATTTGTAAATCTACATCTACATCTACATTTATACTCCGCAAGCCACCCAACGGTGTGTGGTGGAGGGCACTTTACGTGCCACTGTCAGTACCTCCCTTTCCTGTTCCAGTCGCGTATGGTTCGCGGGAAGAACGAGACTGTCTGTAAGCCTCCGTGCGCGCCCTATTCTCTCTAATTTTACATTCGTGATCTCCTCGGGAGGTATAAGCAGGCAGAAGCAATATATTCTATACCTCATCCAGAAACGCACCCTCTCGAAACCTGACGAGCAAGCTACACCGCGATGCAGAGCGCCTCTCTTGCAGAGTCTGCCACTTGAGTTTGTTAAACATCTCCGTAACGCTATCACGGTTACCAAATAACCCTGTGACGAACGCGCCGCTCTTCTTTGGATCTTCTCTATCTCCTCCGTCAATCCGATCTGGTACGGATCCCACACTGATGAGCAATACTCAAGTATAGGTCGAACGAGTGTTTTGTAAGCCACCTCCTATGTTGATGGACTACATTTTCTAAGGACTCTCCCAATGAATCTCAACCTGGTACCCGCCTTACCAACAATTAATTTTATATGATCATTCCACTTCAAATCGTTCCGCACGCATACTCCCAGATATTTTACAGACGTAACTGCTACCAGTGTTTGTTCCGCTATCATATATTCATACAATAAAGGATCCCTCTTTCTATGTATTCGCAATACATTACATTTGTCTATGTTAAGGGTCAGCTGCCACTCCCTGCACCAAGTGCCTATCCGCTGCAGATCTTCCTGCATTTCGCTACAATTTTCTAATGCTGCAACTTCTCTGTATACTACAGCATCATCTGCGGAAAGCCGCATCGAACTTCCGGTCATTTATATATATTGTGAAAAGCAATGGTCCCATAACACTCCCCTGTGGCACGCCAGAGGTTACTTTAACGTCTGTAGACGTCTCTCCATTGATAACAACATGCTGTGTTCTGTTTGCTAAAAACTCTTAAATCCAGCGACACAGCTGGTCTGACATTCCGTATCAGGCGACAGTGCGGAACTGTATCGAACGCCTTCCAGAAGTAAAGGAAAATGGCATCTACCTGGTAGCCTGTATCTAATATTTTCTGGGTCTCATGAACAAATAAAGCGAGTTGGGTCTCACACGATCGCTTTTTCCGGAATCCATGTTGATTCCTACGTAGTAGATTCTGGGTTTCCAAAAACGACATGATACTCGAGCAAAAAACATGTTCTAAAATTCTACAACAGATCGACGTCAGAGATATAGGTCTATAGTTTTGCGCATCTGCTCGACGACCCTTCTTGAAGACTGGGACTACCTGTGCTCTTTTCCAGTCATTTGGAACCTTCCGTTCCTCTAGAGACTTGCGGTACACGGCTGTTAGAAGGGGGGCAAGTTCTTTCGCGTACTCTGTGTAGAATCGAATTGGTATCCCGTCAGGTCCAGTGGACTTTCCTCTGTTGAGTGATTCCAGTTGCTTTTCTATTCCTTGGACACTTATTTCGATGTCAGCCATTTTTTCGTTGTGCGAGGATTTAGAGAAGGAACTGCAGTGCGGTCTTCCTCTGTGAAACAGCTTTGGAAAAAGGTGTTTAGTATTTCAGCTTTACGCGTGTCATCCTATGTTTCAATGCCTTCATCATCCCGGAGTGTCTGGATATGCTGTTTCGAGCCACTTACTGATTTAACGTAAGACCAGAACTTCCTAGGATTTTCTGTCAAGTCGGTACATAGAATTTTACTTTCGAATTCACTGAACGCTTCACGCATAGCCCTCCTTACGCTAACTTTGACATCATTTAGCTTCTGTTTGTCTGAGAGGTTTTGGTTGCGTTTAAACTTGCAGTGAAGCTCTCTTTGCTTTCGCAGTAGTTTCCTAACTTTGTTGTTGTACCACGGTGGGTTTTTCCCGTCCCTCACAGTTTTACTCGGCACGTACCTGTCTAAAACGCATTTTACGATTGCCTTGAACTTTTTCCATAAACACTCAACATTGACAGTGTCGGAACAGAAATTTTCGCTTTGATCTGTTAGGTAGTCTGAAATCTGCCTTCTATTACTCTTGCTCAACAGATAAACCTTCCTCCCTTTTTTTATATTCCTATTAACTTCCATATTCAGGGATGCTACAACGGCCTTATGATCACTGATTCCCTGTTCTGCACATACAGAGTCGAAAAGTTCGGGCCTGTTTGTTATCAGTAGGTCCAAGATGTTATCTCCACGAGTCGGTTCTCTGTTTAATTGGTCGAGGTAATTTTCGGATGTGCACTCAGTATAATGTCACTCGATGCTCTGTTCCTACCACCCGTCCTAAACATCTGAGTGTCCCAGTCTATATCTGGTAAATTGAAATCTCCACCTAAGACTATAACATGCTGAGAAAATTTATGTGAAATGTATTCCAAATTTTCTCTCAGTTGTTCTGCCACTAATGCTGCTGAGTCGGGAGGTCGGTAAAAGGAGCCAATTATTAACCTAGCTCGGTTGTTGAGTGTAACCTCCACCCATAATAATTCACAGGAACTATCCACTTCTACTTCACTACAGGATAAACTACTACTAACAGCGACGAACACTCCACCACCGGTTGCATGCAATCTATCCTTTCTAAACACCGTCTGTACCTTTGTAAAAATTTCGGCAGAATTTATCTCTGGCTTCAGCCAGCTTTCTGTACCTATAACGATTTCAGATTCGGTGCTTTCTATAAGCGGAAGTTACGTTTGTACTGGGCTGCTTTTACAAGAAACTGTGAACATATTGGTGCTCTTCTTTAGGTATCTTGGTTGACTATGGGGTGAGGAGCACTGAATGTTAATGAAATATCTTGCGATTGTACACGTTGGGGGAGGGGGTGGGGGACAGAAGAAGAGGCAAAAGAGAGATACTTGTTTTATGAAATAAAATTATTTTTATCTTATAAAGTTTCTCCTTTCAGTTGCGAGAGGAGAATATTTATCTTTTCTAATGTGCATGTTTGAAAAAGTTTAAGCTCAGCTGTATTTTCGATGTATGAAGCAATTTTGTTTCCTGTTTAGAATTCCTTTCGTTGAAAACGACTGTAATCTAATGACTGGCAACAGTTGGACATTTACACATGTAAATTAGTTCACACTTCCAGTGACGATGTCAAACGAAAATAAATAAATAAATAAAAGAAACGAGTTAATTGTAAGGGGGTTGGGGTAAATTTCGATAACAAAATGGATCAAGTAAGTATAGTTACTTGAATGTAAAATTTCCGAAGCTTGCAATGGGGCAAACCATCTTCTCATATTGATCTATGTTTGTTTCGACAGGATTCAGTAATACAAAACTATGATCTTCATTTGTAGCTTTGCGATAGTAAGAAAATCTTTCATCTAAATAAAACTGCAGAATCCAAAACAATACCATACATTTTGTCAAAAAATAAGAGATTTATAGTGATAAGCACGCCCAGGCGTTTCTGCCTGCAACAGACCTGGCGTCCGCCGTGCCTAGCTGACGTGACGTCACCGACAAGCGCCGAGGCCTTCCTTTGAGTCGGTGTTGGGCCCGTGCACCACTGTTAGCGACGAGGGCTTGTTTTCAACACAAGTTGGCTCGATGAACGCCGACCGGAGAATCTACGTCACACGTTCACCCGGAAAATCCGCCGGGTGGAGCAGTCAAAGATAGCGAGGCAGCCGAATATCGATATCAGCGATACAAGTAGAACACCCTAGCGCCAGCCGCCACGGCTCAGCTAGTCAGGCGTGCACACGCTGTAATCGATAAGGAAAGTAAAAATTGTCATGGAGAATGTTCCATCTATACTGGCGGGCCAACTGCCTCATACTGACACGACGGTCGCCTTCCACTGGGTTAATCACGTTTTCCTTCAAGTTTGGTGTCCGAACATTTGGGGTACGTCCTTCATGATTTTCTGCTTCCTGAAACGAAACTGTCTACGACAAACCGAGAAACACTGTTGTAAACACTGAATGCTGTGGTTGTTGTCGGCGAAGAGTTCTTCTGATACAATCTTGCTTCTGACTCCACTTTGCCATTTGCCTTTCCGTAAGTAAACACCCTGTAGGCAAGCTCTCGGTTCGAATACGGTACCAAGTGTACAACGCTGTATCACACCCACTACAAGGTGAGTCAGCAAGAGAAGTGAATCAGACACAACTTTACCAATTACCATGGCAGGAGAGGGCGCTAGGGCTAGACGTATGAGAAACACAGTACCACCCTCCAGGAGGAAACCATGCTTGTTGTAACTGTGGCTGCATGGTGCTGCGCGTATAAGACCGCTGTCTCTGTAGATTAGATTTACTTTCATTCCAATTGATCCGTAGAGTGAAGTCCTCCACGATGTAGAATGTGTCAGAAAAACAACAATTTTTTTTTTTTTTGGTCATCAGTCTACTGACTGGTTTGATGCGGCCCGCCACGAATTCCTTTCCTGTGCTAACCTCTTCATCTCAGAGTAGCACTTGCAACCTATGTCCTCAATTATTTGCTTGACGTATTCCAATCTCTGTCTTCCTCTACAGTTTTTGCCCTCTACAGCTCCCTCTAGTACTATGGAAGTCATTCCCTCATGTCTTAGCAGATGTCCTATCATCCTGTCCCTTCTCCTTATCAGTGTTTTCCACATATTCCTTTCCTCTCCGATTCTGCGTAGAACCTTATCAGTCCACCTAATTTTCAACATTCGTCTATAGCACCACATCTCAAATGCTTCGATTCTCTTCTGTTCCGGTTTTCCCACAGTCCATGTTTCACTACCATACAATGCTGTACTCCAGACGTACATCCTCAGAAACTTCTTCCTCAAATTAAGGCCGGTATTTGATATTAGTAGACTTCTCTTGGCCAGAAATGCCTTCTTTGCCATAGCGAGTCTGCTTTTGATGTCCTCCTTGCTCCGTCCATCATTGGTTATTTTACTGCCTAGGTAGCAGAATTCCTTAACTTCATTGACTTCGTGACCATCAATCCTGATGTTAAGTTTCTCGCCGTTCTCATTTCTACTATTCTCATTACCTTCGTCTTTCTCCGATTTACTCTCAAACCATACTGTGTACTCATTAGACTGTTCATTCCGTTCAGCAGATCATTTAATTCTTCTTCACTTTCACTCAGGATAGCAATGTGTAACACACAACATACAATCAAAAATTATTGCGTGAACACATGACATACGAGTTGTTGCAGGTTTTACACCCATCTCAGATAATCGTCGATATGAAATATTAAGTTCTAGTTATAATACATCAGAAAATACAATGCAAATAAACATTCCCCTTTTTCAAATGTCCATTTAACAACTAAATGTTCTAAACATGTCTTAGTAGGTCTATTCTGCTCCTTGTAGCTCTCACTCCTGACCGGACCTCATCTGGAGTGTCAAGTTTTCCGGTCTCTCTGCCTCTTCTATATGCACTGTGTCATTCATTCGCCTATCCCTTCCTCTCTCATGATCTCTTGGTTCTTCACTCCTTCTCCAATCATTTCTCCATTGCCGTTCACCACCATGGTTCCTATACCTATGGCCTCCACCTCTTCCTCTATAATCAGACGAATTATTAAAATGATTCTTTTGGTCGCTTCTTCCCTCTCGGGTTTGATCATTAGCTTGATTGTGTTCCTGTGATCGAACAGATTCCAACCGTTCCAGTATCTCCATCAAGGCCTCCCTATCTTTAATTTCTTGCATTCTCCGGCTCAATCTTCTTTTTATCGCTGATATCACTTTCTCATCACTCAGGGGTTGTTCCAAGGTCTCGTTCAATTCCCACAATTGTTCGGAAAACTCTCTCAACGTTCCTCTCCGTGTATTAAGTGGCTTGCGGTGTAGTAGGTCCTCAAGTGCTGCACACTGATGGCTTTTGGACCAGTATTTCTTCAAGAATTCTCCTTCAAACTGATCATAACTAGTAGTCACTTCCTTCTTCCTGACTCCCCAAGCGAAGGCCTCACCTTCCATCCTATCTATTGCAAATTGAATCTTGTCTGCGTCTTTGAAATGTGCTCGGAAAACTCCTTTTAAACATTTCATAAATATGATTGGGTGTAACCCTCCTTTCGGTTTAAATTTCTGCCCTGTATTACTTTGGAGGTACCGATTATCACTGCTCATCAAGGTAACGACTCTACCTTCCCCAACGGTTAAAGTGGCATTGATAATTCGTCTATTAATTTCTTCTGTCTTGCTCTCCAATTGTTGCACTCCCTGTTGTAATTGCCTGACCTCCATTGCAACCCTCTTGTTATTCTCTTCTCGTTGCACGGCTATAGCATTTCTCAGATTGACAGCCAGTTGGTTTTGCCTATCTCCTATCTCCTTAACCACATCATTACATTGTTTCTGCATCTGCATCACCTCGGTGATTCGATGATTGCAATTTGTTTCCACTTCGGTGATCCTTTCTCCCAATTCGGCTTTAGTTTCTTCAATAACGTCATCTATCTTTTTTGTTAATTTTCCTTCCATCTTCCCCACGTCTCCCTGGACTTGGTCTATACTCTTCTGTAGCTTACTCTCTCCCTCGTTGATGTCCATCTTCAGTCGTTCTTCTAGTTCCTGTAGTTCCTTCTTCACATTATATCCTATCTTCCTTTCCGATGTTTTGAGCTCTTGCGTTAGAGTTTCCTTAATTGACTTTTCTAAGCTTTCTTTGGTTTCTTGTAAATCTTCCGAAAATCATTTAAGGAAGACTGATGACCATAGATGTTAAGTCCCATAGTGCTCAGAGCCATTTGAACCATTTGAACCTTTGTGAGGGAGAGGGCGGGGCACAGTCATGCAGAATATTTTGAACCAAATTTCCGTCATTTGACTATCAACTGTTCATTTATTTTACACAATAATGATTACGGCTTTATGACGATTCTCTAGTGCATGCTGAAATGTCTGACCTGGTGTGACCTACCATCGTCGAAATATACACTCCTGGAAATGGAAAAAAGAACACATTGACACCGGTGTGTCAGACCCACCATAATTGCTCCGGACACTGCAAGAGGGCTGTACAAGCAATGATCACACGCACGGCACAGCGGACACACCAGGAACCGCGGTGTTGGCCGTCGAATGGCGCTAGCTGCGCAGCATTTGTGCACCGCCGCCGTCAGTGTCAGCCAGTTTGCCGTGGCATACGGAGCTCCATCGCAGTCTTTAACACTGGTAGCATGCCGCGACAGCGTGGACGTGAACCGTATGTGCAGTTGACGGACTTTGAGCGAGGGCGTATAGTGGGCATGCGGGAGGCCGGGTGGACATACCGCCGAATTGCTCAACACGTGGGGCGTGAGTTCTCCACAGTACATCGATGTTGTCGCCAGTGGTCGGCGGAAGGTGCACGTGCCCGTCGACCTGGGACCGGACCGCAGCGACGCACGGATGCACGCCAAGACCGTAGGATCCTACGCAGTGCCATAGGGGACCACACCGCCACTTCCCAGCAAATTAGGGACACTGTTGCTCCTGGGGTATCGGCGAGGACCATTCGCAACCGTCTCCATGAAGCTGGGCTACGGTCCCGCACACCGTTAGGCCGTCTTCCGCTCACGCCCCAACATCGTGCAGCCCGCCTCCAGCGGTGTCGCGACAGGCGTGAATGGAGGGACGAATGGAGACGTGTCGTCTTCAGCGATGAGAGTCGCTTCTGCCTTGGTGCCAATGATGGTCGTATGCGTGTTTGGCGCCGTGCAGGTGAGCGCCACAATCAGGACTGCATACGACCGAGGCACACAGGGCCAACACCCGGCATCATGGTGTGGGGAGCGATCTCCTACACTGGCCGTACACCACTGGTGATCGTCGAGGGGACACTGAATAGTGCACGGTACATCCAAACCGTCATCGAACCCATCGTTCTACCATTCCTAGACCGGCAAGGGAACTTGCTGTTCCAACAGGACAATGCACGTCCGCATGTATCCCGTGCCACCCAACGTGCTCTAGAAGGTGTAAGTCAACTACCCTGGCCAGCAAGATCTCCGGATCTGTCCCCCATTGAGCATGTTTGGGACTGGATGAAGCGTCGTCTCACGCGGTCTGCACGTCCAGCACGAACGCTGGTCCAACTGAGGCGCCAGGTGGAAATGGCATGGCAAGCCGTTCCACAGGACTACATCCAGCATCTCTACGATCGTCTCCATGGGAGAATAGCAGCCTGCATTGCTGCGAAAGGTGGATATACACTGTACTAGTGCCGACATTGTGCATGCTCTGTTGCCTGTGTCTGTGTGCCTGTGGTTCTGTCAGTGTGATCATGTGATGTATCTGACCCCAGGAATGTGTCAATAAAGTTTCCCCTTCCTGGGACAATGAATTCACGGTGTTCTTATTTCAATTTCCAGGAGTGTATTTCAAACCTTTTTCTAGTTTCTTGTAAATCTTTCTCTAATGATTTGCGGAATATTTCTCCCCTTTCTCTAGCTTCTCGTAAATCTTCCTTTAATGATTCTCTGGTTTCTTGTAAATCTTTCTCTAATGATTTGCGGAATATTTCTGCCCTTTCTCTAGCCTCTCGTAAATCTTCCTTTAATGATTCTCTGGTTTCTTGTAAATCTTTCTCTAATGATTTGCGGAATATTTTTGCCCTTTCTCTAGCTTCTTGTGAATCTTCCTTTATTGTTGCCTTGATTTCCTTTATCAGGTCTGCCAACATCGACCGCATATCTGCACCCTCTGAAACTGGCTTATCTCTTGTCGTTTGTCCCGGTGTCTCAGGGTAACTAGTTGACTGTGCTAATGGGCCTTCTAATGACAATCCATAATCACTGATTCCTGAACCATCTCTGTCTTCTTGTCCTATCCCTTTCCTTTCAACTACTGCCTCACAAACCTGCTTATCTTCAGTAGACATGTTGGTTTATTTTTAATGCACAGGCAAGTAATATAAAATAACCTCTAGCAATCCAAAACACTACTAATTACCGCTAAACTAATCAAACAGTAACTGCAGTATCTTCAGTTAATCCTGAAATTGACACAATACGTATGAATACTGAACATAACGACTCTCAAAACCTAATAATTTCAAATATCGATTTTCACATACACAGTTTATGTAAAATGTTTTCAATAAGATAAATCACTCCATTCATTAAATCTATAAATGTAAAATCCCCAAAAACAATGAGCATATCTGTATAATCACCATTTAGACAGCGCAGCATGCATCACTAATTATGCTATATTTCAGAGTATATTTCGCAAACTTTTCCGAATTACTGTAATTGGGCACTTTTCCTAAGGTGAAACACAGTTTAAAACTGTTTATTTATCGTGAAGAGAGTACACTGCAATTTAATGTTATGCTAACCAGTCGTCTTCACTCACCAATTGATGTTACCACGAGTCGCGATGTTTTGACGTTTGAAGTGGGCATGGCGCTGTACTGCCGCCAGAGCCGTGTGAAGTCGCGCTGAAGATCTGTGGCGAGTCGTCGTAGTTTTCAGTCGGCCGCTCCGTGGCGCTGCAGGCGGGCGTAGTTGTAGTTCGGCCGCTAGATGCCGGGTTGGCGCTCGGTGTCTCGAAGTCGCGCTGAAGATCCGTGGCGAGTCGTCATAGTTCTCAGTCGGCAGCTCCGTGGCGCTGCAGGCGGGCGTAGTTTGTAGTTCGGCCGCTAGATGCCAAGTTGGCGCTCGGTGTCTCGAAGTCGCGCTGATCGCTGTCATTGTAGTGCGTCTGCACCTGACCTACTCCTTGCACAGGTAGTTGGGATGATGTGTGAAATCACCTCGCGGATCGAAGCTCTTTGGCGCAGCTGCTACACGGGTCTGCATGACGACACTCAACAATTGCGTCGCCACATAAATTGTCGCCTGCATAACAGTTTATGGGTCCACCTGAATTTTCTCAATTTTCATCATTCAAAGAGCAATTTCGGTCATAACATTACTATTAAACACTTCTGTAAAAGCTTTCGTGACGAATTCTTGGCTCGTTTTGTTGTGGTAATGTTCACACGTGTCTTTCTTTAGTGTTCACTTTTCACAGTTTTTCGCGCGGATTTACGCGTTTGCACATTATAACACAGTTTATTGACACTACTACTCTCATCTGATATGGCGAGAAAAACAGTTTATTCACAATCGTAAGATGCTATTACTTCGTATTGTTCAAAATGCACTGTTTCTTGTCGCGATTTTAAAGTTTATACTCTGTCTTCATCCGAAATTGGAAAAATATTTTCTCGCTTAAGCAAGATAAAATTACCTATTGTTCTTTACGATTCGTCCAAAAATGCACTTGTCCTTTCACGGTAAGCCAAGGTGTAACACCTCCGTTTATTTCGACCTGACCTGATCTGATCGAATAGCAGCCCAAATAATTATTATTAAAATGACCGTGTACCTAATGGGGCTGGCAATCGGAATTGACTGCTACGGAAGTTGTTACTTTCCAGTTCGTCCTTCTCAAATGCTGTAATAATGAAATGTCTGGTAACAAGAAAAACACCAACACAGTTTCACTAATTACGAACCTATATTCGTCTCAAAAACACAAAAGGAGGAGACAGCCACTGTCTTCGTCATACATATCTAATTATGGCTAATCTCAGCGCAGGCTTCTTCATTTTCCATTATCGTCACACGCTAATCCATCACTGCAATCCAACACTGCAATCCAAAGTGATGCTGGCGCGGTAGACGCGAAACCAAAATATCGGTAATAGAATGTCACTAATCACTTCCGTAATTATACTTCTGCACTTTCCTGGTGTTATTCTAGTACAAAGGGGTTAAACCACGGCGATGGCAACTCCCTTTGTCGATAAAGCATTGCATTACAACAACCGGCCTCCACACACCTCTGCCCGCAACATGGCACTCGCTCAGCTCCACACTCGTTCTCGCAACACGACACAACCGATTGTTGGCCCTATCGACCTGTGCCGAGTGCAAACTTATAGTAAGGGCCTACGGACCCCTTACAAATGTCATCAGCGAATCGTATCATTGATATTCTTTCACCTTGTATTTTAATTCCACTCCTGAACCTTTCTTTTATTTCCATCATTGCTTCCTCAGTGTACTGTAACGCCGGAAATGCATATCCTCCTATTTCCATCTATTGTACTATTATTTTTTTCCTTGTTTTGTTACCTCAAGATATGACATTTCTGTCTCTTTATATATTGTAATTGTTTTACTGTTTGTATATATATATTTATGCATTTATGTCGATGTATAATTGGTTTGTTTCGTAAATATTATTTGTATTTTTACGCTGGGTCTTGCCTAGGGAAAACTGCTATCGAACAATTACATCGATAGGTCGTGTGAAGAATCAAAGTGTGTAGGATCTTTGGTAGTGTTAACGCTGTCGCGTGGAGCGCGGACAGAGGGAGAGAGTCTGGCTGGGGTGGTGCAGTGGAGCAGGTGTGTTGTGTGAAGCTCCTGCGAGTTGCCGCGCTTTCGGGGTTGGGCAGCATGTAATTGCGCTCGACTTGCGATGATAGTTTCTGACATGGATCGCGGACGGGAAGCATTAGCTGGCGCACATCAAGAGCCCGTTTCGTCTGGTGACCGTGTCGAGAAGAAGGCGCGCCAACATCCAGCTTCTGCAACAGCGACGGCCGACAATGAGTTACTGTCGCCACCTCCTCCATCGATGGCTTCAAACCTTCAATCAACCAACAAGGAAGACTGGAAGTACGTAAAGTTTTAGAACTGTATGGCAGACCTCAGATTTTCAGACTTTTAAAATTGTTGCATCACAAAATTACAGCAACTTAGCATGAACGTTTGTTGCTCATTGTCCCAATTGCATTACCAAGCAGGGTCCCTTCCTTTTCCGGAATGAACCTGAGTGTCGTTGAAATTCATTCGATTTCACTGCTTTAATTTCAAAGTTCAGTTAAGGTATTCATAGCTGGCTACAATATTTAGATTACACAACCACAAATTAAGAGTGCGAGTTTTGTTATCGTATTTTAGCTTACCTGTGACTGCAGCTCAGCTTGGTATGTACTAAATTTTGCTATTGTTAATTGTTCAGAATCATTTAATTCAAGTTCAAAGTTAAATCTCTTATTTCTAAATTGCGTAGATTCAAGTAGCTTTTGAAATGATTGTTGAGGTAGTCCAAGACTAACCGTATTTTACTGAATTTCGATGTGCTTCAGAAAGAAAGCTCACTATTAACTTCAGTCACTAAATTAACTTTCGATTTTCCAGTTTTATTAATTCTTTTGCTAAATTACGTCAGAGTGTAGCGAAATTTATTACTTCTGACAAACTTTCAGTTTTCACACTACACTTTTCAACCTTCAGTTGCCACGCTTCTAGTGCTAATTATATGTGTAATAATCTTTCTTTTTCAGTTACTATAGTAATTGTCCTTAGGACTGGCGACCGTAATTTCCCCCAAATCTCAAATATCTAATTACCGCTAGTTGATTGTTAACGTAACGGCCGCACATTTACTTTCTTTATTAACTTTACACCTTTTTCAAAATTAATTTCCACCAGTTTCATTAGCATTTTTCCTTTCATTTAGATGTAACCCTTTCCTCCCTCTTTACCGACAAATTAACCTCGGTGACGATTGCTTTTCCCAAATTTCCATTAGGTACACGCGGTTTAATTTTTCACTGTCATTATGGTCGATAAGTGAGGGGGAGGTTACACGTGGCGACCTAGTGACAGGACAATCTTCGGATTTGAGGTTGTTCTGGACACGAATTTGGCATTGTGCAAATCTCATAACAAAGTACTGGTTACGTACAGGCCGTTACGTCAGCAAGAATAAGTAGTGGGAGTACTCCTAATTATATTTGAGATTTGGCATTTATATTGAAAATTATTAAAATGAGTGAAGGCAACAATTGCCAAAATTTGGTAGAATTGGATACGGAACAATCGGTCGAACAGTGGGAAACGCGCACCGCGGTACCCATTGTTCAGGGGCAGGCGCCTAGCATGAAAGACGCGACCGCCGAAACGCAACAAAGAGCAGAAATGGAATTCCAAACTTTAGAAAATGTTTCGGAATCGGAAGTGAAAATCAAATCTGAATCCCTTGATGACGAATACGGGGGGACAATTAAAGAGGAAGCCGCTACGGAAGTAAAACCGGTAGTTTCCGGGAATTTAACTGATTTATTGAATGTTTTGATTAACGAAATCAAGAGTCAATCGGCCAAGCAAGATGCTCAGGCTGCCAAGCAAGAAGCCCAGGCTGCCAAGCAAGAAGCCCAGGCTGCCAAGCAAGATGCCCAGGCTGCCAAGCAAGAAGCCCAGGCTGCCAAGCAAGAAGCCCAGGCTGCCAAGCAAGAAGCCCAGGCTGCCAAGCAAGAAGCCCAGGCTGCCAAGCAAGAAGCCCAGGCTGCCAAGCAAGAAGCCCAGGCTGCCAAGCAAGAAGCCCAGGCTGCCAAGCAAGAAGCCCAGGCTGCCAAGCAAGAAGCCCAGGCTGCCAAGCAAGAAGCCCAGGCTGCCAAGCAAGATGCTCAGGCTGCCAAGCAAGAAGCCCAGGCTGCCAAGCAAGAAGCCCAGGCTGCCAAGCAAGAAGCCCAGGCTGCCAAGCAAGAAGCCCAGGCTGCCAAGCAAGAAGCCCAGGCTGCCAAGCAAGAAGCCCAGGCTGCCAAGCAAGAAGCCCAGGCTGCCAAGCAAGAAGCCCAGGCTGCCAAGCAAGAAGCCCAGGCTGCCAAGCAAGAAGCCCAGGCTGCCAAGCAAGAAGCCCAGGCTGCCAAGCAAGAAGCCCAGGCTGCCAAGCAAGAAGCCCAGGCTGCCAAGCAAGAAGCCCAGGCTGCCAAGCAAGAAGCCCAGGCTGCCAAGCAAGAAGCCCAGGCTGCCAAGCAAGAAGCCCAGGCTGCCAAGCAAGAAGCCCAGGCTGCCAAGCAAGAAGCCCAGGCTGCCAAGCAAGAAGCCCAGGCTGCCAAGCAAGAAGCCCAGGCTGCCAAGCAAGAAGCCCAGGCTGCCAAGCAAGAAGCCCAGGCTGCCAAGCAAGAAGCCCAGGCTGCCAAGCAAGAAGCCCAGGCTGCCAAGCAAGAAGCCCAGGCTGCCAAGCAAGAAGCCCAGGCTGCCAAGCAAGAAGCCCAGGCTGCCAAGCAAGAAGCCCAGGCTGCCAAGCAAGAAGCCCAGGCTGCCAAGCAAGAAGCCCAGGCTGCCAAGCAAGAAGCCCAGGCTGCCAAGCAAGAAGCCCAGGCTGCCAAGCAAGAAGCCCAGGCTGCCAAGCAAGAAGCCCAGGCTGCCAAGCAAGAAGCCCAGGCTGCCAAGCAAGAAGCCCAGGCTGCCAAGCAAGAAGCCCAGGCTGCCAAGCAAGAAGCCCAGGCTGCCAAGCAAGAAGCCCAGGCTGCCAAGCAAGAAGCCCAGGCTGCCAAGCAAGAAGCCCAGGCTGCCAAGCAAGAAGCCCAGGCTGCCAAGCAAGAAGCCCAGGCTGCCAAGCAAGAAGCCCAGGCTGCCAAGCAAGAAGCCCAGGCTGCCAAGCAAGAAGCCCAGGCTGCCAAGCAAGAAGCCCAGGCTGCCAAGCAAGAAGCCCAGGCTGCCAAGCAAGAAGCCCAGGCTGCCAAGCAAGAAGCCCAGGCTGCCAAGCAAGAAGCCCAGGCTGCCAAGCAAGAAGCCCAGGCTGCCAAGCAAGAAGCCCAGGCTGCCAAGCAAGAAGCCCAGGCTGCCAAGCAAGAAGCCCAGGCTGCCAAGCAAGAAGCCCAGGCTGCCAAGCAAGAAGCCCAGGCTGCCAAGCAAGAAGCCCAGGCTGCCAAGCAAGAAGCCCAGGCTGCCAAGCAAGAAGCCCAGGCTGCCAAGCAAGAAGCCCAGGCTGCCAAGCAAGAAGCCCAGGCTGCCAAGCAAGAAGCCCAGGCTGCCAAGCAAGAAGCCCAGGCTGCCAAGCAAGAAGCCCAGGCTGCCAAGCAAGAAGCCCAGGCTGCCAAGCAAGAAGCCCAGGCTGCCAAGCAAGAAGCCCAGGCTGCCAAGCAAGAAGCCCAGGCTGCCAAGCAAGAAGCCCAGGCTGCCAAGCAAGAAGCACAAGCTGCCAAGCAAGAAGTTCAGTCTGAAAAAATTGAACGGATGCTAGACAATCAGAACAAAGCTATTAACGTTGTTAACAACAATGTGTGAGATGTTAACACAAAAGTTGATAAAATCAAAGAAGATATTGTTGTAATTAATACCGAAATCGGTAATCTTAAACAGGAAATGATAGGCGTTCAGGCGGTAATTGCGAGCATAAATACTCGTTTTTATTCCGTAATTAGCAGAAGCGAGAAAAGTGTAGGAGAATCAGTTGCTCCGATCATCGAGAATAAGGTGACGGAACAAATTCAATTAGTGAAAAAAGAGTATCAAAAGAAGGTGGAAACTTTAAAGGCTTTAGTATCCGAAGTAGATGCCAAAGTGACGAAGCAGGCTAATACCTGCGAAGAGAAAAAAAGGGAAGTAGAAACGCTTGCGACAACCACTTGCCAAGTAATTACGAGAGTGTCGGAATTAGAAAAGAAACTTGACGAAAAACAGAGCTATGTGCCAATCTGTGCACATAGTTCGGAATTGTTGACGAAAGAGGAGCGGTTCGACCCCTTGAAAAATGGAGGTATACACGCGACGGATTTCATTAAAAATTGTGAAAGAGTTTTACCCACATCATGGACTAATGAGAGAAAAATTAATGCGGTTATTGATGTGCTGGCTGGTGATGCCAAGCGTTGGGGCTTAAACCTCAACATTAAGAAGCTAACTTTTGACGAGTTTAAAAATTTTTTTCTGGCTGAATACTAGTCAGAGCAAAAACAGCAAAGTGTCTGGCACGAATTTGTCATATCGAGGCCTTTCGATGCGAATTCGCGCGGCTCGATGAAGGAGTTTTGTGAGGGCTGGATCCGCAAGTTGGAATATTTGCGTGATCGCCGCACGGAATCCGAAATAGTCTGGGAACTCTACAAGAAGTTTCCAGATGATACAAAACGATACGTAGGAAGCAATTACAGGACAATCAATGATTTCCTGGAAAGAGTTGAGGACGAGGACTATTGGCGCAATAATTGCGACAGTGGTAGAGGCCGTGGTAACAACAACGGGTACCACAACAACGATAACTATGGGAATAATGCATACCGCAATCTTGGCAGCAATAACAATAGTGTTTCGGGCCGTAATGACAATCGGTACAATGCAAATAATAACAGGAATGACGGAAACCAGTATCATACTAGCGTGATACGGGCTTCGCAGAATAGTAATAACGCCAGAGGGTGTGATAAGCCGCCTCAGCAGCATCCGGGGAGCGTATCTGCTGGGACGAGACAGGGAAACCGTTAGCCGCGCCGGTGAGGGGCCGACCGGTCGTGGAGAAATTTTGGAGGCCCAATAACAGGAGAAAACCCAGGTGTCGCCGTTATGAAAATTCCGTATGGAATAATCAACGGCGGGAGAGTGTGCCAGTGTTAAGAGAAAGGAGTGCGCCCACGAGTAGTAGATCAGCTGTAGACACGGCAGTAGAAAATACATTCACTGTCAGTGAGAATAATTTAAGTAGTGTTCCGGAAATCGATTATAAAGTGGCAACTGTAATACCCACAGCGGAACTGGAGATTGAGTTTAAGAATGATTCGCAATTGTTGAGAGAAGATCATAAGACGGATAAAACGTCCGTCATCGAGCGAGGGGATGCAGAGTGGGATGATGTCTGGTTAAGGCAGTTCGGTCACTTATACGACGAACTAAGAGATTATAGGGGCATGTATGGGAGAAGCGTTTATGGGGAGCGCGTGCAGGATTTGCCGGGTCTCGTCCCGCAGGAAGATAGTGTTTGTGAAGTGATAGAAAGTTCTGGGCCTAACCGGCAGACTTTACCAGAAATAGTTGATGTTAATGGGGAGCACGAGCAAGGTTCTTCGTGTTTCGTCCCGCAGGAGTTAGATGTTGAAGTAGTAACGGAAAGTTCTGGCCCTAACCGGCAGACCTTACCGAAAGTTATAGTGGTAGAAGTAGCCGACCCATCCGACGCAAAACTCCAGTTTAAACATAGCGAAAGTATTGAGGAGAAAGATTACGAGAATTTTAGTGATAGCCGGACACGATTGGTAGAAAAGCACGTAGATTACAGCGTGTATGAGGTTAGAGCTGACTTTATACGGTCAGACGGTAGCAGTGTGGGTTGCGCAGACCTAGAGGAAGTAATTGCAGGAACTACTGGGCACATTCCTCCAGGTGGATTGGCAGATGAGATCAATCTGACCAAAGTGGAATCAACGAAGGTGACAATTAGTGAAATGATAGCAAAGCAACACTCACTAGTTGACGAGTTACAGGAAAAGGTTTCGGTATTGGAGGCGAAGCTACAGACTAAGCCTCAGGACAAACGTGTTGAAATTAAAACTGTATTTGAACAGAGGCTGAAAAAGCCGCCAGATAAGCCGGATTTAGGATCAAAGCCGGATGGTTTTTTCTGGAATGACTTTGATATAGACGAGGATTTACTGTGGGAAAATAAAGAAACAGTCGAGGACAAGTGTAGACAGATAGTGGTGTCTGTTAATATGCACGGCCTACAACTAAAAGTGTTAATTGACACCGGTGCAGAATTGAGTGCTGTATCTGCGAAAATATTTGAGTTACTGATAGACAGACCCGGCATCGTAGTTATGCCAGTAACAGGAGTGAAAATTATCGGTGCTACTGGGAAGGCCAGTAAACCGGTCACAAAACAGATTTTTGTCCACTTCGAGATATGTGGGGCACGATTTGAACAAGAGTTTGTCGTCGTGTCAGACTTAACTACGGAAGTAATTATCGGGTTAGAGTGGCTATTAAAGTAGCGTGCAGTGATTAACTGCGAAAGCAAAACTTTGACATGTATGTCACTAGATAAAACAATGGTAGTTGGTTTTGACGAGGCAGGAGACGGTGTGCATAGGCAGTACCAGCCTATACACATTGTTAACTGGCCCGATGACATTGACATAGGAATGAATTTGAACTGCCGTAACGTGAGGAATTTCGGCATTGACAAAAGTGTAGAAAGTGAATTGGAAGAGATAATCAAATTCCCTCCACGGATTGACATTAGCATTGGTTAAAAAGATCGTTTGCAAGAAGTAATGAAGCTAAAAGTCGATGCTGGCATACGTCGTCATGACGCTAAAGCGCGTTTTGCTAAGTTTGCTATCGGAGTCTTAGTACTTGTAAAAGCTCATGAGAAATCGAGCGAGATAGACCATGAAATCTCTAAATTTAAGTTTGTTTATAATGGACCATATAAAGTCATTGGTATACCTCACACAAATGCTTATTGCTCAGAGTATCCAAGCTCTGGAAAACGATTAGGTATACGGAATATTGTAGACTTGAAATTACCAACCTAGGATCGATTAATACCACACAATGGATAATTTGTACAGTATGTAAATATAGAGTGTAAGATTTAAGGATTTTCTGGGTTGCCATGCTTATGCCTGACCAAGAGGTCATTAAAGAAGTTGTAATTAATAGGTAATTAATTTTGAGTAAATGATTTAAGAGTAACTGATTACTAATCATCTGTAAAATCGAAGCTGCAAGTTTAAGTTTTCAGCTGAGTCGCAGTAGATTAAGCAATGTAAATATGATTTTGTAACTAGCTGTAAGATTTCATGAATGTGTGTTTTACTAGTCATTGTCGATGTACTTAGACGCTGTTTTAAGTTTCAGGCTAGTACATGCGTGTGATGATGGACAGTGTTGAGTTATCCATTATGATAGTATTAAGGGACCCCTTGAGATTACTCGGGAGTGAGTTTTTCCGAAAGAATTCAGTGAAACGAACATTCTGGAAATGCCGTTACACAGGCGAGTGAGATCAAGCGTGCCGCACAGGCGGGCGCGACAATACTGGCGAGGCGGCGCCGCTGTCGGCTCTCGTGCCGCTGTCGGCTCTTGTGCCGCTGTCGGCATTCTTTGTACTTGCGAGTACGGAAGGCGGAATTGTTTTTCTTCCCGGACAGCTGATGTGAAAGAATTCTGTTGTCAATATTTATGTTTTTGTCGATCTGCTGTATATTATTTTCTTGTTTAGCGTTAAGTGCACACTCATAACGAGAATATTAATTATGAAAAGTTTATATAAAATACGTATTCTATGTAATTAATTATTAATTTGCGTATTTTGATATACCTGTTTTCTATGACCATGTAATCTGATTAATTTCGTAAATAGTATTCCATTACTTGATACTGCTAGGAATTTTGACGATTTTGGAATAGCTAAACGATATTGTATGTTTTCTATGAATTTTAATATGTTGTCAACCTGTTTTATTTTGTGCAAGATGACAGAGTGGAATAAGATTAGGAGTGTCTCCACTCAATTATTATGGTCTAAAATTGATTTATGGTTAATTAGACGATTGCTAAATTTTGTTGATGTTTTGAGCATATGCATTTCCGCTGTTTCTTTTTTGGGACATTTTCTGAGTCTGTTTACGTTACACGAACATCCTCAGACAATGTGGGGCACGTGTAACGCCGGAAATGCATATCCTCCTATTTCCATGTACTATTATTTTTTTTCCTTGTTTTGTTACCTCAAGATATGACATTTCTGCCTCTTTATATATTGTAATTGTTTTACTGTTTGTATATATATTTATGCATTTATGCCGATGTATAATTGGTTCGTTTCGTAAATATTATTTGTATTTTTACGCTGGGTCTTGCCTAGGGAAAACTACTATCGAACAATTACATCGATAGGTTGTGTGAAGAATCAAAGTGTGTAGGATCTTTGGTAGTGTTAAACGCTGTCGCGTGGAGCGCGGACAGAGGGAGAGAGTCTGGCTGGGATGGTGCAGTGGAGCAGGTGTGTTGTGTGGAGCTCCCGCGAGTTGCTGCGCTTTCGGGGTTGGGCAGCATGTAATTGCGCTCGACTTGCGATGATAGTTTCTGACATGGGTCGCAGACTGGAAGCATTAGCTGGCGCACATCAAGAGCCCGTTTCGTCTGGTGACCGTGTCGAGAAGAAGGCGCGCCAACATCCAGCTTCTGCAACAGCGACGGCCGACAATGAGTTACTGTCGCCACCTCCTCCATCGATGGCTTCAAACCTTCAATCAACCAACAAGGAAGACTGGAAGTACGTAAAGTTTTAGAACTGTATGGCAGACCTCAGATTTTCAGACTTTTAAAATTGTTGCATCACAAAATTACAGCAACTTAGCATGAACGTTTGTTGCTCATTGTCCCAATTGCATTACCAAGCAGGGTCCCTTCCTTTTCCGGAATGAACCCGAGTGTCATTGAAATTCATTCGATTTCACTGCTTTAATTTCAAAGTTCAGTTAAGGTATTCATAGCTGGGTACAATATTTAGATTACACAACCACAAATTAAGAGTGCGAGTTTTGTTATCGTATTTTAGCTTACCTGTGACTGCAGCTCAGCTTGGTATGTACTAAATTTTACTATTGTTAATTGTTCAGAATCATTTAATTCAAGTTCAAAGTTAAATCTCTTATTTCTAAATTGCGTAGATTCAAGTAGCTTTTGAAATGATTGTTGAGGTAGTCCAAGACTAACCGTATTTTACTGAATTTCGATGTGCTTCAGAAAGAAAGCTCACTATTAACTTCAGTCACTAAATTAACTTTCGATTTTCCAGTTTTATTAATTCTTTTGCTAAATTAAGTCAGAGTGTAGCGAAATTTATTACATCTGACAAACTTTCAGTTTTCACACTACACTTTTCAACCTTCAGTTGCCACGCTTCTAGTGATAATTATATGTGTAATAATCTTTCTTTTTCAGTTCTATAGTAATTGTCCTTAGGACTGGCGACCGTAATTTCCCCCAAATCTCAAATATCTAATTACCGCTAGTTGATTGTTAACGTAATGGCCGCTCATTTACTTTCTTTATTAACCTTACCCCTTTTTCAAAATTAATTTCCACCAGTTTCATTAGCATTTTTCCTTTCATTTAGATGTAACCCTTTCCTCCCTCTTTACCGACAAATTAACCTCGGTGACGATTGCTTTTCTCAAATTTCCATTAGGTACACGCGGTTTAATTTTTCACTGTCATTAAGGTCGATAAGTGAGGGGGAGGTTACAGTACAGATTGAAGAGTAGGGGCGAAAGGCTACAGCCTTGTCTTACATCCTTCTTAATATGAGCACTTCATTCTTGATCATCCACTCTTATTATTCCTTCTTGGTTGTTGTACTTATTGTATATGACCCGTCTCTCCCTATAGCTTACCCCTACTTTTTTCAGAATCTTGAACAGCTTGCACCATTTTATATTGTCAAACGCTTTTTCCAGGTCGACAAATCCTATGAAAGTGTCTTGCTTCCATTATTAGCCATAACATCAGAATTGCCTCTATCGTCCCTTTACTTTTCCTAAAGCCAAACTGATAGTCACCTAGCGCATTCTCAATTTTCATTTCCATTCTTCTGTATTTTATTCTTGTAAGCAGCTTCGATGCATGAGCTGTTAAGCTGATTGTGCGATAATTCTCGCACTTGTCAGCTCTTGCCGTCTTCGGAATTGTGTGGATGATGCTTTTCCGAAAGTCAGATGGTACATCGCCAGACTCATATACTCTACACACCAACGTGAATAGTCGTTTTGTTGCCACTTCCCCCAATGATTTTAGAAATTCTGATGGAATGTTATCTATCCCTTCTGCCTTATTTGACCGTAAGTCCTCCAAAGCTCTTTTAAATTCCGATTCTAATACTGGAACCCCTATCTCTTCTAAATCGACTCCTGTTTCTTCTTCTATCACATCACACAAATCTTCACCCTCATAGAGGCTTTCAATGTATTCTTTCCGCCTATCTGCTGTCTCCTCTGCATTTAACAGTGGAATTCCCGGTGCACTCTTCATGTTACCACCGTTGCTTTTAATGTCACCAAAGGTTTTTTTGACTTTCCTGTATGCTGTGTCTGTCCTTCCGACAATCATATCTTTTTCGATGTCTTCACATTTCTCCTGCAGCCATTTCGTCTTAGCTTCCCTGCACTTCCTATTTATTTCATTCTTCAGCGACTTGTATTTCTGCATTCCTGATTTTCCCGGAACATTTTTGTACTTCCTCCTTTCATCAATCAACTGAAGTATTTCTACTGTTACCCATGGTTTCTTCGCAGCTACCTTCTTTGCACCTACGTTTTCCTTCCCTGCTTCTGTGATGGCCCTTTTTAGAGATGTCCATTCCTCTTCAACTGTACTGCCTACTGCGCTATTCCTTATTGCTGTATCTATAGCGTTAGAGAACTTCAAACATATCTCGTCATTCCTTAGTACTTCCGTATCCCACTTCTTTACGTATTGATTGTTCCTGACTAATGTCTTGAACTTCAGCCTACTCTTCATCACTACTATATTGTGATCTGTGTCTACATCTGCTCCTGGGTACGCCTTACAATCCAGTATCTGATTTCGGAATCTGTCTGACCATGATGTAATCTAATTGAAATCTTCCCGTATCTCCCGGCCTTTTCGAAGTATACCTCCTCCTCTTGTGATTCTTGAACAGGGTATTCGCTATTACTAGCTGAAACTTGTTACAGAACTCAATTAGTCTTTCTCCTCTTTCACTCCTAGTCCCAAGCCCACATTCTCCTGTAACCTTTTCTTCTACTCCTTCCCCTACAACTGCATTCCAGTTACCCTTTCAATATCCTCATACACTTTCTCTATCTGTTCATCTTCAGCTTGCGACGTCGGCATGTATACCTGAACTATCGTTGTCGGTGTTGGTCTGCTGTCGATTCTGATTAGAACAACCTGGTCACTAAACTGTTCACAGTAACACACCCACTGCCCTACATTCCTATTCATAACGAATCCTACACCTGTTATACTATTTTCTGCTGCTGTTGATATTACCCAATACTCATCTGACCAGAAATCCTTGTCTTCCTTCCACTTCACTTCACTGACCCCTACTATATCTACATTGAGCCTTTGCATTTCCCTTTTCAGATTTTCTAGTTTCCCTACCATGTTCAAGCTTCTGACATTCCACACCCCGACTCATAGAACGTTATCCTTTCGTTGATTATTCAATCAATACATGACAATACATGACAAATATTTACAACTCAAACAAATAAGCTAATGTACCACTTCATTTTTTAATGAACAGTATATGAAAGGATCATTTTACAAATAATAATGCACTGAATTTAAAATAAAAAAGTTTTTTAAATTTATTTATAAGGTAATAAACGTGTAATACAACTACCATAATACTTATTTACAATGAACACATTACTGCACTGAAATGGTGCAGAAGTTAAATTGTACTTATACACACACACACACACACACACACTTATTTACAATGAACACATTACCACACTAAAATTGTGCACAAGTTATATTGTACTTATATATATATATATATATATATAAGTACAATATAACTTGTGCACAATTTTAGTGCAGTAATATATATATATATATATATAAGTACAATATAACTTGTGCACAATTTTAGTGCAGTACTGTGTTCATTGTAAATAAGTGTGTGTGTGTGTGTGTGTGTGTGTGTGTGTGTGTGTGTAAGTACAATTTAACTTCTGCACCATTTCAGTGCAGTAATGTGTTCATTGTAAGCAAGTATTATGGTAGTTGTATTACACGTTTATTACCTTATAAACCAACTTATATATATATATATATATATATATATATATATATATATATATAAGTTGGTTCTACTGAGGAATTCATCAATGGAGTAGAAGGAGTTGGCCATCAATAAATCCTTTAGGCTTGTCTTAAACTGAATTCCATTGGTTGTTAAGCTTTTTATGGCTGCTGGCAACTTATTGAAAATGTGTGTTCCTGAATAATGCACACCTTTTTGTACAAGACTAAGTGACTTTAAATCCTTGTGAAGATTATTCTTATTTCTAGTATTGATTCCATGAACTGAGTTGTTGGTTTGAAAAAGTGATATATTTTTAATGACAAATTTCATTAAAGAATAAATATATTGGGAAGCAGTAGTTAGCGTCCCTCGTTCTCTAAACAGGCTTCTGCATGATGTTCTTGAGTTCACACCACATATAACTCTTACTGCACGTTTTTGTGTCCGTAAAACTTCAGCTTGGCTTGATCAATTACCCCAAAAAATCATCCCATATGACATTATGGAATGAAAGTATGCGTAGTGTGCCAGCTTTTTCATTTTTATATCCCCCATGTCTGACACAATTCGCATTGTAAATAGAGATTTGTTAAGACGCTTCAGCAGTTCTGTGGTGTGCTTTTCCCAGTTGAATTTCTTATCAAGCTGTAATCCCAAGAATTTAATACTGTCCACTTCCTCTATCTGCTTGTCATCGTATGTTAGGTACTCATGGGACACCCCTTACAAGTTCTGAACTGCATGTAGTGTGTTTTTTCAAAGTTTAGTGACAAAGAATTGGCTAGTAACCAGTGATTAATGTCCACAAATATTTTATTAGCTGATCTTTCTAACACTACACTTGATTGGCTATTTATTGCAATGTTTGTATCATCGGCAAACGAAACGAACTTGGCATCCGGTAATGTTACTGATGAAAGGTCATTGATATACACAAGAGAAAGTAAGGGCCCTAAAATGAAACCTTGTGGGACCCCACATGTAATTAGTTCCCGTTTGAATGATACCTTACAGCTTGATACATGTGTCTTTCCTAATAACACCATTTTGCAGCATTTCCTGTTACACTATGATATTCTAATTTGCTTAAAAGGATATTGTGATTTACACAGTCAAATGCCTTTGACAGATCACAAAATATTCCAGTTGTCTGCAATTTTTTATCAAACGAATTAAGCACATTTTCACTGTAAATGTAGATAGCCTTCTCAATATCAGAACCCTTTAGAAATCCGAGCTGTGACTTTGACAGTACGTTATTTGAGATAAGATCGTTATAAAGCCGATTATACATTACTTTTCCTAAAATTTTTGAGAATGCTGGCATAAGTGAAATTGTAAGAAATTTGATGCTATTTCTTTATCTCCCTTCGTAAACAGTGGCTTAACTTCACCATATTTTAACCATTCAGGAAATATTCCACTGATAAACGATTGGTTACACAGATAGCTTAATATGTTCCTTAACTCAGAATCACATCCTTTAATTAGCTTTGTTGATATTTCATCATACCCACTAGATGTTTTTGATTTTAAAGATTTTATGATGGACATTATTTCTGCTGGGGTAGTGAGGGTCAAATTCATATTATGGAAGCTACTTGAAATGTCTGGTCTGAGGTATTCCATAGCAGCATCTACAGAACCTGACAACTCCATCTTTTCAGTAACAGTTATAAAATGGTTGTTAAAAAGTTCTGCAACACTACACACATCTGTCACCAATGTATCATTTACTCTTAATGCTGTTTGTCCCTCTTCATGTCTGCTCTACCGGTCTCCTCCTCCACTATATCCCATATTGTCTTTATTTTGTTATCTGATTGACTATCTTTTCCTTGTAATATATTTGCTTTGATGCCCGTGTTACAGTCTTTAATATTTTGCAGTGTTTCTTGTAATGTGCTATAGCATCAACATCGGAATTGTTTCGGATTGACGGATACAGTTTTCTTTTTGTTTTACAAGATACCCCTATTCCTTGAGTAATCCATGGCTTCTTTGTAGACTTTTCTCTAACCTTGGTAAGTTTTGGGGGAAAACAGTGTTCTAATAAGGTAAGCACTTTATTAGGAAAAGTGTTATATTTTTCATTCATGCCATGAGCATTGTAAACATCAGTCCAGTAAATGTCTCTGAGGAGTGTCCTAAAATAATCAATTTTTGGCTTATTGATTACCCTCTTGAGCTCAGATTTAACAGATTTTATATCTTGTTCAGTATTAACATTTAACAGAAGGAACCTCATGTCATGATCAGAGGGGCCATTGACTATTGATATTGTAATATAATTTTGTTCATTGGACTTTTCTATAAAGATATTATCAATGGCTGTTTGTGAGCAATTGGCTACCCTAGTGGGGAACTTTACAGTGGAAATTAAGTTCAATGATAGTGTTACTAACTCAAATAAGTTCTTATTGGGAGAGTCTCTAAGGAAATCTACATTGAAATCACCAGAAACCACAATTTCTTTGTTTTTGGTTGTTAAATGGGCCAGTACAGCTTCAAGGTGGTTTACGAACAGATTAAAGTTACCTGCAGGTGCTCGATATACACTTAATATTATGAAGGGTTTTCTGTGAAATTCTACTTCTGTTGCACATGCTTCCATATGCTGTCCTAGGCAAAATTTATGAATGTCTATGTTCTTAAATTTATGACAGTTCCTGATGAATGTGGCAATTCCTCCTTTCTCCATTTCTGATCTACAAAGGTGAGATGCTAACCTAAACCCTGTAACACTTAAAAGTTCTATACCAGTGGTCACATGATGTTCAGAGAGGCAGATCATATCAGCTAGGTTTGAAGACTCTAATTCATCTATGCAGATAACTAATTCATTAATTTTATTTCTCAGTCCTCGAATATTTTGATGCAATAAAGATAGCTGACATTTCACATTGACTGAGTTAAAATTGGGTAGAGTTAAAATATCTGCTGACTGTTGAAAATTCTTAACCAATGGCTGTTTATGCTGATGTTATAAGCTAGAATTATGTTTTTTGGTTTCTTTCTCAAACTGAAGGTTTGTCTCAGTCCTACCCTCTCTTAACATTTGGTTTCTTTCTGTCGTCGTTACCCTGAAAAAGGGTCTTTTCTGAACACTATAACCACTGGTATTTTATTACTCATGATAGTGCCTCTCCCCTTTAACTTTCCTGCTATTTTCCTGTCCAATTTACCCTTCCCCTTCCTGTTGCGGTGAAGGCCATGCCTGGTATAATCCCACGTATTGAGAGAATCAACAGGAACCACACCAATGTGTGACCCTGCACTCAACATAAGCAACCGTTCCAACTCCAAATTAACTCTCTTGACAGAATAGTTCAAATGAGGTCGGTCATGGCGCCCAAGAACAGATACAAACTCAGCACTAGTATGCTTCGATGCTGATGCAATCTTTGCCAGGATCTCTGTCAATACTATTACCTGCCCCACCCACTATAACCACGTAGTCTTCCTTAGTGAAATCTTTGTAAAGTGATCCTAAATCCCCAGTCATCTGCTCCAGACCAGCACTAGGTTTAAAAAAATTGGTGACCTGGTATTCTAAACCTAGTTCATCCTGCAAAAGTTGGCCAACACCTCTGCCATGGGAACTACCTAACAACAACACTTTCTTTTTCTTTACTGATTTCCCTACATTCTTACTTTTAAATTTGCTGCTGGAAGGTTGTTGTGCCCTGTCTACACCTGCAACTGCTTCAGGCTCACCAGCTTCTAACTAAAGCAACAGGTCAAATCTATTTCCCACATTCACCACGAAACTGTCAGAAAGTTCTAGGCCTGTTCCTCCTGTTGCCTGTTGCCATTTGCCACCTCTCTTTACCCCTCTCCCTCCTTAACCTGTCAAGATCTCCCCTTGCCTGAAGGGCGGCAATTTCCTCCTCCTGTTCTAGTATCTTCCTATCTCTACTACAAATCCTACAAAACCACTGATGAGTCTCATTTACTTCCCCTATTCCCACGCCACTACAGTCACCCACATGGAAAAAACTACAGCACCCATCACACCAAAGCCCCGACCTAACAATTCTACGGCAAGTCAAGCACTTTTCACTCATGATAAACGTAATAGTTTATTAAGAATAAGTCAGTTAAATTATAGATAAACACGAAAATATGGTTCCACAAATTTGGCCTATACGCAACTGCGTGTAAAAAAACAACAGTGCAAATTTTCAGAAACAACTTAAACTTTACGCTACTTTCAGGAAATGCTAGTTAAATAATGAAGAGGTGCGCTACAGTTAAATTGCTGGAGAGAGCAAAGAACAACTAAACGAAATTCTATAGATTTGCTGCGGCAAAACGTAAACAGAAAATACGACTGTGCGATCTTTTCGCGTTTTCTGCTATATTAGGTAAAGAAAAATGAAACCTTTAATGGTACACTTAAAAGGCACACTAATACACCTATTCACCACGTAATCGGTAGTAAACTATATGTTTTATAATTTAAAATGACTTATCTTTACGAGAACACCAAAACTCGCGCCGTCGCCTGGTTGCAGGGCTGCCGACAAAGTATGATTGAATAAATGATCTCTAGCATGGAAATCATACATTTCTGGACGTAACTTCGTAAGACCTTTTTTGTTCTGTATCCTCTCATCGATCAATCCCTAGAGTTTGTTCATGATGGAAAAAATTTTATACGAGTCGGCTTGCGATAAATTGTGTGTCTCAAGATGCACAACTATGTAATGAGCCTTGTGTAATTTTAAAACTTACCCTAAGTTTCTGTCTTCATTCATGTAGAACACATAGTCTCGTGAAATGTCAGGAATCTTTTTGAAACGCTGTTTATTCGTACATCATTGTTATAATCTACACGAATGTTCGTTAAATTTTCAAATCCTGAATTACTCAATACCGTTGCGAAAGCACTGGATGACAGGGATATCTTACTTCACCATGTACATGACGGGTTGATAATGATACGCGTGCACACCGATCCATCCAGCTAGCAGCTTGAGACTAATGACGGCAATATTAGCTTCGTCAGCAAGCAGCCATGCCGCTGTGTGTCGCTGATTTGCTCGAATGAGAACTGCACTAAGGAGGGGAAGTCACAATGGGGAGTCCAGGTAGCAGTACAGTGTTCATTAAATGTGAAAAGCGCTAACGGCCCAGTTAAATTTAGCTAGTCGCCTATAAGGGGACTTGTCGTACAGGCCTTGTTGGGCAGCTGTTGACTCTTCAAGATAGAGTCCCAAGAAATGAGAGGAGAAGGTCTCTTTTTCTACTGGTTGCAGGATAATCTAAAGCAGCGTAAGAGCTTTAACAACGATTTCCTGCAGAATTCTCGAATGTATTCCGAGTTCGAATATAATTAATTTCCTTGTGATCGAAAAGCTTATGTCCACGAATCAGCAAAGTTTTAGAGAGCGTCGCTCGTGTGAAACTCAGCTTGCTCTTTTCTCACGTGTCTCATTGCGAACTATCAATGAAGGGCAACAGGCCAGTTATACAAAGGCGTTCGACACGGTTCCCGGCTGCCGACTATTAACGAAGGTACGAACTTATGAAATATATTCCCAGATACGAGGGTGGCTAGAAGACTTCCTAAGCAGTAGCACCCAGTACACTTTCCTCGTCGTTGACTGTTCATCGTGTTCATCGGAGACAAGGGAAAGAAACGCTGTTATTTTCTATGAACATAAATGATCTCGCGGTCAGAGTGGGCACCAATCTGCAGTTGTTTCCTCAAGATGATATGGTGTACGAGAAGGTGTAGTCGTTGAGTGACTGGGAGGATATACAGCAGCCTGTCGTCTAGGATGCCGGCACGGTAGCTCAGCGTGTTCGGCCAAAGGGTTAGCTCCCCCCCCCCCCCCCCCCTGTAATATTAAAAATAAAAACACTGACAAGGGGAAGGCCTCAGACGCGGCCAACCGATTCGGCTCATATTTGGCAGGTCGCTTGTATACAACCTAAAACGAAGGAATCCAAGAACTTTTGGGTCAACACCCTCGCGTTCTTTAGAAAATCACCCCTAAAAGTTATGAAGAGCAATCGACTCAATATTGACGGGATCGATAGATAATTGTAAATAGAGCATTTTTTCTCATCAGGTATGGGATCCGAAAACTCATACCAATCCAGAAATCTAGGAAAGAAACTTTTACAACTGTGGCTTCTGTACCCACATGGTAAACTCTTGTTGCTGACACCACTGGTAGGGCAACGGCTAAGATAACTGGCTGAGAATCGGAGAACCCGTTTTCGAATCTCGAAGAAACCTAGTGGATGTTATTCTTTTCGTTTGTATTTTTCCATATCTCAATTGATAGGGATAGGAGGGTTAATAAGTTAAGTAAATCAATAATGAATGATAGTAAGGTAAGCAAATAAATTTCTCAAACCTCTTGGGGTAGTACACAACTAAAATGTTACTCCAGGTCACTTAACAATGGCTCTTCCAGTCACTGTTACGTGTCCTCACTTTTCGTCGAGCAACTAAATGGATGGTACTTGTCATATAAAAATTTGAAACAAATATACTCGCGGCACCAAGAACAAACATCTAATGATTGCAATCTTTCGAAAGCTACACTGTTCCTTCCGAAGAGTCGGCGGAAAACAAACTTGGTTTACATTTAAAAATATGTCTTTTGCGGGAATTGATTTTGATGCGTACCACGCATACGATATCATTGCCTGAAAAATCGGTGCTGAAAGTTGATTATGAATTATGCTGTAAATAGGCATTGCATCCGTGCGGTTGTGCAATTCCCGCTGGGTTTCCAGAAGCACACTGCAATTCTAAAGCCTGGAAATAAAGTTTTTAACCTGGCGATAGAAATTAACATCACACGGCTGGCACGCAGGTGTGCAGTTTGGCGGTATTACTTTTACTGTGCACGTCGGCTGACCCTCGTCATCTATAAACATTGTGTCATATATTGTAGTATTGCTTTGTCCACTCCAGGAATCCAATACTAGCCGAAACTTGTTATCGGAAAGTATGGTTTTAAAACATTCTCAAGAAATGATCTGTAAATCGCATTCGTCAGTTTGGAGCAGGTAATGTAATCATTTTTCAACGAGTCGGTTAAACGATTGACCTCTTCTATAACCCGAGGACCAAATGTAACATTCGTTTCTTGTGAACACAGGAAAACCTTAGGCAACACTTTTCCAGAGACTGTAATGGCATATTGCGCCGTGTACGAATGTGTTAGTATATTTTTACTACCAACTGCGACAAGGGTTCGTTTTTCTCCCTTATGCGATAACGTGTGTCGAATGTTCACCGGATACTCGCATCATGTTTGATCGGTGTTGATCACGTAATCACGATTAAAACCGGTCATAAATGACGCCGTTTGCGTGTTGAAAAGAGCCGCCAATTTCTGTATATCTTCTATATTTTGTACCTCCTTATGAGAGACGTATTTAGTGACGGGCCGTTGACGAATTTTATACTCCCTGAAGTATTCTCGTTGTCACATTCTCGTTACGTCAACGAGATGCGACAAATCGGTCGTATGTCCACTTATTTATCGCCTGGTATTTGTCGTATCTTGTCGCTCCTTTAAGGATATTACTTTCCCACAATTTCAAGTCCTTCTTCCTTTTCAGGGCTGTTGTTGATCCATTCTTTTGCAGTGTTTGTAAGTTCCAGTTTGGATGATTCCTGGCTAGCGCTACCGCCTTAACTTTTACTTCAAGAGGTATAGCGCTGTAGTTAAATCGTTGAGTAATCAGTTCGTAATACACATCGGGGACAGATGAAGCACATACTCCCAGTGAGGTGGAGATTTCCGAAGTGTATGACCATTTTGCGATTGACTAGTCGGGATATCTTCCACTGAATCACCTCCTGCTTCGTCTTCATGGTATAGTACTTCAGTATCAAGAAAAGTCATTTCGTTCGTCAGCACCAAAAATCTCTCGACGATAGCCGCTCCTATCAATCTGGAACGCCGAGAAACAGACCTGGCTGCTTCCGGTAGTGCATGGATAATGCGTCTGTATTGGAACACTTTTACAAACCAAAACACAGCGACGGTAAACTCCCGCTTGCCATCGTCTGTGACAGCTCCCAACTATATACTACAGCGCTAGTCGAAGGGTGTACATCCTCCATTACTCAGATTATGCAGCTGAAAGATATGACAACAAATAATAACTAGTTACTACGGCATAAACAGACGAGATAATTACTACAAACTACTTACAGTACTCGTCATATGTTACTTACGGAATAACACTGTATTAATTCACAAAAATTGTTTCATTCGGCACATTAATGATGGAAACTTCACTACATATATCCGCGAGGTTCGCGGCAGCCTAATGACGGAAAACAACTCTTTCCGATTGACTTCTATAAGGCTCGTGCTGGACACCTTCACTCTTCCAGATTCACAACTATGATATGACGAAGAGGCAACCGGGACAACATAACTCTACCCGCGTGCATTCTGTACCGTCCCTCTCTTAAACAAGCGTCGCGCGGTTGGCTATCTGTGATCCCTCGTGAGGAATTCGAAGCACTCTTACTCGTAGTTGTTTTCATGTTACAAGGCTTAAAAGTTTAATACTTTACTAACTCACGGCGTTTGGGAAATTAGTTTGTCTACCTTATTATTATCATTCCTTACTGATTTACTGACCTTATTAACCCTCCTATCCCTATCAATTGAGATATGGAAAAATACAAGCGAAAAGAATAACATCCGCTAGGTTTCTTCGAGATTCCAAACCGTGTTCTACTTTTCCCAGCCATTTACCTTAGCCGTCCCACTATTTTTTTATGTCGTTTTGTTCGCTTTTGTTCGTTGCATCTGCTCGGGGCGGACGTCGTAACGCATCCGTTTAAGTTCGTTGTTGATCGATTAACTCGGTTTTTTTATTGCAGAGGGCAGCTAACCCTATGACCGAACACGCTGAGCTACCGTGCCTGCTACTATCGGCGCTGTCGGCGAGAAGCGTTTATCATGACGGTACAGAAGCGGCAGTTGCAAAAGTTTCTTTTCTTGATTTCTGGAAAAGTTTGCGTTTGCGGACCCCATACCTGATGATGAAAAATGCTCCATTTACAATTATCTATCGATCCCTCCAATTTTGAAACCATTGCTCGTCATAACCTTTAGGGATGATTTTCTCAAAATTGCGGGGGTGTTGACCCACAATATCTTAGAGACCTTCGTTTTAGGTTGTACACAAGCAACCTGCCAAATATGAGCCGAATCGGTTGGCCGTGTCTGAGGCCTTCCCCTTGTGAGTGGTTCAAAAATAGTTCAAATGGCTCTGAGCACTATCGGACTTAACTTCTGAGGTCATCAGTCCCATAGAACTTAGAATTACTGAAACCTAACTAACCTAACGACATCACACACATCCATGCCCGACGTAGGATTCGAACCTGTGACCGCGGTCGCGCGGTTCCAGACTGTAGCGCCTAGAACCGTTCGGCCACCCCGGCCGGCAAACACTGAGTGAATGGATCAACAATTAACTTCAGCGGGTGTCATGGGACGCACGCCCTAAACAAATGCAACGAAAAATAACGAACAAAATTAGATAAAATAGAGAGTAGCGTCCTTGATTAGTAATCAAAACGTCCTCGGTCCCGGGTTTGAAACCCGCCACTGCTTAAATTTTGATTAACAATCAACACTGGCGGTCGAAAGATCGTGCATAAGAAGACGCCCTCATTCTGCCAACGGTCTTGTCAAAGCGAGCGGAGGGGCCGATAGAGGTTCAGGGGGGGGGGGGGGGGGGCACTCTCTTGTCCTAGGGGTGGGAAATTGTCCCTAAAGGCGAAGAATCACACAATGATCAACGGCATGAGGACGCAGAATCTAATGCAAACCACCGTTTTAAAGACACATAGCTTGTATCCACAGGATTTGTGGCCTGTAACTGAAAACGTCTCATGATGATTTCTCCATTGGCAAAACGTTCCGGAATAGGCCGTGATACGTCTCCTGGTAAAACACATATTATATGTGGTTAAAAAAAGGGGAAAAATTGAAATTGATGATTATAATTTTATTTCTGTATGGAAAATGATTGTGTGAACTTTATGTAATAAAGAGAAACCATTATGTGTCATGTTTTATACTTGTATAGAATTATGTATCGATTTTTTAAAGATAATATCCGTGTCGGCGAGTACTGAAACCGCCACAGTCGATACTTATTAAATATCAAACAAAGATGTAAATATATCAAACCGAGTATAAATAGTAGTGACCGAGCATTAATTTCTCTGCCGTCTTTTTGGAGTTACGTGAGTAGGAAGAGCCTCTGACGCTATTGTTAGCTTGTGTAGCATTCTTTTGTCAAGATTGAGAGAAGGACGCCATTAGACATTGATTTGTAAAAGTGTGTAAGAATTTAATCTGTCTAACCGTTTTGAATAGAGTTACTTAGTGAAAGCTTGCACTATGATTTGTAATAAGCTTGCCTGGTATTTTATCCCATCCTTTTAAGACATTTTCAGTTATTTAAATATTATTCGCAGTGCAGAGCTGCACTACGAACGAACGAGCCACTGCCGCGGCGCATTCAAACTGCATTAAATGAAACCAATCATACTGCAAAGAAGCGGACAGGTAATAGTGAACTAAAATTATTTCTTCCAGCTTTCGACATTGCAGATTTCATGATGTGTTTTACAGGTGGACGCAGGCTGCGGATGATGTTATATTATTAACACTGCAAAAAGATAATTTACCTTCATGATATAAAAGAAATCTTGCTGTGCGTAGTTCTGGTCTGGCAAATATTATAGTAAAACGTTTTTTCTCTGATAATAGTCTCATGTTCTCGAGTTCGCCGTGGTACTTATTGGTGTTTTAATGTTAACAAAAATCCACTGCAAAATTTTGATGTTGAACAAACATTGCGTGCTGTAACATCAGCATTGATAACGAAATAATTTTCAGTAGCCCTTTCAATAACAGTAAAGTAAGAAAGATATGTTGAACTATATAGCGCGTTACAGTAACGAAACAATGTTCCTTTTATAGAAAACCAGGTCCAGAATAATAAGAACATAATATGTTTTGCTTTGTTGAAAATTAATGATCCAAAGAAAGTTACAGCACAGCATCCCTAAAAAGTGTTTCAGGGCTCTTTTCGTAGCAAAATATTTTATCTCATCCATTTATCAATATATTAGTTGTTCGCGAGCAATAACAAAGAGAGAGCGAAAGACACCATTCAGATCTCCGGGAGGGGACTGCCAAGGGGGAGGTGACCATGAGAAAAAGATTATTCAATCAACGAAAGGATAACGTTCTACGAGTAGGGGCGTGAAATGTCAGAAACTTGGACGTGGCAGGGAAGCTAGAAAATCTGAAAAGGGAAATGCTACTGCTCAATCTAGATATAGTGAAGTGGAAAGAAGACAAGGATTTGTAGTCAGGTGAGCAAACGGTAATATCAACAGCAGCAGAAAATGGTGTAACAGGAATAGAATTCGTATGAATAGAAAGGTAAGACGAAGAGTATGTTACAGTGAACAGTTCAGTGGTAGAGTTGTTCTTGTCAGAATGGACAGCAAACCAGCACCGACAACATGCCAACAGGTATACATGCCGACGTCGCAAGCTGAAGATAAAGATATGGGGGAAGTATATGAGAATATTTAAAGGTTAACACAGTACATAAACGGAGATGAAAAACTTATAGTCACAGGGCACTGGGATGCAGTTGTACGGGAAGGAGTAGAAGGAAAGGTTACAGGAGAATATGGGCTTAGGAGAAAAAAATGAGAGAGGAGAAAGACTAATTGAGTTCTGTAATAAATTTCAACTAGTAACAGCGAATACTATGTTCAAGAATCACAAGAGGAGGAGATATACATGGAAAAGGCCGGGTGATACTGGAAGAGTAGCCTGACGTTCAAGAGATTAGTCAGGAAGAATCAATACGCAAGTAACTGTGATACAGAAGTACTAAGAAGTACTAAGGGATGACGAGACACGCTTCTATAGATATAGCAATAAGGAATACCTCAATAGGCAGTACAGTTGAAGAGGAATGGGCATCTCTAAAAAGGGCAATCACAGAAGTTGGAAAGAAAAACATAGCTATAAAAAAGGTAACTGCAAAGAAACCATGGGTAACAGAAGAGATAATTCTGTTGATCGATGAAAGAAGGAAGTACAAAAACGTTAATGGGAATTCAGGATTACAGAAATACAAGTCGCTGAGGAATGAAATAAGTAGGAAGTGCAGGGAAGCTAAGACATAATGGCTGCATGAAGAATGTGAAGAAATTGAAAAACAAATGATTGTCGAAAGGGCTGACTCATCATGTAGGAAAGTCAAAACAACCTTCGGTGCCATTAAAAGCAAGGGTGGTTGCATTAAGAGTGCAACGAGAAATCCAAGGTTGAATGCAGAGGAGAGAGCAAATAAGTGGAGATAATACACTGGAGGCCTTTATGAGAGGGAAGGTTTGTCGAATGTGATAGAAGAACAGATATGGAATCAGGCATCAGAAACGAAATTTAAGAGAACTTTGGAGGACTTAGGGTCAAATAAGGCAGAAGGGATGGATAGAATTCCACCAGAATTTCTAACATCATTGGGGAAAGTGGCAACAAACAACTGTTCACGTTGGTGTGTAGAATGTGTGAGTCTGGTGACGTACCATCTGACTTCCGGAAAAATATCATTCACATTTCCGAAGATTGCAAGAGCTGACAAGTCTGAGAATTACCGCACAATCAGCTTAACAGCTCATGCAGCCAAGTTGCTGACAAGAAGAATGGAAAAGAATATTGAGGATGTGCTAGATGACGATCAGTTTGGCTTTAAAGAAGGTAAAGGCACCAGGGAGGCAATACTGACGTTGCGGTTGATAATGGAAGCAAGACTAAAGAAAAATCAAGACATGTTCATAGGACACGTCGACCTGAAAAAAGCGTTCTACGATGTAAAATGATGCAAGATGTTCGAAATTCTGAGAAAAATAGGAGTAAGATATGGGCAGAGACGGGTAATACACGATATTTACAAGGACCATGAGGGAATCATAAGAGTGGACGACCAAGAACGAAGTGCTTGGATTAAAAAAGGCTGTAAGACAGGGATGTAGTCTTCCCCCCCCCCCCCCCCCCATACTGTTCAATCTGTACATCGAAGAAGCAATGATGGAAATAAAAGAAAGGTTGAGGAGTGGAATTAAAATTCAAGGTGACAGGATATCAGTGTTACGATTCGCTGATGACATTGCCATCCTCAGCGAAAGTGAGGAAGAATTACAGGATCTGCTGAATGGAATGAATAGTCTAATGGGTGCAGAATATGGACTGAGAGTAAATCGAAGAAAGACGAAGCTAATGAGAAGTAGCAGAAATGAGAACAGCGAGAAACGTAATATCAGGATTGGTGGTTACGAACTAGATGAAGTTAAGGAATTGTGCTACCTAGGCAGCAAAATCACCAATGATGGACGGAACAAGGAGGATATCAAAAGCAGACTTGCACTGGCAAAAAGGGAATTCCTGGCCAAGAGAAGTCTACTAGTGCCAAACATAGGCATTAATTTGAGGATGAAATTTCTGAGAATGTACATCTTGAGCAGAGCATTGTATTGTAGTGAAACATGCATTGTGGGAATACCAGAACAAAAGAGAATTGAAGCATTTCAGATTTGGTGCTACCGTAGAATGTTGAAAATTAGGAGAAATGATAATGAAAGCTATGAGGAGGTTCTGTGCAGAATTGGAAAAGAAATGAAAATTCTGACAAGTAGAAGGGACAGGATGATAGGACATCTGTTAAGACATCAGGGTATGACTTCCATGGTTCTAGAGGGAGCTGTAGAGGGCATAAACTGTAGAGGAAGACATAGATTTGAATGCAACCAGCAAGTGGCTGAGGACGTAGGTTGCACGTTGTGTCATCTTGTATCGTCCTTTTTTTTTGTCATCGGTCTTCTGACTGGTTTGATGCAGCCCGCCACGAATTCTTCTCCAGTGAGGACCTCATCATCTCAGAGTATCACTTGCACCTTACATCCTCAATGGCTTTTTTTGAGAATGAAAACATGGCCTAGTTAGCCTGTAATCTGTTTATTGTCTATGCAATTAGTCAGTTTCAACCGTAGATTAATTTCGTGCACCTGTTTTAAGCTTCACACTTCATTTCACATTTTATTACAGTTTTGGTGCATGTGGACATGTATAAATCGTATTTCTGTTCGTATATGGCATAAAAACAATGCTTATAAGGCGCTTGTTCGCCCGATTCTCTAGTATTGTTCATCTGTCTGGGATCCCTACCAGGTAGGACTGATAGAGGAGATAGAGAAGATCCAACGAAGAGCGGCTCGTTTCGGCACGGGATCGTTTAGCTGGCGAGAGAGCGTTACGGAGATGATAAACAAACTCCACTGGCAGACGTTACTAGAGAGACGTTGTGCATCACGGAGAGATTTTCTATTGAAATTTAGGAACAGTACTTTTCAGGAGGAGTCAGACAGCATATTACTTCCCCCCACATACATCTCGCGTATTGACCACGAGGAGAAAATTGAAGAAATTAGAGCCAATACAGAGGCTTACCGACAATCATTCTTCCCCAGTATTATTCGTAAACGGAACAGGGTTGTAGGGATCAGATAGTGGTACCGAAAGTACCCTCCACCACACACCATTAGGTGGCTTGCGGAATATAATGTAGATGTAGATTATTTGTTGTATGTACTCCAAACTCCTCGTTTCTTATGAGTCCGTCCTTCTGCAGCACCACACCTCAGACGCCTGGAGTCTCATGTTTTCCGGTTTTCCCACAGTGCGCGACTGACTATCATACGATGCCGTGCTCCAAACGTACATTCTAATAAATATATTCCTCAAATTAAGATCGATGTTTGATACTAGTATGCTTCTTTTCGCAAGGACCTGTCTTTCCCTCTGCTAGGCCCCTTTATATTCGCTTACTCCGTCCGTCATGTATTAATTTGTTTCGAAGGCAGCAAAATACATCTTTTACGTAATATTTTCTCCGTTTAAAAAAAAAACATTTGATGAATTGTTTTGAAAAGAGCGGATCCCTATATCATTCCAAGAAGGGCCAGTCAGGACGACCCGCCCCATTTGTAGCCCTAGAGAACGTGGAGCGATGCGAACCTTATTCAGTAAGGAATCCACTATATCAACAAGACATACAGCACAGCAACTCAGGTTGTCGCGACGGTCTCCCCAGAGGACGATGAAAAAGAAACCTTTTCCCTCACAAAATTCAACTGTGCCAACCGTCGAACGACAGAGATGTGGAGCGGCCGAGTTCCTTTCCAAAATGAACGAGACCTTTGAAAATGGAACAGACGATACGCATCAGATCCGGTTTAGTGATGAGGCACATTTCCATCGCCATGGCTACGTCAAAAATCGGAACTAGTACCATTGGGCTGCTGAGACTCCACACGTTCAGGCTGCTCCACGGGACGCACAGAAAGTCAGTGTCTGGTGCGCAGTCACTGCACAGTGCGTTATGAGCGCATTTTTACTGGGGGACCTGTCGGAGCAAATACCGACAGTTACCGGAACGTGAGTTTGTACAGCTTCAGGACGCAGCCGAGTGCTCCGAAATTACTGAGTACACAAGGTGGATCACGTCTACATAGTACTGCGGACGGTTTCGATTTCTTTCAGGATACGTTCAGAAACCAAGCCGATGCCCTGGACAACTTAGCATCACCGGACATGGTGTGAGGTTACCTAAAGGACATAGTCTTCAAATATGTCTCTGCGACACTCCAGGATGTTGGTAATGCAATTTCTAGAGAGATTCGTGAAGTCTAAAGTCATTATCTTCAGCAAAGAATTTAATTTGAATCTCTGCATACTCATTTCTGCACAAGGAAACCACTTTGAAAACCTTCTGTATTAAATTTCAGGTTGTCTGCTATATCATAAATATGATAAAAAGAATCTCATGATTATCCTTTCAGGGATTAGGTCCTTCGGCCTGTTCCGGCCTCAGTCCATCTTTGCCTCGGTATTCCTTGTTCTTTTCGGCCAATATGTCTGTGCGACAGTACCAGTTTCGGAATCCTTGTATCTTCCATTCTTTCTAAATGCTCTTCCCACTTGCTTCTATATTCGTCCGTTTTATCTCGTAGTGCAAATATTTGTAACTAATTCCGTGTATCCTGGTGTATAGATTCAGATGGGCTGTTTTTGATGGTTTCAAATAGTCCCGCACATTACCTGGTATCTTCCTGATTTATTAATTGTATCTCCGTCGCAATGATACGAGATGTCACAGACTAAACAATTAAAATATTGACAAAATTTTAAACATGGCTGAAGCAGCAACTGTTCAAATTCTTCACGGTAAATGATAACAGCCAAACAGTTGCAGGATAAAGATTCATTGAAATCCTTGACCACGGTTTCGGTATATCTAAATATACATTCATCAGAAGCAAAAATACACCTGAACAGGAAGACACCTTCATTAGCAAAAAACTTAGCAACATAACTGAGATAGAAGAAAAAAACACTTATAGCTTTAAGTCACCATGAAAATTATCAAAGTATTACAAGCACAAAAACTTTTAGTAACATACTAAAAGCACATCCTGCAGTGGAGATGCATAAAACAATCGTGCCAAAGGCGTCGTCAGTAGTTAAAACTAAAATATCACCTCCATCTGTACAACATAATTATGAAGAAATGGTCGATGCAAATACAGCATATTATCGGTACTTAGCCTGTGAAATAGCGTGAAGAGGATGTGGAAGCACTAGGGCCGACAATTTCACCGAGAGAGGGCACTTGTAAGTAGGCTGTTTAGGTTTTTATATTGGTAACGCCATGTAGTGCTCTGTATGAAAATCACTGGCTGTGCTGTGTGCAGTCTGTGGCTGGTTGGCATTGTTGAAATATTCTCTATTGTAGTGTGCAGTTGGATGTGAACAGCGCATAGCGTAGCGCAGTTAGAGGTGAGCCGCCAGCAGTGGTGGATGTGGGGAGAGAGATGGCAGAATTTTAAGAGCGGGCGATCTGGACGTCTGTCCGCCAGAAAGAGTAAATTTGTAATACTCGATATCATATATATATATATATATATATATATATATATATATACATACACACATATATATATATATATATATATATATATATATATATATATATATATATAATGACTTTTGAACACTATTAGGGTAAATACACTGTTTGTTCTCTATCAAAATCTTTCATATGCTAACCATGCCTATCAACCTCTATCTCAAATCTCAATAAATAAAACATATCAGAACCATTTAAACATCTACATTGTATGGCCCTGGAATGCCATGGCTACTGATTTTGAGACAGAAATTTTAAAATTATGTTCTTCACAAACGTCATGTAGTAAATAAATAGCCCTTTGAAGATTATCTTCAGCGTTTTGCATAATCATTAAGTCCTGGTATCTTCCTGATTTCTTAATTGTATCTCTGTCGCAATGATGCGAGATGTCACAGTCTAAATAATTGAAATATTGACCCTGTTCTAAAATGTAGTCATCCAAAATAATGACAAAATGCCTCTTGGCTTCTGTCTCGGGTTCTTCGGCCGACGTTCATCTAATGATTTTTCTGACGTTTCGCCAGCACGAGTGGCTGGCATTGTCAAAGCTTCACCGTCCATTGCCGGTGGTGAAGCTTTGACAATGCCAGCCACTCGTGCTGGCGAAACGTCAGAAAAATCATTAGATGAACGTCGGCCGAAGAACCCGAGACAGAAGCCAATAGGCAGTTTGTCAACAAGTGGCCACGAAAGCCTTAACAATTTTGTATCCAAAATAATCTTTGCTCTTATTGTGTGTTTGTCCTAGAATGTCGTAGTTACTTATTTTGAGACAGAAATTTTAAAATTACATTCTTCACAAATGTTATGTAGTAAATAAACAGACCTTTGAAGATTACCTTCAATGTTTTGCGTAATCACTAAGTCATTAGCAAGTGGTCCCTCCTAACATAATTCTTGGTGGTGTCTGACCCTTCCAACAGCGTAGAATCTGGGCCATATAAACACTAAAAAGCGTGGGCGATAATATACACTGTTGTCTTACTCCCTGACCGACAACTATATTTCCCCAGATGTAATTGGTTACATTGCGTTTGAAGCAGGTGCCATTATATAAACTTTTTATACATCTTACTGTGGCTAAGGGCAGCCCCGTTCAATCATTATATCGCATAATTCGTGCCTGTCTACCATATCGATATCCTTCTCTAGATCTACAATTATCCTATAGATGGGCAAATTGCATTCCCTTCTTTTCTGTATTTCAGATATTATGTCACAGTACACAAAAATTTTCTGACACCATTTTGTACCACCCTGTACATTACACTGTCGCCTCCTACTACATTCCGAAACTACGGTGTCGTCCAAAGAAAGAGACCCCACGTCGAAATTGGCACCTCGCGAAGGAACCACAAGTAATGACAGTTGCCACCTGACGCAGAAACGAATGAGAGACGTCGGCGTAGACCTGCCCTCAACATGTTCCACACGCCACCGCTGCTCGAAGTTTACCTGCGTCAGCCTCTTCGTTAATCATCGCTTACTCCGACAGCATAGTCTTACTTCAGACCCAGCTCTTCGTTTATCATCGCTTACTCCGACAGCTTAGTCTTACTTCAGACCCAGCCGCGCGAGCTGTGTTAGAAGTCCAATTTATGTATCAACGTTTAGAATCAACTGAACGTTGAGATGAGGCTAACGTTGTGAGTGCTATCAAGACATAACGGTTATAGAGTTGAGCGACGGTAACAAATACAGAGACGTTCCTGCGGACATGAGCTGTTTTCAAGTTTCGTGCTCTACCTTGTTCAGATTTTAATAATGTGATCTAATATTTGGTGTGTGTTGTATCTCCTCAACTCCGTCCAGAAGTAAATCTAGAATTGCTGCAGCGCCGTTACTGAAACCCCATCACTGCGAAAACTCCGTTACCTCGTCAACTTCGTTGTCCCCTATTTTGATGTCAAATTTATCGATAAACTGATTTCTGCTATTACTCGACACTTTCGTTTTTGAATTCGTGGATTGTACTATTTAGACTGCTCATTTCATTCAACAAATCTTGCCATTCTTCGCCACTTCCACAGAGGGTAATAATGTGATCAGTGAATCTTATCAATGACACCCTTTCCCTCTGAGTTTCAGTTTCACTCTTGAACTTTCTTTTATTTCTATCATTGTTTCTTCGATATATAGGCTGAAGAATAGGGGCGAATGACTGCAACCGTAATACCCTTTCTAACCCGAGCACTTCGTTCTTGGTCTTCCACCCTGTTTTACCTTTTTGCTTCTTGTACGTTGTACGTCTGTGTCCATTGCCCACACTGTACTGATTCACTCCTGACGTTTTTAAAAATTGGGGGAATATAATACCATATGTCACTGCCTTCCTCAAATATACGTCGATCTCCCATTTTACTGTCCACAAAGGGCATTGTGTGTCCACTCTGCGATTAGAGACAAAACACGTTCCACATTTTATTTCACTGTCCACACTTTAATCTAATTCTTCTGCTGAATTCATATTTGGTATGCGTGAAGAACGGTTATTGATAACCTCATACCTTCGCTATAAGAACGAACTTCTCCTGTTTTTGCCGTCGTAGCTATCCTGCAAAATGATTATTGGAAGAAAATATTTCTTGGGTAGTGCTTATACATACATTCCTGGAATATAAGCTGCCTAAGATGTACTACGTCTTTCTTATAGCATCTCCCAGCGTAGTTTGTTTAGCATTACTGTGACGTTCTCACGCTGAAAAACGAACCCTTGACGAATCGTGCAGTTCTTACTTGAATCATTTTACTGTGTCCCAATGGGCACACAGGCTTCACGCAGTACATTAATGTCACTTGGGTCGCCGGCTCAGCAGGCGTTAAGCGGCAAGACAACGTATGGCTGAGGCTGTTGTTCCGGTGTGCACTACACAGGGCGACACCTCTACCGCCCTACTTCGCACCGCCTGTCACATGGGCGTAAATAGAGCGTTCATCAGAATCTCACCGCCCGCTGGGTACTGATGGCTGTCCGACAGGCAGAGTCGACCAGACAGTCAATCGGAGCTGACGCCAAGTCCTCTAGTTACGAGAGACGTCAGAGGACAACAGCTTGCAACCAGTCTTTGAGAGCCGCCGCTAGTTCAACAATCGCTTCGCGACTGGAGTTAGAAGAATTCCTTGGAATTGTCTATCAACCTTGATTCAGAGAGGCAACAGTCAACTATTGTACCAGATACCGGATTCCTTCAAACGAGAGTTGAGAATAAAGCATAACTGATTCCGTAATATATTATGTGGACCTAGAATAGTCACGCAATAGTTGTGTCAGTCGTAGCCCCTTGGCAGAATTTACTCGTGTTAAGTCCTGCAGCACAGTGAGGCATAGCACTTTCTTTGCTACAGCGTACCATACAAGAGAACTCAATACACCACCTCTGTATCTGTTTAGTTAACGTAATTGAGCCGTGGCTGGCTCATGTTATGCGTTGGATTAAACCTTGGTTGCTATTCTGTGTTTAGTCTCCCGCGGTTATGGCGATAATGCTGTTATTCTCTCCCTCCGTGAGTGGCAGCAGCGGTGTGTATCGATACTCGCACCTTGTACTATCTTTGGCCTGGCGCTTATAGTTTCCGGCTGTGCTGTGTGCGACCAGTTGGTCGGTTGGCGTGGAGCAGCGAGGAAATCTCCGCGGCGCGTAGCTTGGCCGAGGCCGCTGGCGGGTCCATGCGCGGTCGGAGTGTGTGGTGGTGTTCCCATTGCTACGAGGTCCGTGGCTCACCGATCCTGGACGCGAAAGCTGAGTTTGACTTTATCTACCAACAAGTCACGACTGTTCACATTGTGTCGTTTGGATTTCATTGTCGGCTGTTGGGACATTCCCGCGAGCAACAATGTGTGTTTTTAAGTTGGCAAATTTTAGCCAACCTCCACAGTTTAACTGTGTTTGGCTATTTTGAATTGATGTACACCTCCAGAATCTTCTGCCTTGTGGCCGTTAACGTGCCGTTTACCTGCCCCGGCCGTTGACGTAAATTCAGGCAGTGTACTTCCCTTATCGTGTTGTCGCTGTCCAGCACGGTGTGTAGTTTGACAGCTCAATGTATAATTGGTTGTGGGCTCCAATACCTTCTACGTTGTTCCATTGAACTCCCTGTTGTGTGCTGGTCGGGTGGAGCGGAAGTGATCTTGTCGGAGGGTCCGTTGACTGTCTGTCGGCTGGGTTGTCGTCGGTTCGAGAATGGTTTCGCCGACTGCCTGTCTCACCTAAGCGAGCGTTAGTGTTTGAATTCCAGGCCGATCCTCGTAAAATTCTGAGCGCCGTTGGGTGTACTGCCTTTTCTTATTTGTTCTTATTGTTTGTATTTGTATGGCTTCTAGCCGATTTTTAAACTAAGGTTGTTTTGCCCTTAAGGCGTAAGATTGTTTGGGCCTTCAGCCTAATTTAAAGAACTGTTTTAAGGTAAGGCCTTGGCCTTTTAAAAATTTATTTTCGTTTGAGTCTTAAGTGATGGGCTTATAGCCGATTTTTAAATTAAAGTTGTTTTGCTCTTAGGTGTCAGATTGTTTGGGCCTTCAGGCTAATTAAAGAACTGTTTTAAGATAAGGCCTTCTGCCTTTCAACTTTCTGATTTTGGTTTGAGTCTGAAGTTATTATCTTTCAGCCGATTTTAAATTGAAGTGGTCTTGCCCTTATGGCATGAGTTTGTATGGCGCATCCAGCCGATAAATTAATGCTGTGGTTTTTTTTTAAATTTTCTTGGCTCTTGTAATGTTTGGTCAAATAAATAAAGTTTTATGTTCGAGTGTAACTGACAGCCACTTATTTTGGCCCCTTTCCACAATTTAAACTGTCCTGCCCTGCGGGTTTAGCAGTGAGTCTCTGTAACGTAGCGAAACATCATGCTAATAAAAGTACTCAAGGATTTGACAGGAGTGTTACTGTTTATCGTTTTTCTGTGTGAACAGCTCCTCCTTAAGAAGTGAATTGAGAGGCAGGTCTGACACTTCTAAATCGACATCTATACTGCCCCCTTATGTGTTTGGTAAATCGTTCACAGAACTACTTTCAGACTATTTCTCGACCTTTCCACTGTCTAACACCTACACTGAGCAAAATAAACACCTAAATCTTGACATGCGAACTTTGATTTCACTTATCACGGTGATTATTTCACCATCTGTTTTAGCATTCCGAGCACAAATTTCGTGAAAGTATTTCACCGGAACAAGAAACACATTGCCACCCAACTCGTTTACCCGCGTCACTACCTCCCTTATTTGGTGGTAATACGTAACGAGCAGCCCTTGTTTGAACTTTTTCGGCGCCGCCTTCACTCCCGTCTTGTAAGGATGCTTTCTTTACGACTCCCTGTCATACCACTGGAAGTTATTCCTCGATGTCCTGACACATGTCCTGTCTTCCTGTCTCACCTTCTTGTCAGAGTTTTCCGTACATTCCTTTCCTCGCCGATTCTACGGAGAACCTACTCACTCTTTACCCAATCAGTCCACCTAAGTTTCAACACACCTCTGTAGAACCGCATCTCACATTCTTCGATTCTCTTCCGTTCCGGTTTCCCCCAGTCCATATTTCACTACCATACAATGCTGTATTCCAAACGTACATAGTCAGGCCCATACCTGCTACTAGTAGACTTCTCCTGGCGAGCAATGCTCTTCTTCCCCTTGATAGTCTGCTTGGATGCATGAGCTATTAAGCTGATTGTGCGATAATTCTCGCACTCCTCGCTTCTTACAATCTTCGGAATTTTGTGGATGATGCTTTTTTCCGAAAGTCTGATGGTACAATCGTGCTCAAAAGTATCCGAACGACCTGAATTGCATTTCGCCTGATTCGCATTCAACCCACATATCGCAGCTGTCTACAGGTCCTCTAATCACACCTTGGTACAGTCATTTGACTATTTAAAATGGTTCCTACGAGTAACCACTAGAAAACACTGCTCTGTATCGCAATAACTCAAGATGTAAAGTAATACCACGATACTACAAATATCAGGGAACACCTTATCACAGATACGACTGTCCTTAAGGCTTGTAAGCTCACATTTATTACAATAAATGACATACCTGAAATATTACCACTCTCATTACTATGTGAGATTGGTAATGCACATAGTAAGTTCGTCGTATTCATGATTTCCTCATCAAAGTAACATACAGTACTTATTATTTAACACCAAATGACATTAAAAATTTAAGTTATTCACGAGCAGCTAGTTGAGAATATGTATGAACTACAAATGACATGACGAACCGTCTCGTTCTGCATATGGATTCAAATCCAGGTCATGCAGACTAAGCAAAGATTTTGTGACTGACGGAAACTAACAGTCATTCCTGATTAGGCATACAGAGAGTGATATACCTCGATTTTAGACAGTATCAGTTAGCAAATATAAACTTTAAATTACATAACGCAGACATTTTAACATACGCCAATTCCTATCCAGCACATTTGTTCCTGTTAACGAACTACGAGAGATGTTAAAGATTGTTTCTTCACAAGTAACTTACTTGAGAAGCCGTGAGGTAAAGCTTTGTGTTGGACAGGGATTCGAACCCAGAACCTAATCGGATTGATATCGAAGCACAATCAACTGTGACATAACGGATTTTCTCGGCAGTAGCTAGATGTTTTAACTGAAATGACGAGACGAAACATTAATTTTTTCCTTCCCAGGACTCCAACCCGGCACCTATCGCTGTTATATTCTAGAGAAAACGAACGTTAAATATGGGTTTGTTGCAACAGCAGCGACATGCGAGCATGTTTGAACTAGAAATAAGATGACGAAGAGTTCAGTGCTGACTGGGAATAGAGCCCCACACATATCGTTGATGACTACACACAAAGAGACGTCAGCTACCGAATTTTTCTCCACCAGCAGCTCGGAATAACATCTTGAACTTACAGTGATCTCGCAGATAGCTCTTTGTTTCACTGGGAGTCAAAAACGTCAGATATCGTTAGTGTTAACAACGAATGAAAATGCATTAAACATCAGAATTATTATCCACCACCAGATAGGTATTCTCACGCTAGAGCTTGATAATATATAATGAAATATTTAGTGCCGGGCAGGATTCGAACCCATTCACGTGCAATATGTGTAGATGTCGAGGAATCTGCAGTTTTGAACAAACAACAAATTGTAGCCGAGCTGTATTGTCACGAAGGGATCAAATTCCGCGTTAAGGGCGGTCTGAGTTGCATTCCCAGTTCAGAACCAATTTCATCGACATACAGAAGCTCAAATAAAAAATGGAATAAGTGTCCTGTGACCCTACATGGCGTTTGTTTCGCCACTAGAAATAAATAACAAGTATAAGAAAGGTTACTGGTGATAGAGTTCCTACATGTCGCCACTCCAGACTTTATTGTGGTTCAACCTAACGTCTACTTGGTAGAGAAGGGATATCATTTTTAATGTGAATTTCAAACCACAATGCCATTATATCTTCTTAACTTGGTGTAGCCAGAAGAGAATGGAATCTCTCTCTCCCTATCTAAAATTATTGACAGAAGTTGGAATGGAACCCAGACCGTAGTTATGTGAAACTATCATCAGTCCAACAGACCACCAAACCCTCTTCTCTGTGACTCATTTTTCTATCGTAACGCCGTTGCGCCACACTGGCCGCGACTTGGAGACACCAGCTACGGTCACGTTCCAGCCCGCTGTAGGATCACATCGGTTCGTCTTCTTCCTGCTGGTACTGTAACTGAGATTTGGCAACAAGGCAACGTATGTTTGGCAACTCTGTGATCGACAAGTTATTTCCTGGTCTGCACGGGATTAAGCCTCAAAGTTCACTTGATTTTACCTGCCAGTTCCATTGAATAATCCGAGTTATTATCGCATGAGGAGTAACAAAAGATTGTAAACTTACGGTTCTCAGCCCAGGAATGTCGTTGCAGGTGGAAATTGCAACTAATCTCGTCCTTTAAATAGCGGTTTACAAATTCTAGCCACCATTGGCCTTGTAAGAGGAAGCTAACACCAATACCTGTTCGCCAGCTCTGTGGTACTGTGCTGTCCTGTGAAAAAATGTCCGTTATGGTTCGCAGTTCCAGTTTCACAGACTGTAATGTTTTCATCTCTTCTGTGAATGAGCTATAAGCAGTCAGATCAAACATCGATAAGGAAAACGCGAGAATATACTTTCGGCTCATAGTGCAATGGTGAAAACCTTACAATGCTGCACAACAGGTAACGCCTCTTTCCGCTACTGACAAGCAATTTTTGGGATTCTAGGAATAAATAACGTTATTTATGAAAGGCCACATTTGTATACCCCTTGAGTATGTCACAGCATACCAATTAAACACAGACCCAATCAAAACCTAACTGAGTAGTATTTTACTAATTCGTGTCGATAGAGGCACTCTTTGTACAGATACTCAGTTTTATTAAAACAGACTGTCGTCGTAAGGTTATCGTGGGTAGTTTTATTTCATTTCTTATAATACAGTGCACAATTCTCGTAAGTTTTCCTTTAGTGTAGTTAAAACTATAGTAAACATGAGAGAGAAATTAATCATCAACGATATATGAGAATTCTCTGATGTTATCTATAACAGTCTGACAATGCACATGCAGTTTATTATTACATGCATGTAGAAAACTTGTTCTGAGTTAAAGCTGTCAAACAAGGTTTGAAGAAGACTAAACTGCCACTACCAGACGGCAGATAATGTAGAAAATACTTTTCTGACTTGTTATGGCACGACGCGTTTCCCCATACATAATACAAACGTTTCGAGATGAATCTGCTGCCTGGGTGTCTATTAAACCTGAAAAGAACAAAATGTCGCAGAAGTTAGCCCTTTTTTGACATGAGACTATTTTGGTTTGAGAAGTGAAGGGAATTATGTTCAGAGTTCCATTAGATTGATAACTTCAGCAGACAGGAGAATTGCGTTTTAAAAAACGTAGCTGTGAATGTACTCGAACTCGTGACATCTTATCTACATTGTGCGACACTTACCATTACACTACTAGCTGACACGTAGCTCCAACAGTTCTAGAACTCAACATCAAGTCCTCCAGAGCTTCAGCATTCTTCCACAGCGCTGCGAGATAATGCATATGGCCGGGTCTAGACTTCTGAGAGACAAACAGTTACAGCTTTTCTTTTGCACTGCCCGACGTTTTCAACAAACAGAAAGCGCAATAGAGTAGCTCAAGTGGAAAGGCAATATTTAAATTTCTGCATCCTATACTGTTGGAAGTTCTGTGTAGGTGGCAGTTACGTGATTTTATTTCGGTGATTACAAAATAGAGTCGAATGTATGCACTGGGTAGCCGAGGCAGCTAGTTCATGAGAGTAGCTCAAGTGGAAAAGAAATCTTCCTATTTAAATTTCTGCATCCTACACTGTTGGAAGTTATGTGTAGGTGGCAGTTACGTGATTTTATTTCGGTGATTACAAAATAGAGTCGAATGTATGCACTGGGTAGCCGAGGCAGTTAGTTCATGGTGATTCGATCAACCAAGTAAATGAATTTACTGAACATGCTGCAAATTACTACAGGGAGCCTGTGTGTCAGAATTCTCAGCCAGTGTGGCGCAACGGCGTTACGATAGAAAAATGAATCACGGAGAAGAGGGTTTGGTGGTCTGTTGGACTGATGATAGGTTCACATACCTACGGTCTGGGTTCCATTCCAACTTATGTCAATAATTTTAGATAGGGAGAGAGAGATTCCATTCTCTTCTGGCTACACCAAGTGAAGGAGATATAATAGCATTGTGGTTTGAAATTCACATTAAAAATGATATTCCTTCTCTACCAAGTAGACGTTAAGTTGAACCACAATAAAGTCTGGAGTGGTGACATGTAGGAACTCTATCACCAGTAACCTTTCTTATACTTGTTATTTATTTCTAGTGGCGAAACAAACGCCATGTAGGGTCACAGGACACTTATTCCATTTTTTATTTGAGCTTCTGTATGTCGATGAAATTGGTTCTGAACTGGGAATGCAACTCAGATCGCCCTTAACGCGGAATTTGATCCCTTCGTGACAATACAGCTCGGCTAAAATTTGTTGTTTGTTCAAAACTGCAGATTCCTCAACATCTCCACATATTGCGCGTGAATGGGTTCGAATCCTGCCCGGCACTAAATATTTCAATATATATCATCAAGCACTTGCGTGAGAATACCTATCTGGTGGTGGATAATAATTCTGATGTTTAATGCATTTTCATTTGTTGTTAACACTAACGATATCTAACGTTTTTGACTCCCAGTGAAACAAAGAGCTATTTGCGAGATCACTGTAAGTTCAAGATGTTATTCCGAACTGCTGGTGGAGAAAAATTCGGTAGCTGACGTCTCTTTGTGTGTAGTCATCAACGATATGTGTGGGGCTCTATTCCCAGTCAGCACGGAACTCTTCGTCATCTTATTTCTAGTTCAAACATGCTCACATGTCGCTGCTGTTGCAACAAACCCATATTTAACGTTCGTTTTCTCTATAATACAACAGCGATAGGTGCTGGGTTGGAGTCCTGGGAAGGAAAAAATTAATGTTTCGTCTCGTCATTTTAGTTAAAACATCTAGCTACTGCCGAGAAAATCCGATATGTCACAGTTTATTGTGCTTCGATGTCAATCCGATTAGGTTCTTGGTTCGAATCCCTCTCCAACACAAAGCTTTACCTCACGGCATTTCAAGTAAGTTACTTGTGAAGAAACAATCTTTAACATCTCTCGTAGTTCGTTAACAGGAACAACAGATGCTGGATAGGAATTGGCGAATGTTAAAAATGTCTGCGTTATGTAATTTAAAGTTGATATTTGTTAACTGATACTGTCTAAAATCGAGGTATATCACTCTCTGTATGCGTAATCAGGAATGACTGTTAGTTTCCGTCAGTCACAAAATCTTTGCTTAGTCTGCATGACCTGGGTTTGAATCCATATGCATATGAAGTTCATACATATTCTGAACTAGCTTCTCGTGAAAAACTTAAATGTTAATGTCATTTTGTGTTAAATAATAAGTACTGTATGTTACTTTGAAGAGGAAATCATCAATACGACGAACTTACTACTTGCATTACCTATCTGACGTAATAATGAGAGTGGTGACATTTCAGGTATGTCATTTATTGTAATAAATGTGAGCTTACAAGCCTTAAGGACAGTCTTATCTGTGATAAGGTGTTCCCTGATATTTGTAGCATCGTGGTATTACTTTACATCTTGAGTTATTGCGATACAGATCAGTGTTTTCTAGTGGTTACTTGTTGGAACCATTTTCAATAGTCAGACGACTGTACCAAGGAGCGATTAGAGGACCTGCTATACAGCTGCGATATGTGGGTTGAATGCGAATCAGGCGAAATGCAATTCAGGTCGTTCGGATACTTTTGAGCATGGCTGTTCTTTACCAGTTTCAGACATTCTGCGCCAGCGTGAATAGCCTTTTTTTCACTTCCCTAGTGATTTCATAAATTCTGATAGATGTTATCCGTTCATTCTGACTTATTTGATCGTAAGTCGTGCAAAGCTCTTTTAAATTCTAATTCTGGATCCTCTATCTCTTATATATCAACACCTGTTTCTTCTTCTGTCACGTCATCAGTCAAGTCCTCCCCTCTCCTAAAATGTACCCTTCCACCTATCTGCTCGCTGCTCTGGATTTCACAGTCGAGTTCCCATCGTACTCTTAATGTTACCGCCCTTACTTTCCTATTTCGCAGAAGACTGTTTTGGCTTTCCTATACGCTGAGCCAGTTTGTAACAACAACAACGCTGTACTATGGTACATATAAATAATATTTTTTTTCTTCTTCTGATATATCGATAAATTAGTGTAATCGATGTTCTGATTTCATTTCCTTTTTTGTTTCATGTCATTGTGTTAAGAAAACTGTAAACAAATTTCAATGTGAATATTAATGTTTATGGCAAATGTCAAGCAATATTGTAATAGAATTGAAAGGTAACAAATGTTGAAACTGTTGTAACATGTTTAAAATTGTAACTGTGCGTCTGGTCCATACGTAGGCAATGTATTAGGATATGTAGAATGCAAAACCTCGGGTGAGTACCCCGTCTGTAAGGGAGCGGTAAAAGGTGGATGGCAGGCGAGCGCGGGAAAATGCGCACGGGCGCTGCACGGCATAACGGGCTCAGCAATTGTAGTCGGAGTTGGGCATTGGTCTGAGCAACACGTTCTGGATCGAGGAGGCTCTCCTGGAAGACGCAGTTTCATTGAGCCTCGGATATGCCGTTGCGACGCCCATACAGCATGGTAAAATTCCATAGGCACTAAATGGAAAAGTATTGTGACGCTAAGAAGAAGTAAAGTGCCGACACATCAAGAGCCATAGCTGTGGTTTATGTGTGCTCTGTGCCTCGCCATCTCGCCGCCTGCCAACCGCCGCATCGATACGAAAAGGTTGAAACTTTTAGTACTGTATTCGTGTGGACCAGTGTTGCTTTTGTTCCATACTGTTCAATAACAACTTAAATTTTACCGGAACTTTCATATCATTTAATTATCCCCACAACTATCCTAGACAGGGTCCTTTCCAAATGTTGTGCAATCCGACTGTCCCGAGATGAAAAATTAAAGTTTGTGTTAATAATAATTACCGGCAGACCTAGCTATGTTAGAATGATGTTTAAGGAACTGTCTTGTTAATGAACTAATTGATGAATAACGAAGGTCTGACAAAGTTGGAAGATAATTTTGATACTGATTTAGTAATGAAGTTTAATTATTTCGAGACAGATATAATGGTATTTAAATGAGCAGGAAATAAGATGAAAAGAGTAGTAACTCATATATTGGAAATCTTGAGCACATAATGATTTCAGTAATCAAATTTTTTAATAATGTGATCATAAAAGTTTCAGGTTCCCCCCCTTTTTTTTATTCATTTGAATTCTGAAGTATTCTAAACTGATTTGACCAGCAAAGTTAAAGTCAATATAAAAAACCAAAATTTATCAGTGTTTTGGCTGGCTCTGAGCACTATGGGACTCAACTGCTGTGGTCATAAGTCCCCTAGAACTTAGAACTACTTAAACCTAACTAACCTAAGGACAGCACACAACACCCAGCCATCACGAGGCAGAGAAAATCCCTGACCCCGCCGGGAATCGAACCCGGGAACCCGGGCGTGGGAAGCGAGAACGCTACCGCACGACCACGAGATGCGGGCTATCAGTGTTTTACCTTTATCAAAATTGACATTGTGTGTGTGTTTCGAAATTGCTATTTCTAGGGTGACCTATGCCCGATTTTAATCAGATCAATAGACAGTACGAAGTTTTGTAGTAAACATTATAGTGTAGTGTTATGTATTTATGGTTTATCCATATCAATACAGAAAGTGAAATTATCAGTTCAGTAGATTTTCTGGTTCTAAAATTTACCATATTATGCAGTGTTACTACGTGTTGTTTTGCATGAACGTACATCAACTTGTACAGGGAAGAAACTCAGTTAATGCCTAATTAGGCTGGCGACCGTATTATTAACAAATTGGTAGCACCTGCTGTGTTGCTTTTTGTCCGTCCCAACGTGTAGTTGCATTTCGGACTTATTTGACATATCATTGTTATTACAGAGTGGGTGTAAGTCTGATTTGCCTCCATTCAGGTACACGCGGTCAATATCTATACAAAAATCCTTTCTCGTAAGGTGAAGCCCGTCAACTTACCATAGTACAGGCTTTAATGAGTATCGTGTGCCCACAAGCGCGCGTTACAAGTTCATCGGACAGACATTCATTTTCGGTTTCTTCACATCTTTCCTGCAGCCATTTCCCCTTAGCTTCTCTGCACTTCCTGTTTATTTCATCCCTAAGTGACTTGTACTTCTGTATTTGTGAATTTCCATGATTTTTCCACTTCCTTCTTTCGTCGATCGGCTGAGGTACTTCTTCTGATACCCATGGTTTCTTCGTTGTTACTTTCCGTGTACCCATGGTTTTCTTTCCCATTTCTGTGATGTGCCTTATTAGAGATGTTCATTTCGCTTCAACTTAGCCGGCCCGTTGTGGTCGAGCGGTTCTAGGCACTTCAGTCTGGAACCGCGCAACTGCTACGGTCGCAGGTTCGAGTCCTGCCTCGGGCATGGGTTGTGTGATGTCCTTAGGTTAGTTAGGTTTAAGTAGTTATAATTTCTAGGGACTGATGACCTCAGAAGTTAAGTCCCATAGTGCTCAGAGCCATTTTAACCATCCTCAGAGCCATTTGAGCCGAGCTTCAACTTAACTGTCTACCGAGGTACTTATTATCGCAGTGCCAATAGCCTCAGAGAACTTCAAGCGTATCCCTTCATTCCTTAAAATTTCCGTATGCCACCTCTTTGCTCACTGATTCTTCTTGACTTCATCATCACTAAATTGTGATCGGAGTCTATACCGTTCCTGTGGACGCCTTACAATCTAATATCTGATTTCTGAATCTCTGCCTGACCAAGACGTAATCTAATTGAAATCTTCTCGTATTTCCCTGCCTTTTCCAAGTATGCCTCTCCCTGTTGAGAGTCTTGAACAGAGTATTCGCTATTACTAACTGAAATTTATTGCAGAACTCAATTAGTGTTTTTCTCTCTCACTCCTAGTGCCAGGTCCTTATTCTCATGTAAGCCTTTCTTCTGCACCTTCCCCTACAACCGCATTCCAATCCCCCATGACTATTAGATTTTAATATCCCTTTACGTAAGGAATTATCCGTTCACTATCCTCATTTACTTCCTCTTCATCTTCTTCATGCGACGTCGGCATGTATAATTGAACTACTGTTGTCGATGCTGGTTCGCTGATGAGAACAACCCTATCACTGAACCCATCACTGAACTGTTCACAGAATACTATACAGTGCAGGAACACTCCAGAAGACTATGGACAATCGTAGTGTAGGTAGCCTCTTTAGCAGATCTGATGCACTTTCTAACTGTCCTGCTAATAAAGCCTTTTTATTTGCGTTATTTATCGTACAACCGAAATTCAACGGAATTTCTTTAGTACCCATGTGGAGCACCTCGTACTTTATGTTGTTCAGGATCCATTGCCACTTCTCGCAGCGTGTAGATATCCCGCCTAAATCATTTTGTAATCCATGTTGAAATTTACAGAGACGATTACCTAAAATGTAATAACTGAAACTTGCTGGCCAGTTAAATCTGTCTTTGATTCGAACCCAGAACCTTGTCTTTCAGTAGCAATGATTTTATCAGCTGAGTTATTCGCGCACGCCTCACGAGCCGCCCTCGTAGCTTTGTTTCTGCCAGTGCCTCTCTCCTACCGGGAACACATCGACGCACTGGTTTAATCCACCAAGAAGCTTAAAACCAGTGCACAATCGGCTACAGAGTGAAAGACTCATTCTGGAAAGGCATTACATGTTTAAAATTAGCTCCCTTTCCATCGCTTTCTTCAGCTTTCCGTCAGAGACTATTTCTTTCGTTTTCTTTATCAACTTTTGCAAGCCGGCTTCTATAACTGAGGCTGTGGCTCGTTAAATAATTTCTGAGAGATCTGAGGAATCTGGCCGAATACGTCGTCAATAGCTTCCAAACTTCGTCCTAACGAAGCCTTAATGCAAAGGCTACAGAAATACTTCCTAATTCTTCCATTTCAGGCTTGTGTCAAACCTAGAGGTACAGGGTGACCCGAAAGTTCGTTTAAGTATGAAAATACGGTAATTCATGGAATAATGTAGGCTGAAAGGTAAAACTCGACACGCACATGGCTGAAATGATATGGCGTTTATTGAAACTAGAAACGAGTGCAAAAGCCGGCCAACAGATTGTAATATAATAAAATATTTTTTTTATTGTTTTGTGACTATTAGTGTAATGTAATAAAATAAAATAGGAGGCGTGACTTATACAAAAAGAAACACATATTAATGCAATGGCTCAGCATAAAAGAGAAATAACTAATGTATGAATATTATTAACAGTGTAATGTGTTGTTTAATTTAGCCCGACGGATATAAGCACTCAGTAAACTAGCTCAGTTCTCAGGGTAGTTACGTGATCTTCTATAATTAATTGTCCTTTTCTTATTTATCCAACACTAGGCTCGTGAGAAGTCGTGTGCTTATTGCACGAGAAAATATTTGCCATGTCTGTTCGATGTATACTATTGTAGTACGTAAGTTATCGTGGTTTCGTCTCGATTCCCCAATATAAGATAACAGGAGTAGCACCTACAAATGAAATCCTATAATGGAACTGGAATCCTGTGACCAGATCTTTTCTGCCTGGGATGTTATCTCGTTATATAAAGAAAATCTGCAAATAAAATTGTTAAATTATTAGTAGCTGCCTCCGGTCTCGTGGGATCTCAAATAAAGTTAATTGTCCTAACCGACGGCACGTCTCGTAGATGAGATAAAAGAAAAATGTTAAAGATTTTTCTAAGACGGCGCCTAACAATGAAAATTCTTTGTTAAGGCCCGTATCTACTTAAGGTAGTATAGTTATCAGACTAACAATAGACTGACCACATACACAAAATTGTTTTGACAAAATAACCATTATATTTTTCGGGTTTTAAGTACCACTTACATTATCAGGTGGTACAGCAAGACGAGCTTTACACAAGAACGTCCTCTCAGGTCCGAATCCCAGCAAATAAGATAAGCGAATGACAAAGGAAAGATAGTTCATGCATAGAAGCGCAAGTCTCCATGGAATAACATGTCCATTGTAGTTCTGTCTCTCCTTCTTTGGCGTACTTGTCGATTATTTATAAAATTTATCGTAATATTTAGTTTACATTTTTTTAAACCCAAGTCCACCCAGAAGAAACAGTACAAGATGGCGACGGACAGCAACACGTCAGTGACGCCGCTTGGCGTTCGTGTATAAAATGAGCTGTAGTGAGAAAGAGAGTCAGACGTGTCAACAATCGCGGCATGTTGGCTTTACCGGAAAGGGCACTGTTAGTGAAGCTTTACTATCAGAATGCAGAATCCGCTACTGCAGCTTTACGATCCTACCTCCATCGGTAGAGTATTCGAACTCAAAGAGGTGTCGCTGTGAAGAAAATGTTCACGAAGTCCAAGTCACGGGTTGTCTAGCCGATCGTCTCCGCAGTCGGGGATCAGACACAAGTGCTACTACTGCCCCCACAGTTCGGGAAGAAATGGAGGCTTTAGGGGGTTCATCTCCTTACGGTGAAGTCAGCGCTCGTGAAGTCGCTTGTCGCATCTGCGTTCAACCCACTGCTGTGTGGAGATCACTAAGGCCTATCCTCCAATGCTATCCGTACAAAATCTAGCTGCCTCATTAACTGTTATCCATCGATTTTGTGATGCGAAGAGCAGTTGCGGTGTGGGTTCTTCAAAAGATGGGGGAAGATGACGACTGATTGTGTAAAGTGTTATGGATCGACAAAGCCCGTTTCACACCCCAAGGCTCTGTCAATACCTACAGCTGCAGAATCTGGGCTAACAAAAATCCTAGAAGTGTCGTGGAAACTCCATTGGATGACAAGAAAGTTATGGTGTGGTGTGGCTTTACCACATCAGTCGTGATCGGACCCTTTTTCTTCAAGGAAATGCGGAGTGCTGCTTTGCAAATTTTCAGCGGGATGGGTGCGAGGTACAGAATGACTTTAGCCCTAGCCCGGTTGGCAAACACCTGCTGGAAGGTTCGACTTACAGAGCTTGGCGCTCCACCACATAGTGCTACGCGAGTTAAACATCACTTGAGCGCATGGTTTGGGGACACTAACGTGCTGAGCCACTACTTGTGTCCTTTCCGTCCCAGATGCCCAGGCCTCAATCCGTGTAATCATTGGTTGTGGGAAAAAATGTTGACCCGTAGACTGCATCAGCAGTGCTTGTCACTGTTCATATGCTTCAAGTCACAAGTGTGCCACGATCGTCCGACCGCATTGGGGATGCTAAAGGACAACTTTCGACTGCAGTTCCTCACCACACATACTGATGTGCTGTACAGTGCTGTTCATAACATTGTCCCTCGACTACAGCTATTTTGATTAATAACGGCCGACATGTAGAGCATTTGCTAGAAAGAAGGTCGTCTTTGTTAAAAATCAGTTGTTATGCTAATTAATTGTTTGTATCACATGAAGCGCCATTGGCTATTTTATGCACTTTTTGTTTCAGTAAAACCTCATGTCATTGTAAGTATGTGCGTCAATTTTTGCCTCTCTACATACATTATTTAGTAAAGTACCGAATTATCAAATGTTAACAGACTGTTGGCTCACCTTCTATTTGACTTATTAGTACACAATCTGACATCCATATATAAGTTTCATTATGTACATTCCTGTTCTTCAGATACTCATGCACTGAAATCTCGTATTTATCCGCCGATACAGAGCAAGCAAATTTCAGTTAAACGTCTCCCCTGTCAGGGAATATACATAAAGACTGAGTGCAGATCTGTGACAGATGAACGACGAGATATCGAATGCCGGCCGGAGTGGCCAAGCAGTTCTAGGCGCTACTGTCTGGAACTGAGCTACCGCTACAGTCGCAGGTTCGAATCCTGCCTCGGGCATGGTTGTATGTGATGTCCTTAGGTTAGTTAGGTTTAAGTAGTTCTAAGTTCTAGGGGACTGATGACCACAGAAGTTAAGTCCCATAGTGCTCAGAGCCATTTGAACCATTTTAGATATCGAAGATTGGGTCTGGTCTCGAGGCGTATCGGATAGCCGAAGCGGTTAAGGCGACTAATGGCGACAAACGGGAAATCCGGGTTTGAGTCTCGGTCCAGTATACATTCTTAACGTCATCTTTATAGTTATACTGCTGAAGGTTGTCCATGTCCGCAACGGCAAGTACATTTCATGCAGCCTGTACCCATTTCGAGAAACCGTTCACCTGGATGACAGTGTACCCAGAAACGACGATGGACCTGCTGTGATCAGATGCGTTATTCATCTGACCAGGCACACGTTTCCATTGATGCATGAACCAGTCTCGATGCTTCTGTGCGCGCTGCAGTTGTACTTGCTTATGTTGCTGGGTCAAAATTGCAACACGTACGGATCGCCTGCTATGGCGTGCCCCGTGATACAGTGTGCGTGCCCTGAATCGTGCGCTCCGAAACACTTGCGCCTGCGCCAGAATTGTACTACGTCGTCAGATATTCCACACTTCGCCGATTGTCTCGCTTTATAGCACAGGCAAGCGTCTGGTCTCCACGTTCTGTGATGAGGTTTCGACGTCCTTGCTAGTGGCTTCACCCTCCTTCAGCTGCTGCTGGTGTGCGGAACTTAAGGACAAAAGTAACATTCGCATGATGTCCCACTGCTAAGTTACATAGCTCGATGAAACTTGGACCATACATTGAAAGAACTGCTACAGTTTAATACAGTTGTAAGTTGGCAAGAACTATGCCCCTTACATGAAGTCATTAAAGATCACCTAACTCACATTGAGCGAACAGTAGGGCTGAACAAAAATGACTGACAAGGCACAATGCACCTTGTAGAGAGTATAGTATGGACGTATTGGAATAATTAATGTTGGGTGATGGTTTTAAAGTAATTCACACAACATGAAAACTTTGTGGAAACGCGTCAATTTACTAGAGGCTAGTTCATCCCAGGGAAGTATTCAGAGTTTACCAGGGTGCGTGGCTGGGGAGCGGCGAAGATAAGCGACAATAGGCAGCTTAGGGCGGCTAAAAAACTCTTGACAAAGCGGTATCGGGGCGCGGCCTCCAGCTGCCTTAAGATGAGTGACACCATGCTGGTGTACCAGGAAGCAGACGGAGAACTTGTATGCCTGGTGATAAATGCCCGTCGTTCCGTTTTCAGTGAAACATGCGAGAAAGCCACGCAAAGCTAAGGTGGAGCGGTCAACAGAGGCCAAAATATGCGTGTTCGTGACTATAGCAACTTCACGCTGAATTCACGGTCCGCAGAGCCTGAAGTAAATCAGGTGAAGAGTGACAGCATGAAATATGCCGGCCTCCGATGGGAACATAGGACCAAGGAATTTGAAGTACTCTCCTGGGAGTCATAATTCCGGAAAAATTGGTGTTTGTGCAGACGCTAACCTTGATGGGTGGCCTGGGAGAGGAAATTTTGTGGGAATTTGTTCACTTCCCAGAGCAGGCAGGCATTGGTCGGCGCTGGGAGGCGACGCATAACTAACGTGACTTGCGCTGCATAAGTGATTTTGCTGGAGGGTAAACCGAGACAAAGAGCAGACTGGGAGAAGTCTCCGTAGAGGTCTTCCGTTCCCAGCTTGCCTAGAGTGCGGACGTGGCGTTTTTTACTCAGTTTGCCTGAGAAAGAGTGAGCATCTCTGCAGTTTAGGACTTATCAAATGGAACAGTTGAGCTTGGAGATAGTAAGTTTTGGTTCAGCTATGTACTGAGCAAGATAGCTAGGAGTGAATATATGAGTGCAGCCTTGCAGCACCACGAGGTCGGCCGACGTCCGCACAACGACGCCGCTCCGCCACGCTGTATTCAGTGATATTGCGCCCACTCCGGCCACTGATTAATTTGTTGGATCCCTTCGGCAAAGTTTCCACGAGGGTTTCATGGGCCGTGTATTGTAGAATTCTTCTCGCACTTCGCATTACGCCTGGGTCAGTCGATAGGAATTACTTTTGATTTATCGCTCTTTATTCCACACAAACCCATTTTGTGACCACTGCCTGGTAGGAGAGTCATGTAATGTGATGATTGAAGGTCGTGAGTTAAAATAAATTTGTGCTAATCGACTGCATCTGTTTTCAATCAAGTAGTTGAAATCCCAAGTCACTTTCTTAATTAATTTTATGTTCAACATTTGCATCTGGTGTTCAATAGCTGAATATAACATCAATGTGCACACCTTTTTAATTAAAAGTGATCAACTCTGAATCAATTAATGTCAACACTGCCACCGCTGTTGAATCAGGAGTCACTGGGCCTTATTACTTTCTTTGCGTTATCCGATATTGCGGCAGTTTTGCACTCTCTGTTGATCTGTTAGTCAATTAGCTGGGGTGAACACACGCCAAAACCAGATAATTGACGGGTGCGGTGATACACAGTACAGGACAGTATAGAAATAACTGAAAGAAATACGCAACGAGAGAAATAGAACTAACAGAGAAGTAGAACTAACACTTTTATTGAAAGATAATAATTACGCTGAAGTCGCAGTCATTGATATTGGTCCCCTGGATATTGTAAAAGGAAGGACATGTTTTCTAATAGGGTGTGTGATCACCACGACGGCAGTACACACTCTGCAACGCTCACCACAACGTTGTAAGGACGCTCCATTCCTCCACCAGAGCGGTTGACAACTCTTAAATGGTCGTTGGTCCAAGTGGACGTACTGCGATGTGTTACCTCAACGCAGCCCGTGGTGCCGAATGAGATTTAGGTCTGGAGAGGGGGGGGGGGGGGGGACCTGCCATTCCATGCGCCGAATATCCTCTCGTTCCAAGGAGTCTTCCACTTCCGCTATTCGATGCGATAGTGCATTGTCGTTCATAAAAGATGAAGTCGGGCCGAATGCGCCCCTGAAAAGAAGCACGGGGGAAGGAGTACCGTATCACAGTAACGTTCACTGATGAGTGTATCGTGTTCAAAGATTCTGCGGTCAGTACACCCACGCAACATTATGCGTCTCAACACCATGACACCTTGACCACCAAAACGATCATGTTGGACGATATTCATTGAAGTAATACATGCTTCCATCTCTCGCCGTATGAGGGTACATCCAGAATCACTACTCGGACTGAATCTGCTCTCATCTGAGAATAGCATGTGACGCCACACCCCATGCTCTTGACACCATCATGGACAGTGCTCCACTTGTGCGGTCGTGTAACATTATGTGATTGCCTTATCATTTTAAATCATACTCCAATCGAGCAGTCGCTCGGCAACAGCTATAATTAGCAAATAATGTTGCGAGAATGTAAAAGGTGAACGTCCTGTGACGTAACGTGTTTATTGTCGAAGCGCCGTCAGAGATGCAGTGAGTTAATGACTTTGAAAACAACGGCGCGAAAAACGGACAGAAGAAGAACACTTTTACACATTTTTTTTTTTTTTTGATGTACGAGATATTCTCGATGAACAGTTACTCATTTTTCTCTCGTCTCTTGTAACTTGTGTCGGACGCGCATGTCTTGCCGCCGTATTTTTATTGTTAAAAATAATACTGTTTTAGTGTAAAGGAAATGTGTAATACTAAAAGTGCCTAGCAGTAGATTTATTGTGCGACGTGTATGTGAAAACGTCGAAGGAATTGTTTTCATTACGAGAAGTGCCAGTCCAAACGGCATCCATGTTAAATCCTTCATTGCAGTGTAAGTTCGTCTATTAATTGCCATAAATTCAGACTTAAATGGAACTGGTTTATGGAATATTTATTTAGGAAAGAATCTATGTCTCACTCCTTCATGAAGTTATTTAATTTTCTTTATGTTTCTGCCAAATAGGGAGTTCGAAATCGAACGGAAGTTGTACGCGGCGAAATATTATCTCCGCGCCATATTCTACTGGTAAATGCATGATAAACTACGGTCCCTTAGGAAATTCACGTTGAGCAATCCAAAAATAATTATATTTTGAATAGGCATTTACTCTCCTCTGCAATGCAACTTCCGACTGATCAGACGATCCAACAAGAAACAGCCGCACATGGTCGGCGTTCGCTAATATATTTCCACCGCTGATTATAGCTATATGTTACAGTACAAAAGTAAACATATTGTTATAATTAGCGACTACGAACGGGGACATTTATAACAGTATGTGTATGTATACACATTACGTAAACATATCGTTATAGTTGTCAACAGAATGCAACGTACTGGTCGTCAGGCAAGGAGGCCACCCCCAAGCATCCGTCGTCTGACTGTGGAGTGTGAGACTGCGTCTCTTGTAGTCCTGTTAAATGTGACTGCAATTGCATCCTATGTTCGACACGGATCCCTTGTTGCCTGCTGTACAATGTAGCAGTCATCTGCTGCTGTAGTTGGCCGTTGTCGACCACCTCCGCTCCTTTGGGCAGCAGTGCTTGTGTTTTGTAATGCTCCACATGCAAGTGAAACAACGCTGCGAGTAATACCAAACTCTTGGGCTATGGTCGTCACACTTCTTTCTTCTTTCAGTTTCCCGATGATTCTTTCCTATGTGACGTTATCCAAATGTTTCCAAGCCATTTAGTAGTGAAGAACACCGTCACACCGTACCGCAACTGCTCGCTGATTGACGCACACTGTCTTTCCTCCTTCCTTCTACTGCCTCCTGTTGCGGGGCCAGCCCTAATTGGCTCTGTATTCATGCTGGTCTCGCGACTTACGACATCCAGCTTCTCCTACGCGACTGGAAGACCTCTGACCACAACTGATTCTTGAAGTTACCATGGCGTACGGAATATTCGCTCAGATTTCGGCATTACAGCAGGTTCATTTTGACTTCTTGCTGCAGTATTTCGGCTGGCAACCGTCCAGCCATCTTCAGGTGAGTGTGCGCCACACTCACCTGAAGATGGCTGGACATTTAACAGCCGAAATACTGTGGCAAAAAGTCAACATGATCCGGCTGCCATCCCTAAACCTCGTCGAATACTCTGAGAATATACTTCCGCACTTTCAATCGTTCCCACCGAGTTGCTAATGAGTTACGGTTCTTTATCTGTGTCGTCCTTAAGTTTTGAAAAACAGCTCGCTATCGTCACCCCGACATCGTCTGGTAGAAAGATAAAAATAAATGTTTCGTAAACAACTCACCTTATTTTTCGACGTAGTCTCCTTTGAGGGATGTACATTTGGTCCAACGACCCTCCTGCTTTTTCATCCCGACGGAAAAATAGGATCTGTCAAACACTGCAAAATTTCAATTGATGTTCTGATTAGACGAAAATTTCCTAGAACAGGAAGAAGTCGTTTGGGTCTAAGTCTAATGAATACAGTGGATGAGGAACCATTTCAAAGCCTGTTTCATGCGCTTTAGCCATCGTTATAGCTGGTGCGTGGCATGGTACGATATCCTGGTGAAAAAGCACTTTTTTGCGTGCCAACCTTGGTGTCTTTCAGCCAACGCTATTTTCAAACGACCAACAATGAAACATAACAGAATCCAGTTATGGTTCTGCTGTTTTGCAAGTAATCTATGAGTATTACTCCTTGGGAATCACCAAAAACAGTGGCCATCGTCTTACCAGCTGCCGCCTTTGGTGCAGTTTCATCAACCTTTGTCATTTGTTCACTATTTTGACTGTCGTTTCGACTCTGGTATGTAACATTTGGAAAGGTGGCTACACTGAGCCACAGCGCCAGAGAGTATTGTTCCGCCGCCTCCACTGGCAGTGCTTATTGAGACGTAGCGGCAGGCAGTTCTTACCGAGAAGTTGTGGTGGACACTGCTTGTCGTGAAGTCAGAGTGAGATGTGGTAGTGGAGAGTGTTGTTCCATGTTTTATGCAGTGGTTTTATGGGAGAGATAGCAGATGTTGTTCTAATGGAGATATTGTAATGGTCAGAGTGCATTTCGTCAATATATATGGAGGTATTTTCTTTTATTCTTTTATTCTTTCAGTGACCTGAATAATGTGTCATTACAGGTTCAGCCAACAAAGCATCTGGAGTGTGTTTTTGTATTAGAGTGTAATTTTGGTTTTCTTGCACAATTATAGTATTTGTAATTTTCTTTTATCACGTCAGTATAATTGGTATTTAAAAATTCTTGTCTTGTTGAAGAAGAACCGTGCCAGATGTGCGTTGAGTCATACTACCACATACAGAACAGCTACACTTGTGCTTTGTTGGTTTCGTAGGTTTTATAGTTGCTGGGGACTTAATTAATTAACTGTGTTAACGAAAATTTTCTTACATTCTTTGTTGTCATTCTAAGCAGTCAGATTGCGTACTAATACTAGTCAGGGCCAGCCGTTTACGAGACTTGCGTAATCGGACAGACAGCTACAAAAAAATATTTGCATTCCTTATATATATAAAATAAAAGCCCCCATGCAATTTGTCCGGGTTTCATCAACAGTCAGGAATCGGTGCAAAACGTCTTGCGGATTGCGATTAAACATCACCAGACATTGTGTTGAAATATTTTGCAGGAAGTACTTTTGGTCTACTACGAGCAATCGTGCACCCACCTCGCACACAGCTTCTTCTCAGCTAGTTCCCGACGCAAGATACTATACACTCGCTCAGCTGAAATGCCTACAGTCTCAGCAATCGCACGAATTCTTATTCTTGCATTACCATATCACGCATTTTGCCAACGGTTTCCTTTGTGGTGACCTAAATTTGACAGCGAGAGCGCACTTCGTCACCGGTGCTTCTCCGACCACACTGAAACTCATTAATCCAAAAGTAGTCTTTAGCGATGGAACAGAATCCGTGTGCACTTCATTCAGTTCTGTTTTGACTTGTGCGGCAGTCCAACCCCTCAAATAAAAGTGTTTAATAACAGCTCGAAACTTAGTTTTCTGCATTTTCAATCGCAGTCGATACACCGACCAATTCAGACGGCTATCATCACTGACCGGTACAATGTACACTGTCGAAACTCTTTATACCATTCTTGGAGTAATCAAGTTTAGCAATCACGAAGGCGCAACCAAAATGTTCCGTTCCTTCATGTCAAATGTACCAGGCTTATCAAACCACCCTCACAGACAAAAAAAAATGGTTCAAATGGCTCTGAGCACTATGGGACTTAACATCTGTGGTCATCAGTCCCCTAGAACTTAGAACTACTTAAATCTAACTAACCTAAGGACATCACACACACCCATGCCCAAGGCAGGATTCGAACCTGCGACCGTAGCGGTCACGCGGTTCCAGACTGAAGCGCCTAGAACCGCACGGCCACACCGGCCAGCCCCTCACAGACACTCGAGGCAACAGGACTCGGACAGCTGCCGCCCAGCTCCGCTGGTTCCGAGATACTCGTTCTCAGTCACAGGGCCTTATGAATGTGCCCTGTATCAAAACGTGTTACGATAGTTGATTTCGCAATTTGTGGCACACATCGACGGTAGAATCATTCCCCAATTCCCCATGTGTCTCTGCTCCGTTTATATACACTGCGAGCCATTAAAATCGCTACACCACGAAGATGACGTCCTACAGACGCGAAATTTAACCGACAGGAAGAAGATGCTGTGATATGCGAATGATTAGCTTTTCAGAGCATTCACACAAGGTTGGCGCCGGTGGTGTCACCTACAACATGCTGACATGAGGAAAGTTTCCAACCGATTTCTCATACACAAACAGCAGTTGACCGGCGTTGCCTGGTGAAACGTTGTTGTGGTGCCTCGTGTATGGAGGAGAAATGCGTACCATCACGTTTCCGACTTTGATAAAGGTCGGATTGTAGCCTATCGCGATTGTGGTTTACCGTATCGCGACATTGCTGCTCGCGTTGTTCAAGATCCAATGACTGTTAGCAGAATATGCAATCGGTGGGTTCAGGAATATAATACGGAACGCCGTGCTGGTTCCCGACGGCCTCGTATCACTTGCAGCCGAGATGACAGGCATCTTATCCGCATGGCTGTAACGGATCGTGCAGCCACATCTCGATCCCTGAGTCAACAGATGGGGACGTTTGCAAGACAACAACCATCTGCACGAACAGTTCGACGACGTTTGCAGCAGCATGGACTATCAGCTCGGAGACCATGGCTGCGGTTACCCTTGACGCTGCATAACAGACAGGAGCGCCTGCGATGGTGTACTCAACTACGAGTCTGGGTACACGAATGGCAAAACGTCATTTTTTCAGATGAATCCAGGTTCTGTTTACAGCATCATGATGTCCATCCGTGTTTGGCGACATCGCGGTGAACGCACATTGGAAGCGTGTATTCGTCATCGCCATACTGGCGTATTACCCGGCGTGATGGTTGTGGTGCCATTGGTTATACGTCTCGGTCATCTCTTGTTCGCATTGACCGAATTTTGAAGAGTGGACGTTACATTTCAGATGTGTTACGACCCGTGGCTCTACCCTTCATTCTATCCCTGCGGAACCCTACATTTCAGCAGGATAATGCACGACCGCGTGTTGCAGGTCCTGTACGGGCCTTTCTGGATACTGAAAATGTTCGACTGCTGCCCTGGCCAGCACATTCTCCAGATCTCTCACCAATTGAAAACGTCTGGTCAATGGTGGCCGAGCAACTGGCTCGGCGCAATATTCCAGTCACTACTCTTGTGAACTGTGGTATCGTGTTGAAGCTGCATGGGCAGCTGCACCTGTACACGCCATGCAAGCTCTGTTTGACTCAATGCCCAGGCGTGTCAAGGCCGTTATTACGGCCAGAGGTGGTTGTCTGATTTCTCAGGACCTATGCACCCAAATTGCGTGAAAATGTAATCACATGTCAGTTCTAGTATAATGTATTTGTCCAATAAATACCCGTTTATCATCTGCATTTCTTCTTGGTGTAGCAATTTTAATGGCCAGTAGTGTACTTATGGCCTGTCCTGCAGTGTCACCAGGAATGATTCAGTAGCGCGCAGGGCGGCTGACATAAAGTTGTGCCTCATCAGTGTATACGACACTCCCCTTGCACTGGCAAGATCGGTGTCAATCTCTGTTTGTGCTAGAGGAACTGTTCACGGTGATGTCGTCGTTAGAGATACGCAAGTCCGTCAAATGTCGCAGCTGATCTCAAGTCCACTAACCTGCTTCCTTCTAACCTGATTCTTTCAGCTGAGTTCCCTTTCGCTGCAGTGGAAGCGCCGGTCGTGTGCTAGTCAGATCTAGATGCAGAAGTACTGCTACAGTGGTGAACTGTGAAGCGAATCCTCTACTCTCTACTGCTGATTTTGGCAGTAAACAATGTACGACAATGTAAAAAGAGGATACCATATAATTATCCAGTAGCGTCGTCACAGCGCACTTTAAACTTCGTTTGTTACACATTAATACCTCATTATGCAGCTGTGGGGAGATAACACGGAAGACACTTGTCATGCACATACGCAACCTCACTATAACGGACCTCGAATACGCAAATATAAACACTAAGATTAATTAACGAGAGCCACATAAGTTCTGTTAATCCCTGAGCCCATGGATATCAATTCGACTTTTAATGTAAGAAATTCAAAAAATTATGCAAGGAGCAGTCTGCTGCTCATGGCCCCTTCTCCGTTACTAACTTACCAGCTCTGACCTCCAAGCTGCGACACAAGCTAGGAACCTGCTGCCTTGTCTTTTGGCCGATCAGCGACCAAGAAATTTGTTTCTCTATATAAACGCACGAGAGCGGCAATTCACACGTTGCGATTGATAATGGAAACAAGACGAAAGAAAAATCCAGACATGTTCATAGAATTTGTCGACCTGGAGAAAGCGCTTGACTATGTAAAATGGTGCAAGATGTTCGAAATTCTGAGAAAAATAGGAGTAAGCTATACGGAGAGACGGGTAATATACTATATTTATACACTCCTGGAAATTGAAATAAGAACACCGTGAATTCATTGTCCCAGGAAGAGGAAACTTTATTGACACATTCCTGGGGTCAGATACATCACATGATCACACTGACAGAACCACAGGCACATAGACACAGGCAACAGAGCATGCACAATGTCGGCACTAGTACAGTGTATATCCACCTTTCGCAGCAATGCAGGCTGCTATTCTCCCATGGAGACGATCGTAGAGATGCTGGATGTAGTCCTGTGGAACGGCTTGCCATGCCATTTCCACCTGGCGCCTCAGTTGGACCAGCGTTCGTGCTGGACGTGCAGACCGCGTGAGACGACGCTTCATCCAGTCCCAAACATGCTCAATGGGGGACAGATCCGGAGATCTTGCTGGCCAGGGTAGTTGACTTACACCTTCTAGAGCACGTTGGGTGGCACGGGATACATGCGGACGTGCATTGTCCTGTTGGAACAGCAAGTTCCCTTGCCGGTCTAGGAATGATAGAACGATGGGTTCGATGACGGTTTGGTTCAAAATGGCTCTGAGCACTATGGGACTTAACATGTATGGTCATCAGTCCCCTAGAACTTAGAACTACTTAAACCTAACTAACCTAAGGACAGCACACAACACCCAGCCATCACGAGGCAGAGAAAATCCCTGACCCCGCCGGGAATCGAACCCGGGAACCCGGGCGTGGGAAGCGAGAACGCTAACGCACGACCACGAGATGCGGGCGATGACGGTTTGGATGTACCGTGCACTATTCAGTGTCCCCTCGACGATCACCAGTGGTGTACGGCCAGTGTAGGAGATCGCTCCCCACACCATGATGCCGGGTGTTGACCCTGTGTGCCTCGGTCGTATGCAGTCCTGATTGTGACGCTCACCTGCACGGCGCCAAACACGCATACGACCATCATTGGCACCAAGGCAGAAGCGACTCTCATCGCTGAAGACGACACGTCTCCATTCGTCCCTCCATTCACGCCTGTCGCGACACCACTGGAGGCGGGCTGCACGATGTTGGGGCGTGAGCGGAAGACGGCCTAACGGTGTGCGGGACCGTAGCCCAGCTTCATGGAGACGGTTGCGAATGGTCCTCGCCGATACCCCAGGAGCAACAGTGTCCCTAATTTGCTGGGAAGTGGCGGTGCGGTCCCCTACGGCACTGCGTAGGATCCTACGGTCTTGGCGTGCATCCGTGCGTCGCTGCGGTCCGGTCCCAGGTCGACGGGCACGTGCACCTTCCGCCGACCACTGGCGACAACATCGATGTACTGTGGAGACCTCACGCCCCACGTGTTGAGCAATTCGGCGGTACGTCCACCCGGCCTCCCGCATGCCCACTACACGCCCTTGCTCAAAGTCCGTCAACTGCACATACGGTTCACGTCCACGCTGTCACGGCATGCTACCAGTGTTAAAGACTGCGATGGAGCTCCGTATGCCACGGCAAACTGGCTGACACTGACGGCGGCGGTGCACAAATGCTGCGCAGCTAGCGCCATTCGACGGCCAACACCGCGGTTCCTGGTGTGTCCGCTGTGCCGTGCGTGTGATCATTGCTTGTACAGCCCTCTCGCAGTGTCCGGAACAAGTATGGTGGGTCTGACACACCGGTGTCAATGTGTTTTTTTTTTCCATTTCCAGGAGTGTAAGAACCAAGAGGGCATTATAAGAGTAGACGACAAATAACTAAGTACCTGGATGAAAAAGAATGTAACACAGGGATGTAGTCTTTCGCCCATACTGTTCAATGTATATATATATTAAGGACTATGGGACCAAACTGCTGAGGTCATCGGTCCCTAGGCTTACGCACTACTTAATATAACAAACTAACTTACGCTAAGGACAACTCACAAACCCATGCCCGAGGGAGGACTGGAACCTCCGACAGGGAGAGCCGCACGAACCGTAGCAAGATGCCACAGACCGCACGGCTACCCCGCGCGGCAATGGAAGAACAAATGACAGAAAAACAACAATGGTTCTGGAGTGGAATTAAAATTCGAGGTGAAAGCATATCAGTGATACGATTCGCTGATGAAATTGTTGTCCTGAGTGAAAGTGAAGAAAAATTACAGGATCTGCTGAATGGAAGGAACAGTCTAATGAGTTCAAAATATGGACTGAGAGTAAATCAACGAAAGACAAAAGTAATGAAAAGTAGCAGAAATGACAACAGCGAGAAACGTAAAATCGAGCTTGGTGGTCACGAGTAGATGAAGTTCGGAAATTCTACTGCCAAGGTAGAGCAAGGAGAACATCAAAAGTGGACTATAACTGGCAAAAAGGTCATTCCTGGCCAACAGAAGTGTACTATTATCGAACAAACGTCTTAATTTGAGGAAGACGTTGCTGAGAATGTACGTTTAGAGCACAGAATTGCATGGTAGTGCAACATAGCCTTGTGGGAAAACCGGAACAGAAGAGAATTGAAGCATCTGATACGTGGTGCTATAGACAAATGTTGAAAATTAGATGGACTGATAAGGTAAGGAATGAGGGGGTTCTGTACAGAACCGCAGGGGAAAGGAATATGTGGAAAACGCCGACCAAGAGGAGGGACAGGTTTATAGGACATCGGTTAAGACATCAGGGAATGACTTCGATGATAATAGAGGGATCGTGAAGGGCCGCTTCAAACCAATCAGAAGACTGATGACTCACACACGAGGTGCGACAATAAGGTAATGAGACTGATTTTCTTTGCAAGATGTGGCAACCCTGCAGGCTTGCGTAGGCACAATATCTTTGACCTTGGTCTATAAGCTGCTTCTAGTCCAAGCGGCACATCGATGCAACAGCTCAGTCGTGAGTTGTGCTGTAATAAGTTAACACATTTTTGTGTCTCTCGTCGCGGAAATGGAACCGCATAATATTGCGCAACGGTATGCCATTTCTTTTTGCGTTAAATTGAGTGAAAACGCGACGACAACGTACGGCAAGCTTCAGAAGGCTTTTGGAGAGGAGGTTATGTCAAGAGCTCAAGTTTTTCGTTGGCATAAAATGTTTAGTGAAGGCAGAACGAATAATGAAGTCAAAAGTGCTATGCATGCTTGTTGCTTTTTTGATTCCAAGGGAATTGTTCATAAGGAGTGGGTGCCTCCTGGACAAACAGTTAACCAATATTACTACAAAGAAATTTTAGAAAGACTTCGTTAAAGAGTTCTTCGTGTCCATGCCAACATTGCTGATAATTGGATTCTGCATCAAGATAATGCACCATCCCGTACTGCTCTGTCACTACAGCATCTTTTAACCTCAAAACAAATTTCAATACTACCACAGCCACCTTATTCACCAGATATCGCTCTGTGTGGCTCTTTCTACTTCCCAGAATCAAAACGTCGCTCAAGGGACACCATTTTCAAACAACACAAGATGTCCAAAAAGCTGTAACGAGAGTCTTGGACGATATTACGGAAGATGAGTCCCAGAAATGTTACCATCAATGGCAGAAGCGCTGGAGAAAGTGTGTGCAATCAGAAGGAGCAACTTTTTTTTCCACATCAGTCTGATTACTTTATTGTCGCACCTCGTATATATATATAGCTGACTAACGCTTCCAGTAGCGTTCTCCTACACCAGACTGGCACCGTGTTGCACAGCATTACGAAACAGTAGGTGCCCATTATTTGACATAAACGCTACAATCCAGCAGTGAATAAGTCGAAGAGCGATTAGTGTTATGAATTCATGAAGAAGATGGCATCATTCACGTTCTCTGACTGGATGTGTGCGCTTGCTCGTAGAAAATTGCTGGAGCGAGCATCGTCTGGAAGCTCGCCCTGAGCAGTCAACTGTGACCTGGCAGCTGCGGCAGAGTTTTTGAGTTTTAAATGCATGCAAATGAGCTCCGAGGTCCAAAAGCGGGCGCTGCCTGCTGGCTGTGGTCGGAGGGTGGGGTGCGTATTGGCTTAACCTGTCAGAGAAGGCGAGTAACAGCCCGCACAGCCGTCGTCGAGCTTCCCAGCGGGTGCCCTTTTGCGAGAAGCATTTATTTAATTTTCACAGTAATGAGAAGCGGGCAAACCCTTCTGGGCACTCCACATCGTAAAGAAAGCAACGGCTACGTGAAGCAACAATCTACATAATGGGACGACTCTGTACCACAGTTGTTAAGAACTGGTTTTTCACCGCTTAGGCGTGTCTTTTTGTCACCGCCCAAGAGAGTCGCTTTACTCACACCGTCATATGCGAGTATAACGAATGTGCATACACAGATAGCATTCAGACCCATCATGATAGGATGGATGGATGGATTGAAAACTGTCGGCGCTTGACAATGTAATCATCAGCGCTCTTTCTCGAGATTGTGGTATGGTGTATGAGTATTCTTGTTGAAAAGAAAAACAGTGGCCATAAACCATAGTCACAGCCATAAAAATTTCACTTACAATATACAGTATAGCCATTCATACTGTCATCATACATTAATACACTCCTGGAAATGGAAAAAAGAACACATTGACACCGGTGTGTCAGACCCACCATACTTGCTCCGGACACTGCGAGAGGGCTGTACAAGCAATGATCACACGCACGGCACAGCGGACACACCAGGAACCGCGGTGTTGGCCGTCGAATGGCGCTAGCTGCGCAGCATTTGTGCACCGCCGCCGTCAGTGTCAGCCAGTTTGCCGTGGCATACGGAGCTCCATCGCAGTCTTTAACACTGGTAGCATGCCGCGACAGCGTGGACGTGAACCGTATGTGCAGTTGACGGACTTTGAGCGAGGGCGTATAGTGGGCATGCGGGAGGCCGGGTGGACGTACCGCCGAATTGCTCAACACGTGGGGCGTGAGGTCTCCACAGTACATCGATGTTGTCGCCAGTGGTCGGCGGAAGGTGCACGTGCCCGTCGACCTGGGACCGGACCGCAGCGACGCACGGATGCACGCCAAGACCGCAGGATCCTACGCAGTGCCGTAGGGGACCGCACCGCCACTTCCCAGCAAATTAGGGACACTGTTGCTCCTGGGGTATCGGCGAGGACCATTCGCAACCGTCTCCATGAAGCTGGGCTACGGTCCCGCACACCGTTAGGCCGTCTTCCGCTCACGCCCCAACATCGTGCAGCCCGCCTCCAGTGGTGTCGCGACAGGCGTGAATGGAGGGACGAATGGAGACGTGTCGTCTTCAGCGATGAGAGTCGCTTCTGCCTTGGTGCCAATGATGGTCGTATGCGTGTTTGGCGCCGTGCAGGTGAGCGCCACAATCAGGACTGCATACGACCGAGGCACACAGGGCCAACACCCGGCATCATGGTGTGGGGAGCGATCTCCTACACTGGCCGTACACCACTGGTGATCGTCGAGGGGACACTGAATAGTGCACGGTACATCCAAACCGTCATCGAACCCATCGTTCTACCATTCCTAGACCGGCAAGGGAACTTGCTGTTCCAACAGGACAATGCACGTCTGCATGTATCCCGTGCCACCCAACGTGCTCTAGAAGGTGTAAGTCAACTACCCTGGCCAGCAAGATCTCCGGATCTGTCCCCCATTGAGCATGTTTGGGACTGGATGAAGCGTCGTCTCACGCGGTCTGCACGTCCAGCACGAACGCTGGTCCAACTGAGGCGCCAGGTGGAAATGGCATGGCAAGCCGTTCCACAGGACTACATCCAGCATCTCTACGATCGTCTCCATGGGAGAATAGCAGCCTGCATTGCTGCGAAAGGTGGATATACACTGTACTAGTGCCGACATTGTGCATGCTCTGTTGCCTGTGTCTATGTGCCTGTGGTTCTGTCAGTGTGATCATGTGATGTATCTGACCCCAGGAATGTGTCAATAAAGTTTCCCCTTCCTGGGACAATGAATTCACGGTGTTCTTATTTCAATTTCCAGGAGTGTAGTACTAATAAAACAGCGGATGGCATTAAGGTGGCCGATTGATCGTAGAACTGATAGAATAAGCCAACCGCCAAAAGACACATTAGAATCTTTGGCCAGCTAAATTGGGCAGGAAACATGACGCCACAAAAGAAAAACCAAGGGCTTCCCTCCTTACAGCATACAAAACACTTACAGTGGGTCTTCATGCCTCAAAAGATAAGCATTGCAAGAGGTGACTACTGCGAGGGCGTAAGCAGAGATGGTTCTGTGTCAGGAGGCACTCTACCAGTTCGCTCCTTGCCAGCTTTCCTCCTGATGATGGTAGTGACCTATGGTCACCGGAAGGCACAGTGAAAGAAGATTCAGAATTTGTTGTTTATTTATATAAAAATGTAGGTAGTTTCTTGACTAGTAGTTGTTATCTTCTAGGGAATCGCGTCGTAAGCGGCCTCTAGCCCTCTCAAGGCCCGTTTTACTGGCTATACAAGGTTGGCAGGCAACAGCACGCATCATTGGATAGTATCCGATGCGAAGACGAGTAAACAACACTTCGTTCTTTGAGATCGAAAGTAAGAGGAGTTCGTTGTTGGCCACTTCCAGTCACTGCCTTTCCCACTACAGTCTTTGGGGCAAAAGAAATATTCGTATGTCATTGTTGGCTCGGGGACGACGAGGTGTGGGTTTAGATGCCCATTCGGAAAAGCTTTCCTTCCGCCACACTCAGTCGCCCTTCCCTTTACCGTGTGTGGGAGTTGTGCCTCACAGTGCGCATGCACTTGAGAGAGCAATATGCTGCCCAGCGAGCGTCGCAAATGCCGTTCGCAAGAAAACCAAACTTGAGGGTCTCGCCAGAGCGTTGAATGTGCCTTGTTGCTCGCCAGCGCGTACACGGCCATAACCATGAGCCAGATCTGTTCTAAATGTAAACACACCTTTGTGCTTACAGACGAACACACACACACACACACACACACAAAATAACAGAAGGAGACTCGTGCCGAATGGTATACGAGTAACATACATACATTTCTCGCTACTGAAAGTGCAACATCATTAATACGGCATCCCAGAGTCATCAAATTGATTCTTGGTTAGGAAAATTATTAGCATTTAAACGCAACCGCACAAGAAAGGTACGAGTGACTGTTCCTATATTTTGTGTGAGGAAGGGTTGTGCAGTGGATTTACCGTTCAGAAAGAGCGTCAGAAAGTTGTTTGCTTGTGAAAGGATAGAGATATTCCTCTTGTAATTCGACAGCAGCCTACTAAGACTGCGATTATCGTTCTCTGTTTTGCATTGCTACCACACTTAGCCACGAGTTAACTGATTAGTTATTCAAAGGCTTTATGCAATATGAGACACGACAACAAATGTTTATTAAATGTTTTGAACGTCATTTTTGTTCTATTGTTGTATTAGAACAGCCTCAGATTAATTTCATGTTCCTTGCTAGAAGTATATACCGCATTTGAAGACGAACGTCTCTGTAATGAGAATTCACGAATCATATTACTTCCGTGTTATAATTTACGGCATTGGAAGACAAACAATAAAGCAATCCAGGGTTGCTGATATTTATTTATGGGCGAAAGCATAATTCTCAGCCTAACTTTTCGTTTTCCATAGCTGGAGACTTTAACGCTTCAGGAAGCTGTTATAGACTCAAAACAAGGTCAGAAACCGAACTGTTAATACGTAGCCAAGCAACGGTCGATTCGTGACGTCATCAGACCGTTGACTAAGATCGCGGCGTCGAATGCTATGAACTTGTGGTGAGGAAGAGTTGGTGCTGTTTCTTTTACTTAGCACTAGGACTCACAACTTGTCTAATTTCTTTCTTTCTTCTTTTCTGATAAATATGTTTTTGTGCTTTGGAATTTCCGTGGTCTCTCTATACATCCTAACTAGATCTTGCTAAAACCACAGTGTCAGAGGAACGAATTTGGTGGCTTTTCGGTCCTAGTGCGTAACCAGCTACTGTTGATTTATCCATCTTTCCCAGGCGACAATAGCTCTTATGTTCCTTGAGGCGGACCGTAATGTTTCTCTTTGTAGTCTTTACGTATACTTGGCCACAAGTGCATGGAATTTTATATACTCCTGCTGTGGCAAGCTCGGGCAGAAACTGTTTACAGTGTTCAAATATTCGCACACATTTCTTGATGGTTTAACCACCATATCAATACCGTGTTTTCTGAGTATTTTGCTGATGTTATCCGTGACAGTTTTAACAAGTGGAAGGAAAACTTTCCCTTTAGTTTATTCTTTTTCATTAGAAACTCTCTACGTTTTAGGGTGTGGCACCCTACTCATCTCTTTGTCAGAACAGCCGTTTCTTCTGAAGGACGTCCTTAAATGATCGAGCTCGTCCTCCCAGCACTGTCGTTCACGGATACCCTGGGGTACTAATGTTTTGATCAATCCCCTTTTCTGTTTGGGATGATGACTGGAAATTTTGTGAATGGGTTTTCTGTAAATTTTATACCCTGAAATTCTGTCAGGTTTTCTAATTACCAGAACATCCAAAAATGAAATTTGGCCGTCCTTCTGTTTTTCCATAGAAAACTTTATATTAGAATTTTTGTTAGAAAACTTAAAAATTCAGAGGGCTCCTTTTCCCCGTGATATACACTCCTGGAAATGGAAAAAAGAACACATTGACACCGGTGTGTCAGACCCACCATACTTGCTCCGGACACTGCGAGAGGGCTGTACAAGCAATGATCACACGCATGGCACAGCGGATACACCACGAACCGCGGTGTTGGCCGTCGAATGGCGCTAGCTGCGCAGTATTTGTGCACCGCCGCCGTCAGTGTCAGCCAGTTTGCCGTGGCATACGGAGCTCCATCGCAGTCTTTAACACTGGTAGCATGCCGCGACAGCGTGGACGTGAACCGTATGTGCAATTGACGGACTTTGAGCGAGGGCGTATAGTGGGCATGCGGGAGGCCAGGTGGACGTACCGCCGAATTGCTCAACACGTGGGGCGTGAGGTCTCCACAGTACATCGATGTTGTCGCCAGTGGTCGGCGGAAGGTGCACGTGCCCGTCGACCTGGGACCGGACCGCAGCGACGCACGGATGCACGCCAAGACCGTAGGATCCTACGCAGTGCCGTAGGGGACCGCACCGCCACTTCCCAGCAAATTAGGGACACTGTTGCTCCTGGGGTATCGGCGAGGACCATTCGCAACCGTCTCCATGAAGCTGGGCTACGGTCCCGCACACCGTTAGGCCGTCTTCCGCTCACGCCCCAACATCGTGCAGCCCGCCTCCAGTGGTGTCGCGACAGGCGTGAATGGAGGGACGAATGGAGACGTGTCGTCTTCAGCGATGAGAGTCGCTTCTGCCTTGGTGCCAATGATGGTCGTATGCGTGTTTGGCGCCGTGCAGGTGAGCGCCACAATCAGGACTGCATACGACCGAGGCACACAGGGCCAACACCCTGCATCATGGTGTGGGGAGCGATCTCCTACACTGGCCGTACACCACTGGTGATCGTCGAGGGGACACTGAATAGTGCACGGTACATCCAAACCATCATCGAACCCATCGTTCTACCATTCCTAGACCGGCAAGGGAACTTGCTGTTCCAACAGGACAATGCATGTCCGCATGTATCCCGTGCCACCCAACGTGCTCTAGAAGGTGTAAGTCAACTACCCTGGCCAGCAAGATCTCCGGATCTGTCCCCCATTGAGCATGTTTGGGACTGGATGAAGCGTCGTCTCACGCGGTCTGCACGTCCAGCACGAACGCTGGTCCAACTGAGGCGCCAGGTGGAAATGGCATGGCAAGCTGTTCCACAGGACTACATCCAGCATCTCTACGATCGTCTCCATGGGAGAATAGCAGCCTGCATTGCTGCAAAAGGTGGATATACACTGTACTAGTGCCGACATTGTGCATGCTCTGTTGCCTGTGTCTATGTGCCTGTGGTTCTGTCAGTGTGATCATGTGATGTATCTGACCCCAGGAATGTGTCAATAAAGTTTCCCCTTCCTGGGACAATGAATTCACAGTGTTCTTATTTCAATTTCCAGGAGTGTATAACGAAAGTATTACCCACGAACCGAAACCAGCATGAGGATTTCTTCTTCATTGTCTGAAGGGCTACTTCTTCACTTTTTTCCATATAAAAATTCGCTACAACTGCGATGAGATGGTTCCCCATAGCCACACCATCAGATTGTTCATTGAATTGATTGTCCCACTGAAAGTAAATTAATGTGAGACAATCTAGTAAATCTACCATATTCTTTGTGAAAACACTTTCCAACTGTGACACCACCTCAATAAGAGGAACCATAGTAAACAGTGATACAACATTAAAACTGGCCATTATGTCACTTGGAGTCAGCCTGAAGGACTTTAATTTTTCGGTAAAATGACCACAGTCATTAATATAAATATCGGTTTTTCCCATAAGTGGCTGTTGGAGAGTGGTTAAGTGAATGGCAATCCTGTAAGTCGGACAACAAATGGCGCAAATAATCGGTCTCAATGTAATGCGCTGCTTGCGAATGTTTGGGAAACCATACGACCTCGACGGCAATGCTTCGGAATTCATCAGACCTTACTTGTCAATGGGAGAAATCGAAGAGACCTTCATTAACTTATTGGTCATCCCGAGAAAAAGAACTCTCTGAATTTCTAAATTCTCTGAAAAATATTAATATAGCATTCACTATGGAGAAATAGAAGGACGGCCAAATTTCATTTTGGGATGTATAGGTAATTAGAAAACCTGACGAAACTTTGTGGCATAAAGAAAGTCCACTCACATGGATAGATAGCTTCACCAAAGTTCCAGGCGTCAGTAGACCGAGCTAAAAGAATTCGTGAACTACAATATTTGGAGGATGAACTCGATCATTTAATGTTTATAGAACGATCATTTAATGTTTATAGGCTGCTTGGTTTACCCTGGAATTTCAAGTTTACTGCGGCGGCAGTGAGAATTTGGATCCAGGAGGGAGGCGTGCCAGGGTAATCCGTGCAGCGTGTGTGAACCCGCTGCGCCAAGGTGGCTAACGCACCTACCTACTATGCGGGAGACCCAGCTTCGATTCCCGGACTTGGTACAAATTCACTCGCCACTTCAGTCTATATACATAATACCACGTCTTTATGAGACCACTAAAGTCTCTGTGGCACTTCGATCATTTAAGAACGGTCTTCAGAAGAAATGGTCAATTTGACAAAGACGTCAATAGAGCGCTACATCCTAAAAAGTCTAGAGTTTCTAGTGAAAAAGAATCAACCAAAGGGAATGTTTTCCTTACACCTGTATAAACGACACAGCTCGTATCAGCAAAGTACTCTGGAAACGTGGTATCAATAACGGTGTTTGAACCAACAAGGAAGGTGCGACAACATTTGAAAACTGCGAAGGACCTACGCCCGCCGCTTTCCACAGCAGGGGTATATTAAGTCCTTTGCACTTACGGCCAGGTATGTGTACAAACTACAAAAAGAAGCATAAAGACCCGCATTAAGGTACAAAAGACCAATTGTCGCCTGGGCAAGACGGATAAATCAACAGTAGTAGATCATGAACTAGGGCCGGGTAACCGCACAATTCGTTTATCTGGCACTGTGGTTTTAGCAAGATCTGGTAATCACCACGCTAAGGTGTACAAAGAGGCCATAGAAATTCAAAATCACAAGAATAGTTTCAACAGAGAAGAAGATGGATCGAAATTAGACAAGTAATGGGCCCTAGTGCTAAGTAAAACAAACAGCGCCAACTCTTCCCCACTGTAGGCTCCATAACGCGCGTCTGCACGACTCCGCGTTCTTTGGCAACTGTCTGATAACGTCACGAGCCGACCGTTGTGTGGATACAACCAGCTCGGCTTGTTGAGCTTGTTTTGAGCCTGTATTGGCATTCTGCGTCCTTAAAGCCTCTGATGAAGTTTTCAGCAGTGAAAAGCAAAACGTTAGGCAGAAATCTTGTTGTGAAGCTTCTACCAGTTTGTCCAATGTAGAAGCTTGGACATGAGTTGCAAGTGAGCTTGTACACACTTGACTTTTGATAGTTTTGTATAGTGGTTTTGGTGCTGTGTATGATTTCATTTTGTACTTTGTTGTTGGTGAAGAAACTTATTTTTATGTTGTATGTCTCGAAGAGGTTGGCAATTTGGTGAGAAACAATTAGGTTAATAAGGAATAAATTACTGAAACATGGGACAATGGGTAGAGCTGAAATCTATGAACTCATAGAGATCCTGGAACTCATATTGTCACACAACTACTTCCTATTCAACAACAAGTTTTACATTCAGGAAGATGGACTGGAAAAGGGTAGTAGTCTTGCAGGCTTGCTAGCAGACATATATATCAATAACCTTGAAAATAACTTTTTCAGGTCCCAAACCCAACTAAAAGATAAGCTGCTTTATTACAAACGCTATGTTGATGACACACTCATTCTGTTCAATGGAGCAACAGAAGAAATAGATAATCTAGCCAAAGAACTTAATAAAATACACAATAAAATCCAGTTCACAGTAGAACATGAAACACCAGAAGGCATTACCTATCTTGATCTAACAATCTCAAATAAAAATCAGAAGCATAAATTTCAAATTTTCAGAAAGCCAACAACTGTAAGTAGGCTGTTTATGTTTTCTTTATGTAAGTAGGCTGTTTATGTTTTCTTATTGGCAAAGTTACGTAGCGCTCTATATGAAAATCACTGGCTGTGCTGTGTGCAGTCTGTGGCTAGTTTGTATTGTTGTCTGCCATTGTAGTGTTGGGCAGCTGGATGTGAACAGCGTGTAGCGTTGCGCAGTTGGAGGTGAGCCACCAGCAGTGGTGGATGTGAGGAGAGAGATGGCGGAGTTTTGTAATTTGTCATGAACTGATATATATATTATGACTATTAAGGTAAATACATTGTTTGTTCTCCATTAAAATCTTTCATTTGCTAACTATCCCTATCAGTTTCTTTTGCAGGGATCTTTGATAGTTAGATTGCGTTGCGCTAAAAGAATATTGTGTCAGTTTAACCACAGTCGTGTACAATTGTTCCTAAGGGGACATTGTGTCAGTTTAAGCACAGTCATGTATAATTTGTTCTAAGGGGACGTTTCATATGTCGACCCTTAGCCTAGGATGCCTCACTGGAATCTTCTGATTTTTTCTTGTAGATTGTGTAATTAGTGTAGCTTTTGTTTATTGCTAGCGCGTAATTATAGAGAGAATTTCCTTGGTAGTTGTGGTTTTTCATTGTTGCACAGTAAAACAGTTGTGGCATGCATGTAGATTTGCACCAAGTATTTCGCAGCTGCAATTTACCAGATATTATTTTCAGTTCTATGTTAATGTGTTCTCTTATTTTTGCTCTTCAAATTGTGCTTTTCTGTGTTATCGTGTGAAATATTGTGACAATAATGGCGTGTGAAAAACGTAACACTAGGCTCCAAAGTAAACTGAGAAATGACAGTGAAGACGAAAGTAGTGTGTTAGCACCACCATGTAATGAATTAACTAATGTTCAACATAGTAATTTGGTAACTGTGCATAGGGAAATGGAGCGGGCGGCAAACAATGGCGTAGGCAGTGAAACAATTAGTGAACAGGGAAGCATTATCGATCGATCGGTCGGAACAGCTCGCCTCAGGAATCCGAAATGACAGGACACAATCTTGCAAATACTGTAGATTCAGGTTTTGCGTCCTCACCCTTTTCTTAAATAAGTCAAGACACATTTTCTGCTATTCAAACTGCGAATATTGACGGTTCAAATGCGTTGCCGAATAGCACTGAGGAACATGTTTCAGACACCAGTGCACTGTTATTACAGTTAATGCAACAAATGGGACAAAGGCTACAAAAGTTAGACGCAACGCTTGAACAAAATCAGAAACAAATGGAACAAAATCAGAGACAAACACAGCAAAAGCTTCAACAGTTAGACACAATGGAACAACACCAGAGACAAACACAGCAATAGTTAGACGCAATGGAACAAAATCTTCAAACCACGCTTGAACAAACACGTGAAGATTTAACTACTGAGTTACATAACATTGAATCGAAATGTCAAAAAGTCTGTAATGACGTAAAAACACAAATTTGTGAGCATTGTCAACCTATTTTTTCGCGGCATGAAAATGCATTACAGCAGCCATAAAAGAACTCCAAACCATGAACTCCAAATCATGAGACCTTGTGGGCTAAAATTGACTCATTTGCATCTACCGATTCGGTTACACAACTTTCAAAAACTCAGGAAAACTTAAAGGACACAGTAGATTCGATTTCAACACAAATGGACACTCTGAAACTTGGTTCAGAAAAACACACTGAGGAAATGTGTTCACTATCGGAGAAAGTAGCCGAACTTTCGGATCAGGTCACTAACTTATCTACAAAGGTAGATGATGATCTGAATGACACAAGACCCGTTGCCTTCACTGACACAAAAGAGTATGAACAAATAAGAAAATTCAAACAAAATCAAAATCAAATCAATACACAGTACAAAAGAGAAATCCGGGAGGTACAAGATCAGTTGACGCAGGTGATACAAGAATTACATATTTCAGAAGACACTCACGCTCCAACACGGAGAGAGGAACTTAGAAATACGGAAAAGCCACAAAATAATAACATAGGGCATTTCGGTAATTATGAAAGAAATTGGCAAGGCGCATTGGATTTTGAGATGGAACCGCCGAAACGAAGTAACTTTGAGCAATATGCTACTCGCCGACACGATGATTTTGACTATAAGCTGTTCATTACTACACGTAAATTCAAAACGTCTAAGAATTCTGCCAACGACATTCATCCACAAACGTGGCTCCATCAATTCTCTCATTGTTTTCCTCCCAACTGGTCATTAGAACACAGATTAGAATTTATGTGTGGCTACTTGGAGAATGAACCAGCTGTAAGAATGCGATCGGTCACTCACGATTGTCACAGTGAAGGAGAATTTTATCATGCCTTCCTCTCAGCATATTGGTCTCAAGCTACACCAGACCGAGTAAAACATGGCATCATAATGATGAAACGTTTCGAACAATCTGAATTTTCCAGTCTTATGAAATATTTTGAAGACATGTTGCATAAGAATCAGTATCTTTCAAACCCATACAGCCCGTCAGAACTCATCCGCATTTGCTTACTCAAATTACCTGAACATGTACGGCATATTATTTTGGCAGGACGTTGCAAAGACGACATTGAAGCTTTTCAGGGACTCTTACAAGAATTAGAAATCGACACAGACAGTCGCGGGATGCAAAAACAGGAAAACAATCACTACAGGTCACATCCGTCACAATTCTGTGATGACAGAAACAATAACTGGACACGACAATTCTATTCTTACAACGTAAATCGTGACCAAAACAGACACCACCCATATGACAACCACTGGCAGAGTAATAATTACAGGGAAAGATCACCTTTCTGTAGTAATGAATGTGACAGAGACAACCATAGAAACAGACAATATGGGATCCAAAATAATTATTATCAAGGGAGACAGAATAACTTCAGACGCAACAGTCCAGCGCGCAGTTACGATTCAGGGAGAATTCTCCACCACTTAACCGACAAGAAAGAAGCTACAGGAACTACCGACATGACAACAGACGATATGATCGTAACGACAGACCTGAACTGCATCAGAACTGGCGGGATTTAAACAGAGCAGAGCCCTATCGGCAAGGCGAATTTGTAGAAGTTAGGTCTCCAAATCCCAGTAACGGCGCGCGCCAACAAAGAAACAGACAATGACTCGCACCGCAGGCAGCCACCTGCACCCACTGGCTCAGGGAAAAATAACATTGACGCTAACCTTGAGCAAAATTCCAGTATTCTTTATGGACGAATACCGCATGATAATTGCATTCAAGTTGAAACTCTGCGTACTGGGAAGAGAAAAGGTTTACACCACATTTCACATGTAAAAACGTTTATTGAATGATAATCTGCTTTTTAACTTTGTCTTTGCCATAAAACGTTTCACTTCACGTTACTAGTATGCTTTAGAAACTGTTACCATGCAACAATGTTTGAAGTTAAATATCCAGTCAAGAAATAAGAGAACTTATTTAAACAGAAATTACGAATGCATTGTTATTGCGAACAGACGACACAGTGTAATTGTGTGTGTACATTCTTGCTTGTTAGTTGCACGATTAGAACATTTACCAGTACTGCTAATGAGATTTTAATGCAACATTTTGGTTTACTGGAAAATACATTTGGGATTTAAAATACACTCCTGGAAATTGAAATAAGAACACCGTGAATTCATTGTCCCAGGAAGGGAAACTTTATTGACACATTCCTGGGGCCAGATACATCACATGATCACACTGACAGAACCACAGGCACATAGACACAGGCAACAGAGCATGCACAATGTCGGCACTAGTACAGTGTATATCCACCTTTCGCAGCAATGCAGGCTGCTATTCTCCCAAGGAGACGATCGTACAGATGCTGGATGTAGTCCTGTGGAATGGCTTGCCATGCCATTTCCACCTGGCGCCTCAGTTGGACCAGCGTTCGTGCTGGACGTGCAGACCGCGTGAGACGACGCTTCATCCAGTCCCAAACATGCTCAATGGGGGACAGATCCGGAGATCTTACTGGCCAGGGTAGTTGACTTACACCTTCTAGAGCACGTTGGGTGGCACGGGATACATGCGGACGTGCATTGTCCTGTTGGAACAGCAAGTTCCCTTGCCGGTCTAGGAATGGTAGAACGATGGGTTCGATGACGGTTTGGATGTACCGTGCACTATTCAGTGTCCCCTCGACGATCACCAGTGGTGTACGGCCAGTGTAGGAGATCGCTCCCCACACCATGATGCCGGGTGTTGGCCCTGTGTGCCTCGGTCGTATGCAGTCCTGATTGTAGCGCTCACCTGCACGGCGCCAAACACGCATACGACCATCATTGGCACCAAGGCAGAAGCGACTCTCATCGCTGAAGACGACACGTCTCCATTCGTCCCTCCATTCACGCCTGTCGCGACACCACTGGAGGCAGGCTGCACGATGTTGGGGCGTGAGCGGAAGATGGCCTAACGGTGTGCAGGACCGTAGCCCAGCTTCATGGAGACGGTTGCGAATGGTCCTCGCCGATACCCCAGGAGCAACAGTGTCCCTAATTTGCTGGGAAGTGGCGGTTCGGTCCCCTACGGCACTGCGTAGGATCCTACGGTCTTGGCGTGCATCCGTGCGTCGCTGCGGTCCGGTCCCAGGTCGACGGGCATGTGCACCTTCCGCCGACCACTGGCGACAACATCGATGTACTGTGGAGACCTCACGCCCCACGTGTTGAGCAATTCGGCGGTACGTCCACCCGGCCTCCCGCATGCCCACTATACGCCCTCGCTCAAAGTCCGTCAACTGCACATACGGTTCACATCCATGCTGTCGCGGCATGCTACCAGTGTTAAAGACTGCGATGGAGCTCCGTTTGCCATGGCAAACTGGCTGACACTGACGACGGCGGTGCACAAATGCTGCGCAGCTCGCGCCATTCGACGGCCAACACCGCGGTTCCTGGTGTGTCCGCTGTGCCGTGCATGTGATCATTGCTTGTACAGCCCTCTCACAGTGTCCGGAGCAAGTATGGTGGGTCTGACACACCGGTGTCAATGTGTTCTTTTTTCCATTTCCAGGAGTGTACTTTCTGTGAGATTAAAGATGACTTAGTATTTGGTTTCTTTGACAGCTACACGGTTATATTACGACACTACTAATGTGTGACATAATCTACATTGTTGCTTTTGCGGTGTATCTGTTTTATATCTGCACAGTTTTTCTGAATTCTTCTGGAAAGCAAAACATGTTTTGTTAGTAACTTTTGTGGTATAGCTACAAGGAGACAGCCTTTTCCATAGCACAACAATACGTTACAGCACAGTAATTTCTTCATCACAACAATAAGCGTAATAACTAAGAAATCTACACGCAAAGCATTTCACTTTTGTTTATCATGAGGTAAGTACATTGGCTTCTGCTGAACTTAGCTTTTGGAGGACGATAACTACGACACTCCCACAGAGATTATCTTACAGCAAGACGCACATTTAGCGCTGCAGGACATGTATTTCAGTGATCAATTTTGTACTTAAAACATTTATTTTTAAAGATTTTTGAATTACAAAGAAAGTTTTCCGTGATACATTTCATTCCATTGCTGTAATCTGTAACACCTGAGGGTATAATTACATTAAGCCTCAGGGGGGTACATGCTTACTTTGTGTACCATGTGTTTGGCAAGCACAAGGATCCCTAGTTAATATGGTATTTGCTTATACAACTTTACACATCGGTACCATATTTCTCTAATACATAAATTACACAGCTATCTGATCATTTAACTGAGAGAGACAAACTTTTTTATTACGTCAGTGACAGATGTTTGCGTGATTACACCGTTGGATAACTTCACACTTACGAAATTGTATTTTGTCTGTACTTTGTGAACTGTTCATATTTTTTTGGTGCCATTGTGATACTATGAGAGCTTTGAATGATGTATTTGGTAAGGGAGAATGATTTTAAAGTACGTTTGAGGTAGATGACACTACTGAAATGAGCAGAGAATTTCTTTAGGTTTTGAAATTATTGGAGGAAGCTACGACGATTTTGAGATTTGACTAAGGTGTTATGATGTTATTTTTACGACGACGATGTGTATTATGCTGTTGAGGTATGTTTATGTCAATAAGATGATGCTACCATATATGAGGAATGTGATTACGTGTTTATATGTATATGAATAATGAATAGAAGTTAGGGACTCTTGACTTGTGAAAAAGGATGTTGGAAACCAAGAATCGTACTTGAAGAGTTATGAAATGTGTGTAAATGCGTGACACTGTTATATTCATAAGATTTTGTTTCTACACATTTGCAACGCAAATTCTTGACCTGTGAAATTTTTATATGAGACTGTCACTGTAGCGGAAACTGCTGTCGTAAATATTTCCGTAAGAAAGTTAAGTGACCACCTGCACGTGCGTCGTCAGCACACAGCTGTGTCAGACACCTGGAGAACAAGCCATTAGGGTGTGCCTTTCCTGAAGCACAGGTAGCAAAAAAAAAAAAAAGAAAAAATGGAGGCCATTATCCTCGCTATTGACATTTCCTTGTTGAAAGCATACTGTGGAGCTCGTAATTTATGATATTTATTGAAATGCCTAATGAACTGACGAGAAATATTTTTACATCTGCACACCTGATTATGACAAGCGTCTTTCTACGAGAGTTGAGAGAAATTCTACTAACTTATGAAATGTCACATGACTATTGAATGATATTTTTATGCTTAGCTTTTCGTAGTTGCTTATTTCATTTGATATCTGGTTTCCAGCTGTGTTGCAGCATTAGTTTTATAAAATAAACTTAGATGCATTTGCTAATGTGAACACTTTCTGTCAACAGATCTATTAAATAATTATTTTATGATCCACATTCTTCGAAAAAGGAGCTTTTGGAGTGGCAAGAACAATAAGAAGGGACTAATAACAGTAACTGCATATATAATTTTCTTTTCGAGTACTTGGTAATTTTTTGTAGAATTAGTTTTTGTGGTGCACCACTTTAATTACATAGACATTAAGATGTGAATAGACATTTCCCTTTTCTGTATTGTTGTTTTTACTGTAATATTTTTTTCTGCTTGAGCTATGTCATGTTTAGGTATAAGTTGCTGCTGTTTGCCAGGCATAGTGTTATTGAATTTGACTTTGTATTATTCTGTTAAGCCAGTTTTACTAATGATTTATTTTTATTGTTTGCTGCACATTGCCTTAGATTAGTTGTAATATTACAATTGCTTTGCTAATTTCTTAATGCTGCTTGCTTCACAAATCTGCGTTTTTTTTTCATTGCTGTTTATATTAATTGTTTTATGTGATGCTGCATTGCCTCGTCCCTTGGTATATATATCTGAGCACAGTAGATTTAAGTTAGCTTAACAGGGGTAGACTATATAAGAAACTAACTATGATGACTTGGAAGAAATGTATTGAGAAGCTATATGAAAATGGTTTGGGCAAAAAAAAGGGATATTGTACAGTGGAGAAAAACTATTTTTGACAGAGGATGAGAACAGAATACAGAAGGCAGGCTTAGATAGGACTTTTGGGAATAATGATGAATGAAGGGAGATCTCCAAGAAGCAAAGAAAGTTTTGTTTGCAAAATACTGCAACGAAACAAACCCTGTCCTTTCCTTTTGTGTTATCCCACTATGTGTTTGGGTACCCGTGTGTAATTATGTTCTTCCTGTCGTTATATGTTTATCTGATAAGACTAATGTTGTAGAATTTTTCTAATACTCAGCTACATTCACTATGATGAGGAATACTGTTATCCTCAAATATACTTTGCATTAATAATATGTTATTTACCTTGTAAATATGCTTAGACATTATTTATTCTGTTTTGTTTTACTGCTCATGTGTAAAGTTGATGTTTCGAAAGTTATTCTGATCTTTTATGTATGTACTTATAATTCCTGTAACACTGATGTATATGTTATTTCGATTCTTTTGTAAAGCTTGTACTACGAATCTTATCTGTATTGTTATGTTCTTTAATGATGTATTTTGTACCTTTGTTATTGTATTCTCATGTTATAAAATCGTAATTGACACCAGTTTATCAAACTAAGTAACTTGTAAGCATTCATTTCACTGCACACATTTCTGTTGGTCATACTATATGGACAATATGTGAGAAGTTGGGACTGTTAGTGTTTGCACGTGTGTTACTAATTCAGCAAGGGACTGGATAACAGCATTGCTGGTTCTCAGGACAATTCCAAAAACTTCGTGAGTGCACAAGTGGTGGTTTATGGACTTGCTATCTTCTCTGCAAGACTCTTCAATGGTGATTGTGCACCTGCACAGTCGCAACAGATGGCTGCTGACCATCTCTACCAGGACTACAGTGGGCCTGTCCACACTTTCTATAAGGACTGCAGTCGGTCTGCACCTCCGGTGGGCCACCAATAACATAATCTCTACCAGGACTGTAGTGGGTCTGCTCTATGATGACCTACCTACCAATATTCATCAACTTCGACTGACTCTGCTGTGGGTTTGCTCTGTTGTGGCCCATTACCTGTCAGCATGTCAAGAGTCAGCACTGTCTTTCAGTTGGAAGGACAACACTACTTCTTCAAGACTGCATGGAAATCCACTACTTCCGTGTGCATTGTCTTTTACTGCTCAGACTTTGAAAAAAAAAACCACTGAAATTTTACTGTGATGAACAATCTGGACTGTCTTTATGGACTGTGAGAAAATTTTAGCTTTTGACCAACATTGTATAAATAAGTGTGTGCATTTGATTTCTTTGTTATTGTAATTATGAAAAATTTTTTCAAATCTGTATTGGCCACTGCCCAAAAAATATTTTGTAAAAAACTATGTAAGTAGGCTGTTTATGTTTTCTTTATGTAAGTAGGCTGTTTATGTTTTCTTATTGGCAAAGTTACGTAGCGCTCTATATGAAAATCACTGGCTGTGCTGTGTGCAGTCTGTGGCTAGTTTGCATTGTTGTCTGCCATTGTAGTGTTGGGCAGCTGGATGTGAACAGCGCGTAGCGTTGCGCAGTTGGAGGTGAGCCGCCAGCAGTGGTGGATGTGAGGAGAGAGATGGCGGAGTTTTGTAATTTGTCATGAACTGATATATATATTATGACTATTAAGGTAAATACATTGTTTGTTCTCCATTAAAATCTTTCATTTGCTAACTATCCCTATCAGTAGTTAGTGCCTTCCGTAGTTTGAATCTTTTATTTAGCTGGCAGTAGTGGCGCTCGCCGTATTGCAGTAGTTCGAGTAACGAAGATTTTTGTGAGGTAAGTGATTTCTGAAAGGTGTAGTTTAATGTTACTCAGGGCCATTCTTTTGCAGGGATCTTTGATAGTCAGACGGCGTTGCGCTAAACAAATATTGTGTCAGTTTAACCACAGTCGTGTACAATTGTTCCTAAGGGGACATTGTGTTAGTTTAAGCACAGTCATGTATAATTTATTCTAAGGGGACGTTTCACAACCACCAATGTTACCATACACAAATCCTCTTGCCATCCAGACCAACATAAAAAATCATTCTTCAGAACAATGGTTAATCACATGCTTAAAATCCCAATGGACACAAATGAAAGACAAAAAGAAACAGAAATTATTAAATCAATTACCTCCACCAAAGGGTACAACCCTGCAATAATAGATAAACTAATCCATACAGCAAAACTAAATCAACCAACTGCTGAGCAACCACCCGCAAACAAGAAAACCACATTTGTTAGCCTTCCTTTCCTAGGGAAGATTTCTCACCAAATTGCCAACCTCTTCAAGACATACAACATAAAAATAAGTTTCTTCACCAACAACAAAGTACAAAATGAAATCATACACAGCACCAAAACCACTATACTAAAATATCAAAAGTCAGGTGTGTACAAGCTCACTTGCAACTCATGTCCAAGCTTCTACATTGGACAAACTGGTAGAAGCTTCACAACAAGATTTAAAGAACGCATGGATGCACTCCATCTTAACAACCTGAACAAGTCCTGCTTTGCCTCACATCTTGCCCAACACAATCATTCTGCAAACAACATAGAACAGAATCTCTGAATACTACATTTTGCCAACAAAGGCACAATACTTGACCTTCTTGAAGAAATTGAAATACTTATCTACACAAATACAGCACCTGACTACCTACTCAATGATCAAACTGAACTGAGAAACAAATTTTTCCTTCAGAACTTTGAACATCTACTAGTTCAAAACAAGTAACCACCCAACGAACCTTACACCAGCTCCCCAACCCCCCCCCCTCCCAATGACCCACCCCCCCTCTCCTTACATCCCAACCATACCGGTGTCAATGTAATATACTACCACAGAATAAGACATGTACCATATCTCTAAATGTTAAAGCCCTCCATTGCTAACATAAATCAGTACTTTATACATATTAATTCTAGCTGGAACAAACAGAAGCTGCCTTTACCAATATCCCAGATCACTCTAATGTTAGAATAAAAATAAGTCAACAGTTAAAGAATTTTTGTTCATGATTTTTAAATTATTAAATGTACAGCCATTCAAACAGCTTTAATCCATTACAATCACTTTAACTCTTATACATATACCTTTAGCTAAAATAAACAGAATCTGCTCTTGATAATACTCCAGATCACGTTAAAGTAACAACAGAAATAAGCCAACAGTTCATCTGAAGATTTGTTATTAATTTAAATATACAGGTCCTAGTCATACAGACAGCTGCACCTCACTGCAGATACAATAACTCTGTATTATTGATTCCTTGGGATTCATGTTAATGCCAAACATGATAATTGCTATATATATATATATTATATATATATATATATATATATATATATATATATATATATATATATATATATATATAAAACTGCCTGTAACATACAAGTAGAAATAACATATCAGATCACCTGAAATTTGTTCTTGTAGTAATTTATTATTATTTTATCTAGTGCTCTCATGTTATCGCCATTCTGATAAAAAACTTGCCCTTATATCGACTTTAACACATGTAAAGAACAACAAATCACATCTCTGTACAAAGTAGGCTTATGCCATATTTCTCTGCAAAGATCTTTGTTATAAGCAACAGTTGTAAAGCGCATGCTGGATGCTGGTAAAGTGTCACTGTTAAAGTGTGCACTAATATAGTTCGTGTGAAAGTGTTCAGGACACCAAAATGGAGACAAACAGATACGAAAAAAGCGGCCTATACTGTCACAGTAAGTAAAAACTAAATTTACATCCATATCGACAGATAAGCTATAGTCATGGTGATACATTAAAGTGTGACCCATCTTTCTGCCATAGAACCAGCACCCAGCATTATGCTACTACCAGTAATGATGTAACTTCCCGGATCCTCCCGAAATCATCTGAAGATGAACCTGAAAGGGTTCGAAAACCGGTTAATGTAATAAATCATTTTTATTGAAAATAGTGACTGGTTGCAGTTGTGTATAACTTATTTACAGAAATTAAACACATCTTAAAATATTACAGTCTCTGCAATTTTTTTTTTTTTACTGAACAGCAAAAACAATCTCTTAGGATGTAGATGAAGATGAAATGGGAGATATGATACTGCGTGAAGAGTTTGACAGAGCACTGAAAGACCTAAGTCGAAACAAGGCCCCGGGAGTAGACAACATTCCATTAGAACTACTGACTGCCTTGGGAGAGCCAGGTCTGACAAAACTGTACCATCTGGAGAGCAAGATGTATGAGACAAGCCAAATACCCTCAGACTTCATGAAGAATATAATAATTCCAATCCCAAAGAAATCAGGTGTTGACAGATGTGAAAATTACCGAACAATCAGTTTAATAAGTCACGGCTGCAAAATACTAACGCGAATTCTTTACAGACAAATGGAAAAACTGGTAGAAGCCGACCTCAGGGAAGATCAGTTTGGATTCCGTAGAAATGTTGGAACACGTGAGGCAATACTGACCCTACGAATTAGATTAGAAAAAAGATTCAGGAAAGGCAAACCTACGTTTCTAGCATTTGTAGACTTAGAGAAAGCTTTTGACAACGTTGACTAAAATACTCTTTTTCAAATTCTTATGGTGGCAGGGGTAAAATACAGAGAGCGAAAGGCTAATTACAATTTGTACAGAAACCAGATGGCAGTTACAAGAGTCGAGCGACATGAAAGGGAAGCAGTGGTTGGGAAGGGAGTTAGACAGGGTTGTAGCCCAACAGTCTGTATATTGAGAAAGCAGTAAAGGAAACACAAGAAAAATTCGGAGTAGGTATTAAAATCCACGGAGAACAAATAAAAACTTTGAGGTTCGCCGATGACACTGTAATTCTGACAGAAACTGCAAAGGACTTGGAAGAACAGTTGAATGGAATGGACAGTGTCTTGAAAGGAGGATGTAAGGTGAACATCAACAAAAACGAGGATAATGGAATGTAGTCGAATTAAGTCGGGTGATGATGAGGGAATTAGATTAGGAAATGAGACACTTATAGTAGTAAATGAGAGTTGCTATTTGGGGAGCAAAATAACTGATGATGGTCGAAGTAGAGAGGATATAAAATGTAGACTGGCAATGGCAAGGAAAGCGTTTCTGAAGAAGAGAAATTTGTTAACATCGAGTATAGATTTAAGTGTCAGGAAGTCGTTTCGGAAAGTATTTTTGTGGAATGTAGCCATGTATGGAAGTGAAACGTGGACGATAAATAGTTTAGACAAGAAGAGAATAGAAGCTTTCGAAATGTGGTGCTACAGAAGAATGCTGAATATTAGATGGGTAGATCACATAACTAATGAGGAGGTATTGAATAGAATTGGGGAGAAGAGGAGATTGTGGCACAACTTGACAAGAAGAAGGGACCGGTTGGTAGGACATGTTCTGAGGCATCAAGGGATCACCAATTTAGTATTGGAGGGCAGCGTGGAGGGTAAAAATCGTAGAGGGAGACAAAGAGAAGAATACACTAAAGAGATTCAGGAGGATGTAGGTTGCAGTAGGTACTGGGAGATGAAGAAGCTTGCACAGGATAGAGTAGCATCGAGAGCTGCATCAAACCAGTCTCAGGACTGAAGACTATAACAACAACAACAATAAGTTCTCAATTTTATTTTACGCTTTTGGATTCGAGTGTTAGTTGCTAAACGCCTATTGCGAGGAGCGTTTATTGAAAAATGGGGAATTTTCCGTGGGGCATCGTGGAATATTCCCGCTTCAGCTCCTGTAGTTTCTTGAAGTTCCGGTACGTGGCGGCGCTGTACGAAACCTTCAAAGAGGCTTCCGTAACAAAGGCGCGTTCCAAGTGGAGAGTTGTTATTGAGTTTCTTTCGACTGAAAACCAGAGCATCGCAGACATTCATAGACGCTTACAAAACGTTGCGGAGACGTGGCAGTGAACAAAAGCACGGTGAGTCGTTGGGTGAGCCATCTGCCATCATCGCAAGAAGTCGCTCAACCTCGTCTGGGGTCGGCTGCTCACATCTTTGACTCCAGCTACATTGCAACGTGCGGAGACACTTATTCGGGATATCGACGGATCACGCTCAACATCTCGTTGCCCAATTGGACGTCTCTTATGGTAATGCTGACAAAGCCGTCCAACAGTTGGGGTAATCAAAGGATATGTATTCGCTGGGTTCCTCGACGCCTAACGGAAGACAATAAAGAGCGGAACTATTTGAGCGCTACAAGGGTGATCGTGACAATTTTTTGGCGATGATCGTCACAGGCGATGAAACATCGGTTCATCACTTCAAACCGGAAACAAAACAGCAGTCCATGGTGTGGTGCCACACCACCTCTACTCCGGAGAAAAAGTTCAAAGGCGCACCCTTAGCCGGTAAAGTCGTGGCGATGGACTTCTGGGAACCTGCAAGGGTCATTCTGTTTTATGTCCACCTTCATTGTGTAACGATCAACTCTGAAGTGTATTGTGCTACCCTCAGGAAACTGATGAAACGACTTCATTGTGTTCGTCGCCACTAAAATGCAGACGAACTTCTCCTTCTCCAGGACAAACGCAAGGCCTCACAGAAATCTGCGAACCCTAGAGGAGCTCACTGAACTTCATTCGGCTGCTCGTCCCTCATCCACTCTACAGGCCGGATGTCGCAGCTTCCGACTTCCGTCTGTTTGCCCCAATGGGGGCTGCTTTCCGTGGGAAGCAGTACGTGGATGATGGGGAGGTTATTCATGAAGCAAGACGTTGGGTCCGACCGGCAGAGTGGTACCGTGCGGGCGTACAGGCACCTCTAGTAAGGTGGCGTAAGGCCGTCTCATTGAACGGAGATTATCTGCAAAAGCAGGGTTTTGTAGCCAATAGAGTGGAAAATAATGTGGTGTATTGGAATCACGAATAAAACCAACCTGATTTCAGAAATACATGTGTTGCATTACTTATTTAAAGCCCCTCGTATTGGACAACATGCCTGAGAACCGCGCAGTCCGCACGAATATTTAATTCGTGCTGGACTTCGACGATCTCTGGCTCAAAGGGAACATGGTTCAGAAAAGGTTTTCTTTGATAATGTTGAAACGCAATTAACGTAAAACGAGTGATTATTTATTATTCCATAATAGACTGTGTTAACTAATCACACACAATAATCTACTACGTGCCATGATTATCGTCCATACTTTCACATCGTAACTTTATATTTATTCAAGATAAACAAGTACATTTTCTCTCGTTCTAATTTTACAGTTAAGCCTTGACATATTTCTGACTTAGAAAAGTTAGGTGTCTCTATCCATGAATACTACACGTAACACCCACTGTGATAAACCTTTTGCATTTTCTTTATGTTTTCGTCTTCCTTAAAGGCAAAGAGACAAGATGAAGCGGTAGCCCATCATAGAGCCTATGCCTACCGTCATGTATTTTTTGACTTTCAGTTGTTAATAAACAGAGGATTTTTTCTGGTACTGGTAGGAGCAAGGAGGGATTCGCGCTCGGCTAGTGAAAGAGTGAGAAGCACGTCAATATTTTAGCGAGTAATTGTAGACCGCCATTTTGGGGTCGCTATGAATAAGTGAGGAGTGTGGATTTTATATGTGCACCGTTCAGAAAAATACAGTATTGTTTTATTAATAGAAAGGTCGTGTGAGTTGTTATTTCAAATAGTGCAATAATTACAACCACTGAAGCCCACCTGTGTACTTTGGAAAATTACGAAGATCCGATAAGCTTAATAGGAACACGGTCAAGACTTCAAAGGTGAACGCGGCGACCAAACATAGTATTATAAAGAATGGTAAGCACAAATCTACAGCGGAGAAAGAAACTACTCCGCCCTGCAAAATAATATGAACTAATACGGACTTATTTCCAGGCACAGCTCAGCTTATTGTGCTTGTCATTCACGCCGAAAAATTAATCTCATTAATTCAATACATTTTAAGAAGCCACGCATATTATTATCATCTATTTCATTATTTTATTATACTATACCACTGCTAACGTTAGCCAAAGACGATCTTCGCACACACTCTTCAGCTATTCGCAGTTTAAACGCTGCAACAATATTTCTATTGTCACGTGCCAGAGGACCATTTTTTGTTCTGCCACTTTTGGAGGTCGATATTCTCTATCCACGACATCAACGAATAAGTGAAAGAACGTATAGAAAGGAAATAAACTTAAATCGTATCCCTTGTGAGAATACAGTCTCCACAAAATTAGCTCATATAAAATTTTGTAGTTATAAAATTTCATTAGACCCTACAGTATTAATTTGCAATTCGAAACAGGTAACTGAAACGAAGAAAATCTGCTACCACAAATCGGAGACAATATAGCTACGGTACTACAGAAGACAAAATAAAATGTTTTGCACAAAACAATTGGCCATTCTGTTTCGGTATGTAATAATGTGTGTCGAAACATACTGGCTTACCTTCTGTAATCTGCCACTGAAGGTAGCGATGACACCCGATACTTGTCCGGCATAACAAAGTTTTAAAATTTCGAAATAATTTCCACGTAGCCGATGTCGATCTTTAGATACCATAAAGTTCCTTAAACTGTTGCATTGCCGCTTTGAAGCGACAGAGACGAGATCAAAGATCGTTACCCTCAGAGACCTAATGGTATATGTCCTTTTTTATCTTCAGCTCATTCCCTGTACATAGCTTGTTACCAGGGGATTATTCATTAACTGGGGATCACGGTATGCTAAATCGCAAAGGTGATAAAAGGGAACTGTCTGTCTTCCTAACAAACGAAAACATTTCACAACAGATGGCTTTCTCAACGCCTACAACTGTCTCCATCTAATAACCGTTGACTATTTCTTATTGTATTATACTAATAAACAAATGTTAAATAAATATTATTAAAGCAGAATGAAGCTTCTGTATGTTTCCATCATGTTTTTCGTTCAGAACGACGCTACAAATAAAATATTTCTGAACAGCGTTGACAATAAACGCAGCCAATCCATTTGAAATGGGTAATGCTGACCCATGGTGAACAGCATACTTTCACAAGATTGCAACGCACGTTGAAATTATTACTGCATATCCCGGTAAGCAACAGGGTGGATACTGGGCAGTTTTTGTGCAAGACAGAAGTGGAAAAGTGTTTGTGTCACATCAATAAACGTGAAAATCGGAATAACAACAAGCAGAGTAGAAAGGCATCTGCAGCATCTAATTTTTTTCAGTGTTTTAACGATGTATTTACTGATGATTCTAAGGCGTATTACGCTAAATGAAGATGTTTGAAAGCCCGTAACGCATAAGCTTGAATGAAAATACATAAAAGTGTAGTTGGTTGCTGTATTTCTTAAAACGATATAACTCAGACCCACGGAGCTCAACAACTAGTGAATTGCGCACATTACTTTTCTTGACGATTCTCTGGATTCAATAATCACGAGAGGTACCTTTCACAATTATTACGAGGCATTCTCATATGCCCACACTTCTACACGTCTGCTATGAAACGCCTACACACAGTGGTTATTAAAACTTAATTCCATGTGTATCCGAGATTAGCCGTTCTTTTCATATATAACTCTGTGATAAATGATATCCTGCTGTGGACAATAGGGGGGAGGGAGGGTGTTGAACAAGTAATGCAACACATGTTCTTTGCGAGTTGCTTGGTTTTATCCAGAATTCCAATACACCACATTATTCCCCACCCTTTTGACTACAAACCTCTGTTTTCCAGCATAATCTCCGTTCAGTGTGTCAACCTTACGCCACCTTACTGGGAATGACTGTGTGCCCACATCGTACAACCACTGGTCGATGTCGGCACCAACGTCTTGCTGCATGAGTAATCTCTCCATCATCCGCATACTGCTTCCAGCGGGGTGCAACCTCCGTTGGGCTAAACAGACGGAAGTCGGAAGCTGCGACATCCGGGCATTTGGGTGTATGTGGGACAACAGTCCAATTAGGTTTTGTGAGTCCCTCCCGGATGCACATTTTGGTGTGAGGGCTTGCGTTGTGGTGGAGAAGAAGTTCGATTACATTTTTGTGGCGAAGTACACGCTGAAGTCCTTTCTTTAATTTCCCTTCAGAGTTGATCGTTGCACCCTGAGTGGGGTGGGGGGCGGGTAGGGGGGGGGGGGACATCAAACACAGAAACTCCTTGAGAACCCCAGAAGACCGTTACCATGACTTTACCGCTGCAGGGTGCCGCTTTGAAATATTTCTCGGAGGAGACGCGATGTGGCGCCACTCCCCGGACTGCCGTTTTGCTTCCGGTTCGAGGTGATGAACCTATGTTTCATCGCCACTGATAATACTCGAGAAAAAAATTTCCACGATCAGCCTCATAACGCGCAAACAATTCCACGCAGGTGGTCCTTCGTTTATGGCCTTCCGTTAGGCAGCAAGGAACCAAGAGTACCACAAAATTTTGAGTGCCCCAAGTGGTGGGCGAGTGTGTCAGCACTACCGACAGAGGGCCGAGCGGTTCTAGGCGCTTCAGTCTGGAACCTCGCGACCGCTACGGTCGCACATTCGAATCCTGCCACGGGCATGGATGTGTGTGATGTCCTTAGGTTGGTTAGGTTTAAGTAGTTCTGAGTTCTAGAGGACTGATGACCTCAGATGTTAAGTCCCATAGTGCTCGGAGCCATTTGAACTACCGACAGAGACGTCCAGATGAGCAGCGAGGCGTTTGACTGTGATCCGTCGATCACCTCGAATGAGAGTCTCCTCAGGTTCCAACATTACAAGAACCACAACTGTGTGCGGCTGGCCGGCAAGTAGGCGTTAGGACATGTGTGTGCGATCTTGTTGCGATGATGACAGCTGCCTAATCTTTTGCCCACTGCCAGGTCTCCGTAGACATTCTACAAATGGCTGTGAATGTCTGCGACGCTCCTATTCTCAACGAAATGAAACTCAATTACGGCTGTTTGCTTCTAAAGCACCTCCGTTACAGAAACCAATTTGAAGGCTACATATAGCGCCGTCACCAACAGGAATTTCATGAAACTATAGGAGCTGAAGCAGGAATATTCCAGGTAGTCCCGAAACAAATTGCACATTCTTTTTAACCGAAATTGGCCGAGAAAAAATTGATGAATTACTTACACTACTGACCATTAAAATTGCTACACCAAGAAGAAACGCAGATGACAAACAGGTATTCATTGGACAAATATATTATACTAGAACTGACAAGTGATTACATTTTCACGCAATTTGAGTGCATAGACCCTGAGAAATCAGTACCCAGAACAACCACCTCTGGCTATAATAACAGCCTTGATACACCTGGGCATTGAGTCAAACAGACCTTGGATGGCGTGTACACGTACAGCTGCCCATGCACTTCAACACGATACCACAGTTCATCAAGAGTAGTGACTGGCGTATTGTGACAGGCCAACTGCTCGGCCACCATTGACCAGACGTTTTCAATTGGTGAGAGATCTCGAGAATGTGCTGGCCAGCGCAGCACTCGAACATTTTCTGTATCCAGAAAGGCCCGTACAGGACCTGCAACATGCGGTCGTGCATTATCTTGCTGAAATGTAGGGTTTCGCAGGGATCGAATGAGGGGTAGAGCCACGGGTCTGAAATGTAACGTCCACCGTTCAAAGTGCCGTCAATGCGAACAAGAGGTGACGGAGACGTGTAACCAATGGCACCCCATACCATCACGCCGGTTGATACGCCAGTATGGCGATGACGAATACACGCTTCCAATGTGCGTTCATCACAATGTCGCCAAATACGGATGCGACCATCACGATGCTGTAAACAGAACCTGGATTCATCCGAAAAAATGACGTTCTGCCATTCGTGCACCCAGGTTCGTCGTTGAGTACACCATCGCAGGCGCTCCTGTCTGTGATGCAGCGTCAAGGGTAACCGCAGCCATGGTCTCAGAGCTGATAGACCATGCTGCTGCAAACGTCGTCGAACTGTCCGTGCAGATGGTTGTTGTCTTGCAAACGTCCCCATCTGTTGACCCAGGGATCGAGACGCGGCTGCACGATCCGTTACCGCCATGCGGATAAGATGCATGTCATCTCGACTGCTAGTGATACGAGGCCGTTGGGATCCAGCACGACGTTCCGTATTACCCTCCTGAACCCACCGATTCCATATTCTGCTAACAGTCATTGGATCTCGACCAACGGGAGCAGCAATGTCGCGATACGATAAACCACAATCGCGATAGGCTACAATCTGACCTTTATCAAACTCGGACACGTGATGGTACGCATTTCTCCTCCTTACACGAGTCATCACAACAACGTTTCACCAGGCAACGCCGGTCAACTGCTGTTTGTGTATGAGAAATCGGTTGGAAACTTTCCTCATGTCAGCGCGTTTCAAGTGTCGCCACCGGCGCGAACCTTGTGTGAATGCTCTGAAAAGCTAATCATTTGCTTATCACAGCATCTTCTTCCTGTCGGTTAAATTTTGCGTCTGTAGCACGTCATCTTCGTGGTGTAGCAATTGTAATGGCCAGTAGTGTAAGTGCTTCATTGAGTATCTAAAAATTTATGTGGCTGGAGCGAAAACATTCTAAAAGGTGACTATGGAGTGACATTTCAAGGAAAGCGAGGCTCTCAAAATCGTTCAGTGCATGTAGTTCCTTATACTCGTTTTTTTTTTTTATCAGGGCGAAGTGAGTGAGTAAGAACAATGATTCTGAATATATCTCGGGTTCAGCCGGGTGGTGCCGTCCAGAAGGCACGATATTTGAGGAGGCCGACATCATGCAATCTTCAGGCGTTCCTGACAACTGACATACTACAGCTATGGTGAGCTGATGTGGGACATCTGTATGTGTTGTTTTACTATAAACGTTCTCTCCTAGTGCGCCATCTGGTCTTCTGTTTTCACTTGAAAAGCACATCCAGAAATCAATGTCGATTGTTTTCTTCTATCTTCATCGTGAATTTGATGTTTTGGCACATCGAATTCTTATAGGTAATGTCGTCTGTGCGTACGTATCATCTACATATCGGAAAAAGCACTAGGGCTCGTAGACTGCCGACTCCGGGGCTTCTTCTTCCAATGCCTCCATAAGTATGTCTGCCACCACCGATAACAGCGGACAGCGCATCGCTGCTCCGTTTGTTTATTTGTCGTATTTCCCATTGAACTTCTTTAGCCTTTCTCCTCTGAGGCTCAGGAAGTCTTTCAGTGGTACCCTTGTAAAGAGAGATACCGTATCGTAGCTCGTCAGGAGGTCCTCTTGAGCTAGTCGTAATATCAGGAGATGCTGAATGAAATGCGCCTGATTCTATACGCGTTACTGGCATCTGCCCACAAAGGAACTCAGCAACATTGTCAGGTGTTTTGCTAATTTATATGCTGGTGCGCCAAAGTTGTTAACAACTGGGTGGAGCGGCATGCCTTCCTTATAGACTTTAGGCAGTCTGTAAACGCTACGTGACGCAGCTTGCGACGGGGCGATAAAATAATGAAGAAGTGTGGTTGCAGAGAGCTCACACGAATGTGCATATACAAATGTGGGTTAAAAAATGTTATTGCAACTTTTCGCTCTCACGTAAGTCTCAGGGGATGATTTCCACACTTGGTGCATTAGTTATACTGTTCCACACCCGCGCATTTGTAATAGTTTTTGAATTAATTATTCACTCAGACATGAGTACAGTTTATGCTAGGGAACAAAAATTAGGGGATTGCTAGCAAAATCAGTTTTTTCACGACACAATTCAATCATTATTTATTGGCGTTGTCCTTTTCTTTCACAAAATGAAATTAGCATTGGTGAGATGGTTTACAGTTTTACTTTAATAATAATTTGACTCCGAGCCCCCAATAGCAGTAATGTAGGCTGCTATAAACAAAAATTATTCAAATAATTCAAACAGCACCACAAGTCCCACTGTCCTCTTTGTTCTAGCAGTTTTGGCGCGAAATTACAGTTCGCCACATGTTCACTTACGACGATGTATACCTCGTAAATCGTACTCACACAAATAATCGTAGCACTTCCAGTTAACCAAATATATGCTTGCACACTTGCACTCTTAAACAATACTCTTTGTCGAAATAAATCGGCGCGAAAAAGAATTCTCAAACGACCACATGGGCCACCCTCAAGTGGGGCTTGCTCGCCACCCATTCTCCAAAGCGACTGACCAACGACTGACCGCTGGCCAAGACGGCCGCTCGCTTATATAGGCTCGGATGTCCAACCCCCTCGTTATTTAAGTACCAGTCTTACCAGTTAAGATTACAAATTTTGATACATACATCCCTCGAAAGAAATAAGTACGCCATCGGAACCGCGCTAAAAAGTACATCTTATTTACTACTTCACATTAATTTCTAGGATTATTCCTTTCGCCCGTAAATCAAGTTTTAGTTTTTGCAAAATTTCACCACTTAGCGCAAATTTGTTTGTTGACATCTGTGCTGCAAAGTTTTTACATATACACTCCTGGAAATGGAAAAAAGAACACATTGACACCGGTGTGTCAGACCCACCATACTTGCTCCGGACACTGCGAGAGGGCTGTACAAGCAATGATCACACGCACGGCACAGCGGACACACCAGGAACCGCGGTGTTGGCCGTCGAATGGCGCTAGCTGCGCAGCATTTGTGCACCGCCGCCGTCAGTGTCAGCCAGTTTGCCGTGGCATACGGAGCTCCATCGCAGTCTTTAACACTGGTAGCATGCCGCGACAGCGTGGACGTGAACCGTATGTGCAGTTGACGGACTTTGAGCGAGGGCGTATAGTGGGCATGCGGGAGGCCGGGTGGACGTACCGCCGAATTGCTCAACACGTGGGGCGTGAGGTCTCCACAGTACATCGATGTTGTCGCCAGTGGTCGGCGGAAGGTGCACGTGCCCGTCGACCTGGGACCGTACCGCAGCGACGCACGGATGCACGCCAAGACCGTAGGATCCTACGCAGTGCCGTAGGGGACCGCACCGCGACTTCCCAGCAAATTAGGGACACTGTTGCTCCTGGGGTATCGGCGAGGACCATTCGCAACCGTCTCCATGAAGCTGGGCTACGGTCCCGCACACCGTTAGGCCGTCTTCCGCTCACGCCCCAACATCGTGCAGCCCGCCTCCAGTGGTGTCGCGAAAGGCGTGAATGGAGGGACGAATGGAGACGTGTCGTCTTCAGAGATGAGAGTCGCTTCTGCCTTGGTGCCAATGATGGTCGTATGCGTGTTTGGCACCGTGCAGGTGAGCGCCACAATCAGGACTGCATACGACCGAGGCACACAGGGCCAACACCCGGCATCATGGTGTGGGGAGCGATCTCCTACACTGGCCGTACACCACTGGTGATCGTCGAGGGGACACTGAATAGTGCACGGTACATCCAAACCGTCATCGAACCCATCGTTCTACCATTCCTAGACCGGCAAGGGAACTTGCTGTTCCAACAGGACAATGCACGTCCGCATGTATCCCGTGCCACCCAACGTGCTCTAGAAGGTGTAAGTCAACTACCATGGCCAGCAAGATCTCCGGATCTGTCCCCCATTGAGCATGTTTGGGACTGGATGAAGCATCGTCTCACGCGGTCTGCACGTCCAGCACGAACGCTGGTCCAACTGAGGCGCCAGGTGGAAATGGCATGGCAAGCCGTTCCACAGGACTACATCCAGCATCTCTACGATCGTCTCCATGGGAGAATAGCAGCCTGCATTGCTGCGAAAGGTGGATATACACTGTACTAGTGCCGACATTGTGCATGCTCTGTTGCCTGTGTCTATGTGCCTGTGGTTCTGTCAGTGTGATCATGTGATGTATCTGACCCCAGGAATGTGTCAATAAAGTTTCCCCTTCCTGGGACAATGAATTCACGGTGTTCTTATTTCAATTTCCAGGAGTGTAACTGCATATGGCACCGTTTTTAGACGTAATCTATTGCGATCTACACGTTGCGCTGCTCAAAATCTTCATATCTATAATAATTAATTAATTATGGGTGATAAATGTTAATAATAATATGCAAACAATGAAAACTATTGCAAGTTGAGTGTATAGTATAAATTAACTATTTTAAAATACGTGTGATGCCACCCAAAATATTATATAGTGCCGTTCTTTACGTCATGAATTTTGTATTGAATTTTATAAACAATTTTCCCTCAGACTTTGTTTATTGCTCTTTAGGGGCTTAATTATATATGAATCTTAACATATGACTACGGCACTCGATCCGCTATGACGAGTCGTTTTTAATGAGTGCCCGCTCATCCCCGTAAATTGTTATTTACTATTTTTATTAATCTTTCAGTATTCGTGATATTAACCGATTTTGAGGTTACTATAACTTTTGCGTCTCGTGACTTGAAATAAAGATCGATCTTTTAGAAGGTGCATATTGCTGACCACAATCCACTGCCGCATCGCTCTTCAACATAAGTGACATAGTTTTCGCGTAATGCGCGAAAAACCAAACAATGCCCCAAGCTGCGAGCCACGTGGCCTCCAGGCGGCGGAGACATCCCACCGACCGTTGCAAATCTCGCGCGGGCGCAACACGCGCTTCCGCGAATCGCGCGCCATGTAGCGCTCTCGCTCTCCATAAGGCAATCCTTGCATACTAGAAATATCCATCTAGTAACGGGGGTTTGTACCGTCACAAGCTGTTCGTGGAGAAAATGTCTTCACAGCCTTCTTATCTGGGAATGTGTCTTCGAAAAGCTCGAAGATCTTCCTCTTCAGTCGGTTTGTAGGGTTATCTTCAATTCGCCTGAAGACCTCGTCCCGTAATAGGTCCTACAATTTTTCCTCGTATACTTCATGAGATAGCAGGATTGTATAATTTGTATAATTCCTTTTGTCTACTGGTATGACGACTGCTCCAGAAGTTGGGCCATTATGGAATACAGGAAGTAGCTTACAATTGGTTTACCTCTCACTTTAGCAACAGACAGCAAAAGGTCATCATTCACAGTTTCGAGAATGGTTGTCATGTGTGGTCTGAATGGGGCACTGTCAAATGAGGGAGGTTGAGGGGGTTCCCCAAGGATCAGTGTCGGGGCCACTCCTGTTCCTTATTTATATAAATATGCTCTCTTGTATAAGAGGTAACTCTAAAACATTTCTGTTTGCTGAGGGCAATAGACTCGGAAGTAAAGGATGTGCTGTGCAACATTGGCTCCGTTTTAAGCAGTGCAGTTCATAAGTTCATGGCTTGTAAAAAATAAACTAACTGTAAATCACAGTAATACTCAGTTTTTACATTTTCTAACACACAATTCAACAAAACCCGATGTTTTAATTTCACGGAATGGGCATATTATTAGTGAAACTAAACAGTTCACATTTCTAGGTATTCAGATAGACAGTAAATTGTATTGGAAAGCCTATGTTCAGGATCTTGTTTAAAGACTTAATGCTGCCATTTTACTATTCAAACTGCATCTGAAGTAAGTGATCGTTCGACACGAAAATTAGTCTAATTTTCTTGTTTTCATTCGCTTATGTCGTGTGGTATTATATTTTGGGGTAACTCTTCCCATTCACAAAGGATATTTTTGGCTCAGAAACGGGCAGTTCGGGCAATAAGTGGTGTAGGTTCACGAACCTCTTCTCAACGCCTGTTCACTAGTTTGTGTATTCAGACATTGGTCTCTCAATATATACATATATATATATTCTTTGTTGTCGTTTCTTGTTAACAGTATCAGCTTATTCCCAGGAATTAGCAGGTTTCACTCAGTTAATACTAGGCGGAAATCCAATCTGTGTTTGGATCGCACTTCCTTGACTCTTGTACAGAGAGGTGTGCAGTATACTGCTGCATCCATTTTTAATAAGCTACCACAATAATTCAAAAATCTTAACAGTAATCCACGCGGTTTCAAATCGAAAGTGAAGAGTTTCCCCATAAGTCACTCCTCCTAATTTGTCTAGGATTTCCTTGAAAAATTAAACTAATTCCTACGTTATATTGTTGATTGCGTTTACTTAAACTTATGGCTTGTCTTTTTTTGGGTTCATAAACGTTCTATTTTATCAGTTATTCCTTTTATGTTGTAATTTCATATACTGACACATTCCATGACCTTGGAGATTTGTTCCTCAATTTGGTCCTACAGAACTAGACGTGTAAATTAAAATTTAAAAAAATAAATAAACTATCTCGGATCCGCTTAAATGCTTTCCTCTCTCCCTTGAAGCTGACTGGCTTCATTGGAACAGCCCTAGTAAATGTACAGCATATTTCAGGCCGTATTTCATCTGCAGTGTCACGCAGAAGTTCAAGAGCAACCTGTTCCACTGGGCCAATAACTTTCACTGTTGACAGGATCGTCGACGTCAGTGCCAAAATTTAGCCTCTTTCCCAGTATAGATAAGGTGGTATTGTCGATCTTTTGTCTGTACAGGAGAAATAGTTCTCCGAAGCTCTTCTTGCATAGCTTTGTCGCAAGGTATACATATTCAGCAGTTTGTCTGCATTTAGCCTACAGTCACGCTCTGTTGGCTTGAGACCAGCTAACTGCATCTGTCTACTCCCACGACTCTGGGGGCAGTATCGGCGGCAACTGCATGTAGAGAGGCAGGAGTAATCCTGAGGTCTCTTCGAGTCTGCATCAAATGAACCGAATCTTGCGCTAACCAGGACCAGGCTCTTTTGGTGGTCCAGTTGGTGGCTGGAGCTCTGATGTGATGTACTATGGAAACATAGCACGGAGTGTGTGTTTCGCCCACTAGCCGAGAAGGAACCCTTATTGGGGTCAGTAAACGGTCTGTCTACTGCATTCCCTTCCAGTGCGGCAAACTCCGATGTGACCAACAGAGCTCATTGTTTAAGGTGACTGCTGTCTTGAGCAACTCTGGCGAGGAGACCCAACCGGCCAGTTCCAGGGATGGAAATGTACTCGGTGTGACTCACAGAAACAGCGTTTGCCTTTCTAATGTCTGTTCACCCATATCATTTTGCTCGTCTGGTTTTTCCTCTCGGTTTCTCCCACATTAAATCTGGCGGCTCAGTCGTAAACCACAACATCACTACTGTGAAAATTTGTATGTAAATGAGGAAGGGGATCTCGAAAACACCATTGTATGGCAATGAAAAGTGGACCTTTGTAAATTGGGATGAAAAGAAACTGGATGCATATGATACGTGATGCTATCGAAGAACGTTAAAAATTAAATGGATTGTTAGAGTGCAAAATGAAGGGTTACCGTAAAGGACAAGCAAGGAAAGAAGTCTATGGAAGGCTCTAACCAGAGAAGAGCGACATCAGTTACAGCGTACCTGAATATTTAAGAGGGCACTGGAAGAAGAACAAGACGGGAAAATTGTATGTAAAAACATCTACCGCGAAATATCTAGAAGTAACTATCCAAAAAGACACTAAGTGTAAAAACCACATAAAACAAACAGAACGAATAGTATGCCAGACTGAGATTCATAGGAAAAAGTGTAAGGAAATGTAACTCATCCACGAACGAAGTGGTTTAGATGCTTGTTCGACTGATTCTGGCGTGTTGTTCATAAGTATGGCATTCTTACGAGTAAGGACTGATAGAAGCGATAGAGAAGATCAAACGAAGAGCGGCACGTTTCGTCACGGGATCATTTAGCCGGCACGTGACCTTTACCGAGATGCTCGACAAACTACATTGGCAGACGTTACAGGAGAGGCGTTGTGAACCACTGAGGGACTAACCATTTAAATTTCGAGAGAGCACTTTCCGGGAAGAGTCGGACAACATATTCCCCCCACCCACACACATGTCACGTAATGACCACGACGAGGAAATTCGAGAAATTAGAGTTTACGCAGAGGTTTACTGACAATCATTCTTCCCACGCACAATTCGCAAATGGGACAAGGTAGGGAGGATCAGTTAGTGTTACCAAAGGTACCCTTCGCCACCCACCATTAAGTGACAAATATAGGTGCAGAAGATTAGAACAAGCAACAGTTTAGTTAGAGAGACTGTTGGTTGCTGTAATTAAGAAGAGATAAGAAGAAAGGAGAAGATGGGAAGAGAAGGAATAGCGATTTTTAACACAAGATACTCTCACATTAATGCTAAATTTCTTGAGAAGAAAAAAGCTGTTTCATGAGCGTTGCGTACAGTGTTCATCACATTTAACTCAACGTCTCCTTCTCCCTCTCCTTTTCGTTAGACTTCTCGTAGTACATTTTGACTTTGTAATATAGTTGTTATAAATTTATAATTCACTCTTATATACAGGATGACCCACTCAAACCTCCCTGATTTCAAGGACCCAGGAGAGAAAAACCACAGAAGGTACGACAGTGAAAAATGCACCACATTGTAGAGCATCTCAAAGAATTTATATTCCAGCGTCAGAAGTGCCAAGTATCGTCGCCTGAGTGCAGCATGGTCGCATGAAGTGAAAATGGCGACTCCACAGCAGCGCTCGCAAGCAGTAGTGCGGTTTGCAGAAACGAAATCGCCTATTACCGTGCAAAGAAATTATTATCATGTGTATGAATGTGATCCACCTGATGTGAAAACAATTAAGGAATGGTATAGGAAGTTTCTGGTAACAGGAAGTGTTCTGAAACATTCTGGCGATGCACATTACGGAGTTACAGAAGAGACAGTGGAGGACATCAGACAAAAGTTTCTCAGAAGCCCACGTAAGTCAATTCGTCAAGCATCTAGGCAACTTGATGTGCTTCGATCAACATCGCATCGTGTAGTTCACCAGTGTCTTCGCATGTGTGCTGACGCTGAATTACAAACCACGACGGCAACAACTTGCTGCGGATATACTGCAGTGTATTGATATGGATGCCAGCTTCCTATAAATATGTTTATTCCCAGATGAGGCAACCTTTTATCTATCAGGAAGGGTTAATAGGCATAATGTTCGTGTTTGGGGTTTGCAAAATCCGCTCGTTGTCATTGTACATGTTCGTGATAGCCCTAAACTAAACATCTGGTGCAGGCTAATCCACGACAGGATTGTTGGACCGTTCTTCTTTGCGGAACAAACAGTGAATGGGTCAGTGTATCTGGACATGTTGGAGCAGTTTGTGTACCCTCACATACAGGACTTGCAGCCCATCATTTTTCAACAAGATCGAGCTCCGCTGAATTGGTCAACGGCTGTTCACAAGTTCTGGATAGGAAATTTCCCAGTCGTTAGATCGGACACGAAGGGTCCATTGCCTGGACACAACGTTCACCCGACATTACGCCACTTGATTTCTTCATGTGGGGATTCCTGAAGGACAGCTTGTATGTGACCAAAGTGGACGATATTCCTACATTGCGACATCGTATCATTAATGCGATTGCAACTGTAACAGAGGAAATGTTACAGAGAACTTGGCAAGAAACTGAATATAGACTTGATATTCTTCGTGTTACAAATGGTCCACATGTACAAATGTATTGATGATAAATAAATAAATTCTTTGAGATGCTCTACAATGTGGTGCATTTTTCACTGTCGCATCTACGGTGGCCTTTTTTTCCTGGGTCTTTGAAATCAGGGACGTTTGAGTGGAACACCCTGTATTACTACCAACTGTTGTGTAAGGGTACGTCTTTCAAAGCTGTGGAAGCTGCCCTGTTACAGGAGTTGGCTAGGAGGTCTTTACCTGGTCTGAGCAAGTAAACAAATTATTTACTTGATTGAAGTAAATAGCCTGGCGAATCTAGTGGTCTCAAGCGTGAAGCTGAAACTGAAGACGGACAGAAACTGCTGAGCGACATACAAGTCCACCAGAACATAACTCTGAAGGTAGCAATCCAGGGAACACATAAAAGGGTCTGGCTACGAAGGAAAACTAAGAAAAAAGTTAGAGCGTGATCCTAAGCGATCAGTTCGCTTATATTAATAACAATCATATAAGTGAATTTTAACTTGTTCACAGCGCAATCTGCAACCCAGATCTTAAGGAGATCTTAACATTCAAGTACGTGAAGGAACAAAATTGGCACAGACCGCTACCTAAACCGAGTGCAGCTGCATTTAAAGCTCCAAAAATTCGACATAAGGATGGTTGGTTGGTTTGTGTGGGGAGGGAACCAGACATCGAGGTCATCGGTCCCATTGGATTAGGGAAGGGTGGGAATAGAAATCGGCCGTGCCCTTGTAAAGGAATCATCCCGGGATTTGCCTAAAGCGATTTAGGTTCAAAATGGTTCAAATGGCTCTGAGCACTATGGGACTCAACTGCTGTGGTCATCAGTCCCCTAGAACGTAGAATTACTTAAACCTAACTAACCTAAAGACATTACACACACCCATGCCCGAGGCAGGATTCGAACCTGCGACCGTAGCACCAGCGCGGTTCCGGACTGGAGCGCGTAGAACCGCACGGCCACCGCGGCCGGCAGCGATTTAGAAAAATCACGGAAAACCTAAATCATGATGGCCGGTAGCGGGTTCGAACCATCGTCCTCCAGAATGCGGGTCCAAAATGCTAACCACTGCGCCACCTCGCTCCCTTACAAAAGGATGTCAGTAACTTCTAAATTTGATACTTGCAGTAGCCAACCACAGCCGTTACCAAAAGAATCTGACATTTGCAACCACAAGATTGGAAACCACCCAAACACTAGTTTATCGATACCGCACAAAACCCAATTCCTTTAGAAATTCTGAAAAAGACCACTGGTAGAATTAAGGTTGTGAGCAGATGGTAAATCTCAACACAAAGCACTCAGAACATGAAATATTAACAAATCAGGAAAATATGCGTGATACGTTCCTGGCAACTAGAAAGGAAGTTTATGTATTAATTTCATAATCAAAAAGGCAACATGAGAACAGTCGACTCCGTTCAATTGAAAAAGCCTCATACAAACCAACATTATGGCTTTTTGTAAAATATTTAAAACAATCTTTGCTTCCAGAAGAAAAATGGACAGCTTGGACTTAATAAAAAAACTGCAGAAGATTTTTCAGGTACTTTAAAAGAGTTCTAGATTGTTCTGAACCCACAGCAACATTTCACCATAAATTCCTCCACAAACCATTTCAGATTCATAGGCACCAAATAAAGAGAAATAGTACAGAAATTAAAATATTACAAGCAGTTGGTGAAGTGAGAATTACTTCAGGACTCCTGAAATTATCTGGCTCAAAAAAACCTTATAACAAATAACACTGATCATGCAAAACTGAGTAAATTCCGGGCGACTGGAAAACTATATTGATACACCTACTAATTCAGAAGGAGGGACGCAGAACTAATGTTAATAATTGGAGATCTTCCTTATGCCTGCCATACACAAAATTCTATCTTAGTGTCTGGGATGAAAATTTTCCCAATTTCAAGCAGGTTTCAGAATAAATACAACCCGCCCGATTTTTAAAAAAATCTAATGACTCAATGAACCGTACGTCTCTCTCCCAAATTCTGAAGCAATAAGGCCAGGACCACAAACTCACACCACTTATTAGTGAAACATCACATCACAGAAAATCTAAGGTAAAATTCAGAGGTAAATTTCGATGTTTTGGAATTAATACATGAGTAAGATAACGTGGCGGACTTTCTCCATTACTTTTAGAAAAAGTGATGCAGGAATGGTGAAAACTAAAATCGGAGCTTAGGGTTGACAAACCAGTCAAATTAGGGATATAAAATGTTAGAATACACTGCTCAGATTCTGTAGATTACCTATTGACTCTGTCAGGAGAGTCAAATAGCACAAAAAATGAAAAAATGAAGTCCCATGCTTCTTGACAGAGCGTAGGAGAACGATGCGGTAGACCCGCACCGCCGTACTAAGCAAGGTCCTGGTAGAGATGGTTTGCCTTTGCCTTCCTCCGACCCTAATGAGGATGAAGACGACATAACACCACCCAGTCATTTCGGGGCAGGTGAAAATCTCTTACCCCGCCGGGAATCGAACCCGGGACCCCGTGGTCGGGAAGCGACAACGCTACCGCGAGACCACGAGCTGCGGACAAATAGCACAAAAACAAACTCTCAAACAAAAAGCACGAACAGTAGGTCTCTAAATATCATCTGAAAAAATAAAATAGATGTCTACCAACAGTGCGGTACCAAAATTCTAAAAACTAAATACGTGAAAATGGAGAGAGTTTCTTAGTCCAGGTACATAGGCGAAACCATTTTGGCCCCTAGCCTTGAAAAAACTGGTTACGAACCTTGTTGTCACGAAATGGAAACACGTTTAAAAAAGAGATGTCTGGAACAAAATATGCATCTCAATATACACGCAATTAAGACATTACAACGCAGTCATCAAACCAGATTGTCTTTATAGGTCTGTAAAACCTATTTTAAATGGAAATAGAGACGCCACTGAAGAAATTGAAAAGAGAGTATGAAAAGTAATCAGAATAACTGTAGGTACAACCTATACTGAAAAAAAACATAAAGACTAAGAGCGATTACGGAACACCAGCGGAAAATAGCTCCTGACGGAGCACAAGAAAGACGAATATGTTCCTCTTTAAAAGACTCTTGCAGATAAGTGGGAAAACAACGGCCTAAATCCTCATTCGTTAACAACAATTTTGGCATGCAAACATATTCAAACGCTTTCAACACATAACATTCTAAATCCCCAGAATGTATTTAAGCCTTCACACTCAACGTCTACTTTTCACTGCCAGTGCCTATATACGTCTCCCTCTCAGTATCTCTTTATTTCCTCCCGTTGATTTACTGTAAATCCCACTGCCATTGTCTCCTCTCTCACCTACACTGTCTCCCTTTGCTCTTCTTTCCCACAGTCACTGTCTCCATCACACCTCGGCAGCTCAAAAATTAAGGAGGGTCTAACTTACACTGAGGTGACAAAAGTCGTGGGATAGCAACATGCACGTATAGAGACTGCGGTAGTATCGCGTACACAAGGGAGAAAAGGGCAGTGCATTGGCGGCGGTGTCATTTGTACTCAAGTGATTCTTGTGGAAAGGTTTCCGACCTGTTTATGGCCGCACGACGGGAATTAACAGACTTTGAACGCGGAATGGCAGTCGGAGCTAGAAGCAAGGGACACTTCATTTCGGACAGCGTTAGGTAATGTGGTGTCACCGCCAGACACCACACTTGCTAGGTGGTAGCCTTTAAATCGGCCGCGGTCCGCTAGTATACGACGGACCCGCGTGTCGCCACTGTCAGTGATTGCAGACCGAGCGCCGTCACACGACAGGTCTAGAGACACTTCTAGCACTCGCCCCAGTTAAACAGCCGACTTGGCCAGAGATGGATCACTGACAAATACGCTCTCATTTGCAGAGGCGATAGTTAGCATAGCCTTCAGCTACGTCATTTGCTACGACCTAGCAAGGCGCCATTACCAGTTTATATTGAGATTGTTATTAATACCTCACGCCAGCCTGCGTGAGCTTAAACGCGTGCCTTTCGGCTTCCTCCAAACTCCGTGAATTGGCTCCTGCCAATTCACAACAGGTAATTCGATATTCCTGGATTCACATTGTCAAGAGTATGCCGAAAATACCAAATTTCAGGCATCACCTCTCTCCACGAACAACGCAGTTGCCGACTGTCTTCACTTAACGATCGAGATCAGTGGTGTTTGCGTCGAGTTGTCAGTGTCACGATATAAGCAACACTGCGTGAAATAACTGTAGAAGTCAATGTGGGACGTGCGACGAACGTATCCGTTAGGACAATTTCGCGAAATTTGGTGTTAATGGGCTACGGTAGCAGACGACCGGCGTAGGTGCCTTTGCTAACAGCACGACATCGCCATTTGCTCCTCTTCTGGGCTCGTGACCACAGCGGATGGACCCTAGTCGATTCGAAAATAGTGGCCTGATCAGGTGTGTCGCGATTTCAGTTGGTAAAAGCTGACGGTAGGGTTCGAGTGTGCTGCACACGCCGCGAAGCCATTGACGCAAGTTGTCAACAAGTCACTGTGCAAGCGGGTGGTGGCTCCACAACGGTGTGGGCTGTGTTTACATGGTATGGACTGCGTCCTGTTGTTATGTTCGGCAACTTGGAGACCATCTGCAGCCATTCACGCGCTTCATGCTCCCAAACAATGATGAAATTTCTGTGGATGAAATTACGCCATGTCATCGGGTCGCAACTGTTCGTGATTGGTTTGAAGAACATTCTGCACAATTCAAGCGAATGATATGGCCACCCATATTTCCCGACATGAATCCCTTCGAATATGGCTTAATCTAGAGGTCGTCAATTCGTGCACGAAATCTTGCACCGGCAACAATATCGCAATTGCGGACGGCTGTAGCGGCCGCATGGCTCGGTATTTCTGCAGGGGACTTCCAACGACGTGTTGAGTCCACGTCACGTCGAGTTCCTGCACTAAGCCTGGCAGAAGACTGTCCGGTACTTTATTAGGAGGTACCCCATGATTTTTGTCATCTCAGTGTACGTATATGTAGTAGTAGTAAGTTTTCAAATGGTTCAAATGCCTCTAAGCAGTATGGGACTTAACATCTGAGGTCATCAGTCCCCTAGACTTAGAACTACTTAAACCTAACTAACCTAAGGACATCACACACATCCATGCCCGAGACAGGATTCGAACCCGACCGTAGCAGCAGCGCGGTTGTGAATTGAAGCGCCTAGAACCGCTCGGCCTCAGCGACCGGCTGTAGTAATTTTTGTCACACACGACAGCACCCAGGTATCTCATATAACGAGAGCTAAGAAAGAGACGAAAATAATGCCATACAGCAAGCACTCTAAGAATGTTTTCATCCGTGAATTATGTATAAAAATTGTGTTATCTGCATTCAAGATCGAGGAGTAATGTAAAGCCTATCACAAAATCACGAAGTTTTTCTTTTCCCTCTCCAAAGAGTTTACAAGAATAGTGATATTACTACATGTCTTCGATATTCAGACTTATTTTTGCACAATTATGGTGCTATTCATAGAACGGCTAAAGTGAATGTGGCCGAGTGGTCAGTGACGCAAAGCGTTATTGAGCGATTCTGCTTAGTTGGGAATAATTTACGGGGATACTACCTGTTAAAAAAATTGAACTTTCGTAAAACGAAAATGAGATATGATGATCTGTGAATGTGCAAATTGTTGTAATGAAATGTTAAAGCATTAGATACGTGAGTAACTGTATTCTAATCGTATTTCTCTTGAGTGCGGCCTAGAAACATTTGCGTTAAACAATATGCGTATATAAATAAAGGAAGTAATTTTACTGCGTGTGCGAATATGTTCGCATGCCAAAATTTTTAATGAGGAGGGCGGAATGAGGATTTCAGCATCTGGTTCCCTACTTTTCTGTCAGAGTCTTTTAAAGAGGAACATAGTCGCCTTTTTTTGTGCTCCAAGTGTAGCAATTTTTCCCGAAGTGTGCTACTTATACACTGAAGACCCGAAGAAACCGGTACACCTGTCTAATATCGTGTAGGGCCCCCGCGAACACGCAGAAATACCGCAACATGACGTTACATGAACTCGACTAATGTCTGATGCAGTGCTGTAGGGAACTGGCACCACGAATCCTGCAGGGCTGTCCATAAATCCGTAAGATTACGAAGGGTGGAGATCTCTTCTGAACAGCACGTTGTAAGGCAGATATGCTCAATAATGTTCATGTCTGGGGAGTTTGGTGGTCAGCAGAAGTGTTTAAACTCAGAAGAGTGTTCCTGGAACCACTGTGTGGCAATTCTGGACGTATGGGATGTCGCATTGTCCTACTGGAACTGCCCAAGAGCGTCGTATTGCACAGTGGACATAAATGGATACAGGTGATCAGACAAGATGCTTACGTACGTGTCGCCAGTCAGAGTCGTATCTAGACGTATCAGTGATCCCACATCACTCCAACTGCATACGCTCCACACGATTACAGAGCCTACACCAGCTTGAATAGTCCCCTGCTGATATGCAGGGTCCATGGATTCATGAGGTTGTCTCCATACCCGTACACGTCTATCCGTCCCATACAATTTGAAACAAGACTCGTCCGACCAGGCAACATATTTCCAGTCATCAACAGTCCAACGTCAGTGTTGACGGGCCCAGCGAGGCGTAAAGATGGTTCAAATGGTTCTGAGCACTATGGGACTCAACATCTTAGGTCATAAGTCCCCTAGAACTTAGAACTACTTAAACCTAACTAACCTAAGGACATCACACACACCCATGCCCGAGGCAGGATTCGAACCTGCGATCGTAGCAGTCCCGTGGTTCCGGACTGCAGCGCGAGAACCGCTAGACCACCGCGGCCGGCTGAGGCGTAAATCTTTGTGTCGTGCAGTCATTTAGGGTACATGAGTGGCCTTCGGCTCCGAAAGCCCATATCCATTATGTCCTTTGAATGGTTCGTATGCTGACACTTGTTGATGGCCCAGCACTGAAATCTGCAGAAATTTGCGCAAGGGTTGCACTTCTATCACGTTAAACGATTATCTTCAGTCGCGTTCTCGTAGAATCTTTTTCCGGCCGTTGCGATGTCGGAGATTTGATGTTTTACGGGATTTCTGACCTTCACGGTACACTCGTGAAATGATCATCCGGAAAAATCCCCAATTCATTGCTACCTGGGTGATTCTGTGTCCCGCCGCTCATGCGCCGACCATAACGCCACGCTCAAACTCACTTAATTCTTGATAGCCTGCCATTGTAGCAGCAGTAACCGATCTAACAACGGCACCAGACACTTGTCTTATAAAGGCGTTGCTGACCGCAGCGCCGTATTCTGCCTGTTTACATATCTCTGCCTATATGAGTTTCTTTGGCACTTCAGTGAATAAAACAAATTGTGTAGGTCAGGAAAGATTTCTTAGTTTATTTATGTACTTCGACAAATTTATATACTTTGATACATTTACATAACATAGAAGCTCACATGGTATTAGGTTAATACAAAATCGTTTGCTTTACATTTTTTTCTGGATACTTTGTTTTTCGATTGCAACTCATTGTAAACGCCCAGCTTATGATTTGCATCTTAAACGAGTAAAAAATGTTATTAGAAATATTTCCGTAAATTTTTCTGTCTTTTCAGTTTATATAATTTTTGGCCGTCATTGTAAGAAAGACACTTTTTTAAACCATTTTTTGTCACAGCAGGATAACTTTTGGCATACTTATGTAGGCGTGAACATTTATCGTTTTCCATGGATCCCTTGGAGAGATGTCTCTGGGATGAGGAAAGAGTCAAAGGTTTTTTTTTTTTACTCAGATACATGGATATTGTACAACTCTAATGCAGACAGAGCTATGAGCTATAATCCGTATGAAGATATTCATCGATGGAGTAGAAGTAGCTGGCCAACAGGAAGTTCTTTAATTCACTCTGAAACCGATCTTTATCACTTACAAGACCTTTGATATGCTCTGGTAAGCTATTGAATATATGAGTACCCATGTATTTGACTCCTTTTTGTACTAATGTTAAACTTTTATAGTCCTTATACAGATTGTTTTTGGTTCTGGTATTATCATCATGTTTTGAACTATTTTGTGTAAAAAGAGACATGTTGGAAATGACAAAGGACATCAGTGAGTATATGTACTGAGAAGTAGTATTTAGAATACCAAGGTTCTTATAGAGGTCTCTGCATGATGATCTAGGACTGACACCAGATATAATTCTAATGACTCGTTTCTGAATTTTGAAAATGTTCTCTTTGTGAGAGGAGTTTCCCCAAAAGATGATTTCATAACTCATTAGTGAATGGAAGTAGGCCGAATAAACTAACTTCTTCACTTTTAAATCATTTATTTCTTCTATCATGCATACTTCAGATGTAGCTGAACTAAGGCGTTTCATTAAGTCTAGAGTGTGAGTTTTCCAATTTATGTTGTGGTCAATATGCAGCCCTAAAAATGTGACACTGTCTACAGCTTTAATTTCATTATTTGAATACATTATACAGGGTCAGGTATTCTTTGTTAGGTACTAAACTGTATGTGCTGGGTCTTGTCAAAATTCAGTGACAATCCATTTGCTGTGAACCAACTATTGATACTTACAAATATTTCATTAGCTGATTGCTCAGTGAGATCACAGGTACAGTTTTTATACCAATTTTGTATAATCAGCAAATAAGACAAAATTTGCATTTTGTGATACTGCATGTGGAAGGTCATTAATATATAAGAGGAACAACAAGAGACCTAAAATAGAGCCCTGGGGCACCCCTTGTCTGAATTCATATTTTGAATGACTTGTTACGTGGTAATCCCGATACAGACACACACTGTTTTCTGTTAAAAAGATAGGGTGCGAACCATGAGCCTGCTAGTCCTGTTATCCCATAATATTTTAACTTTTGTATAAGGATATCATGCTTAACACAATCAAAAGCTTTAGCCAGATCACAGAATATTCCAAGTCGTAATAACTTTTGATTTATTGATTCTAATATATCATCTGTAAAAGTGAATATAGCTTGATCAGTTGACAATCCTTTCCGAAATCCAAACTGATTGCAAATGAGAATATTTTTGTGTAATAAGTGTTTATAAAGTCTATTGTACATAAATGTCCATTGCACATAAACCTTTCTAACACTTTTGAAAACATTGCCAATAATGAAATGGACAGAAGTTTTCCACTGATGATTTGTATCCTTTTTTGTGTAATGGTTTGACAACAGCATATTTAAGCCTCTCTGAAAAAGCACCAATGTGGAAGGATTCGTTACATAAGTAACTCAGTATGTCACAAAGTACTGAGGAGCAAAATTTAAATTTGGTAGTGCTGATTTCATCATAACCACTGGAACATATGTTTTTAACAGAGCTAATAATATTAGAAATCTCTCTTGGTGAGGTAGGATATAGTCGAATTTTGTCAGACTTCTGCAGAAATGCATTTTTTAAGTATTTTAAGCTGTCTTTTGAGGAACTATGCAAACCTAAGTTGTCTACTACTGAAAGGAAAAAGTTGTTGAAAGTGTATGCAATTTTGGTGGTATCTCTAATCACCTCATTATTTACATTTAACATAATTTCCTCATTTGCTTGATTAGTTTTTCCTGTTTCACTTTTAACTATGTTCCATATAGTTTTTGTCTTGTTATTACAGGCATTTATTTTTTCTTGAAAATAAATACATTTTGAGGTTCTGATTACTTTGTTTAGAATTTTACAATATAATTTGTAATGTGATTTAGCTCTGTAGTCATCGTTTTCCCTTGACATTAAGTATAGTCTTCTTTTTGTTTTGCAAGATACTTTTATTCCATTTGTAATCCAAGGTTTTTAAACATTTAATCTACTTGCTTTGATTACTTTCTCAGGGCAGCAATTTTCAGTGTGAGCTCTGACCATATTAGAGAAACAGTTATATTTTTCATTTATTCCTCAAACAGTTTTTTATACCTTCAATTCCTGTTTCATTTATTATTCGTATAATTTCCCACTTCCTGTTATTAGTTGAATCAGATCCCACTATATTAAATGTAAGCAACTGGGTATCATGATCTGAAATGCCTCTAAATATTGGATTTATACTATGATTTGCTAGTGTGGTCGTATCTATGAAAATGTTATCAATGGCAGTGCTGCTGGTACCCATAACCCTGGTTGGGAACTGTCCTAAGGGAATGAGATTATAAGAAGTGGTAAGAGATTCTAGTGTGGATCTTGAGTAACTACCCTCCAGAAAATTTAAATTAAAATCTCCACTTAGTATAAGTTCATTATTTTTAGAAGTTCAGAAATTTAATACTACATCAAGCTGTTTAGTGAATAGCTGGAAATTACCAGTTTGAGCCCTGTATATTATGTGTAGTGGACTGACCCGACAGCCAATCCACTATGACTTGTAGCCGAAAAGCACGCATTTAAGCTCACGCAGGCTGGCGTGAGGTCTGGAACAGTTATAGGAGTTGAATCTAGTAAAAAAAGGAGGTAACTGGTAGAATACTTAACTTTAAACCACAATTGGTGAACATCTCTCTTGAAGGTACATGCATCACAAGATAAATATCAATTGATAGTGGCGCCTTGCTAGGTCGTAGCAAATGACGTAGCTGAAGGCTATGCTAACTATCGTCTCGGCAAATGAGAGCGTAATTTGTCAGTTCCATCTGTAGCAAAGTCGGCTGTACAACTGGGACGAGTGCTAGGAAGTATCTCTAGACCTGCCGTGTGGCGGCGCTCGTCTGCAATCACTGACAGTGGCGACACGCGGGTCCGTCGTATACTAGCGGACCGCGGCCGATTTAAAGGCTACCAACTAGCAAGTGTGGTGTCTGGCGGTGACACCACATTATGACTATAATTATTTTTCTTTTATGTGTTTCTACTTGTGTGGCACAGGCTTCAAAATACTGGTCGCTACACCATTTAAGAATGTCAATGTTCCTATAATTGTGACCCTTTTCTACAATACTTTGAGCTAAGGTATAGCCTTCCATATTAAGCATTTCAATTTCACCACCTAAATGATGTCCAGAAATACGAATAATATCAACAGGATTAGTAGACTGTAGCTCATCTAAACAGATCTGAAATTTATTAATTTTGTTTTTTAAACCTCTGATATTTTGATGTAGTAAATGTACTGTTACTTTTTTTTTGTTTCAATATTGAATGTGTAGATAATGAGCTTAACCTAAAAAAGAACTACTTCCATGAGTTGCAGTGTACCCCCTTAAAGAATTTGCTATCAACCTAGCCAGTATATCATTCCCTAATCTATTGAGATGCGGGCCATAAGAAGTATAGCCCCACCTACTGACAGTGTCACCAGGAACCAAAGCAATCCCTGACCCAGCACCAGCCCGAAGCAGTCGATCCAACTCCATATTGACCCTCTTCACAGAGCTGTTCAACTGGGGTCAGTCGTGCCGCTTGAAAACAGACACAAACTCAACATTAGTACGGTTCGTTGCTGATAGCGCCCTTTATACAGAGACAGCGCATTATAAAATGTTATTGGTGAAAAAATGGTGATTAACCGCTTTTGTAGTGAGCTCAGAACCCATAGAATGACCGTAGAACCTTTGCCATGTGTTCATTCCGTCAGTTTAAAAGATATTTACGCCTCATCCAGATATTACGTGCATAAGTGCGGTAACGGATAACGATATTAAAAAACCATAAGAACAAATGGTAAAAATTACGACGATTTGGCATGAATAGAAGTTATAGAAACAGCCGTCCACGCATCTGCTGCTTTTGGTACCCAAAAATCAAGGTTTCTTGAGGGAGTGTTGATAATGGATACAGATTTTCGAAAATAGGAAAATGGCTTTTCTAGAGAATGTCTAAAGAATTTACAACTAAAATTTGAGCCGTTTGCTATGGTCAGTTATTTTATAAAACGGGCTAAAACCGGTTTTGCTGTTCTCTACTTAAGTAAGGTAACTTTAAACCTCTTGATCTCGGTAACCAATAGTTATATCGAAGAAAGTTTTGAAGTTCAGCGGGAATATCATCTTGAGAACGTATGGTAAAAATGTCGCACATCTGCCATGAATAAAAGTGATGGCAGTGGCCATACCCACAATTGGTACGGTGGTATCAAAAACCATGGTTATTTTGGGATTTCTCACGAACTGCCCATTAACCAATGGTGGTTATGTAAACCGCCTAACGTCTAGCGTAGACCACACCTAATGCAAAAGAACCGACCTTTTTGCTCAATTTGCATGAGCTGTAGGAAGTGTGTACTTTTTAAATTTTAACCTTATTCTGCAGAACAGCTAGAGAAACTCCGTTCTTCCGATGCGTATCAAATGGCCGCTAACCAAAACACTTGACCCCTCATCTCCGATCGATAGAACCGAAATACGACTCCCTGAAAAATTTTCGCGCTTGGTTTTTTGCACCATATTCGTACCGTGCCCTGTCGCGGGTGGATCGATTTATTCGTATATGAGAAAACGCTGCCTAAAATTCTGCAGGCATTTTAAAAGAATGGGAACAACCAGATCAACTAAATAGACTGCACAAGTAAGCTAAAATTGAAAGAGTAAAATGGAACGATGCAGTGAAAGAAGACCTGCAACAAGTAGGAATATCACAACCTGATATACTAGGCACAAAAACTTGCAGTCTTAAATCCTAGGATGAGTGAAACAGAGCCAATTCTGAGAGAATGACAATAATGTTCGCACGGGGGTCGCTAAAACAAAACTGATAGTACTATCTGTTGCCAGTTGTGGAGTCCAGTTGTGCCCACATGTGAATAATAATAATAATAATAATAATAACGGAAAACGTATCTAACTGAGCTCCAAATGTGTAGTTGACATAACAACTTTGAGTTCATTATTTCACGTTGCGCTACACTGTTTATGATATCTGCTGTTGAAGTGAAATACGACATCTTTTTCCCTGTGGGACACGAACCGTTAACCGACCGAAATAAACATGATGCCGTTTCGATCGTTGCACTGGAATCGGAAACGATAGCTGCTCGCTTGCACTTTATAGGCCGTTCGTCACATTCTGCGGATGCCCCACCTCAGTTGCGCGCAAAATCTGTCGGTGTCCAACGCGCGGAAGCTCGTGACGTATTGAACGCGTCACGTATTTACCCGCGGTCCGCGCTTCGGCCTAGCAGCGCCGGGCACGATTACACAGCGGCTTCCTGTGCCGAGTGTCACTCTAATTGCCGTCGACGCACAGGGCAGTGAGTTAGTGCACGTTTATGCAGTAAACAGCGGCAGTATATCCGAATTAGCAGACCGTTGTCCGTCCGTCTCGGTCGCTTCCTACGCAGCCGGGACACACCAGCGTATCGGCGCTTACACTGCACGGTTTGTGCGTTTTTCCAATGAGGAGTTCACAGCCTGAATGGTAATTACGCTTCCTGAGCTGCCATGGGTCAGGAATGGTCAGTTCAGCAAACTGAGGAACGGAAGATAACCCCGACGATTGTAACCTCCCCCCTATATTTGTTTCTGTAATAGTCTACGTATTACCAGAACTACGTCCCCCCAAACTGTTATCCGTCTTAAACCCGTGTGCTCATCTTTAGCCAAACAGAACATAATTCAAGCTGAACTGTAACTGATCATAGTGCAATTTGTCTTTATATCAAATGCGCGACTAAAGTAAAACAATTATCTGGCCCTAATCAAAATTTATGCTTACACTTACCTCGCGTCTTGACATCATTGTTGTGGATTTCTCGAACGCACAATAGCAAAAAAGCAAGCAGGCACCAGCTGAGCTAGATTTTTTTTTCCAAATAAAATTTAAAAACGATATTCAAACTGTGAGATGTGATAATGGGTAATGACAAGCAGTGGGGTGGGGAGAGTAACTACTCCTATGAAATAATATTCTGAGACAACTATTTTAGAATGAAGTATGTATTCAAAAAGACAGAGTAAAGCTTTGCGTGATCTTCACACATAACGCAGGTTTGAACTATACTTTGCTTAACAAAGTGAACATTGATTTAAAGAGGCTACAATGTTAACACAAACAGCTTAATCAATTAATACGTTAGTATTGGAACAACTTGTGCACGGCGACAAAGTACCGTTATCCAAGATGGCGGCGATGACGTCATCCAAGATGGCGGCTGTGACGTCATCCAAGACGGCGACCATGACGTCAATCAAGATGGCGGATTTTGGTGGGAAGTTTGAATTTTGGCGCAAAAGTTCCATGCCCCCCCTCCACCAGAAAAATGACGCAAAGTTCAAATTCCAACAGGATAATGCATCACACCACTCTTATCTCTACTTACCAAAGAAAATGGCGAGAAAAAAGTACTTCTCTTTATTATTTAACCAATTACAAGCAGGTGTGTTCGCGACTGGGTTCGGACTCCAACTGGCTTAGTTCATATCGGTGCCACCAGAGGGCGCTACCGTGACGTCAGATCATAACACAAGCACCGTTATTCAAGATGGCGTCACCCAGTGTGTTCACCACGAGCTCCAGAGCCCAACTGACTTAGTTCATATCTTGGCCACCAGAGGGCGCTACCGTAACATCGGGCGATGACGCAATATCGCCTGCTCTCTCTCTCTCTCTCTCTCTCTCTCTCTCTCTCTCGCGTGCGTTATAACCGGACACGCACCGCGTCAGCGGCCCGCGAGCGAGCGGCTGCTGAATTCACAGCCTCCAGCCTAGAACTTTACTCACGCCAGAAATAATCTTCTGTAAACATGCTAACGAATTTAACTGAACACAAGTGACACCAACATCACTCATCTACCCTATGAATTACCGAAGTACTTAATTCCGTTTCAATTTTAATCATATTCAATAAGTTAATTTAAAATTTCAATATTCAATGATCAAATGAGAAGTTCCACATTTTCACACTGTCAGTGCGGTGTTCATTCATGACCTAACACCCCCACCCCTAGCATGCTGCACTCCTATTAGCTACTGCATTAGTCATGTGATCCGACTTCATAGAACCTAGGACTTGGAATCAATTTTCGCGAATACCACATCCACCTGGACTTGGAATCAAATGGTTAAAGTCTCCACCACGATTGTCAACCCTGCACCACACACCCTTACCGACCCATGTTGGCGGGCTAATGTGTGCTAACGTGCACTAATGTGCACTAACCTGTACTAACGTGTATTGTCCCATTAACATTATTCAAAATTTATATCCTTTTCGCCTTCCAACATATACATCATATTCTTCCTTTCTGTCCTTTAAAATTAGTCTTTCTTCATCCAACAGTTACAATCACAAGTCAACACAGTATTAGTGAACACGTCCATCACCTACCATACTTTAACTAAGAATGTATCAGACTGGACAGAGGCAAAAACTGTGCCACGACAAGACCAAAGATTTTTCTCTCTCTCTGACGTGCACATCGGTAACATACAAAAATCAAAATGACATGATCACCTTACACGCTACCTCAACCGCTTCATGATGGATACGACAAAAAATGTTTGTCGCTATCTCCAGCTAAAAAGAGAAAACCCAGATGTGTAAACTAATTCTGCGTTGCCTCCGTCTTTGCGATATGTACTGACATAAATCCTGTACAAATGACGGTAGTCAAATATAGGCCCGTCTAACTTTCAGGTACAGTTAACCAAGGCAACAAAACCCAGCGAGGAGAACTTAACTTATCCGCTCGTGGTCACTTCAGCAGATCTACTTCGCCAGACCCACAAGGGGTGGAGAAAAATATGGAAACCTCGTAAACACATTACCATGAGTAATACGATGTAAGAAACACGTTGGCGTTCAAAACAGCTTCCAGTCGTCTCGGAATGACTAAATATAGATCCTTCAAGGTTTTGAATGTAATCTTACACCTCTCCTCCTGAAAAATAGCGCCACGTTCAGGTAACTATTATAGTGCATAGCGATCATGCAAACTTCTCTCCAGGGTAAACTACAGAGGTTCAATAATATTGACAGCTGGTGACTGCGGTGGACTGGGGAGATGCGACGAAACCAGGTCTGGAGGACGCGAGCTGTGTGAACAGGTGTGTGGTCGTCTTGGAACACGGCCCCACCACTGGGAAGGAAACATTGTTCCATGGAATAGATTGACTCGATCAGCCAAAATGGTCGCATAATCCTTGGCTTAAAGCGACCTTGCAAAGTACCCATGGAGCCCATGGAATCCCACGATACGACTGCCCAAATCATCGTCAAACCCTCGCCATTTTTCACTCTTGGGAGGCAAAATCGGTTAGAACTTGGAAACAGTGTCGAACAACAACCATCCCAGCAAATGACGTCCTTCGTTTGCTCCATACACTAGGTTCACACTTCGGCACTACGTTTTCCCACTACGGGCATTTGCATCACTGATGAGTGATTTTGGAACTCCAAGTCGCCCTTGACAAAGGGCTGATAATTATTTCGCAGAGCCTGGTAACGAGTATTTTGAAAACTGGCGTTCGATACAGTTCCCCACAGTCGTTTAATGAACAAAGTAAGAGCATATGGACTATCAGACCAATTGTGTGATTGGATTGAGGAGTTCCTAGATAACAGGACGCAGCATGTTATTCTCAATGGAGAGAAGTCTTCCGAAGTAAGAGTGATTTCAGGTGTGCCGCAGGGGAGTGTCATAGGACCGTTGCTACTCACAATATACATAAATGACCTGGTGGATGACATCGGAAGTTCACTGAGGCTTTTTGCAGATGATGCTGTGGTGTATCGAGAGGTTGTAACAATGGAAAATTGTACTGAAATGCAGGAGGATCTGCAGCGAATTGACGCATGGTGCAGGGAATGGCAATTGAATCTCAATGTAGACAAGTGTAATGTGCTGCGAATACACAGAAAGATAGATCCTTTATCATTTAGCTACAAAATAGCAGGTCAGTAACTGGAAGCAGTTAATACCATAAATTATCTGGGAGTACGCAGCAGGAGTGATTTAAAATGGAATGTTCATATAATGTTGATCGTCGGTAAAGCAGATGCCAGACTGAGATTCATTGGAAGAATCCTAAGGAAATGCAATCCGAAAACAAAGGAAGTAGGTTACAGTACGCATGTTCGCCCACTGCTTGAATACTGCTCAGCAGTGTGGGATCCGTACCAGATAGGGTTGATAGAAGATATACAGAAGATCCAACGGAGAGCAGCGCGCTTCGTTACAGGATCATTTAGTAATCGCGAAAGCGTTACGGAGATGATAGATAAACTCCAGTGGAAGACTCTGCAGGAGAGACGCTCAGTAGCTCGGTACGGGCTTTTGTTAAAGTTTCGAGAACATACCTTCACCGAAGAGTCAAGCAGTATATTGCTCCCTCCTACGTATATCTCGCGAAGAGACCATGAGGATAAAATCAGAGAGATTAGAGCCCACACAGAGGCATACCGACAATCCTTCTTTCCACGAACAATACGAGACTGGAATAGAAGGGAGAACCGATAGAGGTAGTCAAGGTACCCTCCGTCACACACCATCAGGTGGCTTGCGGAGTATGGATGTAGATGTAGATGTAGAAAACAGCGAACCTGTCGAATGTTCAGGTACAGTACTAATGACGTAAGCATCTACTGTAAGAGATAGAAGGACAATGAAACTACTACTAGGTGCTAAACAGTTGGACGTCCACGACTCTTCACAGTAAGTGGAGTTTGGAGGACTGTCTGCTCTAGGATAGATGCTAATCTGTGGCATCTCTGCCGAAAGAGTGCAACGCTGATGCACGCACAAGTGTTTCGGAGTACACAGTTCAAAAAAGTACGTTGTTGAACATGGAGCTCCACAGCAGAACACCCCCACGTGTTCACATGTTGACCCAACAACATCGTCAGTTACTATTGCAGTGGGTTCGGGACCGTCGGGATTCCACTGTTTATCAGAGGAAAACTGTCGGCTCTTCGGGTGAATCACGTTTTTGCTACACTAGGTCGATTGTCATCTCCACAACACGCTCATCGAGACGGGCGGTGACTCGAAAAGTGCAGAGTGCCACGGATGCAAGCTGGTGGGAGCAGTGTTATACTACGGGAGATATTCTCCTGCTCTTGCATGGGACCTTGGGCAGTAATCGAAGACGCTGACAGCTGCGAAGCACCTGCGTCCCTTTATGCTCGATGTCTCCCCTGACGGCGATATCATCTTTCAGCAGTATGATTGTTCCTGTCTCGGAGCCAGAACCGTGCTACAGTGGTTTGAGGAGAATTACAATAAACATTGTTCATGTCTAGGCGACCAAATTCGCCTGATGTAAATCCTATGGAACCCATCTGGGTAGCTACTGGGCGCCATCACCGCGTACGCAAATCAGCGGCCCTTTATTTCCGCGAATTACATGGCCTGTTTGTAGATATCTAATGTCACATACCTCCACAAACCTACCAACATACTGTCGAATTCCTGGTACGCAGAATCAGTGATGTATTTGGTTCCAAAGACGGACGAACAAGCTATTAAGTAGGTGGTCATAATATTTTGGCTCGTTAATGTATCTAATAATGTTTGCAGACAGACGGACAAAACTCAGAAATCGAGAATGAGTGTTTTTTGAAACATTTCTTTTGTGAATTAATTATTTTCTCATGATATTTTTCACAAATGTCTGACAATCGCTTTTCCTACAACTTCTTTTATGTAGTCGTTCCACTTAAACGGCTCCGAACGCATACTTCTAAGTATAATGCCATTGTTAAGGCTTCCTTGTTAATTCAGGGAAATGGAGTGTTGTTCAATCAAATAAGATGATATTGAGGGAATTAGATTAGGAAACGACACACTAAAAGTAGTAGAGTACTAATGTCCTTGCAGAAGATCAATGACGATGGTCAAAATAAGGAATAAGAAAAGAGAAATTTCCTAATATTCAGTATAAACGTGTGTGTTAAAAAGTCTTTTCTGGAAGTATTGGTCTGAGTTGCAGCCATATGTCGAAGCGAAGGGTGAAGAATCAAGAGATGCAGAGGCTTGCACAAGCCACAGTAGTATAGAAAGCTACTCAAATCAATCTTCGAACTGCAGACTACAACAACAACAGCAATTTTTGATCGCTAGGAATGTAATCGAGCACGAAGGAGCATTTCTCTATTGATAATTATTGCGCTATATTTATTCATGTCGTGCTCCCAGCTGCAAATCGTCGTTCACGTCGGCTGCCTAGGATCAGAGGCGATTCTCGGTTCCTACAGGTGGCTGGCCCGTCTGATGAACACAGGAAGCCTTGCTCGTGGGGCGAAAGCAGCATCGTTCTCGGAACTGCTCACCGTCATCTGATTTAGAGAAGAGTGGAAGGCTCAAATCAGATGCCCAGACGATACTGCTACGAACTGAGAGGAGTACTTGTTGACCTCTGTCATCAGGTAGACAATTATAGTACCCATATTAATAGGCCAGGGGTGTTTTACGCACAGGAAGCAGCATTTAAGGTAGCGGAGTAAGTGTGGAGTGCACATATGGTTTTTTTTAGGATAGAGTAATCCCTGCACAGGCCCGATGCCTTCTGAGTTCACAGTAGAATTCGTCGTGGCAGATACAGAAAGAAAATGTTAATATGGTATTCATTAACTATAGGAGCGTCTGTGAAAAGACTTTAGAAGTAGTCTCGCTCATAAACGGTGACAATGCCAAGACAGTATTAGCAACAGAAACCTGGCTGATACCAGATGTTAATAGCAATGAAATTCCAGAGACTGATTGGAGTGTCTGTCGCAAAGATAGGTTGAACACAGGTGGTGGAGAGATGTTTATAGCCGTAAAAAATACGATAATATCTAGTGAGAATGCCGAGCGGTTCTAGGCACTTCAGTCCGGAACCGCGCTGCTGCTACGGTCGCAGGTTCGAATCCTGCATCGGGCATGGATGTGTGTGATCTCCTTAGGTTAGTTGGGTCTAAGTAGTTCTGAATATAGGGGACTGATGACCTCAGATGTTAAGTCTCGTAGTGCTTAGAGCCATTTGCTTTGAATCTAGTGAGAACAATACAGATTCCTAATGCAAAATAAATTAGGTGAAAACAAGTGTTAAATATGGATCAAATATTGTCATCGCTGTTTTTCTAGATTTTTTTAAGAATATTATTAATCAGTCGTGAGCTGCACAAATTTTTATTACACTACTGGCCATTGAAATTGCTACACCACGAAGATGACGTGCTACAGACGCGAATTTTAACCTCCGGGAAGAAGATGCTGTGATATGCTAATGATTAGCTTTTCAGAGCATTCACGCAAGTTTGGCGCTGGTGATGACACCTACAACGTGCTGACATTAAGAAAGTTTCCAACCCATTTCTCATACACAAACAGCAGTTGGCCGGCGTTGCCTGGTGAAACGATGAGGTGATGCCTCGTGTAAGGAGGAGAAATGCGTACCATCACGTTTCCGACTTTGATAAAGGTCTGATTGTAGCCTATCGCGATTGCGGTTTATCGTATCGCGACATTGCTGCTCGCTTTGGTAGAGATCCAATGACTGTTAGCAGAATATGGAACCGGTGGGCTCAGGAGGATAATACGGAACCACGTGCTGGATCCCGACGGCCTCGTATCACTAGCAGTCCAGATGACAGGCATCTTATCCGCATGGCTCTAACGGATCGTGCAGCCACGTCTCGATCCCTGAGTCAACGGATGGGGACGTTTGCAAGACAACCATCTGCCCGAACAGTTCGACGACGTTTGCAGCAGCATGGATTATCAGCTCGGAGACCATGGCTGCGGTTACCCTTGACGCTGCATCACAGGCAGGAGCGCCTGCGATGGTGTACTCAATGACGAACCTGGGTGCACGAATGGCAAAACGTCAGTTTTTCGGTTGAATCCAGGTTCTGTTTACAGCATCATAATGGTCGCATCCGTGTTTGGCGACATCGTGGTGAACGCACATTGGAAGCGTGTATTCGTCATCGCCATACTGGCATATCACCCGGCGTGATGGTATGCGGTGCCATTGGTTACACGTCTCGGTCACCTCTTGTTCGCATTAACGGCACTTTGAACAGTGATGTGTTCCGATCCGTGGCTCTACCACTCAATTCGATCCTTGCGAAACCCTACATTTCAGCAGGATAAGGCACGACCGCGTGTTGCAGGTCCTGTACGGGCCTTTCTGAATACAGAAAATGTTCGACTGCTGCCCTGGCCAGCACTTTCTCCAGATCTCTCACCAATTGAAAACGTCTGGTCAATGGTGGCCGAGCAACTGGCTCGTCACAATAAGCCAGTCACTACTCTTGATGAACTGTGGTACCGTGTTGAAGCTGCATGGGCAGTTGTACCTGTACACGCCATCCCAGCTCTGTTTGACTCAATGCCCAGGCGTATCAAGGCCGTTATTACGGGCAGAGGTGGTTGTTCTGGGTAGTGATTTCTCAGGATCTATGCACCTGAACTGTGGCAATGAATACCCGTTTATCATCTGCATTTCTTCTTGGTGTAGCAATTTTAATGGCCAGTGGTGTAAAACAGAAACCATTTTTGTTGCAAAGAGATATTTTTACAAAACTTCAATAACCAACTTCCTCCTCCGAACGCGTAAATATTCTGTTGACGCTCATTCACACAGTAAAGGTATGATAACAGTAACAAAATAAGAGGAATCAGAGCTCACACGAAAAGTCTTAACTGTTGGTTTTTTCCGGGAGCTGTTCAACAGAGGAATGATAGAGAAATAGTGTGAACGTGACTCTATGAAGACTCTGCCAGTCACATAATTGTGAACTGCAAAGTAGTCAAAAATGGTTCAAATGGCTCTGAGCACTATGGGACTCAACATCTGTGGTCATCAGTCCCCTAGAACTTAGAATTACTTAAACCTAACTAACCTAAAGAGATCACACACATCCATGCCCGAGGCAGGATTAGAACCTGCGACCGTTGTGGTCACGCGGTTCCAGACTGACGCGCCTAGAACCGCACGGCCACACAGGCCGGCGCAAAGTAGTCACATACATATACATGAAGGGTGTGTTATAGGACCATTTCTTTCCGCAATGTGTATAACTGATCTAGCAGTTAACGTCGGAAAGTCGATGATGTTTTTCGGGGATTATGCTGTTGTATACAAAGAAGACGCAACGCTAGAAAATTGTAGCGAAATCCAAGAATACCTGTAGAGGATTGACGAAAGGCGTAGGGAGTGACAATTATCCTTCAGTACAGACAAGAGTAACGTATTGCAAATGCGTAGACAGGTAGGCCCTTTATTGCATGGTTAGACGATTTTATATCAGCCACTAGAAGCAGTTGTTTCCATAAAATAGCTAGAGGTATGCGCACACGGAGAGATTTGTGATGGAACGACTACAGAAAGTTAAACGCGATTAAGGTTTACTGTTAAATTTCCGAGAACGGACGTTCCTAGGAGACTTAGTATATTGGTTCCTTCTATGTACGTTGAAGAGCCAAAGAGACTAGTACACCTGCCTAATATCCTACAGGGGCCCCGCGAGCACGCAGAAGTGCCGCAACACGACGTGACATTGATTCGACTAATGTCCGAAGTAGTGCTGGCGAGAACTGCAACATAAATCCTACACATCTGTCCATCAATCCGCAAGAGTACGGGAGGGTGAGATCTCATCTGGACAGCACATTGTAGGGCATCCCAGATATCCTCAGTAAAGTTCATGACAGGAGAGTATGGTGGCCAGCGGAAGTGTCTACACTCAGAAGGATGTTCCTGGAGCCACTCTGCAGCAGTTCTGGACGTGTGGGGTGCTGCATTGTCCTGCTGGAATTTCCCAAGACCGTCGGAATGCACAGTGGACATTAGCGGCTGCAGGTGATCAGACAGATGCTTATCTACTTGTCAGAGTCGTATCCCACATCACTCCATCTACACACGCCCCACCCCATTACAGAGTCTCTACCAGCCTGAACAGTCCGCTGCTGACGTGCAGGGTCCATGGATTCATGACGTTCTCTCCATACGTGTACGCGCCCATACGCTCGATACAATTTCAGACGAGAGTCGTTCCATCAGGCAACATGTTTCCAGTCATCAACAGTCCAAAGTCGGTGTTGACGGGCTGAGGCGAGATTTAAAGCTTTGTTTGGTGCAGTCATCAAGGGTACACGAGTGGCCCTTCGGCACCGAAAGCCCGTATCGATGACGTTTCGTTGAATGGTCCGCACCATGACGCTTATTGATGGCCCAGCGTTGAAATCTGCAGCAATTTGCGGAAGGGTTGCACTTCTGTCACGTTGAACGATTCTCTTCAGTCCCGTTCTTGCAGGATCTTTTTCCGACCGCTGCGATGTTGGAGATTTGATGTTTTACCGAATTCCTGAGATTCATGCTACACTCGTGAAATGGTCGTACGGGAAAGTACCCACTTCATCGCTGCCTCGGAGATGCTGTGTCCCATCGCTCGTGCGCCGACTGTAGCACCACGTCCAGTCTCACTTAAATCTTGATAACTTGCCACTGCAGAAACAGTAACCGATCTAAAAACTGCGCCAGATACTTATTTTACTATATAGGCGTTTCCGACAGCAGCGCCGTGTTCTGCCTGTTTACATACCCCTGCATTTGAATACGCTTGCCTATACCAGTTTCTTTGACGCTTCAGTGAACATCTCGAGAAAAGAGCAAGAAAATAAAATTAGAGATTGGAGTCGACACAGCGGCTTACCAGCAATTGTTCCTTCCGCGAATCATTCGCTACTGGAATAGCAAAAGGGGGAAGTGAAACTGACATAAGAAGTACTGACCGTAAGGTGACTTGCGGAGTATAGATGTAATTGTAGTTATTTAAAATTATGAAAATCATATTAATGCAAACAAGACAGAAATGAATTATTCCAGGCGTAGCAAGTGTGTAGCGTTATGGGTACCGGTATTTGTGCTACAAATATAAACTAGACCTTGGGTCCGACAAGTGGCTGCATGTCCCATTCTCGGATCCTCTCCTATCTGTATCTTTTTGGCTCCAAAGTGTTTGACACGTGCTGTGGGCCTACAGCTGTGCTACGCAAACTAGCAGAGTGGAAGTGGATCGCGCTGCAGTACACGGGAAATACTTTGGATCGCTCGGGGCTAGAAGCTTTTAATATTAATTAACTTTTTCGTGTAGCTGATCTCCCTTAGAGGGCAAGTTTTTTAATTAATTTCGTACTGGCCGGTCAGGTAAAAGAGAACGAAGGTTAATTCTCCAAGTCTCTTCCGCTAAGTGCTTAAGTTTCGTTGGCTGTTGTAAGAGAGCGAGTTCCCTCGCTCTCCGGAGCAGCTGCTGCCCTGCGCTGCAGCAGGTAGAAGCGACATTTCTGGCTGGAACAACTCGCAAGGACTTCTTGATTTTAGTGTTTTATTTCAGAGCCAGTGATGGTGCCGAGCAACTCTGGAGATATTTTATTATTTTTTTAAATTTTTTTGAAGGAATGGAAATGAAGGTTTAATGTCTCGCCATTAAAAATCCTGATCTCAGTACTCTGAAAATTTTAATGTAAGCTCAGAGTGACGTCACTCACAACTGAGACGGGGATATACCGTATCTCGTAATCTGTTTGAGAAGGAAGCGGACACTCGAATTCCAAGAGAAATAAACGCCATTTCAAACATAAACGTTGTTACAGCTTGTGCAACTATAGAAAGGAAAACGGATAAAGTTAATGAGTTGTTCGAAGTTTCAAAGAGTGTTACTTGTCAGTGTCCTAATAGTATGATATAATTTTGTCTCCATAGCATTCTCTTACTCGAGAAAAAATATTTCAGACACAATGTTGAACACTGAGATCGCACACTACATTCACACCTCGGAAACGAGGTGATAAAGCTCCCACAAACTAATTTTAAAATTTGTACCATACCAACGTGCACAAATCTTTTTCGAACCTACCATTGTTTGGTTATTTAGTTTACAAAAACTGAGCTCCCATCAGCAGATTCTCAATGCCACAACTTCTGTGGAGATACCTATCTTCCACTCACTGCTCGTCCAGTGTTAAGTCGACGGATTTATTTTGTAATTGATGTCACCTTGTTTTTGTACGTCCATTATTGTGACTGCAGGTCTGAGGGATTTCAGCCTTTCACTTGGGTAATAAAATGAAATACCTACAGCCGTCCTTACGATGTCATTTATAATATGGCTAGCAGTTTCGGTGCTTCATTGCATCATCTTCAGGCCGTAGCTGATGCAGACTGGGTTAACACCATCCGTATACACGATTCATCAGTGGCCAACATCTATAACTGGTTTTCGCAGACTACCTGTAACAGCTATATTGTCTCTCCAACCACGAACTATCAACTAGTCTGAAATATTTTTTCTCGAATCAAGAGCATGCTATGGAGACACAATAAAATCATACTATTTGGATATTTACAATTAACACTTTTTGATTATTCAACTAGTTGATGGTTGTAGAGACACCATCACTGTTACAGGTAGTCTGTGAAAACCAGTTACAGATGTTGACCACTAATGAACCGTTTACACGGATGACGTTAATCCCCTCAGCGCCAGCTAAGGCCTAAAGATGGTGCACTGAAACACCGAAACTGGTAGCCATACAACAAGTGACATCGTAAGGACGGCTGGTATGTTACATTTTATTACGTGACGTCATCTTGATTTCGTAAATAATTTCTTATTTCTAAGTTCAAAAACCACATATATTGCACCTGGATTATCGTTGCCAACATCTCTGTCTATGCTTATTACCAAAAAAGAACGTGTTTGTATATCGTATATGCGTATGTATGTTCAACATCTCCTCCTAAACAACTGGATAGATTGCAACCAAACTTGACAAGTGCATCAAATGGTATCTGGAAAGAAGCACTGTGGAAGTGAAAACCATCCACCTCTCATAGGGATGGGGGGGATGAAATATAAGGGCAACTAAATGAACGCAAATAGGTAGACCATATTCATCCAGCATTTATGAATGAGAGCATTTAGTGATTTGCAACGAACTGTACACAAAATTTCAATCTTTTCATTAAACTTTTTCTCGCTGACAACCGCCACAAAAATATAAAGAGAAAAACTTCATCGCTTACTACATCTTTTTCTGTCCTTGGAGTAAAACAGCCGTATCAAGCACAATGTTTTAATTATAATTTCTGTACTACTAACTCCTTTCGCAACACCTGTTGGAGAAGGTATCCACGTATTTCAATGCACGTGCCTGGAAAATTAAATCATTGTACGGCTCATAATTCAGGAAATATGACGTCATGACCACTGAGACTCACGAAAAACTAGGTTTTCTTAAAAATCGTATATTACCTAGACTGTTCCCGTACGGTGTTCGATGAGAGTGGTTAACGACTTCCAACAAACGTCAAACATAATTTCAAACCTTTTCAAAAAATTTTCACGTTAACTCATTTGTAAAATATACTGAGGCGACAAAAGTAATGGGACGGCGATGTGCACGTACGTTGATAATCCAAAACATTGTGACCACCGTCCACTGCAAGGTTGGATGCCTCCTGGTGGAGTTGTGGGCACGTGACCTAGTAAGAAAAGTATGTAAGCCAGGCAGAGGCAGATAGGTGATTATTCTAGCGAAGATGTGAGCTCCAAATGGAGAAATCCAGCGATATAAGTGACTTTGCCAAAGGGCAGATTATTATTACGCAGCGCCTGTGAACGAGTATCTCGAAGATGGCGAAGCTGGTCGAATGTTCACGTGCTGCTGTAGTGAACATCTACGAAAAGGGGTAGAAGAACAGTGAAAATACCACTAGGCTTGTCGGCTCTTTTCAGAGTCTAGACGATCTGTGGCGCCTCTGATGAAGGAGCACAATTACGGTAGACGCACATGTGTTTCGGGGCACACTATTCACCACACGGTCTTGAACAAGGGGTTCCGCCCCGGTTGATCCCTATGTGATCACATGTTGGCCAACTACCTCGTCAATTATCGTTGTAGGGCACTCGGATTTATCGAGATTGAACCGTGTATCACTGGAAATGAGTGGGATAGCCGGATGAATAACGTTTTTGCTACTTCAGGTCGACTGTGATCTCCACAAATGACGTCATCCAGGCTAGCACCTTCCCGAAACGCGCAACACGCTACGGACGTAGACTGGTGGCAGCAGTATCATGCTATGACAGACATACTCCTGCGCTTTCATGAGACCTTTCGTACTAATCTAAGACACGGGGTCAGCTGCGGACCACCTGCATCCCTTCATGCTTGATGTCTTCCCTGATGATGATGTCACCTTTCAGCAGTATAATTGTCCCTGTCTCGAAGCCAGAATCGTGCTATAGTGGTTCAAGGAGCATGACAGTGAAATCACCTTAATGTCTTGGCCACCAATTTCGCCTCCATCACCGCTTACACAAATCGGTAGCCAATTATTTACCAGAATTATATGACTTGTGTGTGGCCACCTGGTGCCACATAGCTCCACGAAGCTACCAACGAACTTTAGAATGGATGATACGCGTGGTCAGTGGTATATTGCGTTACAAATGTGGCCCAAGAAGCTATTAACCAGTGGTCACAATGGTTTGGCTAGTCAATGTAGAGAGATGGCGGTAGTGTCGCGTACGGGAGGTATAAAAGGGCAGTGCATTGGCGGAGCTGTCAATTGGACTCATATGAGTGGTGTGGAAAGGTTTCCGACTTGATCACGACCACACGACAGGAATTGAGACACTGAACGTGGAGTGGTAGTTGGAGGAATGGTAGTTGGAGCTAGACGTATGGGACATACCATTTCGGACATCGTTAGCGAATCCGGTATTCCGAGGCCACCATGTCAAGAGTGTGCCGGGAATACCAGATTTCAGGCATTAACTCTTCACCATGGACAACGCAGTGACCGACAGCCTTCACTTAACGACCACCCGCCCGGTAGCTGAGTGGTGAGCGCCACTAAATGTCAATCCTAAGGGCCCGGGTTTGATTCCCGGCTGGGTCGGAAATTTTCTCCGCTCAGGGACTGGGTGTTATGTTGTCCTAATCATCATCATTTCATCCCCATCGACGCGCAAGTCACCAAAGTGGCGTCAAATCGAAAGACTTACACCCGACGGGAGGTCCTAGTCACACGACATTTATTTAACGAGCGAGAGCAGCGACGTTTGCTTAGATTTTTCAGTGCTATCATACAAGCAGCGTTGCGTGAAATAACCGCAGAAATTAATGTGGGACGTACGATGAACATATCCATTAATGGACAATGGCAGCAGACGTGCGACTCGAGTGCCTTTGCTAACAGCACAATGTCGCCAGTAGCACCTCTCATGGGCTCGTGACCATGTCGTTGGAATGTAGACGACTGAAAAACCATAGGCTGCTCAGATGAGTCCCGATTTCAGTTGGTAAGACCTGATAGTAGGATTTGAGTGTGGTGCAGACCAGACGAAGCCATGGACCCAGTTGTCAACAAGGCACTGTACAAGCTGGTGGTGGTTGTGTAATGGTGTGAACTGTATACAGTGGTGTGAGCTGGAATGGACGGAGTCTTCTGGTTCAGCTGAACCGATCATTGACTGGAAATGGTTATGTTCGGCTACTTGTACATCATTTTCAGCCTTTCATGGACTGCATGTTCCCGAAGAACGATGGAATTTTTATGGATGACTATGCGCCATGTCACCGGGCCAGAATTGTTCGTGACTGGTTTGAAGAACATTCTAGACAGCTCGAGTGAGTGATCTGGACACCCAGATACCCCGACGTGAATCGCTTCGAACATATATGGGATACAGTCGAGAGGTCAGTTCGTGCCCAGAATCCTGCACTGCCAACAGTTTTGGAATTATGGACGGCTATAGAGGCAGCGTGGCTCAATATTTCTGCAGGGGACTTCCAACCACTTGTTGAGTCCATGCCACCTCGAGTTGCTGCACTACGTCAGGCAAAAGGAGGTCCGACACGATATTGGGAGCCATCCCACTACTTTTCTCACCTCAGTGTAATCAAAAGTTTGAAATAGTTTTAGATACGGAAGATCGATTTTTTAAGTAATCAAGGATGTACTTGTTACTTAATCTCTGCACTTGTACTCGATTACGTTTTACTTCATTATTTTAAATTTGATTTTACAATTATTTTGGGTATTTTATTAAGATTTTAGATTTAATTTAATAATCTTCGTGATAATGATAAAATTTGTATATTTATCTGTATTTAATATTTGCTATTGTTAACTTGCACACGGGATGGATTAATCCATTCTAAGGACTGAATAATTTACCCTGTTCTGTAGAGAAAAGCAGCGTAAATAGAAAGGCCCGCAGTCACCTCACCAACATTTCCCGCTGTGACTTTCAGCAGACACACCATTGCACCCGCACAGCTGCACGCTCTGTTCAGTGATGCGTGCTGCTCCCGACTTGCCATGTATCTGGAGTACATACTGCAACTGCTCTTTCTTTGCATGTATTATCCCCAGGACGTTGGCTGAGCGGTTCTAGGCGCTTCAGTCTGGAACCGCGCTGCTGCAACGGTCGCCTCCGTCATGGATGTATGTGATGTCCTTAGGTTAGTTAGGTTTAAGTAGTTCTAAGTCTAGGGGACTGATGACCTCAGATGTCCCATAGTACTCAGAGCCATTATCCTCAGGACACCTCTACGTTCCATAGCACAAATGTGCACACCTGAAGTACAGAAAACAACTAACAGACTCTGCTTACAAACGTAAAATTTTTATCCTTTTTCCAAAAAAAAAAAAAATTGTCACGATTTCTGTTTAACTGGAATTGTTTATTTGCCCTATGTAGCCGCTCCGTCGATCTACTTGAGAGCTGGTACCAAGGAAGGCAGGATTGGGTTACCATCTGGACGGGGCCGTAATCAATTGCTGTTGGTTAGTTTACTTTTTCAATCACATACACTTCATTTGGAAAAAAGACCAATAAAAGGTGACAATATACTAAGAAGTGTTCCACGGCTGAAGGCCTTGATGACAACAAATTCAAAACTATTTCTCGCCTGAAGGCCCCAATAGCGATAATTTAAAACTGTTTCACGGCTGAAGTCCTGAATAGCAATCTTAAGAAGTTGAACTCCTTCAACCTGCAATTACAATTATTAAAATATTTTTAAAAGAACAATCATCAAATTCTCACTGCTAGAATACAATCGTCTAATTAAAATTTTAAGACAACTAACACTCACTGCTGAAGGCCTTAATGACAACAAATTCAACTATTCCTCGGCTGAAGGCCCCAATACCAATAATTTAAAAACTGTTTCACGGCTGAAGGCCTGCATATCAATCCTTTAAGAACTAGTTAAACACCTTCAAATTTGAAATTACAGTTATTAAAATTTTAAAAAAATAATCAAATCTGACCAAACCGGGGGGGGGGGGGGGGGGGGGGCAGACGTTGCTCCAAGGATCGACCTGGGAAAGTGGGAAAGTCCCTCAAAACTTCGCAAGTGATGAGACAGACATCCAAGAGTTGCATTCACTTCACGAGGTGGTAACTCAGACTAGTGGCAGTTTAAACGCATGACCAATAATCATTTGCCAAATCTACCTAATGTCCGATGATCAATGAAACGATGGAATAACACACCCAAGCCAGAACCGGCGGTCAGCACTACTTCTTCAGATTCCAGTGTTTTGAGCATCCGGAAGCAGAAAGGAACCACTACTACCAGAGTAGGAAAAAAAAAAAGAACACCACCCGGCCCACAAATCAAGGAAGTTGTTGAACTACACACCTTACCGGACAGCAGCGTCAAGGCGACGAAAAGTACACCGCCGTAACATACACTATGCTCTAGGGCAAGTAACCGGGCGTTTGCAGCCACTAGGCAGGAAAAAATGCCACTGGTTGAACTTCACAAATAATAACATACAGAATGCAACAATTAATAATGAGAAGTGGAGGAAGGATAATTAGGTTCGCCTGCCCCAAATGCTCCACTCGCTGCTCTTCGTCTCGGCGACACTGCGAACAGCAACACGCAAGCAAATGGCGAGATCTCACAGTGGTGGAGGTTTCACTACTTGAATTAAGGTCCACTCAACTTAAACTCCCTGGGTCCGGTTGGCAACGAGGTTGTACCCCTCGCAACTACAGCCCTTCCATCCGGCAGTGCATGCGTGCCGCCAGTGGTCCCGGAATGTTCCCGCGCTGCGCGGACCTGATTGCTCGTCCGTCCCCAACCGAACTGCCGACTCACACAACACGGAAACAACACCACGTCACCCCAAACATAGTGCCACCGTTACTAGATATCGATAACCGCCGCTGCTGCCACTAGCGGACAGACAACGCTTGCAAACGGAGTGGTGCCAAAGAACACGAGAAGAAGAAGACAACCGTAACTATACCAACTAAACGATGCCAACCTAGCAACGGCTCCAACGCGAGCCGCGGCACGGCTCACTGCTGTCGTCGACTTCTCTGACGTAAGATATTGATGTTGTTATCTACCTTATATGCCAACTTCTCGCTATATCTACACCTCAGATGGATCACCCACAAAAATCTTCACTGTGACAGCGACAAAATTTCGGGTTTTCATAATTATAATTAATGTTGACCTTTTGCACAGTCGATCACCTTTCATTTGTTGCTGCGTTACCGAAGAGAAGATAGATAATAACGTCTTTGCATGTTATTTACACATCCTATTTCCGACGTTACTACTTATCCGCACTGTTTCTGATTTTATATTATTTCTGTCCGAATGGAATGTTAAATAGCTTTACACTTCCTAGTATTTCATAATCAAACCTTCCGTCATCCAGAGATACAGTTTGTCGCTTGCCTACGATTATCAAAATGACTCTGAGCACTATGGGACTTAACATCTGAGGTCATCAGTCCCCTAGAACTTAGAACTACTTAAACCTAACTAACCTAAGGACATCACACACATCCATGCCCGAGGCAGGATTCGAGCCTGCGACCGTAGTAGTCGCGCGGTTCCGGACTAAAGCGCCTAGAACCGCTCGGCCACAGGGGCCGGCGCATACGATTGTCGTTGACACACTTGCTAATGTGGAAATCACTTTAATTTTTTTATTAACAACATTTAATAATAATTAAATGATCATGAATGATATCGTTTTGTATATAGAGAAAGTGATGGTTGACTCTACAATTACTCTCAGCGATTACGGCAACTAAAATGTCCGTGATTTGTATACTTCGTCACTCAAACAAGGACCATGGTCCATTACTATACTTCGATACACTCATTCAAATTTCGTACGTTTTTACTTTCACTAAGCTAAGTGTCCAATTCCGTTGTTACATTCAGTTTAACGTCCCTTCGTGTAGTCCACAGATCTTATAATCGGTTATTCGGCATGTAACATACCTTAATACAGAGCGCTGCTTTCTCTCGCTCACGCAATTCCTCAGATATTCTTAGTCAGTGACCTTACTGCAAAGATATGCCTACACGTCAGTACAAATTTCAACGTAAGTCTGTCCCGTATAAATCAACTATAGTCACTTTTCTTGCTGTTTAACAGAAGTGCTCTGATCCCTTCCGCAACATATCACACGGAGATGCCAGCTATATAGCACGCCGCAACTACGTAGACTTACCCAGAGCGCAGAAAACAGGACAAGAGATCTGACAATACCCGCAAATGGTTTATATAGTAGAATTTAGCAACAAAAGTAGCCGCGTTGAACCTTCTTTTATTTCCCTGAGGTGATACTTTCCTGCGGGCGTTATTCTGATGAGAGATAATATATCGCTAGTTTTAATTAAAACTTTTTCAATGCTGTTAATTATTTCCGATATTATCGATCATCTTTCCCATATATGAAAATAAGGCTGATAAAATCGTTCTCAATTAAAAGAGCAGTTGTAACAGCTCCCAGCGAACCACACCCTGGCCACCGAGTTAGTATTTGGGGAGTGGTAGGGCTAGGCCATCAACTAGACATCTTTCGCATCGTAACAAATTTATTTAAATAAACCATCACTATGCTCATTAAGTAATATAGTTAACAGTGCAATTATAAATGCCACCAGGTGTCCAGTAATCATCCTTTCACAATCAACCAAGTGTGAGCGGGACTCAAACCCGAGCCCAGATTGCAGTTCTGGATGCACCATTCTACAAAATGACAGTCAATTAATAGCGCAGCCGGCCGCGGTGGTCTAGCGGTTCTGGCGCTGCAGTCCGGAACCGCGGGACTGCTACGGTCGCAGGTTCGAATCCTGCCTCGGGCATGGGTGTGTGTGATGTCCTTTGGTTAGTTCGGTTTAAGTAGTTCTAAGTTCTAGGGGACTCATGACCTAAGATGTTGAGTCCCATAGTGCTCAGAGCCAATTAATAGCGCAGTCACTGGCACTTCTACAACATACAAATAGAATGCATTTAACAAAAATAAAATAACCAGTTCACAAAAGTGGGCGGCTGTTCAAAATTTCACAGAGTTACCCATTGCAATGCCTGCGCCCAGAATTTTTTTTTTAAATAGTTTTTCACAAATAATTCGACACTTTTAAAATGAGACTAAGTTAAGTGATTGCATCTAACGCCAATAGCTATTAACTTCTGAATGATGAACCAAACAACAAGTGCTGGAAAAAAATGCTCCAAATGGCTCTGAGCACTATGGGACAACATCTGAGATCATCTGTCCCCTAGAACTTAGAACTACTTACACCTAACTAACCTAAGGACATCACACACATCCATGCCCGAGGCAGGATTCCAACCTGCGACCGTAGCAGTGACGCGATTCCGGACTGAAGCGCCTAGAACCGCTCGGCCACCGCAGGAGAGCTTCTGTAAAGTTTGGAAGGTAGGAGACGAGTGAAGCTGTGAGGACGGGGCGTGAGTCGTGCTTGGGTAGCTCAGTTGGTAGAGCACTTGCCCGCGAAAGGCAAAGGTCCCGAGTTCGAGTCTCGGTCTGGCACACAGTTTCAATCTGCCAGGAAGTTTCATATCAGCGCACACTCCACTGCAGAGTGAAAATCTCATTCAATAAACAATTACTCTTTTCACGTCCGTCGGCGGCAGTGACAAACCCCAAGTAAGAAACAGAACGCAGACCAAGAGGGAGTAAGGTTTCGGCAAATGGCACTAAACGAGCCTGGACTGTACGTTAAAGTCGCCACTACAGTGCAAGCGCACAACAACAGCAAATATTCTGAAACATGCTGAGCAAGTTCAGTTCTTTGTGGTTGAACAGGGGCTGTTCCAAGTGGTAACTGGAACACCAGTCTTGTTTTGTTTATGTCCCGCAAACCAGTAATTCATTTGCCCTATGTACAGCCACCCACTTCCCCTTCTGCCCATACCCTCGCATCGCATAGGTATCGCCGGTGTCGTGTCTTCGGCCGTGCGCTGCTTCGGAGTTGCGCACTGAGCAAGTGTACGCAGTATGGACTCTGTGCTGCTGTTGCCAGCTGGAACCTTGCTTCTTTACTGCCACACAGAGACCTCCCACCAGGAACCGTGCACAAAGCCGTTGATGGGTAAACGCCACAGGGCATAATCACACGCAGTGTCGATGAATCACCTCGAAGGGAACAGTCTATTGATACGTAATCAGAATGGTTTCAGAAAACATCGTTCTTGTGCGACGCAGCTAGCTCTTTATTCGCACGAAGTAATGGCCGCTATCGACAGGGGATCTCAAGTTGATTCCGTATTTCTAGATTTCCGGAAAGCTTTTGACACCGTTCCTCACAAGTGACTTCTAATCAAGCTGCGCGCCCGTGGGGTATCGTCTCAGCTGTGCGACTGGATTCGTGATTTCCTGTCAGGAAGGTCACAGTTCGTAGTAATAGACGGCAAATCATCGAGTAAAACTGAAGTGATATCAGGTGTTCCCCAGGAAGCATCCTGGGACCTCTGCTGTTCCTGATCTACACTCCTGGAAATGGAAAAAAGAACACATTGACACCGGTGTGTCAGACCCACCATACTTGCTCCGGACACTGCGAGAGGGCTGTACAAGCAATGATCACACGCACGGCACAGCGGACACACCAGGAACCGCGGTGTTGGCCGTCGAATGGCGCTAGCTGCGCAGCATTTGTGCACCGCCGCCGTCAGTGTCAGCCAGTTTGCCGTGGCATACGGAGCTCCATCGCAGTCTTCAACACTGGTAGCATGCCGCGACAGCGTGGACGTGGACCGTATGTGCAGTTGACGGACTTTGAGCGAGGGCGTATAGTGGGCATGCGGGAGGCCGGGTGGACGTACCGCCGAATTGCTCAACACGTGGGGCGTGAGGTCTCCACAGTACATCGATGTTGTCGCCAGTGGTCGGCGGAAGGCGCACGTGCCCGTCGACCTGGGACCGGACCGCAGCGACGCACGGATGCACGCCAAGACCGTAGGATCCTACGCAGTGCCGTACGGGACCGCACCGCCACTTCCCAGCAAATTAGGGACACTGTTGCTCCTGGGGTATCGGCGAGGACCATTCGCAACCGTCTCCATGAAGCTGGGCTACGGTCCCGCACACCGTTAGGCCGTCTTCCGCTCACGCCCCAACATCGTGCAGCCCGTCTCCAGTGGTGTCGCGACAGGCGTGAATGGAGGGACGAATGGAGACGTGTCGTCTTCAGCGATGAGAGTCGCTTCTGCCTTGGTGCCAATGATGGTCGTATGCGTGTTTGGCGCCGTGCAGGTGAGCGCCACAATCAGGACTGCATACGACCGAGGCACACAGGGCCAACACCCGGCATCATGGTGTGGGGAGCGATCTCCTACACTGGCCGTACACCACTGGTGATCGTCGAGGGGACACTGAATAGTGCACGGTACATCCAAACCGTCATCGAACCCATCGTTCTACCATTCCTAGACCGGCAAGGGAACTTGCTGTTCCAACAGGACAATGCACGTCCGCATGTATCCCGTGCCACCCAACGTGCTCTAGAAGGTGTAAGTCAACTACCCTGGCCAGCAAGATCTCCGGATCTGTCCCCCATTGAGCATGTTTAGGACTGGATGAAGCGTCGTCTCACACGGTCTGCACGTCCAGCACGAACACTGGTCCAACTGAGGCGCCAGGTGGAAATGGCATGGCAAGCCGTTCCACAAGACTACATCCAGCATCTCTACGATCGTCTCCATGGGAGAATAGCAGCCTGCATTGCTGAGAAAGGTGGATATTCACTGTACTAGTGCCGACATTGTGCATGCTCTGTTGCCTGTGTCTATGGGCCTGTGGTTCTGTCAGTGTGATCATGTGATGTATCTGACCCCAGGAATGTGTCAATAAAGTTTCCCCTTCCTGGGACAATGAATTCACGGTGTTCTTATTTCAATTTCCAGGAGTGTATATAAATGACCTGGGTGACAATCTGAGCAGTTCTCTTAGGTTGTGCGCAGATGATGCTGTAATTTACAGTCTAGTAAGGTCATCCGAAGACCAGTATCAGTTGCAAAGCGATTTATAAAAGATTGCTGTATGGTGTGGCAGGTGGCAGTTGACGCTAAATAACGAAAAGTGTGAGGTGATCCACATGAGTTCCAAAAGAAATCCGTTGGAATTCGATTGCTCGATAAATAGTACAATTATCACGGCTGTAAATTCAACTAAGTACCTGGCTGTTAAAATTACGAACAACTACAGTTGGAAAGACCACATAGATAATATTGTGGGGAAGGCGAGCCAAAGGTTGCGTTTCATTGGCAGGACACTTAGAAGATGCAACAAGTCCACTAAAGAGGCAGCTTACACTACACTCGTTCGTCCTCTGTTAGAATATTGCTGCGCGGTGTGGGATCCTTACCAGGTGGGATTGACGGAGGACATCGAAAGGGTGCAAAAAAGGGCAGCTCGTTTTATATTATCACGTAATAGGGGAGAGAGTGTGGCAGATATGATACGCGAGTTGGGATGGAAGTCATTAAAGCAAAGACGTTTTTCGTCACCAACTTTCTCTTCCGAATGCGAAAATATTTTGTTGAGCCCAACCTACATAGGTAGGAATGACCACCAAAATAAAATAAGAGAAATCAGAGCTCGAACAGAAAGGTTTAGGTGTTCGTTTTTCCCGCGCGCAGTTCGGGAGTGGAATGGTAGAGAGATAGGAGGATTGTGGTTCGATGAACCCTCTACCAAGCTCTTAAATGTGAATTGCAGAGTAATCATGTAGATGTAGATGTAGATGTAATAGCCGGCACTGCTCACTAATGATCATTAAATATTGTTATTCCATCAGTTTTAAACTCTGAAAATGGCTTTTCTGTTGCTAGATACACAATGCTGAGACCACCACATTTAGATGCAATGTAACCACTCTTTTCAAGCTGATCCAAATGTGAGTGGAGCTCTGTAAACTGAGTTTTCGTATATCCTCTAATACAGTACATGTCCTTGGATCCATTGTTTTCTGCAAATACTCCAACGTATGGCCGCCTTACCCAGTATTTATATTAGATGCTGACATATCGTATTCACCAGCCATATCCAGTTTTTTTTCGTAAACTGAGCTTAAAGTAATTTGTAAGCTTTGCTTGCACACCTGCAATGGTTGGTTCTTTTAGCAACAGCAGTTAAAATTCTTCCTTTGTGGCAGTTGTTATCACCAAACACCCAATTTTTTTGACTTCGACCTCATCCATTTCCTGTATGCTTTCTCTTACACGTAAAACATTAACTGTTTTTAAAGAAGCACTTGCTATAATATGGAATTTTTAAGTCTGTTTGATACATTGCGTCATTCACTTAAGGATACAGGGTACTTATAAATGGTGGAAAAATCGAAAATTTTTTAATGACTTTGTTAAATTCTATACTCTTCCCTGATTACATTGATATATACATTGTAGGGTTTCAATTGAAAAATGACCTATATATACCAAATTTTAAAGTCATGGTATTGTATGCCACCACGCCCCCTTTGTTTCTGTTACAGAAACGAGTATTATTTCGAAAAGAACTGTGAACTTTCTGTTTCCAGCGATTATAAATATGATACATTGTATATGTTGGTAACACTGCAGGTTTCTAGTGTCTGTAAATTATTATGTTTGCTAGTATTTACTTTTGTTTCGCTGACGCAGTTTGTTCACGTGTTACTGAATGTTTGTTGTCCAAGTGCTACATATGTTTGTGAAAGTACATATCCTTTAGTGTGCAATAAATACGAACTGTGACACCCACCAAGAAATTCATGAAAAGTAAATTCCGTGGTAACCAGTTCACAAACAAAGCAAGCCACGCTGTTGAAAGTAACCTACGTATCAGCTCATCAGGGAAGAAACTCCTACATGGCACCCCTCCTGGTGATACAAATTTTTGTGTAGTGGATTTGTTGTTGTTGATGGGGGCATCTTATTTTCTTTGATAAAGGGAGTGGCGAAATGTAAACAATGTGATGTGTTGGCTGTTTGGAAATAACTGAACAACAAAGTAGCAGGAAGTGTTTAGGGTCAAAATTAGTTGTTCTGTGTAGATCCTGCAATAAATCTACCTCGTAAATGACTTCGAACATTGTGCATAATTCATATGATGTGAATTTGAAGTTAGTGTATGCAATGCGTGCAATAGGAAAAGGAAAAAAGACTGCTGAAACGTTTTGTGGTTTGATGGACCTTCCTCCTCCTCACAGTAGGTTCAGCAAGTACATAAAAATACTTTCAGGTGCCTTGACGGCTGTGTCTAAAGCATCTATGAAACGTGCAGTAGAAGAAACTGTAAATATTAGTGGAACCAGGGACATTGCTGTTGCACTTGATGGGACACGGCAACATCAAGGACATCGTTCCTTGACTGGTGCTGTAAGTGCTTCTCTGGAGAATGGAAAAGTTTTTGATGTTGAGTGCTTATGTAAGTACTGCCACAACTGCCATGATAACACTGAAGAAAATATTGACCACCAGTGTTCTAAGAATTATGATGGTTACAGTCGAGGTATGGAGTGTGATGATGGAGCTCTACAAATATTTCAGAGGTCGGTGCCCGTTATAACGTTAGATATACAGAGTACCTAGGCGATGGGGACTCTAAAGCTTTCAATAAATGTGGTGTGCGTACTGTAAGTCCTTCGGTACACACACCATCAGATTATTTCACTTGTCGCTCTAACGAAGTAGGCGAGTGTCAGCAATATGTCTCGTGGTCGTATCGTGGCGTGTTTATCTTCTGCCGTTAGGTCAGACGATAGAAATGCCACTTGCACGCTTAGAGTAGCAGATTGACGGTGACCAACTTTAAACAGAACTTGATTAATTTTCACACACATTTATTAAAATAATAACAAGCACAAGAATTATGCTATTTACAATGGACAATCTGAAGTTCCTTTGGTATTGGTACGTTTATCCTTATTCTCACATATATCTCTGATACTTGACAAAAGTGTCTATACATTTATCTTTATGGCTATGTACAGGAATATGGTAATCTTATTAGGCGGAGACTGAAACTTGACTATAGACTGGTACAGACAAATGCGGACTAGTACAGACTGGTGCAGAAAAATGCAGACTGACTAATCGGAGGTCTGTACACTCGTTATAAAACCTCGCACGTTCATGTATCACTGCGCGAGTGTGATCCGCGAGGAGAAAAGGTTCTACGTTAGCAGCAACTTCATTGGCTGCGTTATATATTAATATGCGGATTGGCGGAAGCAGAATTTGGTCCGTCTCTATGGCAGCGCCATCTCGTAGTGCGGAGACGGACAAGGGCTGTGCCTGCACTATTGTGCTTAGCGGGGCGCGCTCTAGTGGGAAAGTTGTGTACGCGCTGACTATGTGGAACTATGTACACAACAATAAAATTAATGAGTTCTGTTTTTATGGTGGTACCTTCTTAACAAAACTGGAGTGTTGCGGACATGTCCAAAAGAGGATGGGTGCTAGATTGGGGAAGCTACGAAGAGTAATGGAAGGAAAGTTGCTATCTGATGGAAAATCTCTCTCTGGCCGAGGCAGATTGACAGAAACTGAAATAGACCTCCTTCAGAGTTATTATGGACTGGCCATTAGACGAACTGCACCTCTGAATGATGTTATAGCAATGAGAAAAGCTCTATGGGCCACCTACTTTCATAAGTTGTCCACAGGTGACCACCCTGTTCACAGACTTTGCCCTAAAGGAGCATATTCTTGGTGTGGTCACCAAAAAGCAAAAGAAAGTGATCAAATATATCATCAGTGCTTAGAAAATGTCTTCATGGGTTCACTCATAATATAAATGAAAGTTTCAACCATTGCATATGGGAAAGATTACCCAAGAATGTTTTTGTAGGACTAAATACATTAAAAGTTGGTGTACCAGATGCAGTGATATGTTTCAATGCTGGAGTGATAGGAAGGTTGGAAGTCCTGTGACATTTAGGCAAAAATGTGGCTCTAATATGGAAGATCAATTGCTTGTGTGTGACAGACAATGGGTGCATGAAGCTGAAAGATTCGTTCTTCAAGTTACCCAAGAAGCAAGAAGTGCTAAAAGTAATGACAAGAGGAAGCTTGAAGAAGAAGAAATGCTGCAGGATGAAGACTATGCTTCAGGAATGTTCTGAGGCACAGTTTAATTGGACTCATTTCTTCATTCACAATTTCCCGCAAGTTATAATTTTTAGAATATTTCCTAAAGTTTATAAAGAATTGCTCTAATTTTTTTCTGTACCTTGCAATAGTCGATACTTAAGTAGTAGACCTAAGCTTCATTGCAGAATCATTTAAATTATAGAAAAAATAACATTTTTATTAGGAAAAAAATTATAAAAATTAAAATGTAAGATGTGATATCGTTTATCCATGTAATAAACATAATAGGTGGAATTAAATAGGTGTAGTAACTCAGCCATCATGTCACGCAAATCTGGTAAAAATTTGGTCTCCTTCAGACGTATAACATTGGATTAAATGGTACGTCAATTTGAGGAAGCATTTTAAAAAATGCATCAATTTCTTTGTAACTTTTTAATAACCCTAAGCAGGTTCAAAAATATTGAAAATACTTGTAATTTGTGTAGAAAGTGTGCTGCACTACCTGATATCAACAAAAAATCAGTAATACATATTCGTTATAAACAGTGCCTGAAAGAAGTAGGTGTTGATTTTTACATAATATTGAGCCGGAAATGTACTCTGTATCATTAAGACATACAAAATAACATTATTTGTTGCAACCAATATTAATTCAATTATATCTAGATTTGACAGTACTGTGGAGGAAAGTGTCCTAGATTGAGAAGAAATACGTTTCTACATCTTTAATATAACACATACGTGGTCCTTGTTAGAGTCTGTGTTAACAGTTCCCACATCTACATCTACATGACTACTCTGCTATTCACAATAAAGTGCCTGGCAGACGGTTCAATGAACCACCTTCAAGCTGTCTGTCTACTGTTCCACTCTCGAACGGCGCTCGGGAAAAATGAGCACTTAATTTTTTCTGTGCAGGCCCTGATTTCGCTTATTTTACCGTGATGATCATTTCTGCCTACGTAGTTGGTTGCCAACAGAATGTTTTTGCAGTCGGAGGAGAAAACTGGTGATTGAAGTTCCGTGAGAAGATCCCGTCGCAACGAAAAACGCCTTTGTTTTAGTGGTGCCACTCCAATTCACGTATTATGTCTGTGGCACTATCTCCCCTATTTCGTGATAATACAATACGAGCTGCCCTTCTTTGTACTTTTCCGACGTCATTCGTCAGTCCTACCTGATGCGGATCCCACACCGCACAGCAATACTCCAGAATAGGGTGGACAAGCGTGGCGTAAGCAGTCTCTTTAGTAGACCTCGGTTGCATCTTTTAAGTGTTCTGCCAGTGAATCGCAGTCTTTGGTTTGCTCTACCACAACATGATCTATGTGATCGTTACAATTAGGTTATTTGTAACCGTAATCCCTAAGTATTTAGTTGAATTTGCAGCCTTCAGGTTTGTGTGACTTATCGGGTAATCGAAATTTAGCGGATTTCTTTTAGTACTCATGTGAATAACTTCACACTTTTCTTTATTCAGGGTTAATTGCCACTTTTCGCACCATACAGATATCTTATCTAAATAATTTTGCAATTCATTTTGATCATCTCATGACTTTATAAGACAGTAAATGACAGCATCATCTCCAAACGACCTAAGACGGCTACTCAGATCGTCTCCTACGTCGTTAATATACTGTAGATCAGGAACAACAGAGGACCTATAACACTTCCTTGGATAACGCCGGATATTACTTCTGTTTTATTCGATGACTTTCGGTCTGTTACACACAGTTTACAGGTAAACAATAAAAACTATATGTGGACAGAACATAGTTTAAAATCTTTCTTTGGCCTTGATTGTCTGGAAGATTTATTTGTCTATACACCAAGTTTTGTGTAATCTACACAAACTGAAGAACACTGTTAAATACAACACAGCAGCTGTTCTATCTTGTAGTTTACACCTCATACATAAGCAACAGTACAAAGTGGAGCACAGTACATTGCAGATACTGTTTATTGGTATCTAACACACTCAGACTTACATAGGGCAAACACACTATCTCTTCTATAATTATAGCTCATAGTTTCGAGTCTGGTAATAGCACGTTCTTTGGGGGCGAAAGATGTAAAAGTTTCTCGTAGACGCATATCAGGGCACTTTATAAAATCGATCAAATGATTACGAATTCTTTGCTCGCTACTAGGCTTGTGATTTGTGACATAAATTTCTTATACATCTTTATCCCGAAATTAGAGCTCATTCACATTAAGTTGTCTGTTCCAACTGTCTTGTCATTAATAAACGTGAACGTGGTCCGTAGTAGGCAGTAATGGGTGGTTGCACGGCGTTGAATGCAGAGAACGTAGTGCTTTTCCGTGTTGGTTTTACTGGTGCTTCACAGTGACAAGTAGGCGCAATTAGCTAATCGCACGATTAAATAAAAATCACATTACAACCTAGTATGGACCATGTTTACGTTTGTTAAGCATCTGGAGGCTGTGGATTCCCAGAAATACAGAATTTTAATATCTAGTTGAGAGGTTCCATGCCCTCTTTTGCATGTCTCCTCTCATTTTCATCAATTTTATAAATGTTCTATGTCACTGCACGGTAGTAACAGACCGAATAGGGTTATAGTAATGAGATTATTTGTACTGAGAGCTCAAAACAATTATTTTTACTTGATCCCTAAACATGTTGTTTTACTTCCCTGGGTGGCTGGTGCGAGGCAAGTATCGGAGGACGCGCCACACAGAATTTCCGGTTGGGGGCTGCACTGCCCTGAATTCTGTGGGGTTCGTACAATAGGCTTAAGCGCCTGACGGAACGACTGACGTCGGTCGAGTTTCGCCTGTTGTATGCAGGGGGGAACGACCTGCTAGACATCTGAGTGTCGCCGCAGTTTATGTGTTTACCATTCCGGTGCGTCCAGAACGAAGATTCCTGGCACCGACTGTCTGCATTGTCCTCATGATTCTGAGAATACTAGTGGACCGTGCCCTGCTGGGTGCGACTGTCTGGCGCCGGATGGCCGGTGGTCTAGGCAGGTTGTTTCCGTAGCCGGTCAAACGGCAAGTTCAGTGCCCTCAGCTGAATAGCAGAGGCATGATTGGTCAGCTTAAACTGAGGCTAGTTGCCTTCATAAAGCCCTGCTCGAAATTGGAGGGAACGGTCGCTATTGGCGCGAATGATGTTCTGAGACAGTGTGGGGGATCTGATCTTCCTTGGAGTCGGACGACCTTGCGACTTGATCGCTCTTTTTTGGAAGAACTTAGAAATCTCGGACAGTCTTCGAGGCCAGGGGCTGACACAGAGTTGTTGCACGGCAGAAGTCGGCGCCTACATCATCAGGACGCTGCCTACCGGCGACGTGCTGCAGACTTCAGTACTGGTACAGTATTTTGCGGCTCCGGCATTGTAGGACCCTATCAATTTTATACTGAATCCCTCAGCAGCACACGCGCTCGCTTTGCTACAAGTCCACCTCGCTTGTTTCTCCATATGATCCCATTTGAGCTCTCATTACTAATTGCGATACTGCTATATAGTCGGGAGATTAATATTTGATTCATTAGATTCATTAGGACCTCCAGTCATTATCGTCAATCTATTGCATCACAGAGAGTAGGAGCACCTTGTTCTTTAGCCAACTCTTATTCTCATAATATTTCAGTATAACCTATCCTTTAACCTACTGTGTGTGTCGACAATCATGTGCATTTATGTTCTGATGTATAATAAATCTCATTGTAATATTTAATCCGCATATCATTTCGTAGATATAGGCAGAATCCCATTTCCTGTTGTTTATTATGATGAGTAGATTACAATTCTTATTAAATTATTGTGAGTGTGCACTCCTTATTTTACCAACTAGCAGGGTCCACCATCATTTCCTTCCGTTACCGTTGTGCTCATAATTATGGTAATTAGCTGGTAGATAAGGAGGGGGTCCAGTGCGTGCCTCGTTCTCAAGCAAAATTCGTCTGAATTAAAGAGGTACAAACTCTTCTCCACCCCGGCACCTCGCATAGCCATTGTCCATACTGTCATTGTTGTTCCCCTGCTAGTCTTCTACCACACAGGTGCTACGATTCGATGTTAGGTAACCACTTTGTGAAAAATCTCAGCATAACAGTGCGTTACATACAGGTCCAGGTCCTGCCCCTCAGGTGCCATCCCTACTTCCACACCACATAATCTAAGACACTACATCTCATAGTCCACACACCGCATCGAACTATCCTGTACATCCGCTGGCATGCAGGTGGAATCCGAGGTTGAATATTACCCCAGTATTCTTCTTGCTGTCACACTGTCGTTCTTATGTAGAAGAAATGGTGTTTCACCTCGATGCTGTATTTCACAGAGATAGCCGGCCGCAGTGACCGAGCCGTTCTAGGCGCTACAGTCTGGAGCCGCTACGGTCGCAGGTTCGAATCCTGCCTCGGGCATGGATGTTTGTGATGTCCTTAGGTTAGTTAGGTTTAAGTAGTTCTAAGTTCTAGGGGACTGATGACCTCAGAAGTTAAGTCCCATAGTGCTCAGAGCCATTTGAACCATTTCACAGAGATAAACTTGAAGAATTTACGATGTAGATAACTGTTAAATATATCACACATTTCCTTCTTTAACATTACAGATCATCCTATCTCTAATTGTTCTTGGTAGACAGCTGCCCCTCTGGATGCAACCTGGCGCATCCCAACACCCATTTCTGTAATATGGGAAATGCAACTTTGAAACTGTCAACAAGTGTCCACTTGTTTGAGATCTTGCTGGCTGAGCATATGCATACATCTTAGCACAGTCTTCCTGATGTCACACGCATCCAGTCCACTTCTAATCCCTCCACTTTTCCTCCTTCCATCATGCTTTCTAACCTGAGTGGTCAGCGCGACGGAATGTCATATCTAACAGCCAGGGTTCGATTCCCGGTTGGATCGGAGATTTTCTCCGCTCAGTCCGCTCAGGGACTGGGTGTTGTGTTGTCCTTATCATCATCATTTCATCCCCATCGATACGCAAGTCGCCGCAGTGGCGTCAACTCGAAAGACTTGCACCAGGTGACCGGTCTACTCGACGGGAGGCCCTCGGCGCACTACATTTCCATTTTACCTCAATAATACGACATAAAAAACGTTCTATGTTTGATAATTCACCCTCGCCTCTTCTAAATCTAGCATGAAATGAATTAACCTTCTTTTATTTTTTTAAATTTCATTTAGCGCCGATCCGCTGGCTGTACTGCATAATAGGGAAATCTTGGCTGCTTTGGCGAGTGGTAACTCCTTCCCAGAGAGCTACAGCCTGTCCCCGCATTAGCATTTGGCTTGCTGCAGTAGCGGCTGAACCAGCGGTCCATGTTTCACTGCACACCGTTTTGTCTCCAGGTGCGCCGTTCCGAGCCTCGCAGCTATCTTTACATCCCATAAACTAGCCAGGAGGAGGGGCCGCAATTTAGAAACGGTGATGCAGCGCATTTTAATTTACGGAAGAGGCAATAAAGCGTGCGGCGCTGTCTCTGCCTCTTTCACCCCAACCCACCCAGCGACCTGCAGTCTTGCTGTGTCTGCGGCCAGCCGTAGCACGAACGAGATGGCGTGAGGAGGGCATCCAGCGCAGTAAGCAACCGTAAATACACACACATACTTCTTACACCTTTTAGCATTAATCAGAATTTCGGTTCACACTCTTAATGCCCGATATCCTCAGTGCTACGGATACAGAAGTTCACAGTTTCTACCGGTGTGAAAAGATTGTAAAGACAATACGCCCGTGTAATACGGAAAGGACCAGTAGGGGTCACGAGAGACGGACCCACAAGTACAAAAGTTGGTGGGGATTATTGCCGGTATAAAAGCAGCAACACCAGAACTGGTCGATCAGGAGAGCTCAGTGATTTCGAAAGTGTACTGAGTAACAAATCTGTCAGCGACATTTCAACCCTTCTAAAGCTGCCAAAATCGACTACTAGTGTTGTGACTCTAAAGTGCAAACGTGAAGGAACAACGACAATCAAACCAAGACCAGGCAGCTCTCAAGTGCTGACGGACAGCGACTGTCGAGCAACTCGGAGAGTGTTTGTTAAAAATGGCATCAGTAGAAGGATTACTCGTGAGTTTTAAAGCGATATGTGAAGTCCAGTTAACTGTGTGTATGGAGATAACAGATGGTTGAATTTTAGGTGGTAGACTCTAGATCTACTTATGAGATACTTGCTCCCTTACCGTAGAATGTGGTACAGTGGTCGAACAACTCCTCATAAACCACACATTTCTGCAGGCCGTGCTGAGTGACATCTGAGGCGACGTAAAGAGCGCCGCCACTGGACTGACTGGAAACCAGTGATTTGGAGCCATGAATCACGCCATACCTTTGACAATCCAGTGGAATGCCGAATACCTGGAAAATGTTACCAGCCATCAGATGTAGTGTGAACAGCCAAGTACAGAGGAGAGGGTGTTAGGTTGTGTGCGTGTTTTTCAAGTTTCGGGTGTGAACCATTGATAGTGCTTAAGAACGGAGTGATATGAACTCATTTTGGAGCATTGTATACTGCATACACTAGAGGATCAATTCGGAGATGAGTGTAACAGCGTGACAAGGCAATGCACCCTGTCATAAATCGCATCTGAGGCAATGTTTTGTGGACAGCAGCATTAGTGAAACTGACTGGGTTGCCCAGAGACCCAACCTGAACCCAGTGCAACAACTTAAAGATAAATAAGTGTGGTGTCACATCAAAGTATCACAGGTTTCAAAATTGGTAACGTAATCGCAAGTTTCCATCAGAATCTGATATCAGTCGTGCGAGATCCAGGGGACCCAATGGTGCACGCCCGCTGAGCCATGCCTCCAGCGGCTGTGTACCACAAGCGCCCTCTGCCGCTGTAATACAGGATGTCTGGCCGCAGCCACACAGCCCACTCACACTTGGAGCCTCTTCGTTACAGGATGTTACACAGACGTCACCTAGCCACAGTTACGACACAATCAGTCATATTTCAGTTCAAAGAGCCTCTTCCTTGTCGACTTTGAGATAGTTTGACTTATTTTCTACTCTTTGTCTGCTTGGAGTAATAAAAGTTAAGTCAGTCTTCCGTTTACTGTGTTCATCTGTTCGCTGGTCATTTCTGCTTCTGTCCAGCTTTCCTGCGATGACACTTCCTGCACCACTCTGTAGCCCACCTCTCCTTACCACTGTGTACGAAGTCGTACACACCAGTCAGAACGTCGACTTTGCTCCATGCCCCAACATCCAATACGAGTACTTTTTTTCTGATTTCAGCTCTTAATGAAGACTGGACTGCCATTCCTCAACAAATATGCAGACACCTAATTGAAAAGATCCCCAACAGAGTTCTAGTAGTCGCAAAGGCGAAGAGTGGACACATCCCATATCAATGTCCACAAATAGGTGTCTGGATGCTTTCTTCAGAAATGTACATTCGTACATCTAACCAGAACTGCAGTCTATTGACATATAACAAGAACACATTCAGAAAATACTGTTCTTGTGAAACACAACTGGCTCTTCATTCCCACAATGTCATAATTGTTATCGACAGGGTTCTCAAGTTGATCCTATATTTCTAGATTTTCAGAAGTCATTTGACACTGTCCGTCAAAAGCGGCTTCTGATCAGATTGCGTGACAGTGGAGTAACATCTCAGATGTGTGACTTGATTTGTAATTTCCTGTGACAAAGATTATAGTTCGTAGTAACTAATGGAAAGTCGCCTTGTGAACCCGTAAGTCTTATGTGGCGTTCCACAAGAAAGTATGATAGGTCGTCTGCTATTCTTAATGTATATGAACGATTTAGGAGACCTCTCTTACACCCTTTACATATGATGCTGTCGTTTATCGTCTAGTACAGTAATCAAAAGTTCAAAACAATAACAAAATGATTTAGACAAAATATCAGCGTGATGCGGAAAGTGACGATTGATCCCAAATAATATATAGTGTGATGTCCTCCATATGAGCACGAAAAATATTCTGTTACATTTAAGTTACACGCCGCATAATTTCAATTTAAAGGTTGTAGATTCAGCTAATTACGTAGGTATTACGTTTACAAAAAACTTAAATTGTAACCGTCAGGCAGAAAACGTTGAGGGGAAGGTGAACCAAAGACTACGTTTTATTGGGAGAAACTATAGAAGATCCAAAAAATCCACCAAACAGACAGCCTACTATACACTTCCCGGGATATCTGAATTCTATCGTCAAGCGGCTGCCAATACACGTTTATCAGCGACGACCTGCAGTGAGTCAAACAAATCTGTGCTCACGCTTTTTTGTTAGTTAGTTTCACGTTCCATGGATCATTTCCACGAAAAATCATAATGATGAGTAATGAGTCATTTTATACTCACATCACAAATTCTTGAAAAGAACACATAGGAATGCTGATCATTTACAAGTTTTTTTTTTTTTAAGGAGAAAGTAAGACATATGGACGTGAGCTAATAAGTCGTATTCACCACGTTTTACACAATACACCAATAGAATTTATTTCTACGGAATAGCAGTTGTCAGACATCTTATGTCACTGGATAAGATCAACAAATAACTTTGGTTGCAGAACTGTCCACCCCTTTTTGTGCTAAAGACAACCTTAGTGTGGAGTAAAGAATCTCATTTTTTCCTAATGATACTGTTCCTTTTGAACTGCAGTGGACTGTTTACAACGAGCTTCATGAGGGAATAAAGATACTGTGGAGCAATAGTCAAAATGCTTAGCTCCCCTGAACAGATGTCTATAAGATTATCGTCAGTAAGCACCACATCTTATCCTTGCAGCTCGTTTTTGAGAAATGAAGACGTTCTTAAAGGTGAGTTATTGAAAATATGCAACAAATTACTGATTTGCCGCTCTCCAAGATTTACAAATGTGGTTGAACTAAGCTGTTTCAGGAATTCCAAAATGTGTTTTTTTTTCACTTTAAATTCTCATCAGTATGGACACCAAAGGATTTTGAAGTTTTCGCCCTACTTATTATCCCCTTTCCATGTGTTACACGTATCATTGGTGTATTACCTCTTGATGTGCAGAACTGAATATGCTGTGTCTTTTTAAACTTTAGGGCGAGACCATTCGTAGAAAACCATTTAAGAACATTTTTTGTCATTTCTTATGTTGCCGTATGTTTTCTTGAACTGATTACAATACTAGTGTCATCGGCAGAAGAAACTAATTCTGCTTCGGTTATACTGGACGGAAGATTTTTTACATGTATGAGGGACCAAAGCGGACATAAAAATTGAGCCTTGGGGAATCCCACATGTGATTTCTCCCCATTCCGAATAATTTCCCATGACTACGTTGGTTGAACTACTAAGCACGGTATTCTGTATTGGTTATTGTGCACTTTCAATTTCCCCTGTTAGTCTTAACCTGTAAGGGTCCCATTTTCTTGAGCAGTATTGTAGAAGGGGTCAGACAGACGTTTTATAAGCAATCTCCGTTGTGAATTGTTTGCTTTTCCACTATTCTAACACTTAACTGAAATCTAGCATTACTCTACCAACGACCGAGCCTATGTTATCATACCATTTCATATCCATACAAGTTGTTACATCCTGGTGTTCGTATTAGTTGACTCATTCCACTTGTGACCCATTCGTATCATTGTCATAAGATATTACTTTTCTGCTTTTTGTGAAGTGCACAACTTTGCATTTATGTACATTTAAAGCAATTTACCAATATTAGCACCACACTGTAATCTTATGAAGATATGACTGCTTGTGCAATATTTTCAGGCAGCACTTCAATACAGATAACCGCATCATCTGCGAACAATCTGAGATTACTGCTGATATTGTCTACCGGCTTATTAATATACAGGGTTATTACAAATGATTGAAGCGATTTCACAGCTCTACAATAACTTTATTATTTGAGATATTTTCACAATGCTTTGCACACACATACAAAAACTCAAAAAGTTTTTTTAGGCATTCACAAATTTTCGATATGTGCCCCTTCAGTGATTCGGCAGACATCAAGCCTATAATCAAGTTTCTCCCACACTCGGCGCAGCATGTCCCCATCAATGAGTTCGAAAGCATCGTTGATGCGAGCTCGCAGTGCTGGCACGTTTCTTGGTAGAGGAGGTTTAAACACTGAATCTTTCACATAACACCACAGAAAGAAATCGCATGGGGTTAAGTCGGGAGAGCGTGGAGGCCATGACATGAATTGCTGATCATGATCTCCACCACGACCGATCCATCGGTTTTCCAATCTCCTGTTTAAGAAATGCTGAACATCATGATGGAAGTGCGGTGGAGCACCATCCTGTTGACCGTCGGCTGTGGTACGTTTAGCTCCCTGTTTGCTTTATTCGTCGACTTCCGCGGGCTACGCGTGAAACCTGCCCGCACGCGTTCAACCGTTTCTTCGCTCACTGCAGGCCGACCCGTTGATTTCCCCTTACAGAGGCATCCAGAAGCTTTAAACTGCGCATACCATCGCCGAATGGAGTTAGCAGTTGGTGGATCTTTGTTGAACTTCGTCCTGAAGTGTCGTTGCACTGTTATGACTGACTGATGTGAGTGCATTTCAAGCACGACATACGCTTTCTCGGCTCCTGTCGCCATTTTGTCTCATTGCGCTCTCGAGCGCTCTGGCGGCAGAAACCTGAAGTGCGGCTTCAGCCGAACAAAACTTAATGAGTTTTTTCTACGTATCTGTAGTGTGTCATGACCATATGTCAATGAATGGAGCTACAGTGAATTTATGAAATCGTTTCAATCATTTGTAATAGCCCTGTACAAACAGAACGGCATGGGGCCAAGTACTCTTCCTTGAGGAAAGCCCAATGTTACTTTTAATTGGGTCTATCACCCACCGAGAAATCCTCAATCGTCTCACAAAGTTTGTTTGATACTGTATATGATAGTATTTTCATTATTATCCGTCGGTGTGGTACTGTGTGAAGTTCTTTTTGGATGTCAAGAAATACTCCATCTACCGGACTGCCTTCATCCATGGCTTCCAGAATAATGATTGAGAAAAGCATGGGTTGAGTTTCAGTGACCAATGTCTTCGCAACCAATGCTGGTTGACATATAGGTCATTCTGGTCTAGATACTCTTTACGTTTGAACCCAGTATATGTTCTATGATTCAACAACAGCTGACGTCATTGAGACTGGACGGCAGTTTTGTGGATCCTTCTTGTAGTCAGCTGTGACCAGTGATTTCTGTCGACCACTGGGAATAGGTTTTTGTTCCAGATATCTACGGTATATTGTAGTTAAAATTCGGGCTAACTAAACTGCAGATTTTGTATATAATCTGACAGGACTTCTGTCAGGCCCTGGAGCCTTGTTAAATTTCAGCGATTTCAGCTGTTTCTCAACGCCACTGACACAAGTATCTGTCTCACTTATCTTTGCAGTGGTGCAATACTGGAATTGGGAGAGTACAGTGACTAGAAACGAAATCAGAGTTCACAATTTCCGGCGCAAAGTCTGGTAACTGACATTTACTGTAGGGGAATGTAACGTGAGAACGTGGAAAGAGAACATATTAAGACTCATTCCACATCCAGAAACCTCCTTTACGTCCAAAATGCAACGTTATGCTGGTAAATGAGAGATGGACCTTATAAATGCTATCTGCAGGTTATAGAAACGGTATCATTGGAGTTGTGACTCTTGAAAGAAAGATTTGGGATTCATATCCGATCAACAACGAAGCCGTTAGAGTCGGATCACAAGTTCCCGTTTTCAAGTTGACCACCTTCGCATTTATCTTAAGTAAATACGGGAAACCACAGATAACCAAAGCCTGGATGTCCTGACGGGAATTTCATTCACTGGCTTCCACAATGGTAGTCCTTTGTGTTTACACCACTGTGCTGCCTAGCTCGTTTCTGAAACTCGAGTCATTTTTGTTTCGTGGTTATAGTGTACTTGAGTAGTTTCCTTCTTTCATTGCATTCTAAGTCTTTGCCCGTGCAGCCATCTGCATACACTTTTTAATCATTAGTGGGCTAGGATGTTGTACCTAGATCATGGTGTACCTAAGAAATGGTTCAAATGGCTCTCAGCACTATCTATGGTCATCAGTCCCCTAGAACTTAGAACTACTTAAACCTAACTAACCTAAGGACATCACACAACACCCAGTCATCACGAGGCAGAGAAAATCCCTGACCCCGCCGGGAATCGAACCCGGGAACCCGGGCGTGGGAAGCGAGAACGCTACCGCACGACCACGAGCTGCGGACTCTTGCCTAAGAACACACGCTGTTTTTTGCCCTAGTGACCGATTGTAGAATCACATAATGATATACGTACTAGAACCGTCATAAGTGGTTACCGACGTTTTCTACAGTTTTTTTTGTTGTTGTTGTTAGACGTGAGGTCTACACATTTAGGTGCTGTATCATCTATTAAAGCTGTTTGGAATATATCGTTAAAACTTCATGTACAGATTTCTGTGCTCAATAAAATGCTATATATTTTTATAAATCTACATCTACATGGATAATCTGCAAATGACACTTAAGGGCCTGGCAGAGGGTTCATTAAGCCACCTCCACAATAATTCTCTTTTATTCCAATCTCTAACAGCGCGTGGAAAAAACGAACACCTATGTCTTTCCGTACGAGCTCTGATTTCCCTTATTTTATTATGATGGTCGTTTCTCCCTATATAGGCCGACGTCAACAAAATAGTTTCGCATTCCCTATCAGGAAAGGATCCCACACCACATATCAGTAGTCCAAAAGAGGACGGACAAGAATAGTGTAGGCAGTCTGTTTAGTAGCCCTGTTTCGTCTTCTAACTGTGCTGCCAATAAAACGCAGTTTTAGGTTCGCCTTCCCCACAACGTCTCCTATGTGTTCTTTCCAATTTAGGTTGTTCGTGTTTATAATTCCTAGGTATTTGGTTGAATTTGGTTGAATCCTATGTGTTCTTTCCAATTTAGGTTGTTCGTGTTTATAATTCCTAGGTATTTGGTTGAATTTAAGGCCTTTATATTTGACTGATTTATCGTGTAACCGAAGTTTAACAGATTCTGAGCCGTGTGCGGCTCGTGTTCATGCCGTTTATCGTTTGTCATCTTCTCTTACGGTACTGCCACCTCGTTTTCTTATTCCATTTACTGGCGTCACTAACTACCTGCCTTACCTGCTGTGAGTAGCAGCAGTAGCGCTTATTGATAACTGTACTGTCGTACCATCTCTGAAGCGACCAATAGAGTTTCCGGGTCGTCGTGTGTCTGGAGTTCAGTCGGGACACAGCAGCAGTGAAATCGGGGACGGAGCGCCAGTGAGGCGCGGACAGCCATTGCTCGCCGACCGCTGGCGACACACTTCAACTGTCTGACGGAAGGAGACTGGAGCGGGAACGACACTTGGTTGGTCGTTCGGTCGGTCGTCTCATCGGCCGACGTGTATGTGGTCCTATTGACCGTTTCCGGGCCTAGGCAGTCGGTTGGTTGGGGCAGAGCAGAGAGGAAGTCTCCGTGGCGGATAGTCAGGCCGGAGCCACTGGCGGCGTGCAGGCGCGGTTGGAGTTGTGAGGCGCTTCTTGCGAGGGTTACAAAGTTCGTCGCCCACCGATCCTGGACACTAAAGTTGAGTGCTCACGTAACCCACTATCAAGCCTCAACTGCTATCACATCTATTCGTTTGATACTGGTTGTCGCTTTCTGGGAGATTCCCATAAGCAACAACGTGTGTCTATTGAAGTCAGCTAGAATTGCCGACGTCTTCCTGTATGGTGTTTAACTTAATTTAATTCATTCCTTCATTAATAAATTGTACCAGCGGTATCTTCTGCCTTGTGGCCATTGACGTTCTGCTGACCTGCCCTGATCGTTGACGTAGCTTTTGGCAGTGTATTTTCCTTGTCGTGTTCATGCTGTCCAGCATGGCGTGTAGTTCGACAGCTGACGTGTTGTTGGTAGTTTTTGGAGTTTATTCTGACTCGGCTGGTGTGGTGTGCGTTTCGGTACACACACCATCAGATTATTTGACTTGTCGCTCTAACGAAGTAGGTGAGTGTCAGCAATATGTCTCGTGGTCTTATCGTGGCGTGTTTATCTTCTGCCATTAGGTCAGACGATAGAAATGCCACTTTCATGCTTAGAGTAGCAGATTGACGGTGACCAACTTTAAACAGAACTTGATTAATTTTCACACACATTTATTAAAGTAATAAAAAGCATAGACATTACGTAACCTGATTCTGGATGCTGTTTACAATTGACAATCTGAAGTTCCTTTGGTCTTGGTACGTTAATCTTATTCTCACATATCTTTGATACTTGACAAAGTGTCTATACATTTATCTTCATGGCTATGTACAGGAATATGGTAATCTTATTAGGCGCAGACTGAAACTTGACTATAGACTGGTACAGACTAATGTAGACTGGTGCAGACAGGTGCAGATAAATGCAGACTGACTAATCGAAGGTCTGTACACTCATTATAATACCTCATGCGGTCGGGTATCACTGCGCGAGTGTGATCCGCGAGGAGAAAAGGTTTTACGTTAGCAGCAATCTCATTGGCTGCGTTACATATTAATACACAGGTCGGTGGAAGCAGAATTTGGTCCGTCTCTAAGGCAGCGCCATCTCATAGTGCGGAGACAGAGGAGCACTGCGCCTGCGCTGTTGTGCTTAGCGGGGCACGCTCTAGTGGGAAAGTTGTGTACGTGCTGACTACGTGGAACTATGTACGCAACAGCTGGATTGGGTACCAGTATTCAGTACACAGTGCTATTGACATCTAGTTGTCGTTTTGTTAGTCGGATGGAGCAGAACTGATCTTGTTGGTTGGTTCATCGGCTGGCTTTCAGTTGGGGTGCCTTCCGATTAAGAGGTTGTTGGTCTGGCTGCATGTCTCACCTAAACGTGCGTTAGTTTTACCTACCCAGGTCGACCCTTGGAACCTTCTGAGCGCCCCTCCTTGTGTTTTACATAGTGATTTCCTTTTTTAGTCTTAAGTACTCTGTGTGGCCTTCAGCCAAGTTTTAGCTAATTAAAATTGCAAGTCTTTTTTTCTTAGGCCTTAAGCTGTAAAAAACAAATCTTGTTTAAAATTGAATTCCTTGTGACTAGGCCTTAAGCCGTATATTTGTTTCAAGTTGGTATGTGGCCTTCAGCCGAGTTTTCAGCCTTTTCAAATTAAAAGTTGAAAAATTTTGTCTAGGCCTTAAGCCATCAGAAATATTTTGTAATTTGTATGTGGCCTTCAGCAGAGTTTTATGTGAAGCATTTTAGGATCAAGCCTTTAGCATATTTTAGTTGAAATTTAGAAGCTCTCCCCTTTAGGCCTTAAGCTGTAAAATTGTTTTGTTGATATGCGGCCTTCAGCCGAGTTTTCAGCGTATTTAGATTAAACATTGAAAATCTTTGTCTTGGCCTTAAGCCGTAACACTGTTCCTGATTAATATGTGGCCTTCAGCCGAGTTCTATGGAAAAAATTTAAGCTAAGGCTTTCAGCCTATTTACATTAAAGATAATTTTTTTTCTAAAGAAGTGAAACCTCCATAAGAACTCCTGTACCTCAATTCCTTGCTTTGGCTTTGTACCTCGGATTTTCGATGTGGCCTTCAGCCGATCTAAATTCAATCAAAGGAGGTCTTTCGTTAAAACCTTGAGAGTTTCGACTCTTGCTTGTGTGATTGTGAGTTTTTACAAATAAAGTTTATATGTTGAGTGCAACTAACAGTAACTTATTTTGGCCCCTTTCCACGAATATAACCTCATCCGCTTTGTCCTGCTAGCCCAGGGATTTCAGATTCCTTTTAGCACTCATGTGGGTGAACTCACACTTTCATCAATCACGGTCGATTGCCAATTTTCGCACCATACAGATATCTCTTCTGAATCGTTTTGCAATTTGTTTTGATCTTCTGGCGTCTTCATTAGACCACAAACGACAGCATCATCTGCAATCAACCTAAAACGGCTGCTCAGATAGTATCCTAAATCGTTTATATAATAAGGAGCAGCAGAGGGCTGCACTACCTTTGAGAAAGCCAGAAATTACTTCTGTTTTACTCGATGACTTTCTGTCAGTTGCTACGAACTGTGACCCCTCTGATAGAAAATCACGAATCCATAAGCATGTAATTTTATTACAAACCGCTTGTGAGGTACAGTGTCAAAAGCCTTGTGGAAATCTAGAAACACGAAATCAATTTTAAATTCCTTGTCAATGGTACTCAGCACTTCGTGTGAGTGAAGAGCTGGTTGTGTTTCATAAGAACGATGTTTTCTAAATCCGTGTTCACTGTGTGTCAATAGACCGTTCTCTTCAAGGTAATTCATAATGTTCCAAAACAACATATGTTCCAAAATCCTACTGCATATCGACGTTAATGATATAGGCCCTCAGTTTGTTGGGCTACTCCTACAGTCTTTCTTGGATATTTATATAACATGTGGACGGGTAAGCCATAATTCGTCGTGTACCATTTTGTTCCTTGAATCAGAAGAAGGTCAATATCTGATACTTGAAAATGAACTGAACTTCTTTAATACCTTAAAAACTTTACCTGTCTAGAAAATGGAAATTTGTGTTAGTTGCCAATAGAGTAATTTCGAAAAGTATTTAACTTCTAACTGTTTTTGATAATACTTCTGGTTAATCTGATGTTAGTTACTGATTATTGGTGTGTAATAAAGTAATAATGTAACAGATAGCCGGCCGCGGTGGTCTAGCGGTTCTGGCGCTGCAGTCCGGAACCGCGGGACTGCTACGGTCGCAGGTTCGAATCCTGCCTCGGGCATGGGTGTGTGTGATGTCCTTAGGTTAGTTAGGTTTAAGTAGTTCTAAGTTCTAGGGGACTTATGGCCTAAGATGTTGAGTCCCATAGTGCTCAGAGCCATTTTTTTGTAACAGATAGACTATTAAATACAGTGTTACTGCGTGCCGTTACTGCCACCCATTGCTGAGAGATATCGTTACATTTTTCGCCACTATTTGGTGGTTATGTTACTGAGAGTACTGGACATATGGGAGGAAGGTTGGGTTTTTCACACTGGGAAGGTGCTCCGTGTGGTTTCAGGATCCTGTTGCCGCAGAAGGCAATCCGTGAATCTCATCAGGAGAGGCGAGTCTCCACAGGGACACGGGAAGTTCATGCAGAAGTAAAGCTACGGACTTTGTGCTTTTGTGAGCAGAGCCAGAACCTGGCCAAGGTAAGAGTGGAGGACGGCATGCCATCCCCATAGAATTGTTGAGTATGACATTTTTGCCGTTTCTGCATGAAGAACAAAGGACAGCATGAAAAAGACGTTGCTTTCGCTCCAAAAGTTTTGGTCATCCAATCTATTTGTCACCCTGTCACCATACTTGGTGCGAAGAGTCTGACCAATCGCAGAGACACTTCTCCAGGCCAGTACCAACTTCGCATCTGTTAATATGAGTTTTGTTTGCCAAGAGTGGGCAGTTTCTACTGCGTCCTCCTGTTTTTTCATAAAATAAGCGATATTCTCGTCCATGACATTCGTAATAGCATTGTGTCATCCTCTTCGTGTAGAGTTTTTTTGAGAGAAGAAATTGGGGGTGAGGGAAGTACCGGTTGATCAAAAGTTAGTATATATTTGAAAACTGAATAAATCATGGAATAATGTAGATAGAGAGGTACAAATTGACACACATGCTTGGAATGACAAGGGGGATTTATTAGAACCAAAAAAATACAAAAGTTCAAAAAATGGCGCTTCATCTGATCAGAATAGCAATAATTAGCATAACAAAGTAAGACAAAGCAAAGATAACGTTCTTTACAGGAAATGCTCAATATGTGCACCATCATTCCTCAACAATAGCTGTAGTCGAGGAATAATGTTGTGAACTGCACTTTAAAGCATGTCCGGAGTTATAGTGAGGCATTGGTGTCGGATGTTGTCTTTCAGCATCCATAGAGATGTCGGTCGATCCACTTGCGACTTCAGGTAACCCCAAAGCCAATAATCGCACGGACTGAGGTCTGGGGACCTGGGAGGCCAAGCATGACGAAAATGGCGGCTGAGCACACGATCATCACCAAACGACGCGGCCAAGAGATCTTTCACGCATCTAGCAATACTTCGGATTTTTTCTTTTTTTGTTCTAATAAAACCTCATGTCAATCCAAGCACGTGTGTCCATTTTTACCTCTCTATCTACATTATTCCGTGGTTTATTAAGTTTTCAAATTTATACTGACTTTTTGATCACCCGGTATGTTTCGTGTTCTGACCACCATGCGACTGGTCTCCCTGCTGCTGGATGCCCACGTTCCTGATTTTGAATAAATACAAGTTTTGCAATCTGCGGTAGCACGATTCCTACTTTGAGCAGCTCTCTACTTACTTCATCTGGTGTGATGAGTTGCCCATTTCACAGTAATTTGTGATGTTGTCCCATTAACGTTGAATTATCGAGGTGGCTAAATAACGATAACTTGTTGGGTTTTCTCCATGAAGTCTTCCATATAATACAATACGGCACTTCCCCACAGCGTTAGCGTCATTTCTGTGAATTCAATCCAAATTTTTAGACCTTTGCCTTATCTCAACTACTTGTGAATTGTCACACGCTTAGTGCAAATAAAAATTTGTTAGACTTGATATAAATTACAAGATCCTTTAAACTGTTCAAAAACTTTTTCATGATTAGGTGACCAAACAATAATAAATATGACCTGTTGCACACGTACGCTTATCGTTCTCTCTGACTGTGTTCTCGTTGTAGCCAAATTCAACCTCAATTCTCTTATTATTCCCTAAAGGTAACGACCGTTGCACTCACTCGTCTTGTTTGATTATAAATATGCTTATTGACTAGGAAGAGCTGTGTCGATTTCTCCGTAAGATTATAAGTTTGCTGCGTGTTGTTTCATGACTATTTGGCTAACGACTACGCAGTATTCAGACGTAGTAACCAACAACATTTTATTCTAACAGAAATATTTTAAAAACTGTAATTTTGAACGCATATTTGTAATTACATTTTAAATATGTTTTGTAACTTATTTTGAAAGATATTGTAATGTTTACAGACGTATTTTAAAGATATTGTAATCTTTACAGTCGTATTTTGAAAGATAAGTGGATATGTACAGACATGAGATGTCTGCACCACGTCCATAAATGAGGATAAAAAAATGTAAATTTCATTTTCTGTAGTCTTCAATTATCTTTGGATACACTATACCAGAGACGTTAAAAGTATTGCCGTACAGTCAATTTAATATTTGACTCTGTCAATGTCATCATTTACTAACGAACTTTAAACGCAAGTTTAAATACCATAGCATAGCCAGTTGAATCTTTAGTACTGTCAGCGAACCTGAAACGTAATCTCTAATGTTGTTCTGCCAGCTTAAAACGTAAGTCAGCATACTGGAAATAGGATATGTACTTTCCGTAATGTCAATGTAAGTTTCCTCTGTTGTCTCAATTTGTATCTTTTACGGTGAATACTCTGACGACGCTCTTGTTCATTTCAAAAACTTACTTTTATCGAGAAGTGACGCCCACGAACACAGCTTAAATTTTCAACAATCTGGCAAGATTTTTCTCTGTTGCAACGTTTTTAAATTGCAATCTAATATTTATTCCTAGCTAAATGACCATGTCGTACTCTGGAATATGTCTTCACTTTTGGGAAAACCTTAATTTTCTGGAAGAATTTTTTTTATGTCATAAAAGGACTGGGTACTTAAATATCTAATGGTATCGCATAAAATGGAATAAGAAGTTATTTTAAGGTTCTAATACAGGTCAAGATAGAAGTGAAAGTCTGACAAGCGTACCTCGATATACCACTCTGCTCTACTCATTTTTTGCAATGTCTTATCATGTTTCTAAATGGTTGAAGTAGGTCGGATGTAACATTTTTGCTTAGCTATTTGGCGAGACATAACTAGTTAGAAATGAAGGTTCGAAATTAAATATTGGATTGCCTCGTAAGTCCTCGCGCGGTCCACCAATAGCGCCTGCAAACCCTGCACCCGCCGTGTCGCCCAGACATACAGTTGCCTAACCTCCCCTACGACGTAGAGCTCTACCATGTGACACGTGGATATGGGAGTACATTTGTGCCTGACGCTGTATGGTACAGCGTGAACGTGTGTTTACAAGCTATGGAAAGCAAGAAGGAACATTTCCGACATTTTTGCTCCTTTACTGTCGTAAGGGGAAACTCGCCTCACAAATATTTGTGCTGTATACTGGTACGATGCATTACCGGTTGGAGCATGTCATGTGATTTGTTCGGTTTCGAGTTGGGACTTCGCCCTCACAGATAAATCTCGATCTGGGCGGCTAATGGTTACGAGCTTGGAGCGCCTTACTGACATGATAATCAACAATCCACGAATGACATTGGAGTTCAATGTCGCTCGTGCAAGGAACTTGAAGCTGGGCTACGTAAATATTAGTGATGTATAGGTTCCTCATGAATTGAGTTTACATCTATGTCTACATATCTACTCCGCTAGCCACCAAGCGGTGTGTGGCGGAGGGCCCAATTCGGGCCGAAGTCATATTCCCCCCCCCCCCCCCCCTCCCCATCTGTTCCACTAGCGGATCGCGCGAGGGAACAACGACTGTCTGAACGCCTCAGTACGAGCTCTAATTTCCCTTATCTTTGAATGGTGATCATTGCTCAATTTGAAAGTTGATGGTAATAATATATGCTCTACGTCATCGGTGAAGATCGGATTTCGGAATTTAGTGAGCAGCCCCTTCCGTTTAGCGTGAGTTCTATCTGAAAGTGTGTCCCACTTCAAACTTTCTGTGCGATTTCTAACGCTCTCGCGATAGCTTGTAACGCCGGAAATGCGTATCCTCCATCTATTGTACTATAAATTTTTTCCTTATTTTGTTACTTGAAGATATGACATTTCTGTGTCTTTATATGTTGTAATTGTTTTACTATTTGTATATATATATTTATGCATTTATGTCGATGTGTAGTTGGTTTGTTTTGTAAATATTATTTGTATTTTTGCGCTTGTTCTTGCCTAGGGAAAACTATGCTATCGAACGATTACATCGATAGGTCGTGTGGAGAACCAAAGTGTTTAGGATCTTTGGTAGTGTTAACTCTGCCGCGTGGAGCGCAGGCAGAGCAGAGTCTGGCTGGAGGAGGGCGGTGGAGCAGGTGTGTTGTGTGACGCTCCCGCGAGTTGCCACGCTTTCAGGGTTTGGCAACATTTAATGGCGCTCGACTTGCTATGATAGTTTCTGACACGGTGTCGCGGACGGGAAGCGTTAGCTGGCACACATCAAGAGCCCGTTTCGTCTGGTGACCGTTCGAGAAGAAGGCGCGCCAACATCCAGTTTCTGCAACAGCGACGGCCGACAATGAGTGACTGTCGCCACCTCCTCGATCGACGGCTTCAAACCTTCAATCAACCAACAAGGAAGACTGGGAGCACGTAAAGTTTTAGAACTGTATGGCAGACCTCAGCTTTTAAAACTGTTCAAATCACAAAATTACAGCAACGTAGCATGAACCTTTGTTGCTCATTGTCCCAATTGCATTACCAAGCAGGGTCCCTTCCTTTTCCGGAATGAACCCGAGTGTCGTTGAGATTCAAACGCCAGCATTAAAGTAATATCATTCACTGCTTTAATTTCAAAGTTCAGTTAAGGTATTCATAGCTAGCTACAATATTTAGATTACACAAGCACAAATTAAGAGTGCGAGTTTTGTTACCGTATTTTAGCTTACCTGTGACTGCAGCTCAGCTTGGTACGTACTAAATTTTACTATTGTTAATTGTTCAGAATCATTTAATTCAAGTTCAAAGTTAAATCTCTTATTTCTAAATTGCGTAGTCCAAGACTAACCGTGTTTTACTGAATTTCGATGTGCTTCAGAAAGAAAGCTCACTATTAACTTCAGTCACTAAATTAACTTTCGATTTTCCGGTTTTATTAATTCTTTTGCGAAATTAAGTCAGAGTGTAGCGAAATTTATTACTTCTGACAAACTTTCAGTTTTCACACTACACGTGTCAACCTTCAGTTGCCACGCTTCTAGTGCTAATTATATGTGTAACAACCTTTCTTTTTCAGTTAATATAGTAATTGTCCTTAGGACTGGCGACCGTAATTTCCCCCAAATCTCAAATATCTAATTACCGCTAGTTAATTGTTAACGTAACGGCCGCACATTTACTTTCTTTATTAACTTTACCCCTTTTCAAAATTATTTTCTACCAGTTTCATTTGCATTTTTCCTTTCATTTAGATGTAACCCTTTCCTCCCTCTTTACCGACAAATTAACTTCGGTGACGATTGCTTTTCCCAAATTTCCATTAGGTACACGCGGTTTAATTTTTCACTGTCATTAAGGTCGATAAGTGAGGGGGAGGTTACAGTATGTCAATAGAAGTAAGAAATGTGGAGAACTATAGGGTATGATTTGGCCTAGTCAGTCACCTGTCTTAAATTCCATTTAAACCTTATTGGATGAATTTGACAGGGAGGCCAGAAAACTGTGGTCGTATAATGTTGGAGATCTATGGAGTAATTTACAGATGCGTTGGATTGAAATATCTGCAACAGTAGCACAAAATCTTATCTTCAGAATGATAAGAGTCTGTGCAGCTGTTCTGAAGACAAAGGTATGATACTTTGAAGTGGCTAAAATCTAAATCATATTATATTGTAAATAATGATACAGAGAAAAAGTATTTATTTTGTTGGTCTGTTTATATTGTACGATGTGTTTGTAGATAGAAATTAAGAATGTAGCTTTAATGATTGGCGATCGAAAACTTTTCACCGGTAGTGTAGGTTTCTCAGAGATCTGTCATCTTCCAGTCGCAGTACAATCCCCCATCACATCTTCATTTAGTTCCTCCTTTGTTTCTACAATATGCCTTCAAGACTCTCTATGTATTCCTTCCACCTTTCAACCTTCCCTTCTTTGCTTATTATGGACTTGCCACCTGAGTGCATAACATTCACACAAGTGCTCCTCTTTTCTCCAAAGACCTCCAATCTTCCTATAAAATGCATCTTATCTTTCTTGTAGTTATATGCCCTTCTACGGCCTTGCATTTTTCCTCTAGCCATTCTCCCTTTGCCAGTTTTAACTTCATTTGGTTCTCATTTTTCGACGTTTATTTTCCTTTTCAGCAGCTACATTTTTATGTTGTTTTTTCTCCTTTCGTCAATTAGAATCAGTATATCGCGTGGAGTTAAATAGCATTAATTCAACAACAGTAAAAACTATCGCACCCTTCGTGGCACTTGTTGAGAGAAAGCAAACATTTACGGAGGTATCAGTGCCGCACGGTTGTCTTGCCTGTTATACATAAAAGCATTTCCCTCTACATCGGCAGAATGTAATCCCTGGGTCCTCGGGTCCACTCTGGCGTGGCCGGAAGCAGATTCCCTGGGCGCAGGGTCAGCATAGCCTGCGGCAACTCTAGCTAAACCCCGCCGATTTATTGCCTCTGAACGGACAATCAAGGGCAGCGCTTAATCAGCACCTGCCGGCTTCCACCTCTCCCTGGTGTGAGCATACCAGCCTCCAGCACGATGAACAAGCGAGAATTTAGCGCTCCCAGCTCTGTCAGCATTAGGTCTTACAGCAAGAGCAATTTACATCGCGTTTGCTTTAATCCCACCGAAAAAAAGCACATATACACTCCTGGAAATGGAAAAAAGAACATATTGACACCGGTGTGTCAGACCCACCATACTTGCTCCGGACACTGCGAGAGGGCTGTACAAGCAATGATCACACGCACGGCACAGCGGACACACCAGGAACCGCAGTGTTGGCCGTCGAATGGCGCTAGCTGCGCAGCATTTGTGCACCGCCGCCGTCAGTGTCAGCCAGTTTGCCGTGGCATACGGAGCTCCATCGCAGTCTTTAACACTGGTAGCATGCCGCGACAGCGTGGACGTGAACCGTATGTGCAGTTGACGGACTTTGAGCGAGGGCGTATAGTGGGCATGCGGGAGGCCGGGTGGACGTACAGCCGAATTGCTCAACACGTGGGGCGTGAGGTCTCCACAGTACATCGATGTTGTCGCCAGTGGTCGGCGGAAGGTGCACGTGCCCGTCGACCTGGGACCGGACCGCAGCGACGCACGGATGCACGCCAAGACCGTAGGATCCTACGCAGTGCCGTAGGGGACCGCACCGCCACTTCCCAGCAAATTAGGGACACTGTTGCTCCTGGGGTATCGGCGAGGACCATTCGCAACCGTCTCCATGAAGCTGGGCTACGGTCCCGCACACCGTTAGGCCGTCTTCCGCTCACGCCCCAACATCGTGCAGCCCGCCTCCAATGGTGTCGCGACAGGCGTGAATGGAGGGACGAATGGAGACGTGTCGTCTTCAGCGATGAGAGTCGCTTCTGCCTTGGTGCCAATGATGGTCGTATGCGTGTTTGGCGCCGTGCAGGTGAGCGCCACAATCAGGACTGCATACGACCGAGGCACACAGGGCCAACACCCGGCATCATGGTGTGGGGAGCGATCTCCTACACTGGCCGTACACCACTGGTGATCGTCGAGGGGACACTGAATAGTGCACGGTACATCCAAACCGTCATCGAACCCATCGTTCTATCATTCCTAGACAGGCAAGGGAACTTGCTGTTCCAACAGGACAATGCACGTCCGCATGTATCCCGTGCCACCCAACGTGCTCTAGAAGGTGTAAGTCAACTACCCTGGCCAGCAAGATCTCCGGATCTGTCCCCCATTGAGCATGTTTGGGACTGGATGAAGCGTCGTCTCACGCGGCCTGCACGTCCAGCACGAACGCTGGTCCAACTGAGGCGCCAGGTGGAAATGGCATGGCAAGCCGTTCCACAGGACTACATCCAGCATCTCTACGATCGTCTCCATGGGAGAATAGCAGCCTGCATTGCTGCGAAAGGTGGATATACACTGTACTAGTGCCGACATTGTGCATGCTCTGTTGCCTGTGTCTATGTGCCTGTGGTTCTGTCAGTGTGATCATGTGATGTATCTGACCCCAGGAATGTGTCAATAAAGTTTCCCCTTCCTGGGACAATGAATTCACGGTGTTCTTATTTCAATTTCCAGGAGTGTAACTATACCAAACAACCACTTCCATCTAATAAAATCCAAATAGTTCAGTAAGCTACATTATGACACTGACACCTTTTCTTTTTTTTTTACAATACATAACCATTTAAGACATCATGAGTTGATCGAAACGATCACCTAATGGAAGGTAGGTAGATGAGACAAGAACACTTGCGAGAGCAACAGGATGGGTATATAGGGGATGGACAAAATAAAATGCACAGCTTCCACTTTTAGTGAACCGTAAAATCACTACTGGTTCACCAAAGGTTATTAATCACAATTAATAGACAAAATGTAAAGTGGAAGTAGGTGCCAAGGAATAACTGGTGATATTACACACAATTTACAGTAACACTCTTTATTCAAATTTGCTGCAAGACTTTACAATATTTTTTTTAAAAAAAACAACAATCGTTTAACGAATAAGTCACAATTTAAGATAGGAAAGGACTTTTAAATTATTAAATTATTATAAAAAAATTTCACGCCAGTAAATGGCAAGTAGAGGCAAGCAATTTAACGTATACATCGCGACGCTGTATTATATTTCAAGCTCAGCTAAATTACAGGTGAATTTCACTCCATTAATAAATGAATACAATTTGAATATATGACTTCACTTCTGGGTAGACAAATTTTCCATTTGGTTACAACAGCCGTAGCTACGGCCGCCTACAACAGGCTCACTCAGGCTCATTAAATGGCGCAGAATCTAACTTGCCTGCAACATATAAAGACAATCCTGTATACAAAAGTTCTCAAAATAGAAAAACCAAAACGCATGAGTCATGCACACGGGGGGGGGGGGGGGGGGGGAAGACTCACAGTTAATAATATTAACATTTCCAAAATATATAAAAGAACAAATTTTACAAATTTCTGCCAGTTAACTTACGGCAAACACACACCCTCGCAAGGTAGGACTTGCGAACTTTTACAACATTCTCCTTTCAAGGTAACAATTTCTACCTGTAACGAAATGGCAAACTTTTGCATGGCAAGAAAACACACTAGTAACTAACTACCTGTATAAAACACATAAGCACGTTGAGTAAAAGCCTTAAAGGGTATTGAATTGGAAAAAAAACAACAGTTTTTTTGCTGCCTAGAAACAATATAAAAAAATCCACTACGGAGTACATTAACAACATTGCTTGATTGTAGCCAAATACACATAAACACAAATTTACGTACGTTACAGCTTCCAGATGAGCAGTAATTCGTTATGCAATTGACTAGTTCTTACCACGAGGCAAAAGGAATTTTTCTTCTTTCTTAGGGTACCTTTTACACGTGAGTCTAGTAATACTAGTTACGGCAGGCGAGAGAATGGATCAGGTCTTAGTGCCTTGCATTTTAAACAGTACAGCCATTGGTGCCTTAGACTTTCACAGACATGGCAGAGGCTAACAGTCGAATAACCCGTAGGTAAACTGGGAGGGGAAAGAAGCAATCCGAACCACAGATTTACTCTGACCCCCCCCCCCCCCCTGTCATCCTCAAAAGGGGACGAACGGACCACCCTTTCTAATATTACCACCATCCCGCGGATGGGCAGACGAGAATGAATGGCGGGAAACCCCCAAAATATACGGCTGGTATAATTAACAAGAATAAATAAATTGAATTCAATTAAACTTCATAAAATCTGTTAACAATCAATACTCAACTTCTGGTGCGTTACGACTCCCAGGACTGAACGAACGCAGCACCTCCAAATGCTGTGTCGAGCAGCCGGCTGGCAGCCGTTTCAACGGACGCAGGAAGGCGCGCCGATTTTCAGAACCTTCTCGCCGGTCGACAGCATACGGCCGAACTGCAGATTAGGCCCCTCGCGGACCCACGCCCAGGAAGATTCCTTTCGCGACGAGCAGTTAACGCCCCATACCACGGAGCCGCTGCTCGCGTCGCTTACGCTGATGCCGCGGTCTGCGTGCTGTCCCTCTAGCACCGGCAGGGAAGTCGCTTCTTGATGCCCCGACTGCCAACTCTCTCCCAGAGCCCATTCAGCCACCTCTTAAACCCCATCGAACAGCCCACTTTTCCCCTTTCCCTCTAGAGGGAGACACCGAAGCCTTCAATTGCGACAATGGCGCCACCGCCAGAAAACGGTGGGCGACTGCTTCACGCTATGCGCTGCGGCGCGCTTTTCAAAGCTATCTTTACTACGGCTCATATACACTCCTGGAAATTGAAATAAGAACACCGTGAATTCATTGTCCCAGGAAGGGGAAACTTTATTGACACATTCCTGGGGTCAGATACATCACATGATCACACTGACAGAACCACAGGCACATAGACACAGGCAACAGAGCATGCACAATGTCGGCACTAGTACAGTGTATATCCACCTTTCGCAGCAATGCACGCTGCTATTCTCCCATGGAGACGATCGTAGAGATGCTGGATGTAGTCCTGTGGAACGGCTTGCCATGCCATTTCCACCTGGCGCCTCAGTTGGACCAGCGTTCGTGCTGGACGTGCAGACCGCGTGAGACGACGCTTCATCCAGTCCCAAACATGCTCAGTGGGGGACAGATCCGGAGATCTTGCTGGCCAGGGTAGTTGACTTACATCTTCTAGAGCACGTTGGGTGGCACGGGATACATGCGGACGTGCATTGTCCTGTTGGAACAGCAAGTTCCCTTGCCGGTCTAGGAATGGTAGAACGATGGGTTCGATGACGGTTTGGATGTACCGTGCACTATTCAGTGTCCCCTCGACGATCACCAGTGGTGTACGGCCAGTGTAGGAGATCGCTCCCCACACCATGATGCCGGGTGTTGGCCCTGTGTGTCTCGGTCGTATGCAGTCCTGATTGTGGCGCTCACCTGCACGGCGCCAAACACGCATACGACCATCATTGGCACCAAGGCAGAAGCGACTCTCATCGCTGAAGACGACACGTCTCCATTCGTCCCTCCATTCACGCCTGTCGCGACACCACTGGAGGCGGGCTGCACGATGTTGGGGCGTGAGCGGAAGACGGCCTAACGGTGTGCGGGACCGTAGCCCAGCTTCATGGAGACGGTTGCGAATGGTCCTCGCCGATACCCCAGGAGCAACAGTGTCCCTAATTTGCTGGGAAGTGGCGGTGCGGTCCCCTACGGCACTGCGTAGGATCCTACGGTCTTGGCGTGCATCCGTGCGTCGCTGCGGTCCGGTCCCAGGTCGACGGGCACGTGCACCTTCCGCCGACCACTGGCGACAACATCGATGTACTGTGGAGACCTCACGCCCCACGTGTTGAGCAATTCGGCGGTACGTCCACCCGGCCTCCCGCATGCCCACTATACGCCCTCGCTCAAAGTCCGTCAACTGCACATACGGTTCACGTCCACGCTGTCGCGGCATGCTACCAGTGTTAAAGACTGCGATGGAGCTCCGTATGCCACGGCAAACTGGCTGACGCTGACGGCGGCGGTGCACAAATGCTGCGCAGCTAGCGCCATTCGACGGCCAACACCGCGGTTCCTGGTGTGTCCGCTGTGCCGTGCGTGTGATCATTGCTTGTACAGCCCTCTCGCAGTGTCCGGAGCAAGTATGGTGGGTCTGACACACCGGTGTCAATGTGTTCTTTTTTCCATTTCCAGGAGTGTAGTACACCTTGTTGCAAGCTGGAACCACTGCGTACGTGTAAATAGTGCGACGAGACTGCTTCGCCTAGAGGTTACCTTTAGGTGTATTATACGCTTTGTTCTGCGACGGTTAACACAAACGATTGATGAAATGTGTGATCTCTCAGATATAAAAAAAAATCGGCAACTCGTTGGTGTGCGATTAGCGGGAGCATCCGTGACGAAAACGGCTGAACCGTTCAACGCTTACCTTCCCAGGTCATTTTTTGTCACACTCCGTCCCAGATGCGACCTGACCGATGGCTATGTTTAAACAGCCATAAAATTGCATTCAACAGTTTCAGTGAAACAGTTCAGTTGTTCATGTAAAAAATATTCAAATATATTCAATCATCATCATCATCATCATTTAAGACTGATTATGCATTTCAGCGTTCAGTCTGGAGCATAGCCCCCCTCATACAGTTCCTCCATGATCCCCTATTCAGTGCTAACATTGGTGCCTCTTCTGATGTTAAACCTATTACTTCAAAATCATTCTTAACCGAATCCAGGTACCTTCTCCTCGGTCTGCCCCGACTCCTCCTACCCTCTACTGCTGAATCCATGAGTCTCTTGGGTAACCTTGCTTCTCCCATGCGTGTAACATGACCCCACCATCTAAGCCTGTTCGCCCTGACTGCTACATCTATAGAGTTCATTCCCAGTTTTTCTTTGATTTCCTCATTGTGGACACCCTCCTGCCATTGTTCCCATCTACTAGTACTTGCAATCATCCTAGCTACTTTCATATCCGTAACCTCAACCTTGTTGATAAGGTAACCTGAATCCACCCAGCTTTCGCTCCCATACAACAAAGTTGGTCGAAAGATTGAACGGTGCACAGATAACTTAGTCTTGGTACTGACTCCCTTCTTGCAGAAGAGAGTAGATCGTAGCTGAGCACTCACTGCATTAGCTTTGCTACACCTCGCTTCCAGTTCTTTCACTATGTTGCCATCCTGTGAGAATATGCATCCTAAGTACTTGAAACCGTCCACCTGTTCTAACTTTGTTCCTCCTATTTGGCACTCAATCCGTTTATATTTCTTTCCCACTGACATTACTTTCGTTTTGGAGATGCTAATCTTCATACCATAGTCCTTACATTTCTGATCTAGCTCTGAAATATTACTTTGCAAACTTTCAATCGAATCTGCCATCACAACTAAGTCATCCGCATATGCAAGAGTGCTTATTTTGTGTTCACATATCTTAATCTCACCCAGCCAGTCTATTGTTTTCAACATATGATCCATAAATAATATGAACAACAGTGGAGACAGGTTGCAGCCTTGTCTTACCCCTGAAACTACTCTGAACCATGAACTCAATTTACCGTCAACTCTAACTGCTGCCTGACTATCCATGTAAAGACCTTTAATTGCTTGCAAAAGTTTGCCTCCTATTCCATAATCTTGTAGAACAGACAATAACTTCCTCCTAGGAACCCGGTCATATGCCTTTTCTAGATCTATAAAGCATAGATACAATTCCCTGTTCCACTCATAACACTTCTCCATTATTTGCCGTAAGCTAAAGATCTGGTCCTGACAACCTCTAAGAGACCTAAACCCACACTGATTTTCATCCAATTGGTCCTCAACTAATACTCTCACTTTCCTTTCAACAATACCTGAGAGGATTTTACCCACAACGCTGATTAAAGAGATACCTCTGTAGTTGTTACAATCTTTTCTGTTTCCATGTTTAAAGATTGGTGTGATTACTGCTTTTGTCCAGTCTGATGGAACCTGTCCCGACTCCCAGGCCATTTCAATTATCCTGTGTAGCCATTTAAGACCTGACATTCCACTGTATTTGATGAGTTCCGACTTAATTTCATCCACCCCAGCCGCTTTATCGCACTGCAATCTATTGACCATTTTTTCCACTTCCTCAAATGTGATCCTATTTCCATCATCATTTCTATCCCATTCTACCTCGAAATCTGAAACATTACTGATCGCATTTTCACCTACATTGAGCAACTCTTCAAAATATTCCCTCCATCTGCCCAAGGCATCCACAGGATTCACCAGCAGTTTTCCTGACCTGTCCAAAATAATTGTCATTTCCTTCTTACCTCCCTTTCGAAGACTGCTAATTACACTCTAGAATGGTTTTCCAGCAGCTTGACCCATAGTCTCCAACCTGTTTCCAAAGTCTTCCCACGATTTCTTCTTGGATGCTGCAATTATCTGTTTGGCTTTGTTTCTTTCTTCAACATAACTTTCTCTGTCTACCTGGGTTCTGGTATGTAGCCATTTTTGATACGCCTTCTTTTTCCTTTTACAGGCTGCCTTGACTGTATCATTCCACCAAGCTGTTTGCTTCATCCTACTTTTACACACTACTGTTCCAAGACATTCTTTAGCCACTTCTAGTACTGTGTCCCTGTACCTTGTCCATTCCTTTTCCAATGACTGTAATTGACTACATTCAACTAACTGGTACCTTTCTAAGATCGCTGTTATGTACTTGTGCCTGATTTCCTTATCCTGAAGTTTCTCCACTCTTATCCTCCTACATATTGACCTGACCTCCTGCACTTTCGGCCTCACAATCCCAATTTCACTGCAGATTAAATAATGATCAGTGTCATCAAAGAATCCCCTGAATACACGTGTGTCCCTCACAGCCTTCCTGAATTCCTGATCTGTTATTATATAGTCAATGACAGATCTGGTTCCCCTGCCTTCCCAAGTATACCGGTGAATGTTCTTATGTTTAAAAAAGGAGTTTGTGATTACTAAGCCCATACTGGCACAGAAATCCAAGAGTTGTTTCCTGTTCCTGTTGGCCTCCATATCCTCTCCAAATTTACCCATAACCTTTTCATATCCTTCTGTTCGATTTCCAATCCTGGCGTTAAAATCACCCATGAGCAGAACGCTGTCCTTGTCCTTTACTCTAACAACTACATCACTGAGTGCCTCATAAAAACTATCCATCTTATCTTGATCTGTCCCTTCACAATGCGAATATACTGACACAATCCTAATTTTCTTGCTAGACACTGTCAAATCTATCCACATCAGTCGTTCGTTTACATACCTCATTGCAACTACGCTGGGTTCCATTTCTTTCCTGATGTAAAGCCCTACACCCCATTGTGCTATTCCTGCTTTGACTCCTGACAGGTAGACCTTGTATTCTCCCACTTCCTCTTCTTTCTCACCCTTTACCCGAATGTCACTAACAGCTAAAACGTCCAGCCCCATCTTACTTGCAGCCTCTGCCAGCTCTACCTTCTTCCCAGAGTAACCCCCATTGATATTAATAGCTCCCCATCTCATTACCATTTGTTTGCCAAGTCGTATCTTAGGAGTCCCTGGTTTGTCAGTTAGAGGTGGGACTCCGTCACCTCCAAAGGTCCGAGGCATTTTGCTTTGATTGTTGCCAGCATCATATTTAAAGTACCAGGGAAGCAGGTTGCTAGCCTTACTTGCCCCGAGTCCCATTGGGTTTTACCCCTAACGGCTGAGGGACTAACCGGTGGATTTGGTAGTCTTTTCAAATAAATTTTAAAGTTCATTTTACGAAAAGAAACACATTTAAATAAAAAACTGCGCAAAATGAATGTATTGTTACATGACAATGTTAACGCTACGAAAACTCAAATACACTGAACTTTAAATTTTACTTGTTGCTATATGTTTTTGTTTGTTATGCGTGTAACAATAAAAACATTAAAAAACACCCATAAAACATTCAAAAAGAATGAAAATTACACTAGCGATTTTCAGGTTTTTAGTTTTCTTCTCATAAGTTTTCTTTGCACTCGCTGGAAATTTTTGTAGAGAAATCAAGTCAGATTGATTTCTTGAAACAATTAAGTTTACTTGCAGAGGCCGACAAATATAAGACGTCTTCCTCTTCTTTTTTGGGTCACAGGTGGTGCATGTTTTGCGTTTTTTCAGTCGTTTTACAACGAATACTACTCTTGGATCTGCTACACCCAAAAGACAGTGACTGGGTACACAAAGTTCGCGGGCTACGTGATATTGTTGACTCACTTGTTTTATCTGAGGTGTCACCAACGAATTTTTGCGAGCTTCTTCAAAAAAACATTACAACGGATTACCTTAGTAACGTCTTTGTAGGAATTGTAAGGACAAATGCATTCACCCCACTTACGTCCAACATGCGGAAAAACAACGCCATTGGCCATCGTTGGAAGAGGCTTCGACGACCAGCGGTATTTGTCTCAGTAAAACATATTACTAGCAGAAACTTTAGCTAAAGATTCAGTCCGTACAATTCCGTCTTCATCACTTTGATCACTTACTTCATTCAAGGATTTCACACACAGGTGGCAAAAAAAAAGTTCGTCTTCACTTTCGCAGTGTTCCTGTTCTGAATTATGCTCACTTTCAATTTCGTTGTCACTATCTAATTCAACATCACTTCCTAAACAGTCCTCAAACCATTTTAAAACAGTATCTTCAAAGGCAGGGTCCGTAACATGAACAGCAGACGAAGACCTAGCTACTGAATCCATAACGCAAAATCCCAGGTGATGTCTCAGAGACCGATGGCACGGAGAAAGTAGTACTAGTATAGTTTCGCGTCACATTGAACTGGCTACTGAGAAAGGAAACCAATTGCAACTTCGGGAAAGGACAGTAATGTTGCAGTTTTCTACCCCAGCCCCGTGCATTAGCAACGAAGTGACCATAAACGCTAACGGTCTGTGAGACCGCACCTGGGACGTTAAGGATTAACGTTTCACGAGCGACAATATCCGCGGTAATGACGCCACAGACAAATAGAGTTAAGACATCATCAGCGAAGAGAAACAGTGGGCGAAAGCTGAAATTTACTTGCAGAGGCCGACAAGCATTAAAAAGGATTGTGGCCAGACAACATAAAACAACCGCGACAAAAGTGACTGCAGAATTTATCACTCACCTAAGTGGTGCTGTATCGACAAATAATAACGGAAGCCAACGCTAGCTGCTGAAAAAAGTGGAGCCACGATCATAAAACTTGGACACCTGAGTACTGAAAGAATGTGATATGATCCTGTGACTCATCGTTCATACTGCTTCCTACAAACGTCCGGGTTTATGTATCGAGAAACCCTAAAGAGGTCTACAATCCAGCCTGTCTGCTTCTTACAGTCAGCCGGCCTGTGTGACCGAGCGGTTCTAGGCGCTTCAGTCTGGAACCGCGTGACCGCTACGGTCGCAGGTTCGAATTCTGCCTCGGGCATGGATGTGTGTCACGTCCTTAGGTTAGTTAGGTTTAAGTAGTTCTAAGTTCTAGGGGACTGATGACCTCAGATGTTAAGTCCCACAGTGCTCAGAGACATTTGAAACATTTCTTACAGTCAAGTATGGCAGAGGCTCCGTTACGATTTGGACGGCCATACCGCTGTATTCAGCAGGTCCTATCATAGCCCTAACTGGCCGGATTACTGCCAATGAATATCTCGATATCCTCGACAACGAAGTGCTTACTATGACTAGCATATTACTGCCAGACATTGTCATATTCCAAGATGATATAGCTCCCATAGAAACTACCAAAACGTTTAATGTTTGGCTTGTGGAGCGTCCAGAATATCATCAAACATCTTCCCTAGTCAGCACAGTTGCCAGACCTCAACATTACTGAAGCGACATGAGAAGTTTTACAGCAGATACTGAGGAACAGATTTACTGCTCCAACATCGTTAAATAAATTGTCGGATGTTTTGATACAATAATGGGAGAACATTCCGCTGGAAACTATTCAGATACTCTACGAATCTGTTCCGCAAAGAATTGCAGCCCTTCCCAAAGCCACTGGTGTCCCAATTCCTTATCAATAAAGAAATATTGTGTATATGTCAATGTTCACATTATTTTTTCCGCTCACTGTAGCTAAAGATCCTATTGCTTTCAGGATAATGATGTCGATGAAACGCTGATGTACATCTTTAGCGATACCTACATCAGTGAATGTCTACGAACCAAGCGATACACCATGCCTTGGATAATGTGACTGATTGAGAACCACTGTTTATGCCTTTGGAACAGACGTTGCAATATGTTTGTTTCACTTAAACAGCTGAGCCCACAACCCCATAACAACTGATCTAGCCGAGGTTGGGTGGCTTGGGTGCCTCAACGATACAGATAGCCATACTGTATGTGCAACCACAACACTAGGGTATCTGTGCAGAGGCCATACTAACCTGTGGTTCCTCAAGTGTGACAGCAACCTCTTCAGTAGTTGCAGGGGAAACATTCTAGATTACTGAATTAGCTAGTCGTGTAATCTCAGTCAACATGACCTTGCTGTGCCAGTTCTGCAAACGACTAAAGGCAAGTACAAGCTACAGCTGTTAATTTTCCCGAGTGCATGAGTTCTACTCTATGGTTTAATGATGATACCCTCATTTGTGTAAAATATTCCGGAGGTAAAATAGTCCCCAATTCGGATCTCTGAGCGAACAGTACTCAGGAGGAAGTCATTAGCAGGAAAAAACCAGCACTCTACGGGACGGAATTTGGAATCGTAGATTCCTGAGTTTGGTAGGTGGGTTCGAGAGTTCAAAAAGTGAAATGGATAGGCTGAAGTCAGATGTTGAAGAATTAATTGAAGTGCAGTGGCAGGAAGAACAGAATTTCTGCTCATGTGAGTCATCATCATCTTGAACAGTTTCCAGCCTCTGGCCGGGTCTGTTTGGAACACAGGCCTCTCCATCGTCTTCTGTCTTGCCACCATCTCTCCGTCTTCACCTTGGTCCAGTCTTCTTCTTTCTTCTGGATGCATTCCTCCACTCCTTTCAGCCATCTGTCTCTCAGTCTTTCTCTTGATCTCTTTCCTTCCCGTTTCTTCTCCTGTATCCTCCTGGGTATCCTCCACTCCTCATGTGAGTACGAAGTTATAAATAACAAATCAGATACGGGTAACGCAGTAGTATGTCTAATAAAGAATGATAAAATAGGAATGCCCGTAAGTTACTACGAACCAGGTAGTGAGTACATTACCGTAGACAAGGTAGACACGTAGCCATCACGCACCACAGTGGTACAATTTTATTTTCCAACCGGCAACGCAGGTGACGCAGAAATTGAACCAGTCTATAAAGAGATACGAGAGATTTTTATATACTCCTGGAAATGGAAAAAAGAACACATTGACACCGGTGTGTCAGACCCACCATACTTGCTCCGGACACTGCGAGAGGACTGTACAAGCAATGATCACACGCACGGCACAGCGGACACACCAGGAACCGTGGTGTTGGCCGTCGAATGGCGCTAGCTGCGCAGCATTTGTGCACCGCCGCCGTCAGTGTCAGCCAGTTTGCCGTGGCATACGGAGCTCCATCGCAGTCTTTAACACTGGTAGCATGCCGCGACAGCGTGGACGTGAACCGTATGTGCAGTTGACGGACTTCGAGCGAGGGCGTATATTGGGCATGCGGGAGGCCGGGTGGACGTGCCGCCGAATTGCTCAACACGTGGGGCGTGAGGTCTCTACAGTACATCGATGTTGTCGCCAGTGGTCGGCGGAAGGTGCACGTGCCCGTCGACCTGGGACCGGACCGCAGCGACGCACGGATGCACGCCGAGACCGTAGGATCCTACGCAGTGCCGTAGGGGACCGCACCGCCACTTCCCAGCAAATTAGGGACACTGTTGCTCCTGGGGTATCGGCGAGGACCATTCGCAACCGTCTCCATGAAGCTGGGCTACGGTCCCGCACACCGTTAGGCCGTCTTCCGCTCACGCCCCAACATCGTGCAGCCCGCCTCCAGTGGTGTCGCGACAGGCGTGAATGGAGGGACGAATGGAGACGTGTCGTCTTCAGCGATGAGAGTCGCTTCTGCCTTGGTGCCAATGATGGTCGTATGCGTGTTTGGCGCCGTGCAGGTGAGCGCCACAATCAGGACTGCATACGACCAAGGCACACAGGGCCAACACCCGGCATCATGGTGTGGGGAGCGATCTCCTACACTGGCCGTACACCACTGGTGATCGTCGAGGGGACACTGAATAGTGCACGGTACATCCAAACCGTCATCGAACCCATCGTTCTACTATTCCTAGACCGGCAAGGGAACTTGCTGTTCCAGCAGGACAATGCACGTCCGCATGTATCCCGTGCCACCCAACGTGTTCTAGAAGGTGTAAGTCAACTACCCTGGCCAGCAAGATCTCCGGATCTGTCCCCCATTGAGCATGTTTGGGACTGGATGAAGGGTCGTCTCACGCGGTCTGCACGTCCAGCACGAACGCTGGTCCAACTGAGGCGCCAGGTGGAAATGGCATGGCAAGCCGTTCCACAGGACTACATCCAGCATCTCTACGATTGTCTCCATGGGAGAATAGCAGCCTGCATTGCTGCGAAAGGTGGATATACACTGTACTAGTGCCGACATTGTGCATGCTCTGTTGCCTGTGTCTATGTGCCTGTGGTTCTGTCAGTGTGATCATGTGATGTATCTGACCCCAGGAATGTGTCAATAAAGTTTCCCCTTCCTGGGACAATGAATTCACGGTGTTCTTATTTCAATTTCCAGGAGTGTAGTTAAGGAAGACGAATATTGAATTGTGGTTGGCAAATGGAATTCCACAGTGAGAAAAAGGGAGGGAGGACAAACAGTAAGAAAACTAGACGGAAAGGCGTCAAAGAGGAAGTCCCTGGTAGAAATTTGCACGGAGCATAATTGAATCATTGCTAACGTATGGTTAAACAGCCATGTAAGAATACTACATACGTGGAAGAGGCCTGAGGATACTGAAAGGTTTCAGATTTATTGTATAATGATAAAATAGAGATTTCGAAACCACATTTTAAACTGTAAGACTCATCCAGGGGTAGATGTGGACTCGACCACAATTCGTTGGTTATGAATATCAGATTAAAACTGAAGAATTGCGTATAGGTAGGAAATTAAGGAGATGCGACCTGTAAAAACTGAAGGGACAAGAAGTTTTTGAAAGTTTCTGAGAGAAGATTAGGCAACATTTGACTCGAACAGAGGAAGAGATTTGAATAGAAAATGAATGCAGAGTTTAAAGAGATGAAATAGTGAAGGTAGTAAAGGATCAGAGAGGTAAGCCCTGTTAGATATCCTTGGAGAAATCAGGAGGTACCGAAATGAGAAAATATAAAAATGCGGGAAATGAAGCAAGCGAAAGGGAATACAGACATAAAAAATGAAAATGACAGATAATGCAAACTATAAATCAGAAATGGCAAGACGTAATATTTAAAAGTGCTATGAATAAGCATGGGAAAGGTACATACCACCTATACGAAAACTGAAGAGATTTTTGGGGAAAAGAGAAGCAGCAGTACGAATATCAAGAGCCCAGATGGCAAACCAGAACCAAACAAGCAAAGCAAACTTGAAAAGTGAAAGAAATATGCACTAGGCTGTACAAGGGAAATGAACTTGAAGGAAATGTTATAGAAAGGCAAGAGGAAGTAAATTAAGATGAGGTATGATACTGTGAGAACTTTGATAGAATACTGAACGACTCGAGTGAAAACAAGATCCCTGGAGTAGACGACATACTCTCAGAAGTACTGAGATCTTAAGGAAGACAGTTTATAGCATCTGTAGTGTTAGAGAAAGCGTTTTGGAATGTTGGTTAAATACACACTTCTAAATTTTGAATGTCATCTTCATGATAAGATGTTCTTCCTATTGGCAGGTTTCTGACACCATTGCTGATTCCATCCGATGCCGTTCCGTTCCACGCAAACTGCTTCACAGTCTGATGTCTTCCTCTTTTTATTTAATCCGGCATATTTACTCTCCCGTACTTCCACCGTACCTTCGACAGATGATGTCAGGATTCTTTTTCCTCGCAGTACATCTTCCAACCAGCCTCTTTTCCTTTTCATAACCACATTTAGTAGAATTCTTTTTTCATTTTCAGTACTTCATTGTTTTCCACTTTATGTATCCAACTGATTTTCTCCAATCTCCTCCTAACTCACATCTCGAATGATTCATTTTGATCTCTTTCCCTCTTCCTCAATGTTCAGTTAGACTAGATGAGATTCAGTTTTCATTCCATAGACACAAAAATGAGATGATTCTCTTCGGTGTGGAACAAGTCAGGAAGTATAACACCAAATATATAATGCATTTGACTATAATTCTCATTACCCGATTATTTATCAGGAGATTGTCAAAATATGTGAATACATTACAGTAAAATGGAACTGCTAATATTTACAGAATTAATACACTGTCAGAATGAAACATAGTTAGGCACTTTTAATTAATTTATCATACGCAAAATATCTAATCTTGAATCAAGTGCTGTCAGAACTTAAATCTAACAGACATTTTTACTTAAGCTGGTCTAACAGTTCCTGTTAAGATATTCATCTGTAAAGTAGGAGTTGCCTATCAAAAAGTCTTTTAAACTCTGTTTAAACTGTGCTTAATTCTTAAACTCGGTTTTTAATGGTTGCTGGCAATTTATAGAAAATGTGTGTTATTGATTTATTACCCTCCTGTATTCAGATTTAATAGATTTTTATACTGACAAGTTTCAGCATTTAATACAAGATGCTTCATGTCATGATTAGATAACCCATCTACTACTGCTTGTGTTTTCACAGCTCTACAGAAAAAAGCGTTATGTCAAGCTTGTAACCAACTTTTTTCTTAACTCCGGTCGAAATATGGTGCATAATGAGAGTTTCTTTTTCTGGAAACCATTCGTTGCGTTAATCTTCTTTCTTTTTCACTCGTTCAGTTATCTGTTACCACGCTACCCAAATATCTATAAAGTGGACCCTGTTCAATATGACCTATTGTTTTCACTTCTAAATGCCCTTGCAATTCTTCTTCAAGTCTGAATAGTATCTTTGTGAGGGATATTGTTTTATTTGCAAGCAATATCATGTCATCAGCAAATCTGATGCAGTCGATCTTGCGGTTTCCTGGATTAGATTAGATTAGATTTACTTTCATTCCAATTGATACATAGTGAGGAGGTCCTCCAGGATGTAGAACATGTCAGAAGAACAAAAATATATGACAAATATTTACAACTAAAACAAATAAGCTAATGTACCTTCCAAAGGTCCCAAGTGGAATGATCGTTAATTTTTTTTTAATGAACACTATATGAAAGGATCGTTTTACAACAGTCATTAACTAAGATCGCATTAATGCACAAAATTTAAAAACTAATTTTTTTTTATTTATAAGGTTGTAAACATATAATAGAACTGCTATAATACTTATTTACAATGAACACATTACTGCACTGAAACGGTGCAGAAGTTAGATTATATATACAGGGTGAATCGCGTAAGTCGTAACACCCCCATTATTCCGGGGGCGATTGCACGTACCGACAAGCGGTGTTCGGCGAATCATAGCCGACTATGGGGCACATACTTTGGTACATGCACAATAATCACAACGTTCATATTGACCGAGTTTATGAGCCAAGTACATGTTTTTTAAATGAGACGCTATACTTTTTTTACCATCATTCGAACGCTCTGGAAAAGACGCGTATAGTGATGTAACGCATGCTGCTATTGTGATTCAAACTTCGCTTAAAAGACGCTAGGAAGTATTGTACGATTGAAGGTCGAGGCGGTCGGAAGCGGCTGCAGACTGTAAACACGCCTCGCGCGACCCGCAGGCCGAGTTGCCGTGCTCTATGCAGCACGCACGGCCTACGCTACGAAGGTAGATCCTCATGCTATCCCAAACCAGCTGGAGAGCCATTGCTAAGCACTTCGAGTTTAAGGGGAATACCAAGTCGGCTGAAGTGTGAATGTAAATTTGGATTTAAAATTAATCAGTGAATTTCCTCAGAACCTTCGGCAGCGTCCTTAAGTAAGGAATAAGGAAAACAATGAGACATAGAAAAGTAAATTTGTAAATATACATAAGCAAATGATAATTAAGGTAAACTTCCTCTGTCCGAAAGAATAGCAAATCATGCTCTGTGTACGGTTTGTAGAATTCTCTCCGTTGACTATGTGTAAAAATATCTTTCTGACCTTTCCTTCTTTTGCAGTTGCTGTTTTCATCTTGTACTAATTACAAGATGGTTCAAATGGCTCTGAGCACTATGGGACTTAACATCTATGGTCATCAGTCCCCTAGAACTTAGAACTACTTAAACCTAACTAACCTAAGGACAGCACACAACACCCAGTCATCACGAGACAGAGAAAATCACTGACCCCGCCGGGAATCGAACCAGGGAACCCGGGCGTGGGAAGCGAGAACGCTACCGCACGACCACGAGCTGCGGACGTACTACTTACAGTAAAACGTATATGATGTTAAATATGTGTGAGCTCCCTGCGAAAAATGGACTATAAGGAAACCTCAAGTAGAAGTCTTTCCGACATTCACCATTAACTCTAGACATAGATTTATGATTAATCACAAAATTGCGCGTTTTTATATATTACAGTAAAAGCAACTGAACAACGCAGCCGGCCGTTGTGACCGAACAGTTCTAGGCGCTTCAGTCCGGAACCGCGCTGCTGCTACGTCCGCAGGTTCGAATCCTGCCTCGGGCATGAATGTGTATGCTGTCTTTGGGTTAGTTAGGTTTAAGTATTTGTAAGTGTAGGGGACTGTAGACCTCAGACTTTAAGTCCCATAGTTTCCAGAATGAGATTTTCACTCTGCAGCGGAGTGCGCGCTGATATGAAACTTCATGGCAGATTAAAACTGTGTGCCTGACCGAGACTCGGGACCTTTGCCTTTCCCGGGCAAGTGCTCTACCAACTGAGCTACCCAAGCTCGACTCACGCCCCGTCCTCACAGCTTTACTTCTGCCAGTACCTCGTCTCCTACCTTCCAAAATTTACAGAAGCTCTCCTGCGAACCTTGCAGAACTAGCACTCCTGAAATAAAGGATATTGCGGAGACATAGCTTAGCCACAGCCTAGGGGGTGTTTCCAGAATGATATTTTCACTCTGCAGGGGAGTGTGCGCTGATATGAAACTTCCTGGCAGATTAAAACTATGTGCCGGGCCGAGACTCGAACTCCGGACCTTTGCCTTTCGTGGGCAAGTACTCTACTCTTGGAAACACCCCCCAGGCTGTGGTTAAGTCATGTCTCTGTAATATCCTTTCTTTCAGGAGTGCTAATTCTGCAAAGTTCGCAGGAGAGCTTCTGTAAAGTTTGGAAGGTAAGAGACGAGGTACTGGCAGAAGCAAAGCTGTGTGGATGGGGCGTGAGTCGAGCTTGGGTAGCTCAGTTGGTCGAGCACTTGCCCGCGAAAGGCAAAGGTCCCGAGTTCGAGTCTCGGTCCGACACAGTTTTAATCTGCAAGGAAGTTTCATATCAGCGCACACTCCGGTGCAGAGTGAAAATATCATTCTGGAAACACTCCCCCAGGCTGTGGCTAAGCCATGTCTCCGCAATATCGTTTCTTCCAGGAGTGTTAGATCTGCAAGGTTCGCAGGAGAGTTTCTGTAAAGTTGGAAAGGTAGGAGACGAGGTACTGGCACAAGCAAAGCTGTGCGGACGGGGCGTGAGTCGAGCTTGGGTAGCTCAGTTGGTAGAGCACTTGCCCGCGAAGTTTCAAGTCCCATAGTGATTAGAGCCGTTTGAACCATTTTGAACAACGCAATAACTCACACAACGAAGACATCACGAACAAATGGCAAGAAAAACGCACTTGAAAATGGCGATAATTTCCCTAAACCCGTCGTGCAAAAGGTAACTAAGAAGGAAAAAGTGACTGGTAGCAAAAAAAGTTATTTTCTAAAGAAATCCTTTGTTTTTAAAGTAGCAGTTTTTCCCCAACCGTTGCTAATGGATAAAATCGACACATGAAAACACTCGACAGGTATGGGGACGCTTACAACAGATCATTACAGCCAAACGAAGCGCTCGATCTCGGACGGAATGCGGTTAGGATTCGCAGCACGCGAACCCAGTGGCTACCGTGTTCTGTAGGCTAAGCAAGCAGGGCACGTACCGTGAGCCCGGGTTGTGATGAATGGTTCCCCCGTCCGCCGTTCGGTGGCCGAGGCGCCACCGGCGATCGCGCGGAGCGATAAATCCAGCGCCAGCGTCGCGTGGCCGCTTTGTTTCTGCAGCCCGGAGCTGGACAATGGCCGCGGATTGCCCCTTCCACCCCCACTGCCGCCCTCTGCCGCGCAGACACGGCGCTGGCTGCCGGCCAAGGAACGGTGAGGGGGTGGCGCAGAGTGCGGCTCAGTTCACCGCTGCTACTCGTCGCGTTCTTGCAGCCCCCTGTCCCCAACCCCCTGTCCACACCCCGCGCTGGCTGAATGGAACGGGCGCGGAGCGGCGCTCGTCACATACTTCCGTAATGAGGGCGGAAGGTGTTCGGCGCAGTATTTCGCGCGTGTTGTAAATTGCCCCGCCTCGTTCAAAGGGTTAAAAATGTGTCGAGGCTGAAATACGGCGCCATCGCTCACAGGCGTCCCCCCCCCCCTCCTACCCTCCACCCACTCCCAACCGTCGCCGACCTGCAAAATTTCGTTTCATTCTCCGGAGTTGGCATCAGTTACCTTCCGCCCGTCTATTTTCCTCACTTAGCAGGCTCGTCATCGTGTTTTCTCTTCCAGACGTGCAACGCAGGCGAAATGAAATTCGCAGACGCCTCTGTGAACCGAGTGCCGGCGTTACGTCAGGCGTATTGTCTTTCCACCCTGACAGCTGTAATTACGAGTGTGTTTCCGCGCATTCGTCAGGGGAACGGTGAAAAAGCCAGTCGCAGCTGTCACGATGTAATAATTATTGACGTCCGTCTACAGAGGAAATTTTTTTTAAAAACGTTGCCACTGTGCCAGCGACGGGCGCATCATTATAAACGTATGATGAACACGGAATTGTGTTTCCTGGTGTGCGCCATTTAATTCAATCGAGTTCCCGTCAGTCAAGTTGGAATTTAGGATGTAGATGAAAAGCTCGATTGTGGTTGCACGGCAGGCTTTTTAGCAGCATTATGATCACTGATAAGGGAGGGGGGGTGGGGGGGTAGAACGTCAAATGGGCCTACTTGGAGCAGGAGAGCCACCACTACTGTCTATAGTTTTACAAATAAATTCATAAAAATTTGTCAGCATGACCAGGAAGGATTCAGGATTCACACTCATAGCAGTGAAAGTGCACAAACATAACAAAATAAATCTTTTTAGATATGAAATTTCATAATTTTCTCACTTACTGTTGGCTGCATTTGTTGCTATAGGTACATTTGTCTTCACAAGTACGAGAGATTCTTTGATGAATTTTGCACAGCGTTCAAAACATACTTACAGGTGTATGAAACTCTAGAATTTTCCAAATCTATTAAAAACTGTGGTAAAAATTATATAATTATCTACAAAATTTGATTTTTTTTCTAAACATAAAGTTTAAAACGTAACAGCTTATTCATTTTTTCATAAATTAAATAGATTCTAGAGTTTCAGACGCCTGTAAGTATGGTTTGTATGCTGTGCAAAATTCATTGATCAGTCTCTCTTACTTATGAAGAAAAGTGTACCTATAGCAACAAATGCAGCCAATAGTAAGTGAAGAAATGATGAAATTTCACATGTAAAAAAAAAGTTTTGTTATGTTTTTGAACTTCCGCTGCTACAAGTGTGAATCCTGAATCCTTCCTGGTTATGCTGACAAAGGTTTATGAATTTACTTGTAAAAGTATAGACAGTGGAAATTAACATGTCCTGTGGTGCCTCTCCTGCTCCAAGTCGGCCCGTTTGACGTCCTACCCCCTTTAAGTCAACAACAGTGCCTTTCTCTTTTAACAGTTGCAAAAACTAGCTACCGACGACAAATACCAGCCGGATTTCTAGTGCGAAGACTAGCAATGCGCTGTGGTGGAGGGTGAGGCGTAGCGCCGTATAATGATCCTGCCGCGGAGGCGGTTAAGTGGGTTATGTGTCTCAGAGCTGGATAGTGACAGATGGTGACGCAAGACTAGACGCGCACGTAGTTTATGTAGCAGCCGATAGAGGACGATATTGGATAGGGGAACTGACATTTTAGTTTCGATTGTGCCCACTAGAGTGCACTAAAGTAATAGAATGTCTTTCATAAACTGTTCTAGTATTCTCATAAAGTGTTATTATGTCTTTTTCTGTATGTAAAATCTTATAAATATGATTTAGCAGTATGAATGAGGCGTGAGTGCGGTTTAAGGTTAATATGAAGATAATTGTTTAACGAGTTATGTAGTAGGATTTAGTGTGGGAACATTTCGAGATGGATATGGACAAAGGGGAATTTTGTAGAATAGATTTGTAAAGTAAGTTTATGGTAAAGGGAAAGTTAATTCAGGTATAAATAACAATAGTAAATAACTTTATGCATAAGCAAAACTTCAGCATATCAGATAATCACGTCGGTAAAGAGTGCAGTCGTAAGGTTCACTATTTTGCGATTGGTTATTGATGAAAAGCGCGGACTGACGCGGGAGAGTGTTGTTTTGCTATTGGCTGTTGAGTAAAGTGACCAATGGTAAAGCAGTATTCTTGGCGCGCCTTTCTCTGCTGATAGAGAAGACTTAAGAGTATTCTAGAGAGAGTCGGAGCCTAGCCATGAAACAGTTCGGACATGTCTTGTAGTAATTCCGATGGAAACGATAAGTTGCCCGATCTAGCACTGTTTCATACATCAAAAGTGTGGTAAAGTGACGGCATAATTATTTCGATGGGCGTGTAGAAATTTCGGAATTTTTAAGTGAATTTTGTGATGAGAAAAGACATAAATTTCGCGTGGCGTATTGAGCAGGTCGGTGGCAAAAAACTGTGACTGCTTTTGGTACCGACAGACTTCATATTTGGCGAGCATTCTCAATCATAAATAATCAGTCTTTTTGTAGCTATTACGTTTTCGGGAAATACAACACCATAAACTTGGTAACGTGAGTGAAAGGGATTGTGAGTGACTGTGTTAGGACTAGCACGGGCTTGGCAGTGATACTTGTTCACCTAAGTTTCAGAATATATTAATTGAGGACAAAATTTCCAAACTTTCGTTTAGTGACACAACTTTCTTCCGAAACGTAGACTAGTGACTTAAATTGCAGCCTGGTTCACATCGAAGTACAGTAGGTTTCACTCGGCTTCCCTAATGATGATCTGCTGAGACAATGTTCACAGGTAGGTGCAGGTCCGTCGTAAACGGATGGAAAGAACCGCGCCGCCTCAAGGGCACTCACTAGTTGTGATAATTTGCCTTTCACTTCCCAATTGTGGTTATACCACAGCCTGCCAGTATTCTCTAACAGCTTCGGCACTTTCTAGGATCATGAGGGGTTGAGCGTGTAGGTGTGGAGTTCACAGTTTATTATCTCCGCACGTGACGCCACACACAGATGGTTACTCAGACATTCGTGGACTATGATGTAATTGTTAGTGCATAGCTGACAATGGTCAATGAGAACACCACGTGTGCTTGTACATGAAATGTATTTCCAGTTGCTATTATGGGCAACCATCAGCTGTGTAACTAAATGACAACATTGAAAATTTATGCCAGACTAGAACTCGAACCCGGATTATCGCAAGCGGTTGCCGTATCATTAGGCAATCCAAGCAAGACCCGCAACCCGAAGCTAACTTCCATACGTTCAACTATGTGACTGCAACCTGTACCCGTATATCCACTACGCATCTCCGAAGGAACTTTTTCCATCGTACTACTGAATAACACAAGCCCTGCAACGTCATATTCTTCCGCCGAAACCGGGCAAGCGATTTTCAATTAATGTGTCCCTTGTGCGGGACTGTACATGATTAATGTACGAGTGCAGGTTGTACACACATGGTTGACGACATATGGAAGTTTGGCCATGGCCGTGAGTCGTGGTCGGAGAGCCTAATGGCAACGAACCGCTAGCGATAAGCGGGATATCTGGGTTTGAGTCCTGGTCCGGCACAAATTTTCGCTGTCGTCATTAAACTTTGCATCTTACTTCTGGACAACACAGGAGCTGCAAGTTCGTATATATCGCGCTTGTGCTCGTCTAGACTATTAATATTGAATACGTACCATATCATTCTTTGGGTTTATTGTGTTCGATGATTATGACTGCAGTCATTTTTTAATGGAGGTAAGAAATATAGACAGCATAATATATTGCTGAAAGTATCGTTACAGCTATCTGCAATCGTACAACAGTTGTGCATGTTGCTGATAGTGTTGAATATTTGCGCTAAAAGCGTTTGCTATATATACACTCCTGGAAGTGGAAAAAAGAACACATTGACACCGGTGTGTCAGACCCACCATACTTGCTCCGGACACTGCGAGAGGGCTGTACAAGCAATGATCACACGCACGGCACAGCGGACACACCAGGAACCGCGGTGTTGGCCGTCGAATGGCGCTAGCTGCGCAGCATTTGTGCACCGCCGCCGTCAGTGTCAGCCAGTTTGCCGTGGCATACGGAACTACATCGCAGTCTTTAACACTGGTAGCATGCCGCGACAGCGTGGACGTGAACCGTATGTGCAGTTGACGGACTTTGAGCGAGGGCGTATAGCGGGCATGCGGGAGGCCGGGTGGACGTACCGCCGAATTGCTCAACACGTGGGGCGTGAGGTCTCCACAGTACATCGATGTTGTCGCCAGTGGTCGGCGGAAGGTGCACGTGCCCGTCGACCTGGGACCGGACCGCAGCGACGCACGGATGCACGCCAAGACCGTAGGATCCTACGCAGTGCCGTACGGGACCGCACCGCCACTTCCCAACAAATTAGGGACACTGTTGCTCCTGGGGTATCGGCGAGGACCATTCGCAACCGTCTCCATGAAGCTGGGCTACGGTCCCGCACACCGTTAGGCAGTCTTCCGCTCACGCCCCAACATCGTGCAGCCCGCCTCCAGTGGTGTCGCGACAGGCGTGAATGGAGGGACGAATGGAGACGTGTCGTCTTCAGCGATGAGAGTCGCTTCTGCCTTGGTGCCAATGATGGTCGTATGCGTGTTTGGCGCCGTGCAGGTGCGCGCCACAATCAGGACTGCATACGACCGAGGCACACAGGGCCAACACCCGGCATCATGGTGTGGGGAGCGATCTCCTACACTGGCCGTACACCACTGGTGATCGTCGAGGGGACACTGAATAGTGCACGGTACATCCAAATCGTCATCGAACCCATCGTTCTACCATTCCTAGACCGGCAAGGGAACTTGCTGTTCCAACAGGACAATGCACGTCCGCATGTATCCCGTGCCACCCAACGTGCTCTAGAAGGTGTAAGTCAACTACCCTGGCCAGCAAGATCTCCGGATCTGTCCCCCATTGAGCATGTTTGGGACTGGATGAAGCGTCGTCTCACGCGGTCTGCACGTCCAGCACGAACGCTGGTCCAACTGAGGCGCCAGGTGGAAATGGCGTGGCAAGCCGTTCCACAGGACTACATCCAGCATCTCTACGATCGTCTCCATGGGAGAATAGCAGCCTGCATTGCTGCGAAAGGTGGATATACACTGTACTAGTGCCGACATTGTGCATGCTCTGTTGCCTGTGTCTATGTGCCTGTGGTTCTGTCAGTGTGATCATGTGATGTATCTGACCCCAGGAATGTGTCAATAAAGTTTCCCCTTCCTGGGACAATGAATTCACGGTGTTCTTATTTCAATTTCCAGGTGTGTATAATAGTTTGAAATACACTCATTATTCCTTACAGATGCCAATACTGCTGTGTGCTGTTCTGTAAGAATGAAAGAGGAAAAACTAGTCGTGTAAGTTACCACGAATTTACGATTGATAATGACTTAAGAAATATGTAGTTACCAGAAAACTTCGCACCAAATGCAGCGTCAAATTCACCAGTTGTGTACAGCCAACCTGTTACCGAGGTAGGCTGCAAATACGATTCCAAGAGAAAGATTCTGAAAACAGTTAGCAGTCCAAGGAGATTTCCAAATTATACTCATCATAAAATTCCAGACGCAGTAATATCGAGGCAACAAATTGAAAAGCAGCCTTCCAATAATACTTTCTGTTGTTAACGTAAAAGAAATGCACCCGTTACACGAAAAATTCGCAGAATGTTCTTGAGTCGTGGCAGGCTCGATTCATGCTTGTCTTGGCTTAAACCCGTTGCAGTCCTGTGGTTTTATTTCTCCTGCTGTTATCGCGATAATGTTGCTGTCCTCTCCGTGTGTGGCAGCAGCAGCGTGTGTCCATACTAGTACTGCTGCTTTAATAGGCTGTTTAGGTTTTTTTATTGGTAACGCCACATAGCGCTCTGTATGAAAATCACTGGCTGTGCTGTGTGCAGTCTGTGGCTAGTTTGCATTGTTGTCTGCCACTGTAGTGTTGGGCAGCTGGATGTGAACAGCGCGTAGCGTTGAGCAGTTGGAGGTGAGCCGCCAGCAGTGGTGGATGTGGGGAGAGAGATGGCGGAGTTTTGAAACTGGTAAGACTGGATGTCATGAACTGCTATATATATTATGACTATTAAGTTAAATACATCATTTGTTCTCTATTAAAATCTTTCATTTGCTAACTATGCTATCAGTAGTTAGTGCCTTCCGTAGTTTGTATCTTTTATTTAGCTGGCAGTAGTGGCGCTCGCTATATTGCTGTAGCTTGAGTAACGAAGATTTTTGTGAGGTAAGTGATTTGTGAAAGCTATAGGTTAATGTTAGTCAGGGCCATTCTTTTGTAGGGATTTTTGAAAGTCACATAGGCTGTTTAGGGTTTTTATTGGTAACGCCACATAGCGCTCTGTATGAAAATCACTGGCTGTGCTGTGTGCAGTCTGTGGCTAGTTTGCATTGTTGTCTGCCATTGTAGTGTTGGGCAGAAGGATGTGAACAGCGCGTAGCGTTGAGCAGTTGGAGGTGAGCCGCCAGCAGTGGTGGATGTGGGGAGAGAGATGGCGGAGTTTTGAAATTTGTAAGACTGGATGTCATGAACTGCTATATATATTATGACTATTAAGGTAAATACATCATTTGTTCTCTATCAAAATCTTTCATTTGCTAACTATGCTATCAGTAGTTAGTGCCTTCCGTAGTTTAAATCTTTTATTTAGCTGGCAGTAGTGGCGCTCGCTGTATTGCTGTAGCTTGAGTAACGAAGATTTTTGTGAGGCAAGTGATTTGTGAAAGGTATAGGTTAATGTTAGTCAGGGCCATTCTTTTGTAGGGATTTTTGAAAGTCAGATAGGCTGTTTAGGTTTTTATATTGGTAATGCCACGTAGCGCTCTGTATGAAAATCACTGGCTGTGCTCTGTGCAGTATGTGGCTAGTTTGCATTGTTGTCTGCCATTGTAGTGTTGGGCAGATGGAAGTGAACAGCGCGTAGCGTTGAGCAGTTGGAGGTGAGCCGCCAGCAGTGGTGGATGTGGGGAGAGAGATGGCGGAGTTTTGAAATTTGTAAGACTGGATGTCATGAACTGCTATATATATTATGACTATTAAGGTAAATACATCATTTGTTCTGTATTAAAATCTTTCATTTGCTACCTATGCTATCAGTAGTTAGTGCCTTCCGTAGTTTGAATCTTTTATTTAGCTGGCAGTAGTGGCGCTCGCTGCATTGCTGTAGCTTGAGTAACGAAGATTTTTGTGAGGTAAGTGATTTGTGAAAGGTATAGGTTAATGTTAGTCAGGGCCATTCTTTTGTAGGGATTTTTGAAAGTCAGATTGCGTTGCGCTAAAAATATTGTGTGTCACTTTAGTGAATGTTTGAGTACGTTCAGTTTTGCTCAGCTGTTTGAAAAGCAAATAATGTAAGAGGTTTATCAGCACAGTAATTCTAAAATTGTTCTAAGGGGACGTTTCAGCTGTACTGTCTTTGGTGTGGCGGATATACACTCCTGGAAATTGAAATAAGAACACCGTGAATTCATTGTCCCAGGAAGGGGAAACTTTATTGACACATTCCTGGGGTCAGATACATCACATGATCACACTGACAGAACCACAGGCACATAGACACAGGCAACAGAGCATGCACAATGTCGGCACTAGTACAGTGTATATCCACCTTTCGCAGCAATGCAGGCTGCTATTCTCCCATGGAGACGATCGTAGAGATGCTGGATGTAGTCCTGTGGAACGGCTTGCCATGCCATTTCCACCTGGCGCCTCAGTTGGACCAGCGTTCGTGCTGGACGTGCAGGCCGCGTGAGACGACGCTTCATCCAGTCCCAAACATGCTCAATGGGGGACAGATCCGGAGATCTTGCTGGCCAGGGTAGTTGACTTACACCTTCTAGAGCACGTTGGGTGGCACGGGATACATGCGGACGTGCATTGTCCTGTTGGAACAGCAAGTTCCCTTGCCGGTCTAGGAATGGTAGAACGATGGGTTCGATGACGGTTTGGATGTACCGTGCACTATTCAGTGTCCCCTCGACGATCACCAGTGGTGTACGGCCAGTGTAGGAGATCGCTCCCCACACCATGATGCCGGGTGTTGGCCCTGTGTGCCTCGGTCGTATGCAGTCCTGATTGTGGCGCGCACCTGCACGGCGCCAAACACGCATACGACCATCATTGGCACCAAGGCAGAAGCGACTCTCATCGCTGAAGACGACACGTCTCCATTCGTCCCTCCATTCACGCCTGTCGCGACACCACTGGAGGCGGGCTGCACGATGTTGGGGCGTGAGCGGAAGACGGCCTAACGGTGTGCGGGACCGTAGCCCAGCTTCATGGAGACGGTTGCGAATGGTCCTCGCCGATACCCCAGGAGCAACAGTGTCCCTAATTTGCTGGGAAGTGGTGGTGCGGTCCCCTACTGCACTGCGTAGGATCCTACGGTCTTGGCGTGCATCCGTGCGTCGCTGTGGTCCGGTCCCAGGTCGACGGGCACGTGCACTTTCCGCCGACCACTGGCGACAACATCGATGTACTGTGGAGACCTCACGCCCCACGTGTTGAGCAATTCGGCGGTACGTCCACCCGGCCTCCCGCATGCCCACTATACGCCCTCGCTCAAAGTCCGTCAACTGCACATACGGTTCACGTCCACGCTGTCGCGGCATGCTACCAGTGTTAAAGACTGCGATGGAGCTCCGTATGCCACGGCAAACTGGCTGACACTGACGGCGGCAGTGCACAAATGCTGCGCAGCTAGCGCCATTCGACGGCCAACACCGCGGTTCCTGGTGTGTGTGCTGTGCCGTGCGTGTGATCATTGCTTGTACAGCCCTCTCGCAGTGTCCGGGGCAAGTATGGTGGGTCTGACACACCGGTGTCAATGTGTTCTTTTTTCCATTTCCAGGAGTGTAGTTTCCGGATAGGTGGTGTGTGTGATCAGGTGGTCGGTTGACGTGAGCAGCAAGGTAGTCTCCGTCGCGCGTTCTGTGGCCGGGACCGCTGGCGGTGTGCACGGGCAGTTGGAGTGTGAGGTGGTGCTTGCGAGAGCTACGAAGTTCGTCGCCCACCGATCTTGGACATGAAAGTTGAGTCCTCACTTAACCTACTATCTAACCTCAACTGTTTACGTTTCTTCGTTTCATCCCGGTTGTCGCTTTTGGGACATTCCCGCGAGCAGCAATGTGTGTGTATTCAAGTTGGCCGAGATTCCAGCCGGGCGCGAGCAGCAATGTGTGTGTATTCAAGTTGGCCGAGATTCCAGCCGTCTTCCTGTGGGGTTCAATAACAGGGAATAAATCAAGTTAAGTTGACCAGCGATATTTTCTGCCTTGTGGCCGTTGACGTTCCGGTTACCTACCCTGGTCGTTGACGTAATTTTAGACGGTATTTTCCTCGTCGTGTTGATGCTGTCCAGCGCAGCGTGTAGTTCGACAGCTGAGGTGTTGTTGGTCTTTGTGGGCGCCAATATTCTATGTGTCGTTGTATTGAAATCTTGTGGTCGTTTTGCTGGTTGCGGGGAACGGAACAGATCTTTTTGATTGGTCGGTTGGCTGTCTGTCGGTTCGGTTGCCTTCAGATGAAGAAGTCGTTGGACAGGCTGCCTGTCTCACCTAAACAGGCGTTAGTGATACAATCCCAGGCCGACCCTTGGAAACTTCTGAGCGCTATTCCTTGTGTGTTACATAGTAATTTCCCCGTTTGGATTTTAGTTATTTGATTGATGTGTGGCCTTCAGCCGAGTATCAGTACCTCTTCAATTAATGTTCTTGTCTTGCCCTTAAGGCGTGAGATTGTTATTCTTTTATAGGGGGCCTTCAGCTTAATTTTACATGAGATGTTTTAAGATAAGGCCTTCTGCATTTTGAACTGAAACTCTTTTTCTAGGCCTTAAGCCGTTAAACATATTTGGTTGATATGTGGCCTTCAGCCGAGTTTTAATATCTCTTAAATTAATGTTCTTGTCTTGCCCTTAAGGAATAAGATTGTTAGCTTTTGTATGGGGCCTTCAGCATGAAATGTTTTAAGATAAGGCCTTCAGCCTTTTGATTGAAACTCATCTTTTTGCTTAATATGTGGCCTCCAGCCAAGTTATATTAAAATTTAAATTGCTAAGGCCTTCAGCCTGTTTAGACTGAGGATTTAGAAAATATTTTTGGGTGAAGCCTTCAGAAGAACCTTGCATTTCAATTTCTTGCTTAGGCCTTGCGTCTTGGTTTTTGTGAATGGCCTTCAGCCGATCTAAGGTTAATCAAAGGAGGTCGATTAAAGTTTTGAGTGTTTTGCATCCTTGTTGTAATATTGTGTGTTGACGAATAAAGTTTGTATGTTGAGTGCAACTGAGAGGAACTCATTTTGGCCCCCAGTCATCAACCTAATCCGCTCTGTCCTGCTAGCCCAGGCATTTCAGTTCCATTAAATGCATTCTCGAGAGCTGGAGTTCAAACAGAAGACGACCAGCTTTCCAAACTAAAAGGCTTAGAAAAAGAACTAAAGGCCACAAAAAATTCACATACAAAACCATCACCACATCACAGGGTAGGGGAAGACAATAAGAAAGACCAGTTGCGTGTTCATATTGTTAACATACCAGCTGCTACGCACGGAATGCAATGTAAGTGCTTTTGTGTGTAATAGTTATTGTCTTATGCTCCTATCAGTATTAAAATAAACTAATATTACCTTTGTAGAAAGTTTAAATTTATATTTTCCTTTAAAAAAAATTTTTAAACTGATCAAGAAACCAATAATTTCTAAATTTGATCATTTTTCAGTAAGCATGCTCATAAAGAGTTTTGTTCTTTTTACAGGATACACAACTTATTTCTGTTGAGCTTTCGTCTTTGGCCTATGATGGTGAATACGTCGTATTAAAAGTGCTAAAGGAAATACCAATTCGGATAAATCACCATTGATGAGGTTGATATATTCAAATGACGCCAGGAAACAGGATGTCTTATCTGTTGGATTTTGCGGCAAGCGCTCTCTCATAGTTGCAGACTTTTGGTGTGAAAACAGTTGTGAATTTAGCGCCAGAACTAGGAGATGCAGGATGTTTTTGCTGTAACACTGGGGAAAATCATCCAACACTTCTTTGCGCTCTTGTGTGTAAATGTTTACTACCAGTTGTACTGGAACAGTTAGCTTCCTTTGCTGCATAAGCTTAGAAAAAACCGAAGTTTTTGAACTCCAGTCCGCTAAATCTAGAAGTGCTGCATGTTTAACACCACACACTCCCCACTCAGTAGCAACTGTCAGCAGTCGGTAGAAGGCGCTTTGCGGGGACCGGCTGAACTTCACATCGAACAAGCAGAGGCAACGAGTGCCGATGCTAGTGGAACATTCTAGTGGGCTAGGATTATATCCAGTACATCCCAAGAGGTAAGTTGTACGCCTACATTTTGTGACAGCAAGATTAAAATGGACTGAGAAAGTGAAGAGCCAAAACTGAGGCCAAAAATATTGCACACAATCTTTTTTGGGCATGTCATGAGAGAAGACTCACTGGAGAAAGGTATAGTGATCAGAAGAACAGCAGGTCAAAGGCGAGGAGGACAACCAATGAGAAAATGGATAGATGACGCTGTAGCACGTCAACAGAAGTCGTTGAAGTGCCCAGGTATGTACAGGAGGTTGCGATTTAGTGGGTTTTAGTCAGATGACATGTTTCATCTCTCTGCCTACCTGTCTTTGGCTAAAGGCTGAAGGAGGGAAGCCTGCTAAGGATGGTGGCACCTGAGCATGGGTCACAAAGAGAATAACCTCTCAGTTGCTAATGGTGTGTAGTATACAGCAATATGGTGGAGTCTGGAAACAGGCTTACCTTCACGTTCACGTAAAAGAGCCTAGGGAACCCACTGTATTGTATTGTGTTGTATGGAACAGGCGACCTAGAAACGATGGAGAGGCTTCGTCCCCGCCGTAGCCCTCAGTGGTTCACAACCCCACAACAGGCTACAGCAGTCCACTCACCCCACCGCCGTCCCACACCGAACCCAGGGTTATTGTGCGGTTCGGCCCCTCAGTGGACCCCCCTGGGAACGTCTCACACCAGACGAGTGTAACCCCAATGTTTGCGTGGTAGAGTAATTACGGTGTAGGCGTACGTGCAGAAAGTGTTTGCGCAGCAATAGTCGACATAGTGCAGGGGCGGGCAGGAATTCTGCACGTGTGCGGTGCACATGCACTTGTGCAGTTAACAGGTGTTCTGCGTGCACACAGGGGCAAGCTGGCCACCCGCTTCTCACCCCTCCCCACCATACCGTCTCTCCGCTTCTTCCCCTGTAATGCGTTTTGTTTCCTGGCCTGCTTTATTAAATGAAGGAATAAGGTTAGTAGGAGTGCTTGAAAGTAATCATGGTTTGAAAGAGTACCTATTACCTACGATACGTTTTATTTAATTATCACAGGTGGAGTTTACAATACGTTTAACGTCTGGAACAAAATTTATACATATAGACAAACGCAAACAGCTACGTAAGTTTTCATTACTGATGTTTGCTCTTAACCGAGACTGATTAATTTTTATAACAGAAAAAAAATCTCTCACAAAAGTATGTCGAGCCCAACATTGACTACCTTCATGGCTTCACGATGGAGACGAGGAAACTCTTGTTGTGGAAAGTCGTGATAAAAATCTATTACACGTCTTGCCAAAAGGAACTTGTTTCTCAGACGAGAATTACACTGTAGATCTATTAATTCCATTTGCAAACTGAGATGAATATCATCTACAGAAACCAGATTCTCTCTAGAACTGTTCAAAACCTTGGGATAAGTAAGACATATTCCCAAATCGCTTGAGAAATTCCTCTTTTATTGCACTAAGAACGGCAACATACTGAAATTTATTATAATGGCGTTCAATATTAAACTTCCGCTCACCAGCGAGAATACTGTCACATATTATACATTTCCAATTTTCACGTTTTTCGAGAACAAATGATTCTCCCATTCCTTTTTAAAAGATAGCAGATCTCCAATTCTCCGTTTCCTTGATTCACTCTGCATTTTCCGGTTATTGAAAGACAACGTTCACTACGTAGTGGTCGCTTCGCTTCAACGTCCGCAGCTTAGCCTGGTACTACACTGCCGCAACCTGCAGGCTGTCGGCACTGTCCCGTTCGACGATTGCACGCGAGCAGCACACGTGCAGCGCTGTGTGCTCATGAGCCGCGTGCAACGTTTGCCCGCCCCTGACATAGTGTAACTGAGGCGGAATGAGGAGAACGAGTTAGCATTCGCCGAGGTGGAAAATCGCCTTAAAAACCATCCACACTGGACCTCGACACTAACCCGCCGGGCGGGTAAGTGCCGGGGACCGGCACTCCTTCCCGCCCGGAAAGCAGTGCGTTAGACCGCATGGTTAACCGGGCAGGCTAGGGAACGCAAAATGCTGCCTTCGTTTTCAAAAGTAAGGAGGGGAAGAAAGCCGATGTGCACTCCGTGCATATACCGGGTGGAGTCATTCCATACATGGAACGGGTCCTTCTGGATGCCGTGAAGAGCACAGGGTGCAGCTAACTGCAGGCGGTGGCTCACGTCGGTACCAATGATGTGTGCCGCTTTGGATCGGAATAAATTCTCTCTGGTTTCAAGTGGTAGTGGCTGCCAGTCTTGCTTGCGAGAAGAAAGCAGAGCTGGCCATTTGCAGCATAGTCGACAAGACCGATTGCTGACCTCTGGTACAGAGCTGAGTGGACGGTCTGAATCAGAGGCTCAGACGGTTCTGCAGATTCTAAAAATAACCCCAAAAATTTTTGGTCGTACGCAAAATCTATGAACGCTACAAATAATTCAATACCTTCTCCTGCTGACAGTACGGGTTATGCAACTGATGATGATAAACAGAAGGCCGAAATTCTAAACCTAGCTTTCAAAAACTCGTTTACGATAGAGGACTGCAGCACCATTCACCCTTTCAATTATCGAACAAACGAAAGGATAGCTGTCATAGTGTTTAGTGTATCTGGGATTGTAAAACACTTAAGATCCTTAGACGTCAGGAAGGCATCTGGCCCAGACGGTATCCCCGTAAGATTTTATGCTGACTATGCTACAAATGTAGCACCATTCTTATCCGTCATCTATCAGAGATCATTGGAACGGCGCAAAGTTCCACGGGACTGGAAGAAGGCCCAGGTCATAGAAATCTATATAATGAGTAGAAAATCGGATGCACATAATTACCGGCCAATTTCACTGACATCGATTTGTTGTAGAATAATGGAACATATTTTGTGTTCAGACATAATGACCTTTCTAGATTCTGAGGAGCTCATCTGCAAAAACCAGCACGGTTTTAGGAAACAGGGGTCACGCGAGACACAGCTGGCCCTCTTTGTGCATGATATACAACAGGCTCTAGATACCAGCTCCCAGGTTGATGCCATATTTCTCGACTTTCGAAAGGCATTCGACTCAGTTCCGCACTGTCACTTTCTCCAAAAAGTGCGCGCTTACGATCTGTCCGATGACATATGCGGTTGGATAGAAAGTTTTCTAACAGACAGGGAGCAGTATGTCGTCCTGAATGGGGTGACTTCAACAGAAACGAGCGTAACTTCTAGTGTGCCCCAGGGCAGCGTAATAGGTCCTTTGCTTTTTACGATTTACACAAACGATCTGGTTAATAGTATTGACAGCGGCCTTAGACTGTTTGCGGATGATGCTGTAGTCTACAGGAAAGTAGTATCAACGAAAGTTGTGACGAAATCAATGAGGATTTATGGAAAATAAATGCGTGGTGTAATGACTGGCAGTTATCTCTCAATATTAGTAGAGGTAACCTATTGCGTATAACAAGGCGAAAATCCCCATTAATGTAAGAGTACAAAATAAATGCCCAGTCTTTGGAATCGGTAACGTCCGTCAAGTATCTGGGTGTAACTATTCGAAATGATCTCAAATGGAATGATCAGATTACACAAGTAACGGGTAAGACGAACTCTAGATTGCGGTTTATTGGTAGAATCCTGGAGCGATGCAGTCCTTCAACAAAGGAAATAGCTTACAATACGTTAGCTCGTCCAGTCTTGGAGTATTGTTCGTCTGTATGGGATCCTTACTAGTTGGGTCTGATTCAAGAGATTGAAAAGGTCTAAAGAAGAGTGGCAATATTCGTGACGTACATTTAGCCATTGCGAGAGCGTTACAAATCTCATAGAAAGTTTGAAGTGGGACACACTTGCAGACAGACGGGGCGCTAAACGGAAGGGGCTGCTCACTAAATTCCGAAATCCGATCTTCATGGAGGATTTAGAGCATATATTATTACCACCAACTTTCAAATCGCGCAATGATCACCATTCAAAGATATGGGAAATAAGTGCTCGTACTGAGGCGTTCAGACGTTTTTCCCTCGCGCGATCACCGAGTGGAACAGAGGGTGGGAAATATGACTTTGGCGCGAATTGTGCCCTCCGCCATACACCGCTTGGTGGCTAGCGGAGTATATATGTAGATGTAGACTGTGCAGGCTGCAGATTCCTGCAGAGTGGTTGGGTTTCGGGTTCCACTGAATAGGTCAGAGGTCTACTATACGCAGAAGGCGGCTAGGCGGGTAGCAGGGGCTGTATGGCGTGGACTGGGCGGCTTTTTTTTTAGTTAGAGCGTCTCGAGGAAACACAGAAAGGGGTCAGCCTCAAAGGATGCAGGCCGGACATAGGAATAACGTAGATAAAGGAACCATCGGTATAACAGTTGTTAAACAGGCAGAATACGCCAATGCCGTCAGCATCGCCTATATAAGACAATAAAAGTCTGGCACAGTTATTAGGTCGGTTACTGCTACTACAATGGCAGATCATCAAGATTTAAGTGAGTCTGAACGTGGTACTATAGTCGGCGCAAGAGCAATATGGCACAGCATCTCCGAGGTAGCGATGAAGTGGGGATTTCCAGATGACCATTTCGCGAGTGTGCCGTGAATATCAGGAATCCGGTAAAACATCAAATCTCCAACATCGCAAATTGTAAATTTTCACAATCAACATGTGTGGGCTGACGAGAATCCGCACGCAATTGTGCAATCACGTCATCAACACAGATTTTCTGTGAACGTTTGGGCAGGCATTGTTCGTGATATCTTGATTGGGCCCCATGTTCTTCCACCTACGCTCAATGGACCACGTTATCATTATTTCATACGGGATACTCTACCTGTGCTGCTAGAACATGTGCCTTTACAAGTACGACACAACATGTGGTTCATGCACGATGCAGCTCCTGCACATTTCAGTCGAAGTGTTCGTACGCTTCTCAACAACAGATTCGGTGACCGACGGACTGGTAGAGGCGGACCAATTCCATGGCCTCCACGCTCTCCTGACCTCAACCCTCTTGACTTTCATTTATGGGGGCATTTGAAAGCTCCTGTCTACGCAACCCCGGTACCAAACGTAGAGACTCATCGTGCTCGTATTGTGGACGGCTGTGATACCATACGCCATTCTCCAGGGCTGCATCAGCGCATCAGGGATTCCATGCGACGGAGGGTGGATGCATGTATCCTCGCTAACGGAGGACATTTTGAACATTTCCTGTAACAAAGGGTTTGAAGTCACGCTGGTATGTTCTGTTACTGTGTGTTTCCATTCCATGATTAATGTGATTTGAAGAGAAGTAATAAAATGAGATCTAACATGGAAAGTAAGCGTTTCCGGACACGTGTCCACATAACATATTTTCTTGCTTTGTGTGTTTCCTGAAAATTTGGCCGTACCTTTTTGTAACACCCTGTATAGGATAAGTATTTCATTAGAGACAGGCAACATAACAGCAGATGGTGTATAAATAAAGTAAACTGGTAGGGCCTATGATCTGTTGATTGATCATATTTTTGTCATTCTTTAATATATTATTAAGATAGACTTTTAGAAGCAGAGTCGTATGTTGGACCTATATAAACCTGTGTGTAATTTTGTTGCTTTCTTGCTGAGTTAGCTAAAGACTCTTCGTAGGTATTGGTGTGTGTTGTGGGCTAGGTTACCTCGGATTGATTCTCAGAGTTGAAGGTTACGTATATTAAACTAAATGACTTCTGCAGGATATTTTTCCTTGTTTTTACCGATTGGTTGCTAGTTACGTATTACAGATTTATTTGCTTTTGATTTACGTAATTTCCACGTTTCTACAATGTTTTTTTTAAATAGGGGTATTTTTTTGTTTTTAGTTTCATAACTGCCTCCAGCTGCTTCTTTAAATACAGTGTCATCAGTCAAGAGAGCTTGTAAAGGTAATGAACCCTTATACATAATATTTCTACGTGATATTATTTAGCTGTTGTATTTTTTTGTATTTTTATTCTTGCACGTGTAATCTGGCAGGTTGTCGATAGGTGGTATGCAGTGGCAATTCGAGTAATATCCAGCTGTTGCAAGACTGAGAGAATCATTTCGCTGACAGGCCAAAATCGACTACAGAGCTGTCCACGTTCGTAGCACTTCGTTCTAAGTTGGCGAGCTGTATAGTCGTGGAAAAAGGATTGACCTAGCATCGAGACCTGATGATTCTGCCAATATCCACATAAGGCGTGAAATAACCATACTGCAAATTGAACTCGTGCATCCACATATGGAACAGACACAAGATATAAATTTTCAGTGTGCAATATCTTAGTGGTACCTCGTGATGTGATACGCCTGACCCGTGATTGTGCTGCCATGAACGATGAACGAGCAACGTTGACCGTGCCGGATTCAACGCTCTGCAGAACGCTCAATAACGATAAGACTTGTGCGTTCGGTACTTGTGCCTCAGCGTGGTATATGCGATAGCAGCGCGCTCCAGCGGCAGTTTCCAGCTGTATCTGACTTGCAGCTCATACAGTTTGTTTATGTAAAATTCCTGTGTTAACCGTATTGAAACACATTTCCTCCCTTGTCCATATGCTAGTCATGTTCTGCCTGTACAATACATCAATAAAAATTGCAATATCCATGAACATGGTGTAAGAGGCCTACCATGTCCAGTCAATTAGGACATCGACTTATAAAAGTTCCCTCACAAATGGTGCTATGCACTACACCCACCACCACTACCACCACCACCACCACCATCATCGTCTCTACCTCTCCGTCCGCCACCGCCACTACGATCACATGGTGTGCCCAGTCGCCCCCCCCCCATTCCATCCCCCCACTTCCTACGCTCCCCTCTCCTGCACTCTTCGTCACCCCATCCCCGGCTCCTTCCCCCTTAGCCTCCTCCTCTGATCCCTTCCCTCCCCTCCCTCACCCTGTTGCCACTGTCCCTGCAGACCCCGCCGCAGTGGTGGCCCATGCACAACTGTCTCCGTCGCCATCACCATCGCCTTCACCATCACCTTCACCATCACCAGCACCATCGCCATCACCAGCACCAACGCTCACACCAGGACCTGCCACCTCCCGCCATCTCCCGGTTGCTCCCATCCACCACACCTCTTCTCACCCTTCTGTCGCAGTTAAGCGCTCAAGCGGCACCCCCGCCTCCTCCGCTCCCAAAAAATCCCAGCCTCTTACTCCTCCCACCCCTGTGGATGCCATGGATGTCTCCCCACCTGTCCCTTCTACCACCTCCTCCTCCTCCTCCTCCCCCTCCTCTTACAAATACCTCCTCACTCCTCATGGCCTGGAACCTCACCTTTCTCTTCCACCAGCACTTTCCCAGAGCCCCCATCTCCCTCCTCACTCCCGTTGAGACTCCCCTAGCCCCACCCTTCACTCCGACATCCTCTCCAGAATCCCCATTACCCGCTTTGGCCCCAAAGCTTCCCTCACCCCTGCTCTTTCCTCGTCCCCCTCCCACCAACCCCAACCCCTGCGTCGCCTGCCCACCCTCACCACCGCGATCACTAGGCTTAGTCCGATGATCGCAGAGGAGGAGGTGTTGGAACAGCTTAAGCCGCACCCCTACCTGGAAATATGGGCGGTGCGCCGGATTTTCAACCCTGCCGGCCCCACCTGCCTTATGATGGTGTTTCCTGAACACGCCCCTTCCATCGACCTTCTCCTGAAGGAGGGTGCCCTCCTTTTCCATCGCCGATACAAAACCGACCCCTCCTGTTCCCCTCCTCGATCCATCCGCTACCAGAGGTGCCTGTGTTATAACGCACACCCAACATTTAAGTTCTGTGAGGCCCCTGTCTGCCTGCACTGCAAACAGGTGCACTTCCTCCGGCAGTGTCCCAACCTGCAGTCCCCTCCTTCCTGCAACACCTGCAACCTCCCACACCCTACCTACTCCCAGAAGTGCAAGACCCGACCCCCCCCACCACTCCTGAACTCACCGTCCCCGTCCGCCCTCTGGACGCCCCCACCCCTTCTGGCAACTCTCCTCGTCCCCCCACCCCCACTGCTGAGGATACCATCAGGTTCATCACCATCGTCCTCCAGAATGTCCACCCCTTCCAGTGCCCCCACACCCTCCAGCAGATATCCCTCATCACCCAATCCATCTTCCAAGTCAACACCTATGCCACCTATTCCCATAACCAAGCCCACTTCACATTTTCCCATCTCAACACCCTTGTCTAAATTCCTGTCATGGCGCGACAGTACTGTATCTTGGTCAATAACATCCATTCCCTTCCCGCAAACAAGAACGTCCTCCTGCACACCCTCATGACCTACCACGTGGATGCCTTCCTCCTCAACAAAACCTTTCTCAGAGCTCAGTGCCATACACACATCACCCTACCTACTCCACCGCATCTCTTCTTCCCCGGCCTTACCATTACCTGCACCACCATCTATGTCCGCCCTACTGCCCCTATTCCTTTTGACTTCCTTTACCACATCGACCATACGTTCTCCTCCTGTGTGATCGCCACCGACATCAACATCCATAGTCGTTCCGCCGCCCAGTTACGGCGGTGGCATTGGTTCCTCTCCTCCCTCCAAGGTGACCTCATTCCCATTCCCCAGCACACCTGCCCCGAATCCAATACCACTCCCGATGTCGTCCTCTCCTCCCCTAACCTTCTTTGCTGCATAGTGGTGGACGTCCTTGACCCTATTGATAGTGACCATATCCCGGTCGTCCTCACCATTTCAGATGGTCGTCGCCTCCGTCCCGATCCCCGCATCGATCCTCCCCCGAAATATGTCCTTGATTATTCCCGTGTCGACTGGGATGCCTACTGGGATACCCTCTCTACGCAGGTTGATAGCCACCCCCTCGCCTATCACCACCCTGATAATGTTACCCATGCTACCTCCTTTCTTCAGCAGACCTTGTCTGAGGCCGTGGAGACCCACGTCCCTACCGTCGCACTCCACCAGCACTGCCCCACTTTACCCTCACAGGCCGTCCTCCTCTTCCATGAATCCTGCGGTCTCTACCGTGCCTTCCTTCACATGCATGACCGGGACACACTACGATGCCACTGGCAACTACAACAACACGTCAGAAACTTGATCGCGGCTAAGAAACGCACCCTGTGACCTTACGCACTCCGTACATAGAGAATAACATACATCGATGCATGTACAATCGGAGCCATCAATTCCTGAATTCCGTGAATTTTTTTTGTAGAGTATGTACTTCAAATACTTGGAAAAAGCATCCAGGTCTTGATGGCGCTGGTTAAGCATTCATCAACCTATCTCTTTCTCTATACATGGAGGGCAAAGGGGCCAGAGAATGGCGTTAATGGGATGCCGAAACTGGCCGTGTAAATAAAACAACAACTTCTGAAAACATACAGCTGTTTGATGATCTTTATTTGGTGAATTATGCTTCCTAGGCTGTTAGCACTCCGCCACCATGCCCGTAAAGTAATCGCCGATCTTGTCTCACAGAAAGTTAATATTTGAAAACAGGGAAGACCACGCAAGTTATAAATCTAAACAACTACACTTGTTGGTGACCCATAATTTTCTTCCTTTTCTTTCGATGATTTGCAAGAATAAGTCCTTTTATATCACAAAAGTAGTAACAGCACTCACTGCGTGCAGAGAACGAGTGACAACAACTCACATCAGAGCCCAGAAGGAGCACGGATGTTGTGCAATGTATCCTCAGCCATGCACCTTATTGCTGTTACGAGAAAATACATGTACGGGGGTGAATCGAAAAGTAATGACTCCTGTGACTGCATTTTATGTTGCACATACACACTGTCTAAGATGGATCATCGATGAATACAACATGTCAAGCTAACGTAAACAGACGTGCTACTGTGCATTTCATTCTACATTGTGATTCTTATGACGTGAAAATCATCTGTGGCTTTAAATATACGGCCACGGCCATGTGCACAAGATGCTTTTTGATTGCAAATGCTTTATTTCTGACAAACGTTTGTACACTGATCATCCTGGACATTACGACCACCGACTTACTATCGATATAAACCCGTCCAGGCGATAGCAGCGTCACCTGGGGAGGAATGACTGCTAGTCAGACACATGCACGGTGCATGTATTATAAGTGAGCGTAGTGTCCATGTGTGTAATAGGCAAGGTTCGCAATCTATCTGAATCTGACCGGGGGCAGGTTGTGATGTCCCAGAGACTCGGCATGAGCATTTCGGAAATTGCACGATTTGTCGGGTGAGGAGTGCTGTGGTGAATTTCTTCAACTCGTGGTGAAACCAAGGTGAAATCTCGTACAAACGTCGTGGGGGTTCGTTACAGATGTCGCACTTTGTAAGCTGGGCGGACTGGTAAAACAGGACAGGCGGCGGACTGTGGCGGAAATATCATCAGACTTTAATGGCGGGCGGAATACAAGTGTGTCTGAAGACACAGGACACTGAACAGTCCTAATGATGAGCCTCCGCAGCCGACGACCCTTGCATGTGCCAATGCTAACACCGCGACGTCGACAACCACGACTGAAACGGCCACGTGACCACCGGCACCGTTCGTTGGCTCATTGACAGAGTGTTGCACGGTCTGATGAATTGTGATACTTTCTACATCATGTCGATGGGAGGGCCCGACTCCGGGGAACAGCTTGATACCTGTACTGCGGGACGGACACAAGATGGAGGCGACTCCATTATGCTCTGGGGAACTGTTAGGTGGGTATCAGTGGGTCCAACTGAGCTCGTGCGAGGCACCATGAAGGCCAAGGAGTTCCATGCACTGGTTGCACAACACGCACACCCCGTAACGATGGCCGGCCGACGTGGCCGTGCGGTTCTAGGATATTGTTCTTTCTTTATTTATATTAATTATTGTTTTTCTTATTGAGTTTGATTATGATTATTTTTTTCCTGTTATTTTTTTGGTTTTTTCTGTTTGTGAAGGAACCGCCCGACCACTACGGTCGCAGGTTCGAATCCTGCCTGGGGCATGGATGTGTGTGATATCCTTATGTTAGTTACGTTTAAGTAGATCTAAGTTCTATGGGACTGATGGCCTCAGAAGTTAAGTCCCATAGTGCTCAGAGCCATTTGAACCACTTTGAACCTTAACGATGATCATGTTCCCCGACGGCCGTGGCTTTTTTTAACAAGATAATGCGCCATGTCGCAAGGCCAGAGGTGTGATGGAGTGGTTCAAGGAACACAGCTACGAGTTCCAATTGACGTGCTGGCCTCCCGACTATGCAGATCTGAACCCGATCGGACAGATCAGGGCTGTGATTGTAAATGGCGTCAGAGTTCATCGCAAACCCCCCCCCCCCCCTCCCGCCGGTATTTACGGGAATTAGGTGATTTGTTTGTGCAGATGTAGTGCCACCTCCTTCCAGCGACATACTAAGGTCCCACTGCTTCCGTACCACGATGCGCCGTCGTTGTTAAAACCAAAAGTGGACATACCGGCTATTAGGTAAGTGATCATAATGTTCTGGCTGATCACTGTACAGTGTGCTACATTTTATCCACTAACATGACAACTTGGCGAGAGATTCCAACTCATAATGAACACTCTTCGTAACAAAAGTTTTGAGGACCTGAAGATGACAGCGAAGTCTGTCAAAACCGGTTGTTAGAAATAAAGAATAACAATTTGTCCATTATATTTGGACTGTTGAGCTCCGTGGCCGTGGATAATGATATTTCATTGTAAAAATACAGCAACCAGCCACTTTTTTATGCGTTTTATTTATGCCAATATGCATTTCGGGTTTGCACCCATCTTCAGCTGGCAAATTACATGTAAATTTGCTGTATTTTTACAATGAAATATTAGAAATAAAGAAATATTTATGCGATCTTGACTCTAGAAAGTTTATTACCAAAATGACTCCTCTGCCAAAAAAAAGTGATGATAATGAAGAGCGTAGAACAGCGGAATCGCTACAGATCATAGCCTCAACTGTTCTCTGTACAACATTACCTCTGTACATTATACCCTTTCTTTTTCATGGATAAGGTTGAAACAGCTTTATTATCGTGGGACAAGAAACAAAACTCTGTATTTTTCCGAACTGGTTTTAATACCTGAGCTCAACCATGACACAAATATGTACAAACGCATGGTGACTATATCGAACGGTAGTGCTTCGTAGAGGGCAGTTGAAGCTGTGATTTGTAATAATTCCCTTGTTATGCATTCATTATTAATTTTTTTGTGTCACAAGAAGAATTACTTTTTTGCCCACCATCGTAGACATTGATGAGAAACATTCCAGATGACCATTGATGGAGACGTAACGCTTGATTCCTGGTGATTGTGACGTCACCTCTGTTACATCTCGATCCATAAAAATACAGCCTCTTTGAGGTGAGATAAAAGGGGGTTAATTATCTCTCGGCGCAACAGTGCTTTAAGGGTGCTTGTATTTGAGATGGCCGCCGGCAGGGTAGTGGTTGATTCTCCGGGTTATTATTATCAGTCTTGTTTCAGAAACGTACATATTATACACAGTTATAAGTATATTACTTTAGTATATTAGTTGGCCACTTCCGATACATTTTATAGTCCCTTGATGAAGTTCATCTTTTGTGCAGGCACTGGGGTGTATGATGAACAGCCTGGTCTTCTCTATAGTCATACTAATATCGTCTTGATTAGTGTAGCCGCACCTTGACAAACTAACCATTGCAGTGGTGGACAGTTTTCATGTGCTACTATGCTACGGCACACTGTAAATATAGCACTAAAATTATGCCATTTCACTGCGAATGTGAGCCAGAAATCGCACTGAAGTTACGCTTCCAAAGCTTCCAAAGCTTGCTAATGTGCAAATAAAATGAACGAAAACTTGTTTTGCAGCGCTCTCTCTGCGATAGCCAGAAACCATTGTCGTGTGCTGAAAAGACTGTCAGCTGCGCTACGATCAAGTCAGAGAAGCGAAGCACTTGTCTGTTTTCTACTGTGCCTGCCCTGAAGTTACAACATCCGTTCCGGCACTATGAATGCTCCGTTGCTCACAGCACCAGGTCAGTATTTTTCTTTGGAATTGCGTGTAACGAGTTGTGCAAGTGTAGAGATGAGGACTTTCTTTTAAAGTATTGCTGTTTTCATGGTAGTGTTGGAAAGCGGTGAAAACCACGTACCGGTTCTTTGCAAACCCAGGTTCGATTTCTGCTGGTACCATTTTATTTTTTTATTATATTTTATTCTTTGCAATGTGAAACCATTAATTATTAAATTTAAAAATAATAGTTCAATACATATAGGTAAAAAGTAATATATTCGACTTAGTTACAATTAGCACTCTTGTAAATAAAAAGGCTATAAGCTTCATGGTGGTATACAAGCGGTTATACAATGAAATTTAGTCTGAATGTGTTTTCTGTAGACGATCTATATATGATCTGCTAAAGAGGCCCTTTTCAGTAAATCTTTGAAAGATAAAGTGAGATTTAAAAAGAGTTAGGTAGATGTACCTCAAATTTGGATCTAACAAAAGAGGGGCGTGGGGCAAGGCTCACCGATTTCGCTTACAGCCAACAGAAAATTTCGAAATACTTGCAGATATTTTCATCAGCTTTTTAATTGTCCAGAATAAGTCCATAAGCTGAAAACTTAAACAGCCGTGAAAATCTAGAAAAAGGTTTCCCCCCCACTATCAAAGAAATTGAAGAAATTATTAAACGCTTATCAAGCTAGCAGAGCGGACTACAGCTAAACTTTTGAAACGGCATCTATCAAAAGTGAAAAATGAGTTAAAATTGAAACTTCCTGGCAGATTAAAACTGTGTGTTGGACCGAGACTCGAATTCGGGACCTTTGCCTTAAGTGGGCAAGGTTCCCGATTTCGAGTCTCGGTCCGGCACGTAGTTTTAATCTGCCAGGAAGTTTCATATCAGCACACACTCCGCTGAAGAGTGAAAATCTCATTCTGAGTTAAAATTATTCAGAGAACTCGGAAAACAGAAAAGCTCCAAGCAGAGTGAAAGTGACTTCAATATGTCCATTACATAAGAGCGGTAATATACACTATGTTAACAACAGAGAAATTTTCTTTGGAACAAGTTGTATGTAACATATTTTCCAAGATTACACTAAACACAGTAGAAACATCAATGGAGTGTAATGTAATTGAATACCAAGGTGGTTTTAAGAAAAGTAGGTCATGTTCTGAAGAAATATTTACATTGAAGTCTATCATTTACCACAGATTACTGAATTCAAAAGACCAGCGGCGGCCGGGCTGGCCGAGTGGTTCTAGGCGCTACAGTCTGGAACCGCGCGACCGCTAAGGTCGCAGGTTCGAATCCTGCCTCGGGCATGGGTGTGTGCGATGTCCTTAGGTTAGTTAGGTTTAAGTACTTCTAAGTTCTAGGGGACTGATGACCTCAGAAGTTAAGTCCCATAGTGCTCTGAGCCATTTGAACCATTTTGAAAAGACCAGTATTTTTCATTGAAATTGCATGTAGCATATTGTGTAAGAGTAGAGAGAGGGATTTTAAAAGCACTGTTGTGATAACTCCACGGAGGGCGAATTCTAAAGCATAGGAAGATAATTCACATATCCAGTTCAATTCCCATAGATGCTGACTTTTTTCATTTTATTTTATTCATCACAATGTTACACTATTAATTATAAAATTTAAATATATTTGAACAGTAAAATTTATATATGTAAAATTATCATATCCGATCAGTTACGATTACCACTATTGTTAAGAGAAAAGGTTACATGCCACCACACTGTATCACACTGGCAAAATTTTGCACGAACCTTTGATCTATCACCTACAGATCTCTATTCAGGCATTTCCAAGTCTCCCCTTTGACATCATAGCTAGGAGGTAGAATTTCTCAAAGTCTTTTCCAGCGTCTGGCCATTGGGGCCGAGCGGTTCTAGGCGCTTCAGTCTCGAACGCGCGACCGCTGCGGTCGCAGGTTCCAATCCTGCCTCGCGCATGGATATGTGTGATGGCCTTAGGTTAGTTAGGTTAAAGTAGTTCTAAGTTCTAGGGGACTGATGACCTTAGATGTTAAGTCCCATAGTGCTCAGAGCCATTTGAACCATTTTTTTTCTTTTCCAGCCAGGTGAATGTAGGTTGTAGCGCTCTACATCTACATCTACATCTACATTTATACTCCGCAAGCCACCCAACGGTGTGTGGCGGAGGGCACTTTACGTGCCACTGTCATTACCTCCATTTCCTGTTCCAGTCGCGTATGGTTAGCGGGAAGAACGACTGCCGTGCGCGCAAGAATCTCTCTAATTTTACATTCGTGATCTCCTCGGGAGGTATAAGTAGGGGAAGCAATGTATTCGATAACTCATCCAGAAACGCACCCTCTCAAAAACAGGACAGCAAGCTACAACGAGATGCAGAGCGCCTCTCTTGCAGAATCTGCCACTTGAGTTTGCTAAACATCTCCGTAACGCTATCACGTTTACCAAATAACTCTGTGACGAAACGCGCCGCTCTTCTTTGGATCTTCTCTATCTCCTCTGTCAACCCGACCTGGTATGGATCCTACACTGATGAGCAATACTCAAGTATAGGTCGAACGAATGTTTTGTAAGCCACCTCCTTTGTAGACAGACTACATTTTCTAAGGACTCTCCCAGTGAATCTCAACCTGGCACCCACCTTACCAACAATTAATTTTGTGTGATCATTCCACTTCAAATCGTTCCGTACGCATACTCCCAGATATTTTACAGAAGTAAATGCTACCAGTATTTGTTCCGCTATCACATAATCATACAATAAAGTATACTTCTTTCTACGTATTACTTTACATTTGTCTATGTTAAGGGTCAGTTGCCACTCCCTGCACCAAGTGCCTATCCGCTGCAGATCTTCCTGCATTTCGCTGCAATTTTCTAATGCTGCAACTTCTCTGTATACTACAGCATCATCCGCGAAAAGCCGCATGGACCTTCCGACACTATCTACTAGGTCATTTATATATATTGTGAAAAGCAATGGTCCTATAACACTCTCCTGTGGCAAGCCAGAGGTTACTTTAACGCCTGTAGACGTCTCTCCATTGAGAACTAAATGCTGTGTTCTGTTTGCTAAAAACTCTTCAATCCAGCCACACAGCTGGTCTCGTATTCCGTATCAGGCGACAGTGCGGAACTGTATCGGACGCCTTCCGGAAGTCAAGGAAAATGGCATCTACCTGGGAGCCTGTATCTAATATTTTCTGGGTCTCATGAACAAATAAAGCGAGTTGGGTCTCACACGACCGCTGTTTCCGAAAACCATGTTGATTCCTACAGAGTAGATTCTGGGTTTCCAGAAATGACATGAGACGCGAGCAAAAAGCAGGTTCTAAATTTCTACAACAGATCGATGTCAGAGATATAGGCCTATAGTTTTGCGCATCTGCTCGACGACCCTTCCTGAAAACTGGAACTATCTGTGCTCTTTTCCAATCATTTGGAACCTTCCGTTCCTCTAGAGACTTGCGGTACACGGCTGTTAGAAGGGGGCAAGTTCTTTCGTGTACTCTGTGTAGAATCGAATTGGTATACCGTCAGGTCCAGTGGACTTTCCTCTGTTGAGTGATTTCAGTTGCTTTTCTATTCCTTGGACACTTATTTCCATGTGAGCCATTTTTTCGTTCGTGCGAGGATTTAGAGAAGGAACTGCAGTGCGGTCTTCCTCTGTGAAACAGCTTTGGAAAAAGGTGTTTAGTATTTCAGCTTTACGCGTGTCACCCTCTGTTTGAATGCCATCATCACCTCAGAGTGTCTGGATATGCTGTTTCGATCCACTTACTGATTTAACGTAAGACCAGAACTTCCTAGGATTTTCTGTCAAGTTGGTACATATAATTGCGATTGAAAGCTAGCGTCGGTCCACCTCTGGCCCTTACGCAAGCATTCGTCTTGGCATTGACTGATAGTTGAGGGATATCGTGCCAAATTCTTTCCAATTGGCGCTTTGGATTGTCAGAATCCCGAGCTGGTTGGAGGGCTATGCCCATAATGCTCTGAACGTTCTCAGTTGGGGAGAGTTCCGGTGACCTTGTCGCCAAGACAGGGCTGTGCAAGCACGAAGACAAGCAGCAGAAACTCCCACCGTGTGGGGGCAGGCATTATCTTGCTGAAATGTAAGCCCAAAATGGCTTGCCGTAAAGAGCAACAAAACGGGGTGAGGTGTCGGTCCGCTGTAAGGGTGCCGCGTATGACAACCAAAGGCGTCCTGCTACGAAATGAAATGGCATCGCAGACCATCACCCGTGGCTGTCGCTCCATATGGCGGGCGACTGATTGGAATCCTACCGCTGTCCAGGGCGTCTCCAGATACGTCTTCGCTGATCATTAGGGACCACTTCGAAACAGGATTAATCACTGAAGGTAATTCTACTCTAGTCACCGAGACTCCAGGCCAAAGAGGTGTTTGGACACGCCCTGGACAGCGGTGATGTACCGACCTGACTGTGGCCCCTCCGTACAGCCCGAGAGCCAGGAGTGACGGTCTGGGACGTCATTTGATTTCATAGCAGGACTCCTTTGGTTGCCATGCGCGGCACCCTTACGGCACAGCGGTACGTCGACGGTATTCTATGCCCGTTTTGTTAACCTTCATGACAAGGCAACTTGGGCTTACGTTTCAGCAAGATAATGCCCACCAGCACACAGCGAGAGTGTCTATTGCTTGTCTTCTAGCTTGCCAAACCCTATCTTGGCCAGCAAGGTCGCCGGATCTCTCCCCATTTGAGAACGTTTGAAGTATTGTAGATAGGGCTCTCTAACCCGATCGGGATTTAGGCAGTCTAAAACGCTAGTCGGGCAGAATTTGGCACCATGTCCATGCGGCTTTTCGCGGATGATGCTGTAGTAAACAGAGAAGTTGCAGCATTAGAAAATTGCAGCGAAATGCAGGAAGATTTGCAGCGGATAGGCACTTGGTGCGGGGAGTGGCAACTGACCCTTAACATAGACAAATGTAATGTATTGCGAATACATAGAAAGAAGGATCCTTTACTGTATGATTATATGATAGCGGAACAAACACTGGTAGCAGTTACATCTGTAAAATATCTGGGAATATGCGTACGGAACGATTTGACGTTAAATGATCATGGACTGTGGGGCCGATCCCGGCGGAGGTTCGAGTCCTCCCTCGGGCGCTTGTGTGTGTGTGTGTGTGTGTGTGTATTGTGTGTGTGTTTGTCCTTAGGATAATTTGGGTTAAGTAGCCTGTAAGCTTACGGACTGCTGATCTTAGCAGTTAAGTCCAATTAGATTTCACACACATTAGAACATTCCTTTTTTTTTTGGAATCATCATATAAAATTAATTGTTGGTAAGGTGGGTGCCAGGTTGAGATTCATTGGGAGAGTCCTTAGAAAATGTAGTCCATCAACAAAGGAGGTGGCGTACAAAACACTCATTCGACCTATACTTGAGTATTGCTCATCAGTGTGGGATCCGTACCAGGTCGGGTTGATAGAGGAGATAGAGAAGATCCTAAGAAGAGCGGCGCGTTTCGTCACAGGGTTATTTGGCAAGCGTGACAGCGGTACGGAGATGTTTAACAAACTCAAGTGGCAGATTCTGCAAGAGAGGCGCTCTGCATCGCGGTGTAGCTTGCTGTCCTGTTTTTGAGAGGGTGCGTTTCTGGATGAGTTATCGAATACATTGCTTCCCCTACTTATACCTCCCGAGGAGATCACGAATGTAAAATTAGAGAGATTCGAGAGCGCATGGAGGCTTTCCGGCAGTCGTTCTTCCCGCGAACCATACGCGACTGGAACAGGAAAGGGAGGTAATGGCAGTGGCACGTAAAGTGCCCTCCGCCACACACCGTTGGGTGGCTTGCGGAGTATAAATGTAGATGTAGATGTAGAAGGATGTTCAGTAACTCTCTTAAACAAAACAAAACGGAATAGCCGGCCGGAGTGGCCGTGCGGTTCTAGGCGCTACAGTCTGGAGCCGAGCGACCGCTACGGTCGCAGGTTCGAATCCTGCCTCGGGCATGGATACGTGTGATGTACTTAGGTTAGTTAGGTTTAATTCGTTATAAGTTCTAGGTGACTGATGACCTCAGAAGTTAAGTCGCATAGTGCTCAGAGCCATTTTGAACCAAACCGAATAGCTGCTTGCATGGGGTCCAGAGGTCGACCAACGCGCTGCTGACTTGCTCGATTTGTGAAGCGCTTTCTTGAACAAACCATCCAGTTTTTTTCTGAAATTATGACCGTTTTTTTGTCTGTACAAGTGCATTATATCTACAGATTTTCACCCCATTCGGATAATTCCTTCGTGGTGCGTCGATCTTTGTGTCTTAGAATGTACGAGTAATCAACAATGAGGGCAGTGATTGTCAACGAAGTGAGCAGCGAGGAAGAGCCTCACACGATTGGGTTGCCACCTCTGGGGGAAGTGCGCTTCTAGGACGAGCGCTGTATCCGACAGTTGCTGGAGAGTAGCTGGAGCTGGAGCTGGAGGTGGAGACGGTTCGCAGCGCGCCCGGAGGCTGCTGATGGGCTGTCAGCGCCAGGCAGGCGGGCGCTTCGCCGGGGTCCTCCCTGGTGTCAGCACGAGCATCCTCTCCATCCTCCGTGGAGAATATCTCCCAGTCGGCGAGTGCTCCCTCAGCAGGGTCCATTATACAGAATGCAAATCTGAATACAGGGTTATTACAAATGATTGAAGCGATTTCACAGCTCTACAATAACTTTATTATTTGAGATATTTTCACAATGCTTTGCACACACATACAAAAACTCAAAAAGTTTTTTTAGGCATTCACAAATGTTCGATATGTGCCCCTTTAGTGATTCGGCAGACATCAAGCCGATAATCAAGTTCCTCCCACACTCGGCGCAGCATGTCCCCATCAATGAGGTCGAAAGCATCGTTGACGCGAGCTCGCAGTTCTGGCACGTTTCTTGGTAGAGGAGGTTTAAACACTGAATCTTTGACATAACCCCACAAAAAGAAATCGCATGGGGTTAAGTCGGGAGAGCGTGGAGGCCATGACATGAATTGCTGATCATGACCTCCACCACGACCGATCCATCGGTTTTCCAATCTCCTGTTTAAGAAATGCCGAACATCATGATGGAAGTGCGGTGTAGCACCATCCTGTCGAAAGATGAAGTCGGCGCTGTCGGTCTCCAGTTGTGGCATGAGCCAATTTTCCGCAGGCTACGCGTAAAACTTGCCCGCACGCGTTCAACCGTTTCTTCGCTCACTGCAGGCCGACCCGTTGATTTCCCCTTACAGAGGCATCCAGAAGCTTTAAACTGCGCATACCATCGCCGAATAGAGTTAGCAGTTGGTGGATCTTTGTTGAACTTCGTCCTGAAGTGTCGTTGCACTGTTATGACTGACTGATGTGAGTGCATTTCAAGCACGACATACGCTTTCTCGGCTCCTGTCGCCATTTTGTCTCACTGCGCTCTCGAGCGCTCTGACAGAAGAAACCTGAAGTGCGGCTTCAGCCGAACAAAACTCTATGAGTTTTTTTACGTATCTGTAGTGTGTCGTGACCATATGTCAATGAATGGAGCTACAGTGAATTTATGAAATCGCTTCAATCATTTGTACTGGCCCTGTACCTCCTAGCCGTGTACAAACTGATAACTGCCACTCTGGAACACTACTTTACGTGGGTTTACTACATTTTGCAATTTGAAAAGCTGAGCTTTGTTAACTCGATTTATTAGTTACAAAGAAAAGCACAAGAATACATGGTCCGATGTCAATGGAACTTTGTACACGTATCTGCAGCTATGTAAATGAACAGAGTTGCAGTTCTCTGTGATAGGTAAATGGCCAGTAGCGTGTGTTAGTAATCTTAGTGTTTAGTGATTTTAGCACGTTTGGTAGGGTATCGTGGGGCGTGAAGAGCGTCAGATGCTGAGTGAGCAGTGTGAGAGACATGGAGATACTGGATACTTGTGTGAGACAGCGTTATCAGCGCCTGTCAAGGTCTGTAGTGGGCCCCATTGTGGGTCTCCATTTCGCAGGCGGCGAGATCCAGATTTGTGGGGTTTTCGAATGTGACAGTGGCCCAAGTTTGAACTGCATGGGAACGTGAGGACAGCCTTTCTCGTCAAAGCTCTAGTCGAGAACCTCTGAGTACAGGGGAGGATTACCACACTGTGCACTAACAACACTGGAAGCGCTTCACATCAGCGTCTGCCATATGAGAACTAGTAAGGTACTTTTCTCTTGTTGTTGTGGTCTTCAGTCCTGAGACTGGTTTGATGCAGCTCTCCATGCTACTCTAACCTGTGCAAGCTTCTTCATCTCCCAGTACCTGCTGCAACCTACATCCTTCTGAATCTGCTGAGTGTATTCATCTCTTGGTCTCCCTCTACGATTTTTATCCTCCACACTGCCTTCCAGTACTAAATTGGTGATCCCTTGATGCCTCAGAACATGTCCTACCAACCGATCCCTTCTTCTAGTCAAGTTGTGCCACAAACTCCTCTTCTCCCCAATTCTATTCAATACCTCCTCATTAGTTATGTGATCTAACCATCTAATCTTCAGCATTCTTCTGTAGCACCACATTTCGAAAGCTTCTATTCTCTTCTTCTCCAAACTTTTTATCGTCCATGTTTCACTTCCATACATACAAATACTTTCAGAAACGACTTCCTGACACTTAAATCTATACTCGATGTTAACAAATTTCTCTTCTTCAGAAACGCTTTCCTTGCCATTGCCAGTCTACATTTTATATCTTCTCTACTTCTACCATCATCAGTTATTTTGCTCCCCAAATAGCAAAACTCCTTTACTACTTTAAGTGTCTCATTTGCTAATCTAATTCCCTCAGCATCACCCGACTTAATTCGAGGGTTATAAATACAAAATCAAATAGGGGTAATGCAAGAGTAGTTTTAATAATGAATAAAAAAAAAAAGCCGGCCGAGGTGGTCTAGCGGTTCTGGCGCTGCAGTCCGGAACCGCGTGACTGCTACGGTCGCAGGTTCGAATCCTGCCTCGGGCATGGGTGTGTGTGATGTCCTTAGGTTAGTTAGGTTTAAGTAGCTCTAAGTTCTAGGGGGCTTATGACCAAAGATGTTGAGTCCCATAGTGCTCAGAGCCATTTGAACCATTTTTCAATAAAAAATAGGAGTGCGGGTCAGCCACTACAAACAGCATAGTGAATGCTTTATTGTGGCCAAGATAGACACGAAGCCCATGCCTACTACAGTAGTACAAGTTTATATGCCAACTAGCTCTGCAGATGACGAAGAAATTGAAGAAATGTATGATGTGATAAAAGAAATTATTCAGGTAGTGAAGGGAGACGAAAATTTAATAGTCATGGGTGACTGGAATTCGATAGTAGGAGAAGGAGAGAAGGAAACGTAGTAGGCGAATATGAATTGGGGGTAAGAAATGAAAGAGGAAGTCCACTGGTAGAATTTTGCACAGAGCATAACTTAATCATAGCTAATACTTGGTTCAAGAATCATGAATGAAGGTTGTATACATGGCAGAAGCCTGGAGATACTAGAAGGTATCAGATAGATTATATAATGGTAAGACAGAGATTTAGGAACCAGGTTTTAAATTTGAAGTCATTTCCAGGGGCAGATGTGGAATCTGACCACAATCTATTGGTTATGAACTATAGATTAAAACTGAAGAAACTGCAAAAAGATGGGAATTTAAGGAGATGGGACCTGGATAAACGGACTAAACAACTACATCTACATCTACATTTATACTCCGCAAGCCACCCAACGGTGTGTGGCGGAGGGCACTTTACGTGCCACTGTCATTATCTCCCTTTCCTGTTCCAGTCGCGTATGGTTCGCGGGAAGAACGACTGTCTGAAAGCCTCTGTGCGCGCTCTAATCTCTCTAATTTTACATTCGTGATCTCCTCGGGAGGTATAAGTAGGGGGAAGCAATATATTCCATACCTCATCCAGAAACGCACCCTCTCGATACCTGGCGAGCAAGCTACACCGCGATGCAGAGCGCCTCTCTTGCAGAGTCTGCCACTTGAGTTTGTTAAACATCTCCGTAACGCTATCACGGTTACCAAATAACCCTGTGACGAAACGCGCCGCTCTTCTTTGGATCTTCTCTATCTCCTCCGTCAACCCGATCTGGTGCGGATCCCACACTGATGAGCAATACTCAAGTATAGGTCGAACGAGTGTTTTGTAAGCCACCTCCTTTGTTGATGGACTACATTTTCTAAGGACTCTCCCAATGAATCTCAACCTGGTACCCGCCTTACCAACAATTAATTTTATATGATCATTCCACTTCAAATCGTTCCGCACGCATACTCCCAGATATTTTGCAGAAGTAACTGCTACCAGTGTTTGTTCCGCTATGATATAATCATACAATAAAGGATCCTTCTTTCTATGTATTCGCAATACATTACATTTGTCTATATTAAGGGTCAGTTGCCACTCCCTGCACCAAGTGCCTATCCGCTGCAGATCTTCCTGCATTTCGCTACAATTTTCTAATGCTGCAACTTCTCTGTATACTACAGCATCATCCGCGAAAAGCCGCATGGAACTTCCGACACTATCTACTAGGTCATTTATATATATTGTGAAAAGCAATGGTCCCATAACACTCCCCTGTGGCACGCCAGAGGTTACTTTAATGTCTGTAGACGTCTCTCCGTTGATAACAACATGCTGTGTTCTGTTTGCTAAAAACTCTTCAATCCAGCCACACAGCTGGTCTGATATTCCGCAGGCTCTTACTTTGTTTATCAGGCGACAGTGCGGAACTGTATCGAAAGCCTTCCGGAAGTCAAGAAAAATAGCATCTACCTGGGAGCCTGTATCTAATATTTTCTGGGTCTCATGAACAAATAAAGCGAGTTGGGTTTCACACGATCGCTGTTTCCGGAATCCATGTTGATTCCTACATAGTAGATTCTGAGTTTCCAAAAACGACATGATACTCGAGCAAAAGACATGTTCTAAAATTCTACAACAGATCGACGTCAGAGATATAGGTCTATAGTTTTGCGCATCTGCTCGACGACCCTTCTTGAAGACTGGGACTACCTGTGCTCTTTTCCAATCATTTGGAACCTTCTGTTCCTCTAGAGACTTGCGGTACACGGCTGTTAGAAGGGGGGCAAGTTCTTTCGCGTACTCTGTGTAGAATCGAATTGGTATCCCGTCAGGTCCAGTGGACTTTCCTCTGTTGAGTGATTCCAGTTGCTTTTCTATTCCTTGGACACTTATTTCGATGTCAGCCATTTTTTCGTTGGTGCGAGGATTTAGAGAAGGAACTGCAGTGCGGTCTTCCTCTGTGAAACAGCTTTGGAAAAAGGTGTTTAGTATTTCAGCTTTACGCTTGTCATCCTCTGTTTCAATGCCATCATCATCCCGGAGTGTCTGGACATGATGTTTCGAGCCACTTACTAATTTAACGTAAGACCAGAACTTCCTAGGATTTTCTGTCAAGTCGGTACCTAGTATTTTACTTTCGAATTCACTGAACGCTTCACGCATAGCCCTCCTTACGCTAACTTTGACATCGTTTAGCTTCTGTTTGTCTGAGAGGTTTTGGCTGCGTTTAAACTTGGAGTGAAGCTCTCTTTGCTTTCGCAGTAGTTTCCTAACTTGGTTGTTGTACCACGGTGGGTTTTTCCCGTCCCTCACAGTTTTACTCGGCACGTACCTGTCTAAAACGCATTTTACGATTGCCTTGAACTTTTTCCATAAACACTCAACATTGTCAGTGTCGGAACAGAAATTTTCGTTTTGATCTGTTAGGTAGTCTGAAATCTGCCTTCTATTACTCTTGCTAAACAGATAAACCTTCCTCCCTTTTTTTATATTCCTATTAACTTCCATATTCAGGGATGCTGCAACGGCCTTATGATCACTGATTCCCTGTTCTGCACTTACAGAGTCGAAAAGTTCGGGTCTGTTTGTTATCAGTAGGTCCAAGATGTTATCTCCACGAGTCGGTTCTCTGTTTAATTGCTCGAGGTAATTTTCGGATAGTGCACTCAGTATAATGTCACTCGATGCTCTGTCCCTACCACCCGTCCTAAACATTTGAGTGTCCCAGTCTATATCTGGTAAATTGAAATCTCCACCTAAGACCATAACATGCTGAGAAAATTTATGTGAAATGTATTCCAAATTTTCTCTCAGTTGTTCTGCCACTAATGCTGCTGAGTCGGGGGGTCGGTAAAAGGAGCCAATTATTAACCTAGCTCGGTTGTTGAGTGTAACCTCCACCCATAATAATTCACAGGAACTATCCACTTCTACTTCACTACAGGATAAACTACTACTAACAGCGACGAACACTCCACCACCGGTTGCATGCAATCTATCCTTTCTAAACACCGTCTGTGCCTTTGTAAAAATTTCGGCAGAATTTATCTCTGGCTTCAGCCAGCTTTCTGTACCTATAACGATTTCAGCTTCGGTGCTTTCTATCAGCGCTTGAAGTTCCGGTACTTTACCAACGCAGCTTCGACAGTTTACAATTACAATACCGATTGCTGCTTGGTCCCCGCATGTCCTGACTTTGCCCCGCACCCGTTGAGGCTGTTGCCCTTTCTGCACTTGCCATCTAACCTAAAAAACCGCCCAGCCCACGCCACACAACCCCTGCTACCCGTGTAGCCGCTTGTTGCGTGTAGTGGACTCCTGACCTATCCAGCGGAACCCGAAACCCCACCACCCTATGGCGCAAGTCGAGGAATCTGCAGCCCACATGGTCGCAGAACCGTCTCAGCCTCTGATTCAGACCCTCCACTCGGCTCTGTACCAAAGGTCCGCAGTCAGTCCTGTCGACGATGCTGCAGATGGTGAGCTCTGCTTTCATCCCGCTAGCGAGACTGGCAGTCTTCACCAAATCAGATAGCCGCCGGAAGCCAGAGAGGATTTCCTCCGATCCATAGCGACACACATCATTGGTGCCGACATGAGCGACCACCTGCAGATGGGTGCACCCTGTACCTTTCATGGCATCCGGAAGGACCCTTTCCACATCTGGAATGACTCCCCCCGGTATGCACACGGAGTGCACTTTGGTTTTCTTCCCCTCCCTTGCTGCCATATCCCTAAGGGGCCCCATTACGCGTCTGACGTTGGAGCTCCCAACTACCAGTAAGCCCACCCTCTGCGACTGTCCGGATCTTGCAGACTGAGGGGCAACCTCTGGAACAGGACAAGCAGCCATGTCAGGCCGAAGATCAGTATCAGCCTGAGACAGAGCCTGAAACCGGTTCGTCGGACAAACTGGAGAGGCCTTCCGTTCAGCCCTCCAGAATGTCTTTCGCCCCCTGCCACACCTTGAGACGACCTCCCACTCTACCACAGGTGAGGGATCAGCCTCAATGCGGGCAGTATCCCGGGCAACCACAGTCGTAGTCCGATCGGGGGATGCGTGGGACGACCTGGCCGTCCCCGACAAACCCCCATCCGGACCCCCACAGTGATGCCCATTGGCAACAGCCTCAAGCTGTGTGACCGAATCCAACACTGCCTGAAGCTGAGAGCGAAGGGACGCCAACTCAGCCTGCATCCGAACACAGCAGTTGCAGTCCCTATCCATGCTAAAAACTGTTGTGCAAAGAACGTCTGAACTAATCTACAGAGAGCGCAAACAAAACGACACAAAATTGAAACGGTTATTAAAATACAAGATTGCCTAGTAAATGCAGTAATGCTGCCACTTGTGCACTGCTGACACACTGCTCGGCGGGAGAAGGAGACTACGCGATTTAACACTATTCGAGTACTAAAACGCGATGCTACAACTCTCAAATACTATAATACGCCCGAAATTTATGAATTAAACAATGCAAGTACCAAAAACACGCAAAGAAATTAAGAATTAAACTATGTAACAAATGAGTGAGCTAGGAGTATACGACTTGCTGCTGCAGCTGCTTATCCAACGGCGGCAGGGAGCACAGGTTGGACAGGGTTCGAGAGAGAGCATAAGGGAACAATTGACAAGAATGGGGGAAAGAAATACAGTAGAAGATGCATGGGTATCTTTGAGGGATGAAGTAGTGAAGGCAGCAGAGGATCAAGTAGGTAAAAAGACGAGGGCTAGAAGAAATCCTTGGGTAACAGAAGAAATACTGAATTTAATTCATGAAAGAAGAAAATATAAAGATGTAGTAAATGAAGCAGGCAAAAAGGAATACAAACGTCTCAAAAATGAGATCGACAGGAAGTGAAAATGGCTAAGCGGGGATCGCTAGAGGACAAATGTAAGGATGTAGAGGCTTATCTCACTAGGGGTAAGATAGAGACCTTTGGAGAAAAGAGAACCACTTGTATGAATATCAAGAGCTCAGATGGAAACCCAGTTCTAAGCAAATAAGGAAAAGCAGGAAGGTGGAAGGAGTATATAGAGGGTCTATACAAGGGCGACGTACTTGAGGACAATATTCTGGAAATGGAAGAAAATGTAGATGAAGACGAAATGGGAGATACAATACTGCGTGAAGAGTTTGACAGAGCACTGAAAGACCTGGGTCGAAACAAGGACCCGGGAGTAGACAACATTCCATTTGAACTACAGACAGCCTTGGGAGAGCCAGACCTGACAAATCTCCACCATCTGGTGAGCAAGACGTATGAGACAGGTGAAATACCCTCATACGTCAAGAAGAATATAATAATTTCAATCCCAAAGAAAGCTGGTCTTGACAGATGTGAAAATTACCGAACTATCAGTTTAACAAGTCACGGCTGCAAAATACTAACGCGTATTCTTTACAGACGAATGGAAAAACTGGTAGAAGCCGACCTCGGGGAAGATCAGTTTGGAGTCCGTAGAAATGTTGGAACACGAGTGGTAATACTGACCCTAGGACTTATCTTAGAAGATAGGTTAAGGAAAGGCAAACCTATGTTTCTGTCATTGGTAGACTTAGAGAAAGCTTTTGACAATGTTAACTGGAATACTCCCTTTCATATTCTAAAGCTGGCAGGGGTAAAATACAGGGAGCGAAATTCTATTTACTACTTGTACAGAAACCAAAAGGCAGTTATAAGAGTCGAGGACCATGAAAGGGAAGCAGTGGTTGGAAAGGGAGTGAGATAGGGTTATAGCCTATCCCCGATGTTATTCAATCTGTATATTGAGCAAGCAGTAAAGGAAACGAAAGAAAAATTCGGAGTAGGTATTAAAATCCATGGAGAAGAAATAAAAACTTTGAGGTTCGCCACTGACATTGTAATTCTGTCAGAGACAGCAAAGGACTTGGAAGAGCAGTTGAACGAAACGGACAGTGTCTTGAAAGGAGGATATAAGATGAACATCAACAAAAGCAAAACGACGATAATGGAATGTAGTCGAATTAAATCGGGTGATGCTGAGGGAGTTAGATTAGCAAATGAGACACTTAAAGTAGTAAAGGAGTTTTGCTATTTGGGGAGCAAAATAACTGATGATGGTCGAAGTACAGAAGATATAAAATGTAGACTGGCAATGGGAAGGAAAGCGTTTCTGACGAAGTGAAATTCGTTAACATCGAGTATAGATTTAAGTGTCAGGAAGTCGTTTCTGAAAGTATTTGTGTGGAGTGTAGCCATGTACGGAAGTGAAACATGGACGATAAAAAGTTTGGACAAGAAGAGAATAAAAGCTTTCTAAATGTGGTGCTACAGAAGAATGCTGAAGAGTAGATGGGTAGATTAGATAACTAATGAGGAGGTATTGAACAGAATTGGGGAGAAGAGGAGTTCGTGGCACAACTTGACGAGAAGAAGGGATCGGTTGGTAGGACATGTTCTGAGGCATCAAGGATCACCAATTTAGTATGGGAGGGCAGCGTGGAGGGTAAAAATCGTAGAGGGAGACCAAGTGATGAATACACTACGCAGATGCAGAAGGATGTAGGCTGCAGTACGTACTGGAAGATGAAGCAGCTTGCACAGGATAGAGTAGCATGGAGAGCTGCACCAAACCAGTCTCAGGACTGAAGACCACAACAACAACAATAACATTTAATTCTGTGCGAATTCAGGGAATGAAGCCACAGTAATTTTAATCTACCATCCTTCACAATTTTTCATGGTGATCCCAATAAAACTTGAATATTGATCATATCTATAATAGAGCAGGATTTACTGTTAAAGTGAAATTAACCATTTTTGTAACAAATACCTGAATGCTAAAATCTGAACCCTTTGGTCGATCTTAACGAGCGGCATTTCATATAGAAGCGCATCATTAAAATGACAAATGTTGTAAATATCAACTCTGTAACTTTATTGGTTTAAAAGATATAGTCAGTTTAAATTATCAGTATTTTCAATTAAGCATCAGCTCGTCATTTCTTCCACACAAAACACATTGAATGATGACAGCGTTACAGCTTATAGAATCATTAAGTAATAGAATATTTGTTGTAAAGTGTAGTTCATAATAGTTACTATATTCTCTATTTATTTATCAGAAAGCACATTGCTGCAGAGCTACTGGTCGTGACATTCAAAGTTAAGAAGGAAATTGTATTGGTTTTATCTAAAAGAATTTAACGTTTATTATGTAATGGATATTATTGTTACTTTATTTAGAACGTGAAAGTGGTCAAGCTTTGATTATTTAAATATGTTAAAATGTAAAATAACGTAGAATAAGCTGTAGCAAATCGGATGGAAGGCTTCAGGGAAGGGAACTGCCCTAGTCAGTTGAGCGAGGATATTCCGCGCGCGGGAAACGTGGCTCGGGACGGGCAGAGGGAGAGTGCCGGCTGAGACGCGAAAGCGGACAGTTCGGCTGGAGACACCAAATGATACACTTCGGATTAAGACGCGAAAGCTAACAGTCAGTTTTTAAGCAGCTAGGAAGTGAAACGACTTAGAAAATTTCGCGTTGTGTGGTATGGCCGGACTGTCTCTGTGCCGTGAACAGCCGAGCGCCTGGTGCGAACTCTAACTTTTCGCGTAGACAATTTGTATTTCGCGATGAGATTCTGAATGCTCGAACTGTGTCAAATGGATATGCGCTCGAGTGGAACAGTAGCTCTAAATACGACCACTTTCGCTATTAGTTTTCTTTCTGAATAAACATTATTCTAACCAAATCGCATCTGTGTGGCCTACATCGTTTATGGGTCGTTAATTTATTTCCCGATATTATTATTACTGTCATTATATGTTATATTAACTTTGTGTTTCGCAAACTTGCCATCAGCCACACAATTTAACCAAAGGGTCACAAGTGTCTAATTTAGGGCGTGTAATGCGACACGTGCGGTTCAGCACTTAGACGAGTTTGAGCCAAGACATTTCAATGAAGGGGAACCGCATGTCAGCCCGAACATCTTTGGGATGTTAGCTCGCAAACACAATGTAAATTCTCGAAATGGAACTTCATTCAGTGGTCGCCGACCTCAGTTTTCTTCTTTCCATCTGGTGTCTATCCGGGACGGCTGCATGCTGACGTGTTGGTGAATGCGTCGTGAGTTCTTCCTGGTCCGTTTTGGATACTGCGACCACAGTTGAAAGGTCTCTGTTGGATTCCTTTCATGTTTAATTTCTTAAATCTATTGTCATTTACGGCATACATTCCTCTTCTAAATTTACTGTGGCGTTTCTGACTATCTGGGAGGAGACTGAGTAGTGGAACGTGTTACTTTTACACATAAACAAGAACGATCTGTCACACTACTACACTTTAATACACAGTTTATATGTAATTCATGTCACACAGTCTCATACGGAACCTACATCCGCTTTCTTTTATATACTGTATATTATAAGATACTGTCATCCCCCTTCCCTTCTGTGTGAGAGGATGAATGAGCAAATGTATTTCTAGTTGCATGCTTGAGGGTAGCAGACAAGCCTTTCTGCTAGAGAACAGTAGGACCAACGTCGGAACAGGTAGCTACGCTTTCCAAAAGCAAAGAGGTTTCTATCCTTAGTATGGTCCTGTCCGTCCGTTGTCATGTTGGTATAGGAAGCTGCCGCTCTGGTCACTTCCGTTGGTATTTGGGAAGCACGCTCGGTAGGAGCGCAGGTCAATGGGTCCGTGGCGAGCGTCTGAAGTGGTAAGATCTCCGGCTAAGCGCGTGTCTGCTAAGTCCGCAGGACAATGGATTTATTAAGTTCAGCCTAACTGAAAATTTAATCACCTTTATTTCAGGTTTAGCTCTAAAATATCTAATGTTATCTTAAATTGCAGCGCAGTGTAATTCTCGTGTGAAGTTCAGATTATTTTCCGGTAGTTGCTTTGTCACTACTTTGTGAGTAAAGTGGAACCACGTGTTGATCAGTAACTCTAACTAAGATGAATCTTAAATGCGAATGCTTGTGTGATTATAACGTCTCGTCTTGACAATATTTTTCAATATAGCAACTTTTCTTTATGTTCAACCCACGTGGGGTGTACTTTGCGAGACCAGTACCACGTGCTTATATAACTGTTTGACCCGTCAGGTTAACAGTAAGACGTTAGTAACCAGTTCGAGGTTTTTCTTTTGTAAACTGCTTTTCGATCTAATTTATTTTAATTATCAAAATTATTGTGGAGTTACACTCTTTGTGTAAACCAAGTTGACCACATGAAGCAAGTGGTGTAATCATCAAAGTAGCCCTCAGCTATTCTTTTCGCGAAGATTTCACAGAGTTAATATGAATTTAGTATACCAGTGTGTGGTAATTACATGACGGACAGGATTGTGCTACGAACGTATCTTCTTTGGGTGAAAATTTGAATCTGTTGGTAGTGGTTAACTTTCTCTTGCATATGTTTCAACGTTCTTTGTGTGTTGTTTTATGAATGCAGTGTTGTATGCAGTCTCCCGATCTTGCCTCCATATTTGATGTGTTCCGTAAGATTGCAAACTGACATTTTCACACTCCTAAATAAGGCACCAGCTCAGTTATAACTCACGTTTAATATGCTGAAATTTCAATGATCAAAGTTAAAATAAATTTCCAAATATAAACTGATATATTTCTTTTTATTTAAATTCTCTTTTTATATATATATATATATATATATATATATATATATATATATATATATATATATATATATATCACCGGTTGTCGTATGACTATTAAAAGATTATAATTAATGTTAGTCTGGTTGGGAATTTGGTAAGCTAGACTGGATACCTGGTGAAACAGTTGTGCAGTAATGCAAGGTTAACTTCCCCAGACAGCTCACAGCTTTTAACCCGCTTTTATTAACAATCAGTACCGCTTTCATAGCAAATTAAAGTAATAAACTTACACAGTATCGTCCAAGATGGGCCAGCTTGACTCGCCTCTTCATGCTGTTTGGGAATCCAACATCCACAATGCCTGACAGCCGTCACCCACTACACCTTCATAGAGCTTGCAGCCCCACAGTTTGTGTTCTGGTGTACCCACTCTGCCGTAGTCGCAACTATCATTCACCTATCTGCTGATTATTTGTAGATACGTAGCATATGGTTCGTGTCCGGTCAGGTAGTGTACCAACCTACTCCGGTGGTTAAGATATGTCATTTGTAGTCTGTCCCTGACGTTAGGAGAAACTCGTATGCCCTTCTGCTGTACTGGTCCTCTGGGAACGAGAAACATTTATTTATGGTTGACATGAAATGTTTAAACTAACCTCTATTCTATGTACAAAAGAGTACTTGAAAATATTAACTCGCTGTGATCTCTATGAAAGGCACTGTCGATATTGCAGGTTAATCTACATTTTGAGAACAATAAAAACAATGGAACCAGATCTTCATAATTTTTTTTTGTCTGGTTCGAATCTTCATATGAGAAAGACCTGGATGGAGACACATATCTCCCATGTTTTTGGCAAATAAATGCTGTTATTTATATCGAAGCCACATATTTCAGTATCGGTAGCATCCCTACATGTGTGAAAATTTAATTGTACGTCTTTTCAGAGATCAATAATGAGCGGTACAGCGCTAGTTGTAATTTCTATTGTTGGCCTCCATTTGCAAGACAGCAGATTCTTGTTCAAGTTACTCCAACATTAAGCGACGTAAAGCAAAATGGAGAGGGTTTACACTCAATTTCTTGAGCAAACATACTAAAGTCAAGTTAATTTCATTCATTCTTCAAAGAGTCGTATCGATGTGAAAACATTCTTGTGATTGCCGCTTCACTGCTATCTTCTGCTCAGGTGACGAGATTTTCACATTTAAGAAAGTTCTGAGTTTCGAATTAATAATACGTGTTCCAAGCAAAAGGTGTTTCTCCACACGAATCCACGAAAGTATTATTTATTATTCATGCCAAAAGACGTTCAGTTACAACACTGAGATATTTGTGAATGTAAAAGATTAACACTAGAAGTACCATGTGGGTCTTTTTGACCCACGAGGGTTTTTCGAGAGCCCTACCCCCCCCCCCCCCTACATAATAATCGCAGAACCAAACGTTTCCGTAACTTTTCATCATTTATGGGGTTGTATAACACACCAAAATTTCATCCCTCTAGTCCACCGAGAAGAATGAAAAACTTACCTATTGTACCTGTAGCACCGTAAGGGTCACTTTTGACCTGTAGGCGTTTTAACGCAATTTGATATCAGTTACACAATTTTCAGACACTAATTGGTTTCTGGGCGTACGTCGACGTTTCTCACAAGATGGTGGAGTATATTACGACAAATGGTTCAAATGGCTCTGAGCACTATGGGACTTAACTTCTGAGATCATCAGTCCCCTAGAACTTAGAACTACTTAAACCTAACTAACCTAAGGATATCACAAACGCCCATGCCCGAGTCAGGATTCGAACCTGCGACCGTAGCGGTCGCGCGGTTCCAGACTGTAGCGCCTAGAACCGCTCGGCCACCCCGGCCGGCATATTACGACAGTTTGGGCCAAAAAAACGCGAAATGCGAAGAATTCGGAGGTCGGGAGATATTTTATATCAGCACAACTTTCCGTCTTATATGGAGTGGCGACATGTAGACCTATGGAGTGTCACTGGGAAGCTACAGAGTTAACATATTATACAGTGGGAAAGCCTCCTCCCCCCCCCCCCCCCCTTCTACACTGCTCTTAGTTCTTACACGACAGCAAATGTCAGGCACGTCGCTCTTACGGAACAACACGGCTGACAATTTCTTCTCCTCCGTGAAACTGGCGCATCAGCTGAAACAAAAAGGAATAAGTGAAATTAACTCTTTAATTATTTTTATTATACACTGACCTACCGAATTTTCCCTGACGAAGACAACTGAGACTCAACCCATTCATTTATTACCCACAATATACAAGCCCAACGCAATGTGACTGCTATACGTTGTCAACATGACTTCCAATAATTAACACAGAAGAATGACTCTGAATTGCAAGAACTCCTAACAACAATATAAATCCAAAAAATATGAAACTGAAGAAATATGAAACTACCTCCAACACGGTTAATTGCCTAAATTCAATTCAATCACGAATCCTGATAGTGAAAACCCCCATTCTTTTTTTTATAAGTTACTTACCTCACAGAAAATCTTCATAACACGAACTACAGGAAGTAGCAACAACAGCCAGCTACATAAAAAGATTCTAACTACTATAGACTGTAACTACTAGGAGGCATATGGTTAGCAAAAGAAAGATTTTGTTGTAGAGCAAACAACGTATTTAGAAAATTTTACCTTATTCACGCGACATCCAGTTCCAAAAATTATATAGTTGTCAGTAATTCCACTACCCAAACATTGTCAACCATACATCCATTATCATACTTTTCCTTGCATATTTTCTTATAAAAAATTTCACCTCACTTTACACTGCGTGTCCTACCAATACAGAGTCTCCACTGAGAAAAACAAGTCCATACACTTCTCTATCCACTAGCTAGTCCTTCCAACCACAGAATCTCTTGCCGAGGGCGCAGAGCGCTGTCAGCGATATTAACACAGTCTACAGCACTGCCAACATACAAACAGGCTACTCACACAAGTTTATTTGGCACTCTTTGGCGGTCCCTTCTGGGCGCAAAGTGGAGACGATACATTGTATGCAACACACTTACAAATCAGGTAACAATCCTCTCACAGCATTGCTAGGGAAAAAGAAAAAAAAATATCCGTATTCTGAGTAACATTCATTCTGGATTTCAGGTGACTGAGAATACTGAAGAGAAACTTCCAGAAACTTTGAAGTTTTATAATGAAACGCAAGCAGTAAAGGAAACGAAAGAAAAATTCGGAGTAGGTATTAAAATCCATGGAGAAGAAATAAAAACTTTGAGGTTCGTCGATGACATTGTAATGCTGTCAGAGACGGCAAAGGACTTGGAAGAGCAGTTGAACGGAATGGATGGTGTCTTGAAGGGAGGATATAAGATGAACATCAACAAAAGCAAAACGAGGATAATGGAATGTACTCGAATTAAGTCGGGTGTTGTTGAGGGTATTAGATTAGGAAATGAGACACTTAAAGTAGTAAAGGAGTTTTTCTATTTGGGGAGCAAAATAACTGATGATGGTCGAAGTAGAGAGGATATAAAATATAGACTGGCAATTGCAAGGAAAGCATTTCTGAAGAAGAGAAATTTGTTAACATCGAGTATAGATTTAAGTGTCAGGAAGTCATTTCTGAAAGTATTTGTATGGAGTGTAGCCATGTATGGAAGTGAAACATGGATGGTAAATAGCTTGGACAAGAAGAGAATAGAAGCTTTCGAAATGTGGTGCTACAGAAGAATGCTGAAGATTAGATGGGTAGATCACATAACTAATGAGGAAGTATTGAATAGGATTGGGGAGAAGAGAAGTTTGTGGCACAACTTGACCAGAAGAAGGGATCGGTTGGTAGGACATGTTCTGAGGCATCAAGGGATCACCAATTTAGTATTGGAGGGCAGCGTGGAGGGTAAAAATCGTAGGGGGAGACCAAGAGATGAATACACTAAGCAGATTCAGAAGGATGTAGGTTGCAGTAGGTACTGGGAGATGAAGAAGCTTGCACAGGATAGAGTAGCATGGAGAGCTGCATCAAACCAGTCTCAGGACTGAAGACCACAACAACAACAACAAGGGTGGAGTCGATATACTTGACCAAATGGCTAGACACTACATTCTCAGAGCAGTCGCCCACCGATGGTCTGTGCACATCTTGTACAATATTCTTGACCTTGCCATGAGTAACGCTCACACAATTTTTAAGTTACTTACCTCTAAGATTTCTCACCGAGAATTTATCCTCAGAGTAGCAGATGAGCTTGCTGCCCTCAACAACCTGCAGCGAGGAGCCAATCTCCCCTTGTAGGCACTCGATACCGGCGCTGGCCAGTATGGAAATATAAGGTTTTGTCAAATTCAAGTTTCTTGCAAACAGCAAGGGGAATAAAACATCAAATGTATGCTTCAAGTGCAATAAATATGTGTTCAAAAATTGCCAAGCAAAAACTCTTGTCGGATGTCTGAACTGTGAGCCCATCTCAGCTTAGGCAATCCTGTCAAGTCTTTGTTCCTGAATATTTCCAAATATTTATGATTATAGACCGAAGTTATTTGTTCATATGTTTTAGTTCCTCAATTACAATAAGCAAGAAAACAACCAGACCATTTGTCACCTGCTGCGATTTAGAATTCTTCACAAATACTCTGTGCTAAATTTGTCTGTAAAAGTAAAAATACTATTAGTACTCACATAAGCAATATGTTTTGAGTCTGTTTCAACCTTTTCATAAAGGAAAACATTGTACCATTGTTTTACTTACTTGTTTTAATGATGATTGATGAAAGATTGGAATTTCTTCTATAAAATCCGAAATAAAAAAGTTTGTTTCTGAAAATTTGTGTTTCACAGTGTGCTTTTCATTCTACTGACCAAATTATCCTTTGGTTACAATTTAGTATCTTTCTGAAGATGTCGTTAACATGGCGGTACTCAAAATATTATCCAAACACGAATAAAATGCTGATTTCCTACTGTGGGTAAAAAATGACCCACATGGTACTACTAGGGGTACGGTGAAGTTCGGTACTTCTAGCGTTAAGGTCCTCCACACCGAGCTGTTCCTGATATATTTTACGTCCAAACAGAAATCCCACATTGATTTATTTATCGGGCATTTGAATATAGAAAGCCTTGACAATATCAAAAATAATAATACCCGCCCATGATAAGAAGATGTAGTGAATATGTTGTGTGTAGGCTTATGTGATCTTAACAGCACAAGTACACACATACACATACACACACACACACACACACACACACACACACACACGCGATAACAGACACGTACAGACGAAACACACGAAAAAAATCACTACACTGCCTGTGTCCCATTCCCATTCGTTTTGCCACAACTGTAATGTGCGATCTTTTATTTACTTTTTCGTACTGCCCTCAGTTCAGTGAAATCAGGTGTTCCCCAGGGAAGCGTCCTGGGACCTCTGCTGTTCCTGATCTATATAAATGACCTGGGTGACAATCTGAGCAGTTCTCTTAGGTTGTTCGCAGATGATGCTGTAATTTACCGTCTAGTAAGGTCATCCGAAGACCAGTATCTGTTGCAAAGCGATTTAGAAAAGATTGCTGTATGGTGCGGCAGGTGGTAGTTGACGCTAAATAACGAAAAGTGTGGGGTGATCCACATGAGTTCCAAAAGAAATCCGTTGGAATTCGATTACTCGATAAATAGTACAATTCTCAAGGCTGTCAATTCAACTAAGTACCTGGGTGTTAAAATTACGAACAACTTCAGTTGGAAAGACCACATAGATAATATTGTGGGGAAGGCGAGCCAAAGGTTGCATTTCATTGACAGGACACTTAGAAGATGCAGCAAGTCCACTAAAGAGACAGCTTACACTACACTCGTTCGTCCTCTGTTAGAATATTGCTGCGCGGTGTGGAATCCTTACCAGGTGGGATTGACGGAGGACATCGAAAGGGTGCAAAAAAGGGCAGCTCGTTTTGTATTATCACGTAATAGGGGAGAGAGTGTGGCACATATGATACGCGAATTGGGATGGAAGTCATTACAGCAAAGACGTTTTTCGTCGCGGCGATATCTATGTACGAAATTTCAGTCACCAACTTTCTCTTCCGAATGCGAAAATATTTTGTTGAGCCCAACCTACATAGGTAGGAATGATCATCAAAATAAAATAAGAGAAATCAGAGCTCGAACAGAAGGTTTAGGTGTTCGGTTTTCCTGCGCGCTTTTCGGGAGTGGAATGGTAGAGAGATAGTATGATTGTGGTTCTACGAACCCTCTGCCAAGCACTTAAATGTGAATTGCAGAGTAGTCATGTAGATGTAGATGTAGATGTTCCAAGTATCCTCCGTACTCCCATTTGATTGTCTTTCTTTAACCATTAAAGTGGTCCCCTTTTCCTAATGATCCTATTTGTTGAATTACTAACAAAGCATCAGTCGGGATAGTGCAATAGACTCCCGTTAATATTAGTAGCTCTCCACGTTGAACTGGTTCAAATGGCTCTGAGCACTATGGGACTTAACTGCTGAGGTCATCAGTCTCCTAGAACTTAGAACTACTTAAACCTAACTAACCTAAGGACATCAGACACATCCATGCCCGAGGCAGGATTCGAACCTGCGACCGTAGCGGTCGCGCGGTTCCAGACTGTAGCGCCTAGAAATGCTCGGCCACTGCGGCCGGCCACGTTGAACTCTTCTCACTTATGAGGCTGGATTTGCTAGATGCAATATAAGAGCCAAAATGCTCGCACCGTATCCTTCGATTGATGCTAATATTCAGAGAGGAACCAAAGAAACTGGTAGATATACCTAATATCGTGCAAAGCCCCCGCGAGCACCCAGAAGTGCCGTAGCATGACGAGGCGTGGACGCGAAAAACGTCTGAAATAGTGCTGGAAGGAATTGACATTATGAATCCTGCAAAAAAAATCCGTAAGAGTACAAGGGGGTGAAGATCTCTTCTGAACAGCATGTTGCATAGCATATGCTCAATAATACAAAATCGTTAAGGCTTTCGTGGCCGCTTTTTGACAAACTGCCTATTGGCTTCTGTCTCGGGTTCTTCGGCCGACGTTCGTCTGATGATTTTGCTGAGGTTTCGCCTGCACCCGTGTCTGGCATTGTCAAAGCTTCACCCTCCATTGCTGGTGGTGGACTGGAGCCGAGCTCATATATAGCCTGCGGCCGCCAGCTCAGCTCCAGCCCACCACTAGCAATGAAGGTGGATCTCTGACAATGCCATCCTCTCGTGCTAGCGAAACGTCAGTAAAATCATCAGACGAAAGTCGGCCGAAGAACCAGAGACAGAAGCCAATAGGCGGTTTGTTATGCTCAATAATGTTTTGTCTGGGGAGTTTCGTGGCCACTAGAAGTGCTTAAACTCATAAGAGTGTTACTGGAGCCACTCTGTAGCAATTCTGGACGTGTGGGGTGCCGCATTGTCATGGTGGAATTGACCAAGTCCATCGGATTGCACAATGGACATGAATGGATGTAGGTGATTAGACAGGATGCTTACATACGTGTCACCTGTCACAGTCGTATCTAGACTCACCAGAGGTCCCATATGACTCCAACTGCAATCGCCCCACACCATTACAGAGCGTCTACCATCTTGAACAGTCCCCTGCAGACATATAGGGTCCATGGATTCACGTCCGAACAGGCAACATGTTTCCAAGCATCAACAGTCCCATGTCGGTGTTGACGGGCCCATACGAGGCGTAAAGCTTTGTACATTGGAGGTATGAATCAAAAAACGCCTTCAGTCACAGCTTTTTGTGTTTTACTAAATACACGACGCATTTCAGACCCTGTGGGGCCATAATCAGGTGTAATTTGTCTTAATACATGTTTTATTTATTCTCTTGAATGAGGTGAAATGCATATTCCTGTCACGAAAAGGGTTAATGTTAGGTTATGAATTTCGTAAGTCGAACGCAGAGAATATGTGCAAAATAGTGGAAAAGATGAACAGTGTAAACTTACCACATAATCCAAGAAGCGTTTTTAACGTTTTAGCACCAGAAAACATTCTTTTCTTCTTCGTTTTCGTACATGTCAGTTCATTCAAGAGACACACTTGCACACAAATGTTTGTAAACACTTCACAGATGTTTTTGTACATGGTGTTGTCAAAGATGAATTTATTCGTAGTGCTAAAGATAAACTATTAAAGAATTAACTTTAGAAAAGGTCTCTAAAATTACTGAAATAACTATGGCTTACCAAATCTGTTTGTTCATTTAACATAGATTCTGTATTTTTGATTTTGTGGAGGTATATCTCCAGTTGTTCTAACAGATTTAGGGCTTTACCATTGGCTTCGTTATGTAGTATAACCAAAATGTTTTCTAGACTGTTGATGACTTGTTTCGTTACCAACATATGTTGTGCAATGACTGATTTTTCGAAATGGTTGAGCCTGAAAGCATTTACATCATCATCATCATCATCATCATCATCATTTAAGACTGATTATGCCTTTCAGCGTTCAGTCTGGAGCATAGCCCCCTTATAAAATTCCTCCATGATCCCCTATTCAGTGCTAACATTGGTGCCTCTTCTGATGTTAAACCTATTACTTCAAAATCATTCTTAACCGAATCTAGGTACCTTCTCCTTGGTCTGCCCCGACTCCTCCTACCCTCTACTGCTGAACCCATGAGTCTCTTGGGTAACCTTGCTTCTCCCATGCGTGTAACATGACCCCACCATCTAAGCCTGTTCGCCCTGACTGCTACATCTGTAGAGTTCATTCCCAGTTTTTCTTTGATTTCTTCATTGTGGACATTTATCAAAATCTATGCTATGAGAAACTATTTTAACTTCTACCATTCTTTGCTGGTGTCGGAGCATAAAACTTTCTCAGCTGAAGCTCAGAAATCTTTTCAGTAAAATTCGCCGATTCCAATGTTGCGTGTCTCTGGGTTGTAAAAGTGAAGTGATATTCAAGAGTGAGGTAAGTTTTTATCAAAGTAGTCAACGAACCTAATTGAATAATTTTAAACAGATACATTTCTTTAAAGACAGCACATGAAAACGGTTGTGTGTTTCAATTTAGGTCACATTCATGCGCATGTCATATTATAGCCTGGTAATGCAGTAACTGAATGACAACTTAGAACTGTAGACATATTTAAATATTTATGTTGGACGCTGCTAAATTTACGCATTCACAACACGGTTTAAAAGACAGCACATGCCCATGGCAAGACCCTCATTCTGAGGAAACCTTTCCCATTACATGTAAAGTAATTGTGAGACAATATTAGCTGTAGCATGTCGTTCACTTCTGATATTTCTGCAATTGACAAATTTTTATGTTTTATTAAGTTTTCAAATATTATGTCTATTGTTTCTTCAGTTGGTACATTTGTAAATAGGTTAGTTACATCAAAAGAGGCAAACCTGGCACTTGCAGGAATTTTTATATCCTTAATTTTTGCTGCTAATTCATTTGTGTTCTTAACTGAGTGTGCTTTGTTAAATGTATAGTACTGTTTCAGAATTTCATTCAATAATTGGAAGATTTTGGAGGCAGATGTATTTTTAGAATTAACAATGGGCCTCAATGGAAAATGGGGTTTATGGGTTTTAGGTTGAGCTCTTAGTTTTGAGGCTGTGAGGTTCACTAAAATGCATAGTGTATTTGATAAAACAATGACTGAAGCCGTTTTCCAATTCGTACCTCCAGAGTATTGAATACAGTAATGTTTGAAGCTGCAAAATATGGATAAAATTAAAAAGTAAATCTTTGTGTCGTGCAATCATCAAGGGTACACGAGTGGGCCTTCGGTTCCGAAAGCCCGTATCGATGGTGTTTTCTTCAGGGTGTATACGGCCCGGGACATCCGGGAAAAACCCGGGAATTTTTTCATCCGGAACAAATCCGGGAAAAACCCGTAAATTTTTTAGAATTCCGGGATTTTTCATTGTTTTAGATTTCAGTTAAAGTTTTGTAGGTTTGACGTGTAAGATCTGATACGCTGCCAAAGAACTTTAGTCCACTACTGCTGAATAATACTGCAGCAATGAAACATAAATCAGAGAATAACACCAAAATAAAAGTTTAGTTGTATAGAAATGGGTAATTTACACAATGCACAGACCAGTTTGCCGACACCGAAAAGTGTCAAAGGCTTTAGGTCGAAGATTATGCAGTATGTCCGTAACGACTAATGTGCATTCGATGTGCGTCACGTCACAATTGTTTACATTTCTAACAGATCACCAGAAAATATTACGAATAGTGGCTTGAGATGCGTTACTAACAAAGTAAATTTCCACACAAGATGATTTATGTTTCGTGTGAGAATGTGCAGACAGTGCAGTGAATTTCTTAAATCACAGGGCGCTATAACTCTCATTCAAAACGTAACACTTTGAGGATCAGCCACTTGAAAAATGTCGGGCCCAGAAGATAAGTCATTTATGCCACTATTTAAAGTTTTACCGGCACATTTGTATTTGATATGACTTAACGTGTAACACACACTAAAAAAAGACCGAGCTTCAAGTTAGTTTTCGTATTTAATGTTGTTCTTTCATAGATAAAAAATTATGCAATCGATGGCAAAAAGTGTAATTGACCTTCAAAAAAAGTGCATAATATGTTACTGAGCAATGTCACAAGTCTCTTCATGCCAGAACACCTCGACTTTTCTACGCAACTGATAATCATTTTGGCACGATTTTAATTGCCAAATTAGAGCCTGTTAGTAGGCCTACGGACTTCCTATAATTTTAGGGCTAATAACAGTGGATGACAATAGGCGATGCAATTCTCGTTCGTACATACACATCTACTTACGAGTTAACCGGTGTAGAAACGCACTTTGCTGATTTGAGCGAGCTCGGCCTACCTTCGTAACGTACGCGCCGCGGCCTGTCTTTCTCGTAGGCCTCCTGCTCTGAATAATTGCCGTCATTCGCTAGCGAGATCACGTGACATGAGCTATGACTGGCTGACAAAAGTGCACCGTTCAAGCAATCTCTGTTTTAGAGTTTCGGAACCTACCGTTCTGTAATTTGTGGAATTTGTGTATATACTTTCGCAATACGAAAATAAACTTTGTGCATATTGTCTCGCATCAAACAACTTTCCAAACGCAATGTTTTTCCTGGATTTCGTTTCCTAATGTGCTGGGACGTCCTCCGCCGGTATAAGACCTTTACAATTCAAAGGACTGATAGGTTTTACAGCTCCGAGGGAAAGCATACTGTTACTTAAGACGGATGTATTTTCACCCGCTTTATACGTAATTTCATCCGGGAGAAATTGTGTTTTTAACCGGGAAATCCATGAAAAATCCGGGAATTTTTTTTCTTGTCCATGTAGACACCCTGGTAGAATTAACAATGGGCCTCAATGGAAAATGGGGTTTATGGGTTTTAGGTTGAGTTCTTAGTTTTGAGGCTGTGAGGTTCACTAAAATGCATAGTGTATTTGATAAAACAGTGACTGAAGCCGTTTTCCAATTCGTACCTCCAGAGTATTGAATACAGTAATGTTTGAAGCTGCAAAATATGGATAAAATTAAAAAGTAAATCTTTGTGTCGTGCAATCATCAAGGGTACACGAGTGGGCCTTCGGTTCCGAAAGCCCATATCGATGGTGTTTTCTTGAATGTTTCGCACGCTGACACTTGCTAATGGCCCAGTATTGAAATATGCAGCAATTTGCGGAAGGGTTGCACTTCTATGACGTAGAACGATTCTCTTCAATCCTCGTTGGTCTCGTTCTTGCAGGATTTTTTTCTTGCCCAGCGATGTCCGGAATTTGATGTTTTACTGGATTCCTTATATTCACGGTACACTCGTGACATGGTCGTAGGTCGTACGGGAAAATCCCCACTTCATCGCTACCTCGGAGATGCTGTGTCCCATCGCTCGTGTGCCGACTATAACACCGCATTTAGACTCACTTAAATCTTGATAACGTGCCGTTGTAGCAGCTGCAACCGATCTAGCAACTGCGCCAGACACTTGTCTTAAATAGGAGTTGCCGACCGCATGCGCCGTATTCTACCTGTTAACATATCCCTGTACTTGAATACCAGTTTCTTTGGCGCTTAAGTGTAGTTTGCTGGAATGTTCAGATTGTTCTTAGGAGAAGGCGAAATGGCCTTTTTGGAATGATTATAATGTTTCCATCACTTCTGTAACTTTTCTGCCCGCTTCCTCGACATGACGTGCAAAGTTACGAAGTTCGTCCAGAAATATCCCCAGATACCTCATTACTGCATTTCTTCTAGTCGTGACATCATTAATTTAATAAGTAATAGAGTCCCCGAGACACTGTATTTCATTCCGCATCATTGGTTGGAGACCAGCAGGAGCCGGACAGGGTTACGTAGATCGCCATTAACAGTACTGCACAAACGGCTGCGACTGGATTTGTATCTTGACTGGGAAGCACGAGCTGCCGATGAACGGCGCCGCGCTGTGACCAGCAGTGAATCGTGGTTCTGTACTAACTCAGATGGCCATCGTCGCCAAGTATGTCAGGGAGCTGTTGCATTCTTCCAATATTTTGGAGAGGCGCACCAGTGTTACTCGAGATGTGGAAGGCTTAGGGTATGACTTCAGACGACTGCTGGTAGTAACTAGGAGAACTCTGATGCCACAATGGTCCGTTCCGTTGCGCTAGTTTCCAGCAGGACAATGCTCGACCACACACTGACATGCTTCTATGAACTTTCTACTTGATGCTGAGGCACGGACAACTACTTCCCCAGATCTGTCGGCGGTAGTACATGTCCGGGACGTATCACTTCCAATATCCAGGTTATCAGGGACAGCTGTAGGCCGGCTCACTTCAGAAGAGAACACTACAGATTCGTGACACACTTATCCAATCGAATCACTACGTGCGTCCAGGCCAGCGACATACTGAGAAGTGGGTTCTCACTGACAAGCTCCTTGTAAGTTCGACTCGATTGTTTGATGGCTGTTTGTCGTGTCCTGACACAGCGTAGAGGGAAGACTGGTTGAGGTCAGTTTGCAATTTCCGAGCGGTGAGGTGCAAATGCAGAAAGACAAATCCGCAGTGAAGGCAGATTGATTACTTGGATCAGCCAAACACTGCCTCAGGGAGCACTGACGAGAGATCCGGATTCTGGGACTCGACAGGAGCTTGCAGAAGGAGACTCTTGGAATTCACGAGTCTGATTAACACCATTTATTAGAGGTCAGACTAACTGCTACGTTGAGCGCTAATTCTAAACATTAGAAAAAGTAAAGAAGGCAATTGGTTGCCCAGCAGAAGTCAGTGTCTGAAGCCTGAGGGTGGGTGTCACAGAAGTAGCGAACACTAGCAACACGTTAAGTACAAACGTGAGAGCAGCAGTCCAAGAGAGGAAAACAGACGAGATTGCAATTTCTTTATTGACCGGTTTCGGCTTATCTACAAGCCATCTTCAGAACTGTTTGGCCACCTATGGCTGGTGCCGGTAGTATCCGACCAGCCGCCAGCACCAGCCGTAGGGGGCCAAAAAATTCTGAAGGCAAGCCTAAACCGGACAATAAAGAAATATTATTGCAATCTCGACTGTTCATTTTTAAATATGTTGTCAAAATTTATGAAAAACGTCACTGCCACTCCTAACATTGCCAGCAACAACAATGTTTTATGTCGCTTGGCCCCACCCTCCGTCCACTTTTTTTTGGGTAGGGGGTGGGGGCGGGGGGGGGGGGGGGGTTGTAGTAGAACTCTAATCTGTGTAAACCCACTGACGCTGCAGTTCTCAGGAGCGATTATCAAGCTTGTTGCTTTTGCTAAGACGTGCCTTTTCGTAGTCATATTCTACTGCGACGCCGCATAAGAGCACAACTCGATCATATTCTACCGCCTAGACGGTAGATGGAGTTACCAGCTAATTCGTTAAGGTGAAACTTCTACCATGGGACAGCTGCCAGGAGCGTCTGCAGTTTGTAGGACTCTCGTGTTACTATTTAGCTCTGGTAACCTAAACGCTACCACTTTTGCCTGCTCTCTGCACTGTGTCTCTGATTTCCAATCTTGGAGTGCTATTGACAGCTCCCAACAGCCTTAACAATAACAAAGTATAAGTCGCTATGTTGTCAGTATCTGACACATAATAAGTCGATCCGTGAAGTTTGCTTTAGTTTCCGCCTCCCCTGCTGAGCACTTCATTCCTTTTATTTTTATTTATTTATTTTTTGAGTCAATCTATAAACATTACACTTAAGTGTGGCATTTACACTCAATAGTATGTAAACCAATTAAGCGCATCGGGTGCAAGTATGTGCATAGTGTACATTACAAATATTTTTATGTCTTTTTTTTACCATTTCTAAATTTATTTTAGTTCCTCCTTACAAAGTTCTTGATACATTACTGTGAAACAATTTACGTCTTTCTATGACATACTAAGATTAAGAAGAAAATGATTATACGTCTTCTCTATTAATGATGACTTGGCAAATCAATAGAAGTGCTGCACAACGTCTGCATTAGTCATTAAATAAGAAGCCACCAGCTGATAATGCAATGACTTTATCTCTGTTTACTATGATTCCGGTCAATGAAGTTATGGTTTGCATAACGGAAGTTTTCCCTGAAGATTTGACCGCTCTGTTTACACACTGCCTCACATCTAGCCAGTTTCAGTGGGATGAGTAGTTTTATGAGCAAATGGATGGTGTTGCCATGGGTAACCCGTTGAGCCCTGCGATTGCCAATTTTTTACATGGAGAAATTTGAACAATTAGCGTTGAATAAAGCAAATAAGAAACCGTGTTGTTGGTATCGTTATATAGACGACACATTCGTGGTTTGGGCACACGGTAAAAAAAGCCTTAGACGAATTTTTTTATTATCTTAATAGCATAAACCCTAAAATTCAGTTTACCATTGAAGTGGAAAAAGACCAGGCTATTTCGTTTCTCGATGTGTTAGTCATGAGACAGACCGATGGCAGTCTAAAACATAAAGTGTTTCGGAAGAGCACACATACTGATGGATACTTACATAAGAACTCCAATCATCACCCACAACAAAAAAGAGGTGTAATCAAAAGTTTAGTGGACAGGGCAAAACGGATTTGTACGCCGACACATCTGGATACGGAACTGAATCATCTGAAACAGGCCTTCGAAAAGAATGTGTACTCAAACAAAGAAATTAATAGAGTTTTAAGACCTAGTTACAGCAGGCCAAAGGACAAGGATGGTACACAGCAATGGAAGCACACGGTGTCTTTACCTTTCATTAGCAAGGTTAAGCTCGAATCGGCAAAATTTTGCTGAAACATAAAGTGAAACCGGTATTCAAACCTACCAGAAAAATAGGACAAGTACTTCGTTCTGTTAAAGATAGAAGGCCACCATTATCATCTAGCGGTGTGTATAAAATTCCGTGTACCTGTGGCAAGGTCTATATTGGTACTACGAAAAGAAGTGTGAATACGAGGGTAAAGGAGCATAAAAGTCTTTGCCGACTGGGAAAAATAGATAAATCGGCCGTTGCGGAACATGCACTTCAGTCAGGTGACCATGTAGTTAAGTTTTCTGAAACTACAGTTTTAAGTGCTACCACGAACTATTATCCACGACTGTATAGGGAAGCTGTTGAAATTTATAAACATGAAGATAATTTTAATAGAAAAGAAGAGGCTTTGAAATTAAGCGAGATATGGACAGTGGCGTCACAGAATCGATAAGTGAGTTTTATCTATACGGACTATTATCGATAGTTACATTTTATCTTTGGCTAGTTTTCTCTCTGCTACTATGTGCAAGCTAGACCACGCCCACTTTCCTCAGTATTTAGGCCGCTCTCCGACGCCCGACTCGTCAGTCGGCAGGACTCCGTAGGACCAGCCATACCTCTGAGGATGTCCAACGTAGTATTGGACGAAACGTTATGAATAGAAGAATTCCACGGACCACGGCCATATAACCCGGAAGAATTATCAACAACAATGACGTTATCTGACGCGTTTCGGGTGGAACCCGCACTCAGATTGTCTGCAAGCCAGAAATACACAGCAAATAATAGAAAATGTGGCTATACAATGAATATACAGGCGTAGCAAACAACAAGTATCGTCAAAATTAACATACCATGAACATCTTGGTGATCAGATGCGTAAAGCGAGTATGTAACAAAACAAAGCCGTCATGGCAGACTAAATGACTGGTTACAACGCGATGACCAAGAAGAAAATTTAAGCCACCAGCGGGCGATGATGAATACCGAAGTAGCGCCACTTTGCGACAAAGGCACTTTTTTTTTCTTTTTCATGAAAAACATAGTACGCAAAATTAAACTTTTACTACGAGGTGCATTCAAGTTCTAAGGCCTCCGATTATTTTTCTAATTATCTACTCACCCGAAATCGATGAAACTGGCGTTACTTCTCGACGTAATCGCCCTGCAGACGTACACATTTTTCACAACGCTGACGCCATGATTCCATGGCAGCGGTGAAGGCTTCTTTAGGAGTCTGTTTTGACCACTGGAAAATCGCTGAGGCAATAGCAGCACGGCTGGTGATTGTGCGGTCACAGAGAGTGTCTTTCATTGTTGGAAAAAGCCAAAAGTCACTAGGAGCCAGGTCAGGTGAGTAGGGAGCATGAGGAATCACTTCAAAGTTGTTATCACGAAGAAACTGTTGCGTAACGTTAACTCGATGTGCGGGTGCGTTGTCTTGGTGAAACTGCACACGCGCAGCCCTTCCCGGACGTTTTTGTTGCAGTGCAGGAAGGAATTTGTTCTTCAAAACATTTTCGTAGGATGCACCTGTTACCGTGGTGCCCTTTGGAACGCAATGGGTAAGGATTACGCCCTCGCTGTCCCAGAACATAGACACCATCATTTTTTCAGCACTGGCGGTTACCTGAAATTTTTTTCGTGGCGGTGAATCTGTGTGCTTCCATTGAGCTGACTGGCGCTTTGTTTCTGGATTGAAAAATGGCATCCACGTCTCATCCATTGTCACAACCGACGAAAAGAAAGTCCCATTCATGCTGTCATTGCGCGCCACACGGGCAGCCCTGTGGTCGTCCGTCAGCATTCGTGGCACCCACCTGGATGACACTTTTCGCATTTTCAGGTCGTCATGCAGGATTGTGTGCACAGAACCCACAGAAATGCCAACTCTGGAGGCGATCTGTTCAACAGTCATTCGGCGATCCCCCAAATCAATTCTCTCCACTTTCTCGATCATGTCGTCAGACCGGCTTGTGCGAGCCCGAGGTTGTTTCGGTTTGTTGTCACACGATGTTCTGCCTTCATTAAACCATCGCCCCCACGAACAGACTTTCGACTTATCCATAACTCTATCACCACATGTCTCCTTCAACTGTCGATGAATTTCAATTGGTTTCACACCACGCAAATTCAGAAAACGAATGATTGCACGCTGTTTTAGTAAGGAAAACGTCGCCATTTTAAGTATTTAAAACGGTTCTCATTCTCGCCGCTGGCGGTAAAATTCCATCTGCCGTACGGTGCTGCCATCTCTGGGACATATTGACAATGAACGCGGCCTCATTTTAAAACAATGCGCACGTTTCTAACTCTTTCCAGTCCAGAGAAAAAAATCGGAGGCCTTAGAACTTGAATGCACCTCGTAAAGCTTACAGAATGTTAATAATAAAATGAACGAAGAACAGAAATTACGTAAAAAATACCATCGACAAAAAAGACATACCTGCAAAACAACAAATAAACAAAATAAAAATTCAAGAACAGCTACATAAATTCAAACCTTCATATAGAACTGCACAAATAAAACACTTGCTGAAAATGACTTACACAAAATTATTTTGTTGCAGGTCCATTATACTGGCTGCAAGGGGCCCTTCCTCCTGGTGCAGCAGTTATATGCATCGGTCGAATTCGATACAAAAATGATTTCTGTAACGCAAGAGGCTAAGGAATAAAACGATGTCACCAAATTTAGCATCGCTTTGCGTTTTACTTGAAAAAGAAGTCACAAGAAACGTCTATTTTTCGTGCCTTCAAAAAGGCCTTAAGGGAAAAAAATCACAGTTTTGAATGTACTTCCGTTTCCTCATTTTTTTTTTGTCCGATCTTCCAAATATTTGTATCACAGAATTTGTCTCATCCATAATTTAGAAAAAACTTGTTTCTTATGTAGATGGAACGTTAGTAAATAAAAATATTCTAGTAACCTTTATGGAACTGTTGTGATACTAGACATCTGGTTAAAACATATTAGCGGTTTACATTAGTACATCGTACAGTATAGGTTTTTTTCCTTTAAATGTGTTACTGTATTTCTATTGTGCACCGTTTGTTAGAGAGATACGAAGTCTCTCACGAAGCACAGGTGAGCTTAACGCAGACTGTACAATCTCTTTGGATAATGAACTGGAATGTTTATATTCCTTGCACCTATGCTCGTCTTCACTCAACATCCTCTCCGTTCTGCTATACAGATTTTCCGTTTGAACGAGCAGCTGAAGGGAAAAAAAAATACATTCGTGCCACCGGCCGTGGAGTAATTCGCTCGAGAACACAATTTCTCTCTTGTGCCACAGATGTTATTTTTTTAATTTTTTTGCCCAGAGATTTTCAGGCTCAATCGAAGCTGACTCAGCGAGTGGAATGCGACCATGCGTGGCAGAACACATCCACCACTCTCCGTCGGCTTCTCGCCAACTGGACAAACTAAACGACCTTAATACGAGTGCACATCTCAGGATATTACTTCAATTATCAGTACAGTATAGCAAAAAAGATTAGATTATAATTATCGTATATCGTCGTTTCAGAAAAGCTCGAAGAATGTGAACCGTTTTCTGCCTTTACGTTCACGCTTGCCGTACCTACAAAGCAAGCACGAAAAAGTTCATTAGCCCCCATTGTTCAAAAACAAAACTTCCCGTCAGTTTCGAACAGCTGATGACAGATAAACATTAGCCTAAACATCATGACCACTGCTCACGAGCACGTGACGCGGAAAGGAAAGAATACAGGGTGGTTACAAATGATTGACCAGGTTTTGATATCTGTTTTGATGTTTTATAGCTTCAAATATAGAGGATGTATCAAAAGGTATAGGATAGTGCATATAAGAGTAGTCCCTGTAAGTATAAAGGAAATGCAGTGCAATGCAGTGAAACGGAGTTATCATTTATTTATAATGAAAAATACAGTGACAGACACCTTTATAGAGGATGATGAAAGCAGCCCGCTGCAACTTCAGACCACGGCTGTGCGCTTATAAGCACATTCAGATACACTCGACGTAAATTTCAGATATCGATGGCGGCAACTTCATGGCTGATGTTGTCTTAGAGTTCATGTGAATTTGTTTCATATACCTTGCTCTTCAAGTGTCCCCACAGGAATAAACCACATGTTGCAAGATCCAGCGAACGTGGTAGCCATAAATGTTTTCTTAGACGTGTGGCAAGTTAGCCCATATTGCTGGAAGAAGCACTATTGTCTTTCACATTCAGTGATTTGTGCACAAAATGTGTCAAAAATTTCCGTATATGTAGTATCATTGCCACAGATACTACTTACTACAACGCCGCGCCCATGGAGGTAAGAATAAGGGGAGATGGCGCTACGTATCCCAGCCGTACTACGTTTTGAAGCCATGGGGGCGTGGCTCGCTGCCATGACACTCTGACCAAAACATTGCCAGTGTGCTATACCGCTGCGTGTATTACAGTCGCTAATTGCACCATGTACGCATGTAACGTCATCAGATTGGTTGTTTCAAAGTTTTTGTTTAAAATAAAATCTCGTAAAGGTGAAATTCCGCGTCTCTTCTGATTAAAAATAGTTTTTAATGTAATATTACGAATAGCTAGCCTTCAATGTAAACGACACAATTTTGTTAATTCAGTAATAAACGTGTATCACAAACTAAATAATAGAAACTGAAAACTAAGTTAGCTATACCCTCCTCCAAAGCCCCATAAATAAATCTTGTTTGTAATACGTACTGGGACATTTCAGTTACGTTACACTACTGGGAAACACTGTTCATTACCACCAATATTTAATGAAATACGGTATAGAATGGCAAATCTACACAGTGTCCTGTTTAGGCCTATACTTTACGCCAGTTAATGTAGTGTTAGCTTTTAATTTGGTACATGATAAACACAAAGTGAGTTACTCAACACTTCGATTATCGACGATACGTACGTATTATACTGAAACGTGAACTTGGAAACTAAGAATTTAATTCTTTGAATTAACATACATTTTGCAAATGTTTTGGGTGTGTAGGGAAAACTGATGGTACAGCATTTTCTCGGAGCCTTACTGTTGAAAGGGAAGTTCGGTCTATGTCCTCTTCTCGGAGATGCTGAGAACATATAGTGCTCCATTTAAACGCACGCCAATTCTTCCTCCTCACGGCATTCTCCCACAGAGCTTTCCGACTTTCATTTTTAGGAAATCTAAAATCATACAGGAGAAAAACACGCTATAGTACAAGTACCGATGTAGCACACGTTCATTCACAATGAAGTTGTAAAATCACACTTAACGAGACAACTTACACATGAAGTGTTATTCCCTTCGATTTTCGCATCACAATCAGAACGATTCGTATATCCGAACACCACACAAGTCACCATAATAGCGCAAAATCCTTCCAAAAGCGAGCGACAAGCCTATGCACACTAGCTTACAGCAGCAATGTTTTGGTCGGATTGAGATGGCTACCCTCGGCTTCACATGGCTTCGCAGCTGTGACGTCACGGCGTCTCCCTCTATTCTTACCTCCATGACAAAATGTGTCAAAAATTTCCGTATATGTAGTATCATTGCCACAGATATTACTACAACGCCGCGCCAACACAAGGTTGGCAGCCCGTCGTCTGCACTCTAGCGGGCTGTGCAGCTCGACGGAACTGGAGTGTGCCTCGTTTACTTCTTAGCTAGATTTCAACCTAGGCAGACGCACTCTCATAATTGGCCCTCAGCCAGTTCTGTAATGTTTGCTTTGATTCTCTGAGGAGGGCCCATTAGGCTTAGTCCCTGAGAATATGTTGTATTAGTCCATGGTATTCCATGTTACGAGATTGTCAGTACATAGCCGCAGCTGCAGTCCTACAAACTACTGAAGATAAGTAATTTCATTGTACTATGTGTTTCTTGAATAATAATCCTTCTCTCTAACAGTGTGCCGTACCGCATATTATTGCAACCTGGACTTCTTCAGCTCCTATCAACTCGGCCTCCTACTTACTTGCATTTAGTAACGAGCTGAAAACACCCACGCGTTTTGTGCCTCTAAACAGTGAGACACAATAGTATACGAAACCGTATTGGGGGTAGTGTCAAAAAACATAGATCCAATGATGCGCGTTCCTGTTACACCGCACCAAATGCCGATTTTTTCACCATGGAGTGGTTGCTGACACACAATGTTAGGGTTCTCCTTTGCCCGGTACCAAGTGTTCTGTGAAGCCACATGACCGGATACATGAAACCATGCTTCGTCACTCGTGATGTAATGGAAAGGGTCTAACAAACCAACGTCGATGTTATCCAAAAAGTCATGTGCGGCTACCTACACGTTTCTGACTGTCATCCTCCGGTAATTGCTGCACAGCCGTCACACGATATGGCTTCAGATTAAAACTTTTCGGTATCCGCTGGCAACTCCTACTTACATGCGCCTGTTGGGCCAGTTTACGTGCAGACTTATTTGGGCTCTGAGTAACTCTTCGGCGAACGTCTGCATTAGCTTCTGGTCTGCAATGAGGGAATTCTTTCTCGTTTTACATTTGGCACAGATCCGTAGGTGCGCCAGTTTTTATACAGACACGGTATTGCTCTCTTTGCTGGTAGTCCTCTGTCCGGATACTTGACCCCGAAAACTTCACGATTTTCCTCAATCGAACCTGTTTTCACATGTGCTTCCGCAATTTCATTTCTTTATTTTATCGAGAAAGTCTCACTTCACTGATGAAATAAACTGTAATGCTGACAGATGAATGCTAAAAATCGATTATTGGATAAAACTGTCCGTTTCTGTAGCTCTTTACTCTATTTCAGAAATCGAAATATTGCATTCGCATTCAGTGGGGAGGCGGCTTGCTTTCAACTGCGCCACCCTTTATGTTACAAGGCGTGGTAGTTGATGCCACGTGAGTATATTTTGATAGTAAACATACGTTCGAAAACGCTTCATTTGGGTGCTAGCATCTCTGAAACTTGGAGGGGGACGTGAATAGTTTATACCACATAAGCTAAGCAAGGAGTAAGGGAGACAATGGACATAACTATCAGTAAACACCAATTCATTTACAGAAGGTGCTCAATACGATTGTCACCAACCTCGATGCATTTCGTGTACTGCATGTTGGTGTCTTCGGCCACCTAACCTGACACTACTGGATTTCAATTTCTAGGGTTAGAAGAAAACTCTGGTCTACGGAAACCGGTAGAATCGCCACAGGATTTCGTGTTAGGAATACAAGTGGCAGCTGGGGTCATCCGTGATATGCCGGAAATCTTTCCAAGGGTACGGGAAGACATCATCAGCCAACACACAAGATGTATCTAAGTTGGTTGCAGACGCACTAAACAGCTTCTGTAGATGAATTAATCTGATATTTGCTGACTCCTTCCTAGCTTCTGTGTTCCAAACTGCCTACGTCTACCACGTTTCAGAGATGCTAGCACGCAAATGAAGCGTTAGCTTCTGTGCTCCAAACTGCCTATATTTACCACATTTCAGAGATGGTAGCACGCAAATGAAGCGTTTACGAGTATGTAACTATATCGTATATTAGCGAAATATGCTCAAATGAAAAAAAAAACCTTCTTAGTTTTCAGGCCACGTCAGTTCGAATAAAATAGCTTTCGATGGTTATCACCGCCATCGTCATCAGGAATAAACAAAATCTGACAGAAGGGTCTGGCACGGTTTTCCGCTCACATAGGCACGATTTCAGCCTCTGGCACCATTCAGAGAGAGCCGAAACGATGCGTACGGGTGTAAGTAGGCCGTTTAGGTTTTCTTATTGGTAACGCCACGTAGCGCTCGGTATGAAAAATCACTGGCTGTGCTGTGCGCAGTCTGTGGGTAGTTTGCATTGTTGTCTGCCATTGTAGTGTTGGGCAGCTGGATGTGAACAGCGCGTAGCGTTGCGCAGTTGGAGGTGAGCCGCCAGCAGTGGTGGATGTGGGGAGAGAGATGGAGGAGTTTTGAAATTTGTGAGACTGAATGTCATGAACTGCTATATATATTGTGACTATTAAGGTAAATACATTGTTTGTTCTCTATTAAAATCTTTCATTTGCTAACTATGCCTATCAGTAGTTAGTGACTTCAGTAGTTTGAATCTTTTATTTAGCTGGCAGTAGTGGTGCTCGCTGTATTGCAGTAGTTCGAGTAACGAAGATTTTTGGTGAGGTAAGTGATTTGTGAAAGGTATAGGTTAATGTTAGTCAGGGCCATTCTTTTGTAGGGATTTCTGAAAGTCAGATTGCGTTGCGCTAAAAATATTGTGTGTCAGTTTAAGCTCAGTCCTGTACAATTTTTCTAAGGGGACGTTTCACGGGGAAGGTGAGTTACGCAGCTCGCAACGGCTTCGGCTGTTCAGTCATGGCGCCGCAAAAGACTCTGACGGAACATGCTCACATGGAACCCATCTACCAACCACCATGCCTTGTAACACACCTTTCGATACACCCGGTATAATGCACACCAGTTTGTGCTAATAAACAAGGAAGCGGCACATTTTAAAGTTTTGTTTATGTCATTTGAAGTCTCGCTGTGATTCACCAGGCAGCAGGATAAAAGCAGTTTTCAAAATGGCGACTAATGAACGGAAATCAGTTCGAGTGTTGCAATATGGGAAGATTGAATTCGTCACTACCGTGTATCGTGCATTCCTTAAACAGTACACCATACCGGTACCAGCCCACCAATGCATCGACAGGTCGAGGGCAGTGAAGGTAAGAGCTACAGACGACCACGTATTGCAGTCGAAACAGTGCAGAGAATCCGAAAGCCGTTCCTTCGTAGCACAAAGTAGTCTACACGTCATCCAAATAGCGAACTGTGCATCCCACAGCCAACTGTACGGAAGGCTATGCGCAGGCTATTGCATCAAAGTAATACAGGGCTATTACAAATGATTGAAGCGATTTCATAAATTCACTGTAGCTCCATTCATTGACATATGGTCACGACACGCTACAGATACGTAGAAAAACTCATAAAGTTTTGTTCGGCTGAAGCCGCACTTCAGCTTTCTGCCGTCAGAACTCTCGAGAGCGCAGTGAGACAAAATGGCGACAGGAGCCGAGAAAGTGTATGTCGTGCTTGAAATGAACTCACATCAGTCAGTCATAACAGTGCAACGACACTTCGGGACGAAGTTCAACAAAGATCCACCAACTGCTAACTCCATTCGGCGATGGTATGCGCAGTTTAAAGCTTCTGGATGCCTCTGTAAGGGGAAATCAACGGGTCGGCCTGCAGTGGTTGAACGCGTGCGGGCAAGTTTCACGCGTAGCCCGCGGAAAATTGTCTCATGCCACAACTGGAGACCGACAGCGCCGACTTCATCTTTCAACAGGATGGTGCTCCACCGCACTTCCATCATGATGGTCGGCATTTCTTAAACAGGAGATTGGAAAACCGACGGATCGGTCGTGGTGGAGATCATGATCAGAAATTCATGTCATGGCCTCAACGCTCTCCCGACTTAACCCCATGCGATTTCTTTCTGTAGGGGTTATGTGAAAGATTCAGTGTTTAAACCTCCTCTACCAAGAAACGTGCCAGAACTGCGAGCTCGCATCAACGATGCTTTCGAACTCATTGATGGGGACATGCTGCGCCGAGTGTGGGAGGAACTTAATTATCGGCTTGATGTCTGCCGAATCACTAAAGGGGCACATATCGAACATTTGTGAATGCCTAAAAAAAACTTTTTGAGTTTTTGTATGTGTGTGCGAAGCATTGTGAAAATATCTCAAATAATAAAGTTATTGTAGAGCTGTGAAATCACTTCAATCATTTGTAATAACCCTGTAAAGCTGTTGCATTGTTTATGGCCAAGCGACCCGAATTTTCTGAACTTTTTCAAGAAGTAATGGTTGGTTGGTTGGTTTGGGGAAGGAGACCAGACAGCGAGGTCATCGGTCTCATCGGATTAGGGAAGGACGGGGAAGGAAGTCGGCCGTGCCCTTTGAAAGGAACCATCCCGGCATTTGCCTGGAGCGATTTAGGGAAATCACGGAAAACCTAAATCAGGATGGCCGGACGCGGGATTGAAGAAGTAATGGAAAATGATGCATTTTCAGCTAGCATTCACATATACCACAGAGTGTACCAACAAAATTATATCGTTGCACGATACATAGTTCAGGAAATATTACGTCATAAACAATTAGCGGCGTAAAAACAAAACTGCAGAGCGAATTTTAATACGAACAGGTGAAATACGTGTAAAATATATGTGAAATTCGTTAAATATATGTGACATGTCTGTTCGTGGGCAAACCCAAAGGTAAAATGCTCCTCCTGAACACCTGGACAGATTTCAACCAAATTTGGTACACTTATTACACACTCTCTGAAAAGAAATGCTGGGAGGTAAGAACCAGAAACTTCCTCTTGGGGTAGGAGTGATAACTTGGAGAGAGAAGGAGGATTGAGAAGGTGGACAGACAGAGCGAGAAAGAGATGGATATAAGCGGGGTGGAGGAAATGGAAGGTAAAGGGAAAGAAAAGATATGGGTAGAGAGAGGGCAGAGAACTAATAACTGATCATTTCAGTTCACGTGATTTGCTGTCGAATGTACAGTTTGGTTTTGGAGTTGCTTTAACAACTGAAAATTCTATATTCTCTTTTCTCTGTGAGACTCTGGACGAATAAAATAATAGACTGCGAACGCAAAGTGTCTTCTTTGATTTAACTGAGGCGTTTGATTGTGTTGATCACAAAATATTACTGCAGAAGTTGGGCCATCATGGAATAACAGGAGTAGCTCACAATAGGTTCACCTCTTCCTTTAACAACAGACAGCAGACGACCATTCTCTGCAACACGAGTATTGAGAATGGCTACGACGTGCAGTCCCAATGGAACACAGTTAAGAATGGGGGAGGGGGGGGGGACGGGTGTCGGTGCTGGGGCCGCTGCTGTCTTATTTATACAGGGTGATTCAAAAAGAATACCACAACTTTAGAAATTTAAAACTCTGCAACAACAAAAGGCAGAGCTAAGCACTATCTGTCGGCGAATTAAGGGAGCTATAAAGTTTCATTTAGTTGTACATTTGTTCGCTTGAGGCGCTGTTCACTAGGCGTCAGCGTCAGTTGATGCTAAGATGGCGACTGCTCAACAGAAAGCTTTTTGTGTTATTGAGTACGGCAGAAGTGAATCGACGACAGTTGTTCAGCGTGCATTTCGAACGAAGTATGGTGTTAAACCTCCTGATAGGTGGTGTATTAAACTTTGGTATAAACAGTTTACAGAGCATGGGTGTTTGTGCAAAGGGAAAAGTTCTGGACGCCCGAGAACGAGTGATGAAAATGTAGCACGCATCCAGCAAGCATTTGTTCGCAGCCCAGGAAAATCGACTCGCAGAGCTAGCAGAGAGCTGCAAATTCCACAATCAACTGTATGGAGAGTCCTACGAAAAAGGTTAGTTATGAAACCTTATCGTCTGACATTGGTTCAAGCACTGTCTGCAGCTGATAAGATTAAAAGAATCGATTTCTGTGATTTTATCCTTGCTCAAATGGAAACAGATGAATCTTTCGTTTCAAAGATTGTGTTTAGTGATGAAGCAACTTTCCACACTAACGGGAGAGTCAACCGTCACAATGTCTGTATATGGGGTACGGAGAATCAGCGGGAAACAACTCAGTATGAACGTGACTCGCCTAAGGTGAACGTTTTCTGAGCCATTTCAGCCAATAAAGTTTTTGGTCCCTTTTTCTTCGAAGGTGCTACTGTAACTGGACTACAGTGTCTGGAGATGTTCGAGAATTGGCTGTTCCCTCAGCTCGAACAAGAAGCACAACAATTCATATTTCAGCAGGATGGAGCGCCACCACATTGGCACTTATCTGTCCGTAGCTACCTGAACGTCAACTACCCGAGGCGATGGATCGGCCGCCAGGCAGCCCGTGACAGAGCACTTCATCACTGGCCTCCAAGAAGCCCTGATCTTACCCCCTGCGATTTTTTCTTATGGGGGTATGTTAAGGATATGGTGTTTCGGCCACCTCTCCCAGCCACCATTGATGATTTGAAACGAGAAATAACAGCAGCTATCCAAACTGTTACGCCTGATATGCTACAGAGAGTGTGGAACGAGTTGGAGTATCGGGTTGATATTGCTCGAGTGTCTGGAGGGGGCCATATTGAACATCTCTGAACATGTTTTTGAGTGAAAAAAAAACCTTTTTAAATACTCTTTGTAATGATGTATAGCAGAAGGTTATATTATGTTTCTTTCATTAAATACACATTTTTAAAGTTGTGGTATTCTTTTTGAATGTGGTAGACCTATTACAGGTGAATCTAAGATAGTTCTCTTTTCTGATGACATCAGCTTCTCGTGAAGGATGTTGTTCTCAATAATGATACAGTATCAAATACAGCTGTTCAAAACATAAGTTCATGGCTTATAGAAAATTAATAGATACTAAATCACAGTAAGACTCAGTTTTTACAGTTGCTACACATAATTCAACAAAAATTGGTATTTTGATTACACAGAATGAACATATAAGTGAGACTGAACAGTTCAAATTCCTAGGCCTTCAGATAGTAAGCTGTCGTCGAAAGTCGTTGCTCAGAATCTTGTTCAAAAACCAAATGCCGCTTTATTTACCATTCATCAATACGCAAGACCTAGGTGGGAGGGGGGGTGAGGTAACATGATATCTGACTCCTCCTGAAAATTGCTGTCCCGAAATTTCAGAAGAAAATCTCGCCGTGATGTACAACGCATCTCCGTTACGCTCTTGCACCAGCTAAACGATCGCGTGACGAAACGCGCCGCTCTTCGTTGAATCTTCTCTATCCCCTCTGTCAGTCCTACCTGATAGGGATCCCAGATACATGAGCAATACTCAAGAATCGGGCGAACAAGCGCCTTACAAGCCACTTCTTTCGTGGATGAGTTACATTTCCTTAAGATTCTTCCCATGAATCTGAGTCTTGTGTCAGCTTTTCCCACTATCTGTTTTATATGGTCATTCCACTTAAGGTCGCTCTGGATAGTTACGCTTAGATATTTTACGGCAGACGCTGACTCCAGCTGTTTGTCATCAATAGTGTAGCTGTACAGTAGTGGATTTCTTTTCCTATGTATGCGCAATGTGTTACATCTATTTACGTTCAGGGTCAACTGCCAGAGTCTGCACCATTCATCAAATCTCTGCAGGTCGTTCTGCAAACCCTTTCTATCTTCTGGCGTTGCTACTTTGGCAGCATTAGAACAGTATGTGAAATAAGTGATAGTTCAACACGAAAAGTTGTCTACTTTGCTTGTTTTCATTCGCTTATGACGCTTGGTATTAGTTTTTGGGTAACTCTCCGGATTCAAAAAGGGAATTTTTGCCTCGGAAATGGGCGGTTCGAGCAATATATTGTGTAAGCTTCGAACATGCTTTCGACTGCTGTTCAGTAGTATAGAAATTTTGTCATTCGTCTCTCGACATATATTTTCTTTAATGTCGTATGTTGTTAACAGTGTTAGTTTATTCCCAAGAGTTAGCACATTCACTCAGTTCATACTAGACAGAAATACAGTCTGCATTTGGCAAGCACCTCCTTCATTCTTGTGCAGAAAGACGTGCTGTATTCTGCCACATCCATCGTCAATAAGCTGCCACAAGAATTCAAAAATCTGAGAAGTAATCAGCGCACTTTCAAGTCCAAACTGAAGAGTTTCCGCATGCCTGACCCCTTCTATTCTGTCGAGGATCTCCTGGAAAATTTTTTTTAAAAAAATCAGCTAATTCCTGTGTTACGTTGTTGAATATGTTTCTTTAAACGTATTACTTGTCGTCTGCATAGGATTAATACGCGTTTCATTTTATCTATTATTAGTCTTCTGCTATAATTTCATGTACTGGCTCGCTCGTTGAGCATGGAGACTATGCTCCTCACTTTGGTCCTACGGAACATGACAGATAAAATAAAGTAATAAGAAAATGGACAGAGAAAGAGAAGAGGAGTAGATGGAATGACAGAGGAGGGAGAAAGACATGGACAGAGAGAGGGGAAGGAGGAAATTGACTTAGAGGGTGGGGAGGAGGAGATGCTCGAAGGGACAGAGGGGGGAATAGCAGATAGACATGGAGAGGGGATAGAGGAGATAGGCAAAGAAAGGGGCAGGAGCAGATGTACAGGGAGCGGGGGCTGAAGGTGGTGGACAGAGAAGAGGGGTGGAAGAGATGGACAGGGAGCGAGGATGGAGGAGATGGACAGAGAGAAGGGAAGCAGATACACTAATAGAAGATTAGAACAAATATATTCCCAGATAGCGCCGAGTACTCGGGTGGTTTTGCATAAATTACTTACTACTTACAGGAGTTCGCTTTTATGGCTGAAATCTGCGTCTTCTCTCATCTGGTCACAGTTTAGAGGTTACACTGTCACCTTCACTTACGCTACATAGGCACATCTTGTTTCATAGTTTCCATATCTTGTAAGCTCTTTGCCGTGGAACACTACTACTATCCGTGCACTAGCTGGAGATTTTCTGACGAGAACTGTGATTTCTATTCGTGAGTGAATGCTCACTTGATGTCTCTCTCTTTATTTGATTTATTTACGTAAGTGTTGCCAGCACAACGAGGTACATAGCGGAATCTAGCGACTGTTCATTTCTGTTCTCTTTCTGCCTGTGTACATCTCTCTCTCCCTCTCTCTCTCTCTCTCTCTCTCTCTCTCTCTCTGTGTGTGTGTGTGTGTGTGTGTGTGTCTCTCTGTGTGTGTGTGTGTGTGTGTGTGTATGTGTGTGTGTGTGTGTTGGATATTTGGTTTTTCCAAAAACCTAGAACCACTCTCTGACAGCTGTTACATCTAAATTTAACTATCTAAAACCACCTTCTTTACTAACTACATCCCAACTTAGATGTAAATATAAGATAATGAGTTTGAAAGCAGAAATTATTATTATTCTCGTTTCACATAAAGACATCTGTTATCACAGAATGAATGTTCTTCTTACAGTAATCGCAGAAAACAGAAGATAATTATTTTACTTGATATAAAGTAAGTGTTATAGTTTTATACGTTACATTTCCGTTATTTTATTTAAGTAAGGAAGTTCAGTTTCTGCTTTAAAATTTGTGACAATGTTGACGATATAGTTGTCTACTAGTTTTATTTTATGCTCTATTTAAGATGACCAGTGTCCGGAACGTTTCAGGAAATTAATAAAACATTTGTGATACAAAGAAACACATAACTAAATCGTATGTGCTACTACGAACGCTGCAAATAATTTTGAGTTCATACAGTGCATTCCCATTTCTTACTGGCTATTTTCATTCATCTATTTGCTTCTTCTGCCGTCTAGTCAGCTGTTGGTTCAACTGCTGTAAATACAAAAAAATCCATCTTCGGTTGTATGATTTCCTTGTTAATCTGCACTTTGTTCGGAATATTAGTCACACATTATTTTAGTATTACTGTAACTGATTTTCAGTCCTTCTTTCAAGCTTACACTCTTTAGTTCTTCCATTCGTTATCTTAGCTTATTTGCACTATAGGAAAACAGTACATTGTTATCATCAAAGTCAGTGCAATTTCCTCTAAGGCTATTATTAGTTTTGCTGATACATACTCTCCATTCCTGGCAGCTCTATCAACGCTAAATTCCTCACTGTGCAGATTATGTTTAACGATAGCTGATCACTGATGTGTACAGGGTGTTTCAGAGTCTTCGTAACAAACGTAAAGGGAAACACCTTTTGCTTGAGACAATGTGTTTCCCGTTGCTTCCCGGAGCCGCTAGAAATCGTTTAAGATTTGTTATGCTCCTCAGAGGCGGCTAGTCGTAGGAACTGTGTTGTGTTTGTATTCAGGGTGTATTGCCTTATAATCCAGTTACCTGCTCCACGTGAAAGGTGGAAGACCACACAAAAATAAAGTTGTTGATTCGCTTTTAAAATATCTTTCTTGACTTAGAGGTATTACTTTCCTATGGTTTTCTTGTTGAAAATCAATTTATCAATTTACTAAGGTAGCAATTACGCTGCGCACTTGGTTAGTAGACCCTGCTGGTTCGATGAAATCTCGTCATCCGAGGGACCGAGAATACAAAAGGGCGCCTTGCGTCGCTACGAAGCGTCAGCGAACATTCTGCCTTAACCAAAGTTCTTCCCCGTGACATCATCTCTCATCCCCTCGACGTTTGTCACAAAGACTTCGAAACACACCGTATGTTTATCAGTATACAGAGGTAAATTTTTTTCCGTCTTTCCTAAAGACTGATGGTGCAGACTTTGTACAGGAATTGTTGATAGAGCTGCCAGGAATGGAGAGTATGTATCAGCAAAACTAATAATATCCTTAGAGGAAATTGCACTGACTTTGATGATAACAATGTACTGTTTTCCTATAGCGCAAATAAGCTAAGATAACGAATGGAAGAACTAAGAGTGTAAGATTGAAAGAAGGACTGAAAATCAGTTACAGTAATACTAAAATAATGTGTGACTAATATTTCGAACAAAGTGCAGATTAACAAGGAAATCATACAACCGAAGATGGATTTTTTTGTATTTACAGCAGTTGAATCAACAGCTGACTAGACAGCCGAAGAAGCAAATAGATGAATGAAAATAGCCCGTAAGAAATGGGAATGCATTGTATGAAAGAGTCAAAACTTTCTCAAAATCAAGGGAGGTCACGCAAAATCGTCATTGATACTCATTGCTCGAGTTTATAATTTCGTAAATGCTATGCAATGTTTTATTGAGCCATATCCTCTTCTAAAGGCAGCTTGTTCTGTTCCCTAATTAAACTGTGATGATTTTTTGTAGGAAGTAGGTGATAATTTCAATTGGTATCTTCTTCACTACGAATAGAAAGTTGAGTGGCCTGAAGTTTTTTCTTGTGTCTCACCAGAGGATATATACTACAGATCACATCTTCTTAAATAGTACTTTGTAATATCTTAGTGCCATAAAACGTCCACCACCTGCTGAGAGACTACCTTTTTTTTTTTTTTTTTGTTAAAATTAACTCCGGAGATAAAATGGCGAATAGTTTCCTAAAACCCTTTGCACTTAAGAAACAAATTTTATTTGTCAGAGGATTTCTACAGTTGATTTACTGTGTCAGCTAAGGGAAATGTAATTCGGGAAGTAAAATTTTAGGTCTCGTTCGCAACCTGCAAGATATACGTAATTCCATTTCCGTGAAAGGCTTGTAGCAACTTGTTCACCACTGGCCGGAGCACTTGCGTTTATAGCCAATTCCCCTCTTTGATGGAGTCTCGAAGAAGTGGATCTAGGTAATTGCCTTGCCCGGACTCGGTAAAAAGGACTCCTGAAACTGTTCTCTCCAATTCGAGTAGCTGGCGACCGTGAAATACCGTCAGCACCGCGTGTCGCGGCGTGCGGCTACCGCGTGCTCTTCCTGAATCAAGGCTCAAAGGACTCCACCATCTGGAGTTCCAGTCGAATTTTCTCGAAACGAAGAGCAATGTTGACCAAGTACAAGCATCATCTGTGTAATATAGTGAAAGCTAGGAGAAGGTACATCTACATTTACATCCACACTTTGCAAACGACTGTGAAGTGCATGGCAGAGGATATTTCTCATTGTATCAATTATTGGGGCTCCTTCCCCCACCATATCATTCCTCAATCCCAAAGAAAGCAGGTGTTGACAGATGTGAAAATTACCGAACTATCAGTTTAATAAGTCACAGCTGCAAAATACTAACGCGAATTCTTTACAGACGATTGGAAAAACTGGTAGAAGCCGACCTCGGGGAAGATCAGTTTGGATTCCGTACAAAACGTTGGAACACGTGAGCTAATACTGACCCTACGACTTATCTTAGAAGAAAGATTAAGGAAAGGCAAACCTACGTTTCTAGCATTTGTAGACTTAGAGAAAGCTTTTGACAGTGTTGACTGGAATACTCTCTTTCAAATTCTAAAGGTGGCAGGGGTAAAATACAGGGAGCGAAAGGCTATTTACAGTTTGTACAGAAACCAGATGGCAGTTATAAGAGTCGAGGGACATGAAAGGGAAGCAGTGGTTGGGAAGGGAGTAAGACAGGGTTGTAGCCTCTCCCCGATGTTATTCAATCTGTATATTGAGCAAGCAGTAAAGGAAACAAAAGAAAAGTTCGCAGTAGGTATTAAAATCCATGGAGAAGAAATAAAAACTTTGAGGTTCGCCGATGAAATTGTAAATCTGTCAGAAATAGCAAAGGACTTGGAAGAGCAGTTGAACGGAATGGACAGTGTCGTGAAAGGAGGATATAAGATGAACATCAACAAAAGCAAAACGAGGATAATGAAATGTACTCGAATTAAGTCGGGAGATACTGAGGGAATTAGATTAGGAAATGAGACACTTAGACTAGTAAAGGAGTTTTGCTATTTGGGGAGCAAAATAACTGATGATGGTTGAAGTCGAGAGGATGTAAAATGTAGACTGGCAATTGCAAGGAAAGCGTTTCTGAAGAAGAGAAATTTGTTAACATCGAGTATAGATTTAAGTGTCAGGAAGTCGTTTCTGAAAGTATTTGTGTGGAGTGTAGCCATGTATGGAAGTGAAACATGGACGATAAATAGTTTGGACAAGAAGAGAATAGAAACTTTCGAAATGTGGTGCTACAGAAGAATGCTGAAGATTAGATGCATAGATCACATAACTAATGAGGAGGTATTGAGTAGAATTGGGGAGAAGAGGAGTTTGTGGCACAACTTGACTAGAAGAGGCGATCGGTTGGTAGGACATGTTCTGAGGCATCAAGGGATCACAAATTTAGCATTGGAGGGCAGCGTGGAGGGTAAAAATCGTAGAGGGAGACCAAGAGATGAATACACTAAGCAAATTCAGGAGGATGTAGGTTGCAGTAGGTACTGGGAGATGAAGAAGCTTGCACAGGATAGAGTAGCATGGAGAGCTGCATCAAACCAGTATCAGGACTGAAGACCACAACAACAACAACAAGGAGTAGACCTTTGTTCTATGACAGAGCAAAATGGTGTTTATCTGTACACAAATTGTTTTTAATTCAAGATTATTGCCAAAGAAATACAGGAATTTACATAGGTTGTAACATGACAATTGTTAGGACAGTTGTCAAGATAACGCATTACGTCCTGTTTAATCGAAATGACACTGAACACAACAATAGCAAATTTTAACCAGAAAGTTCTCAACAAAATTATTCTTACTACTACATCGTGAAGTTGGTCAATATTACGACAAATCATCTGATTCCAGTTTTAAATTCTGTTTCTCTGCTGTTGGAGGTCAACAACGCTGCAGCAAATATCTAGCTGAATGTCAGCCGAAGTGAATGCAGTGTTCACACAAAATTCTTCCTTTGCGTCATACAGAGCATAATGCGCCCTGTTGTGCACTTGACGCTGGCTGAGAGGAGAGTCCCCGAAATTTTCAATCTTGTGTCCCTTGTAGCAAAACAGGCCCCAACCTGGGTTCTTGCATGCTTCACGTCACAGCTTTTTCTGACCAATATGACCGTTCCTTTCATCTTGTGGAAACTACCTCTGCCAATCGCAAAGCGCCTACCATCAAACAACGTCGAAATTTCAGAACTTTACTCCTTCCTAGTCCACGTTAGCTGATCGGACATTTTGTGCATTTTCCAGATGCCTAAAAGGTACACCCATACATCACGAGCGGGTCCACGCGCAGTTCACATGGTCAACTGCATCGCTGGTCTGTATCATCTGTGAATTCCCCAAAGCAGTTTTCTAAAGATTCTCTCTGTAGCACGCTATCTGCCCTCTTCGATGAGTCATCTAGCACGTTCGTTGTCCCTCTGCACGGGTCTCTTTAAGAGTGTTCTGTTGTACTCGGGCCGTGACGTCACAGCTCGCATCTGCTCCCAAACTAAGACGTTTCCTCAAGCAGCTTTTTTCTTCTCTTGCTCGTTGACATGCAGGATTTAGGTTGAATGTATTAATGCCAACGACTGAGTGTCATCCCTTTGCATTGCATACTGTACATTTTAATAGGAAAATCTGCTCATTTTCACCGAAGTGTGTCAGGTGACATGTTCATCTTCCTGTTGCGATGTATAAAATCTCTCATGTAAGGTACAAAATTAAATTCATTTTTCCGCCACCTTACACACCTCCCCATTTATGAAGCTTACTCTGTGTTGTTGTGGTGCTGACAGTGTTTGCGAGTTCCACATTCAGTTCTGCAGTGACTTCTGCTGCTGTTGTACTCTTATTTCTCGCCACAATCCTCGTCAATGACCGTCTGTCATGATCAATTAATATACACTTTCTCCGGCATTGTGATTTAGCGGATCATGTACACTACTGGCCATTCAAATTGCTACTCCAAGGAGAGATGCAGATGGTAAACTGGTATTAATTGGACAAATATATTATACTAGAAATGATATGTGATTACATTTTCACGCAATTTGGGTGCATAGATCCTGAGAAATCAGTACGCAGAACAACCACCTCTGGCCGTAATAACGGCCTTGATACGCCGGGGCATCTAGTCGAACAGAGCTTGGGTGGCGTGTACAGGTACAGCTGCCCATGCAGCTTCAACACGATACCACAGTTCATCAAGAGTAGTGACTGGTGTATTGTGACGAGCCAGTTGCTCGGCCACCATTAACCAGACGTTCTCAATTGGTGAGAGATCTGGAGAGTGTGCTGGCCAGGGCAGCAGTCGAACATTTTCTGTATCCAGAAAGGCCCGTACAGTACCTGCAACATGCGGTCGTGCATTATCCTGCTGAAATGTAGAGTTTCGCAGAGATCGAATGAAGGGTAGAGCCACGGGTCGTAACACATCTGAAATGTAACGTCCACTGTTCAAAGTGTCGTCAATGCGAACAAGAGGTGACCGAGACGTGTAACCATTGGCACCCCATACCATCACGCCGGGTGATACGCCAGTATGGCGATGACGAATACACGACTTCAATGTGCGTTCACCGCGATGTCATCAAACACGGATGCGACCATCATGATGCTGTAAACAGAACCTGGATTCATCCGAAAAAATGACGTTTTGTCATTCGTGCACCCAGGTTCGTTGTTGAGTATACCATCCCAGGTGCTCCCGTCTGTGATGCAGCATCAGGGTAACCGCATCCACGGTCTCCGAGCTGATGGTCCCTGCTGCTGCAAACGTCGTCGAACTGTTCGCGCAGATGGTTGTTGTCTTGCAAACGTTCCCATCTGTTGACTCAGGGTTCGAGGCCTGGCTGCACGATCCGTTACAGCCATGCGGATAAGATGCCTGTCATCTCGACTGCTAGTGATACGAGGCCGTTGGGATCCAGCACGGCGTTCCGTATTACCCTCCTGAACCCAACGATTCCATATTCTGCTAACAGTCATTGGATCTCGACCAACGCGAGCAGCAATGTCGCGATACGATAAACAGCAATTGCGATAGGCTACAATCCGACCTTTATCAAAGTCGGAAACGTGATGGTACGCATATCTCCTCCTTACACGAGGAATCACAACAACGTTTCACCAGGCAACGCCGGTCAACTGCTTTTTGTGTATGAGAAATCGGTTGGAAACTTTCCTCATGTCAGCACGTTGTAGGTGTCGCCACCGGCGCCAACCATGTGTGAATGCTCTGAAAAGCTAATCATATGCATATCACAGCATCTTTTTGTTGTCGGATAAATTTCGCGTCTGTAGCACGTCAGCTTGGTGGTGCAGCAATTTTAATGGCCGGTAGTGTATTTCTGCTTTTCCTGTATGCGGTACAAATATTCGATATGGTGCCTCCTGAACCACAGAAGACTTTGGCTACCTTGGGTAGGGAAGCAGCCATGCTATGAGCACCAGCAGTTTGCTCCCATTCGAAAACACTGATCTCCAACATAAGGCACTAACACGTACAGAGAACACCACTCTGACCACGGGTGACACTTGGTAGGTATTGGAGATGTTCCAGCATAAAGTCAAGCGCCGGCACAGTGGTGAAGGACTTCAGAGCAGAGAGGCAGCCAATAGCACGCTGACCGACCCCTCTGTAGGACGACAACAAGACAGCAGCGGCATCTACACAAAGAGGATATAAGCGCCACGCCGCGCCGCGCCGCGCTAAATCCATGATCCGCCCCATCCTTTGTTATGCCAGCATCGCTTGGATTTCCGCCACTCCCCGGTTCTATAAAGCCCTCCAAATCCTCGAACGCCATGCACTCCGCCTCGCCTTCCGCATCCGCCTTCCGTCACCCACGCACATCCTCTATGACCTCATCCCCTTCCCCCACCTTCTCTTTTTCCTTGAACAAATCCGCACACTATATATTGTCCGCCGCCTTGATCCCCCTCACCCCCTGGTGTCTCCCTTCCTCTCCACTCCCAACCAGTTGCCGCACCTTTACCGTTGTGTCCCTCCCTCTCTCCATCTCCACACCCTCCATCTCCTTTCCCAACACACCTTCCACCGTCTACCCCTCCCGGATGATGAGCTTCGCCCTGACATCTACCCTTCCTACCAACTCTAACCCCCTCTTCCCGCCTCCTCCTCAGGGCTCCCTCTCCTCCCCCTCCCTCCTTCTGAGCGGATTTCCCCTCCTACTCCCCCTCCATCTCTTGTGCCTTCTTTCAGTGTCTCTGCGCTCCCTCCTGCCCTGTCTTCCCTTTTCCTCTCCCGCCCCACGTGTCTCCTACCTCTTCGTGAACCCACGGTTGCCCCTCCTCTCTTCATCCCGCCGCTTCCCCAGCTGCCCCATGTTCTCCCCTCCTTTTCCATCCTCTCTGACCTTTCCCTCGGCAGGTCCCACCTGGTAGTTTTATTCTTCGTCGTGTGGTCTCCAAGTGGGTTTTAAGTGTGTTGTTTCGGAGTGTTTTTAATACTGTGGCCAACTTTTAACCTGTGCATGAGCATCCAGTGTCTTCTCTGTGTTTTAAGAATCGCTAACTGTGTTTTTTTAACTTTCTGGTGACTTTTTTAACTGTCCCCCATGGACGTCTACGTGTCCATGTCTTTTTACCTCCGTTTTCTCCCCTTATTCTGTTTTATGTTCCCCTTTTTTATCTCCTTATGTATGTATTATTTTATTCTTGTTTCAGTTGTCGTGTCACTCGGCTGAAGAGCGGCGGATTGTTCTGCTGACAGCCCTCCCCTGCCCATATGGGGCAGGGGAATGAAATCACAATAAAGAAAAAAAAAACCGCGCCGCGCCGCGCTGCGCTGTCTGACCGCAGCCCAGTTGAAGACTAGCCGTTCTACGAACTCCATAGCAGCGCCTTAGGAACTGAATTTTTTTCACTTGTATTACGAATTGTATATACTGTCATCCATTGCTTGCGACATTTCTGAATTTCACAGAGTCAAGTATTGTAATCTTTTCCTTTTGTAATAAACTTTATTAATAAGATTTGCTTGAATTCTTGTCTAGCGATTCGATAAAGTAGGTTTCGTAGGCACCCCATATTTGAAGTGTAGGCATGACACAGCAGAAGACATTGTGCAGATGCTGTTCACAGTCAAACACTTCAGCGCAACGTGCAGCCTTGGCTAGCATCTGCATTTATGGTTAAGCATGCATTTCTCCGGTTTTCTGATACTTCTGTCCAACCTCCGTATATTTATTAATCAATCTAGACGACACCGATCGCATGTACCACATGACGTAAGTGACTTATTCAGCACTCAGATTACCAAAATACAAAACTTAATATTTAAAACAATAGAATATACGATAAAATAATGTAACTCTATGAATTTCCTCAATTTTACAATAAACAAAGTCGTGTACCTATGTAAAAATAGGAAAAACATACTATTTGGAGACAATTTTCTAAAAGTATACAGAAGATGGCAGATTATGACATTTGCAAGCTGAGGGCCCAGCAGAGAAGAAGTTTTGAAATGATTTGAACATAACACAATTCGGTGAATATTGGAGACACAAAAAATACTCATTGAGATAGAACGTAGAATAAATGTAATTTCTTATTAGACACTAAACATATATTTACAAATGCAATCGGTCCATGCACGATAGTGCGCAGTACCCACATGTTACAACAGGGCCGGCCACAAATTCTGCACGCGTGCGGTGCTCTTGCACATGTGCAACTTCCGGGTCACAGCGTGCACGCCGCAGCCGTCAGCGTTCAGGTAGTGCATGTTTCTACGCACAGATGTCGCTCCTCTGTTACACAAAGTGCGTCATCGACACCTCGTATGTATATAACAACCTGGGCTGTATCTGTAAGATTTTTAAACAGTTTTATCTCCATTTTACAGTCACCCCGTTTTTTTGTCTATTGCCTTCCATGATGTTCCCACTTTTTTTATATCTATGTTCACCATATTCTCCCCTTTGTTATTTTTAAATGTCTTCTATTGTTTGTTCTATGTCTTTCGGCTGAAGAGCAGCGCATATGCTGCTGCCAGCCCGCCCCGATGGGGAATTGAAATACAATAAAGAAAAAAAGAAAAAAAATCTGTAAGATCTGTTACTTCATCGAGCGCAACAGAGAAAGCAACGAATTATTTAGCCTTATTCATTAGCTGCCTGTGCAGATCGCCGGCCATAGCACTGATACGTCTTGTCACTGTTTGGATAGACTGATTTCTTTAAACCTGCTAACGTTCGTGGGACACACAAGTTCTGCAGCATCAATCAGACACCCTTTCACAAACTCCCCTTCGGAAAAGGGTTTCCCAGATTGTGCAATTCTTAATGCGATTTTAAAACTTGCTCGCAGTGAAGATTTAGTGTGGTTGTCACTCTGGAAAATTGAAAACAGTACATTGTACAGCGTACAGTGAAACAGACATAAATGTAACACAAGAAACTAAGAGTTCAAGAAGTATCAGTTACTTTGACGTACAGTAAAATCGAGTTGATGTGTCTCATCCATTTTCTGAAGGACATTTAATTTTACTTGCCGTTCTTCACTGTTGAGTGCACTACACTCGTCTTCGTGATATGTATTGTAATGTCTTTCAATTGAAAACTTACACTAGACGCCAATTATTCGGCGGCACAGCAAACACTGTGAGTTTTCACCAAAGGCAACAATAAAGAATTGCAGTTCCCAGTCATTTTTAAACGACTGAGAACATAGATCTCCCGTCCTTTGCTTTTTCACAGTACCTGCCATTTCTCAGTACTTCGCTGTTAAGGTTACTGTCACCAGGGGTAAACGAGACTGGATATGATGCGCTCTTGCTTGTACCACAGGGAAGTGGAGCCGCCGCCGTGCATTTAGGACACATGTCTAATAACAGATGTCGCTGTCGCTCGCTGTCGCACACGTGCGCACATGTGCAGCACTTCCGCACGTCTGCACACTGTGCAGCGTTTGGCCGGCCCTGTGTTACAAAAAGCTGCGTGCGAAAATGTGATTTTTCAGGGATGACATCTCGGGTTCTGTTGATCACAGAAGTAAGGGGTCAACAGTTTTGGGTAGCCGTCGGCCTAGCCACCATTTGTATACTTATCGGAAGAACTGGCATACTGCAGCTATCCTACACTATGGGCTCAAAATTAAAACATTACACACTTTTTACAGCCAGGCAAATTGAGCAAAGCGGTTGGTTCCTTTGCTTTAGGTGTAGCACAGAGTTGACTTAAGTTGGCTTATAAAAGCACATGTGATTACTGAGAAAAGACCAAAAACCACTATTTTTTGAATACAAGAAATACGAATTTGGGGATGGTCACTTCTGCAGTTTCTTTCCATGGCAGATCTTCGAAAATGTTATCATATGCTTTTAAGGTAATATTCTCGGTGAACGTCGAAACTTTAATCGACATCGTTATTTGTTACCAAGACCCAGAGGTTCAAAGTTGTCATACTTATTCTGTACAATATGCAGGTAATAACGGGTCTGACGTGTAAATGTAGTTTCATCAGATGTTGTGGACACATGGCAAAGGTTTTAGGTTCATTGAAGAGTTCGCACGTCACCAAACAACGCTTCTAGTCAGCTTTTTTTCACCAATAAAACTTTATGACACCCTGTTTCTGTACAATGTGCACTTCACGCCTGTTTAAATATGCCCAAAGTGGTATTTCAGTAGTAAAAATAGGCTAAAAAGGGTCTTAACATACCTGAAACGAAAATAAGAGCCAAATATCGAGTAAAACTGGGAAGTCTGTGTAACCTCCGCCTCACTTATCGATCTTAATGACAGTGAAAAATTAAACCGCGTGTACCTAATGGAAATTTGGGAAAAGCAATCGTCACCGAAGTTGATCTGTCGGTAAAGAGGGAGGAAAGGGTTACATCTAAATGAAAGGAAAAATGCAAATGAAACTGGTGGAAGTTAATTTTGAAAAGGGGTATAAAGTTAATAAAGAAAGTAAATGTGCGGCCTTTACGTTAACAATTAACTAGCGGTAATTAGATATTTGAGATTTGGGGGAAATTACGGTCACCAGCCCTAAGGACAATTACTATAGTAACTGAAAAAGAAAGGTTATTACACATATAATTAGCACTAGAAGCGTGGCAACTGAAGGTTGACACGTTTAGTGTGAAAACTGAAAGTTTGTCAGAAGTAATAAACTTCGCTACACTCTGACTTAATTTAGCAAAAGAATTAATCAAACCGGAAAATCGAAAGTTAATTTAGTGACTGAAGTTAATAGTGAGCTTTATTTCTGAAGCACTTCGAAATTCACTAAAATACGGTTAGTCTTGGACTACCTCAACAATCATTTCAAAAGCTACTTGACTCTAAGCAGTTTAGAAATAAGAGATTTATCTTTGAACTTGAATTATATGATTCTGAACAATTAACGATAGTAAAATTTAGTACGTACCAAGCTGAGCTGCAGTCACAGGTAAGCTAAAATACGGTAACAAAACTCGCACTCTTAATTTGTGCTTGTGTAATCTAAATATTGTAGCCAGCTATGAATACCTTAACTGAACTTTGAACTTAAAGCAGTGAAATCGAATGATGCTGGCGTTTGAATTTCAACGACACTCGGGTTCATTCCGGAAAAGGAAGGGACCCTGCTTGGTAATGCAATTGGGACAATGAGCAACAAAGGTTCGTGCTACGTTGCTGTAATTTAGTTATGAAAATGGAACAGTTTGAAAAGCTGAGGTCTGCCATCCAGTTCTAAAACTTTACGTGCTTCCGTTGGTTGATTGAAGGTTTGAAGTCGTCGATCGAGGAGGTGGCGACAGTCACTCATTGTCGGCCGTCGCTGTTGCAGAAGCTGGATGTTGGCACGCCTTCTTCTCGACACGGTCACCAGGCGAAACGGGCTCTTGATGTGCGCCAGCTAATGCTTCCCGTCCGCGACACCGTGTCAGAAACTATCATAGCAAGTCCAGCGCAATTACATGCTGCCCCACCCCGAAAGCGCGGCAACTCGCGGGAGCGTCACACAACACACCTGCTCCACCCCAGCCAGACTCTCCCTCTGCCCGCGCTCCACGCGGCAGAGTTCACACTACCAAAGACCCTACACACTTTGGTTCTCCACACGATCTATCGATGTATTCGTTCGATAGCATAGTTTTCCCTAGGCAAGACCCAGCGTAAAAATACAAATAATATTTACAAAACAAACCAATTATCCATCGACATAAATGCATAAATATATATACAAATAGTAAAACAATTACAATAAAGAGACAGAAATGTCATATCTTCAGGTGACAAAATAAGGAAAAAATTTATAGTCCAATAGATGGAAACAGGAGGATATGCATTTCCGGCGTTACAACTGAAATTCAGTAAAATACTTGTAACAATATTTTTACTCTTTTATGATACAAATCATAAACCAAGCGTTTTTGATGAATTGCAATTGAGGAGCTTAGTACTAAAAAAACGTAAAACCAACTATTGTGTGTTAACCTTACATTACGCATACTTATTTGCTGTCAAAACTTTGCTGATCTGTAGGATTCGTTTTATACAGGGTGTTTCCGTAAGAGCGTGAAAAAATTTAACAGGACGTAGAGGATGCTCCAATGAACAATTAGAGGTCCGAACCTGGGGTCTGAGAAGCCACCTCAAGGAGATATGGAAATAAACTTGTCTACCGCTTTGTCTAGTATTACTATTTTCCAGCTTATTTACAACTAAACATGCGTACAAGTTAACACGTACTGTGTTGTTTATTTACATGTACATTCTTTATTTCCTCCAAGGGGAAAAGGAGAACGAGCCTGATTACAAGGAAGTCACGACGCAGGTTTTGTTTACTTTACTGGTTCACAAGGTGGCTCTGTTGTATCGTATTTATATTGTCCCATGACAGAACGTGCTATGAATCATCGACAGAGCCATTCATTACTCACAAGGGAACCTCCCCATCGCACCACCCTCAGATTTAGTTACAAGTTCGCACAGTGGATAGGCCTTGAAAAACTGAACACAGATCAATCGAGAAAACAGGAAGAAGTTGTATGGAACTATGAAAAAATAAGCAAAATATACAAACTGAGTAGTCCATGCGCAAGATGGGCAACACAAGGATGAGATGAGCTCCGGAGAGCTTTGGTCCCGTGGTTAGCGTGAGCAGCTGCAGCACGAGAGGTCCTTGGTTCAAATCTTCCCTCGTGTGAAAATTTTAATTTTTTATTTTCAGTTTATGTGACAAACTCTTATGTTTTCATCACTTTTTTGGGAGTGATTATCACATCCACAAGAAAACCTAAATCGGGCAGAGTAGAAGAATCTTTTTACCCATTCGCCAAGTGTACAAGTTAGTTGGGTGGACAACATATTCCTGTCATGTGACGCACATGCCGTCACCAGTGTCGTATAGAATATATCAGACGTGTTTCCCTGTGGAGGAAACGGTCGACCTATGACCTTGCGATCAAATGTTTTCGGTTCCCATTGGAGAGGCACGTCCTTTCGTCTACTAATTGCACGGTTTTGCGGTGCGGTCGCAAAACACAGACACTAAACTTATTACAGTGAACAGAGACGTCAATACACGAACGTACAGATCATAACTTTGCGAAAATAAAGAAAGTAAATTTTTCGCTCCAAGGGGGACTTGAACCAAGGACCTCTGGTTCCGCAGGTGCTCGCGCTAACCACGGCACCACGGCGCTGCTGCGCTAACGTTGGCCTTGGTGTTGCATATCTTGTGCATGGACTACTCAGTTTGTATATTTTGCTTATTTTTTCATAGTTCCACACAACTTCTTCCTGTTTTCTCGATTGATCTGTGTTCAGTTTTTCAAGGCCTATCCACTGTGCGAACTTATAACTAAATCTGAGGGGGGTGCGATGGGGAGGTTCCCTTGTCAGTGTTATTCAGAGACTTAGAGTACAATACAATGCAGCAGTACCGGTACAGTTTCATTGAAACTCACTGACATGCACCTTGTGTATGGGGAAGTACGTTGCAATGCTGTCGCTGCTGAAAGGTTGTAAAGGGGAACGATTTCCTAACAGGCATCACCCGTCACGACGAGTGCTTATTTCTTTCGATCGACGAATGCGGGGAGACTGGTTCATTGGAAGGAAGAAACGAGGGACTTAGCAACGTCACGACCACTCGCACATCCGATTTTGAAGAGGAGGTGCTGGAACGCGTTGCAGCGGTCCCCACTATAGGCACCCGTCGTATTGCGCGTGAAATGGGCGCTGCACATACTAGCGTGTGGCCAGTACTCCACGAGCAAAAGTTATATCCAGATCACCCACAATGAGTCCACGCAATACTTGTGACTGACTTTGCACCAAGCGTCACATTGTCTCAGTGGCTGCTCCAACAATGGACTGATCGATCAGACTTCCTCTAAATCGTGCTGTATACTGAAGAAGCCTAATGATCATTATGGTATTTAGAACAACAGGAACAGCCATGTGTGAGACGAGGAAAACCCTCACGCTGCAGCAGAGTCACACAATCAAGTACGTTTTGCTGTGAATATCTGAGCCGGCATAGTAGGCGACAATATCATTGGGCCATATCTTCTGCTTGGCCGTCTGAACGGTCACCTGTACGTGAGGATCATGTAAAGAGTTCTACCAGAGTTGTTGCAGAACGTACCCTTCGTTGTTCGTGAGAGGATGTGGATACAATGTGACGGTGCACCGCCTCACTGAAGTGTGGATGTTTGCAACCATCTCACTGCTGTATTTCCTGGTCAGTTGACTGGAAGGGGGGGGGGGGGGGGGGGGGAGCAATCCTGCTCCATGGCCTACGAGGTCACCTGACCTGAACCGCCGCGCGAGGTAGCCGCGCAGTCTCAGGCGCCTTGTCACGGTCGTGTGGCTACCCCCGTCGGAGGTTCGAGTCCTCCCTCGGGCTTGGGTGTGTGTGTCGTCCATAGCGTAAGTTAGTTAAGTTAGAATTAATAGTGTCTAGGCTTAGGGACTGATGACCTCAGCAGTTTGGTCCCATCGGTCCTTCCCACAAATTTCCAAAATTTTGACCTGAATCCCCTAGATTATTTCCAATGGTAATATCTAAACTCACTTCTAAACTCACTTGTGTATGAGACTCCAGTCGATGTGGAGATGGAATTAGTTCCTAGAATTGTTATGTCTGTGATGTGATTCGAAACACACCAGGGATATTTGTCAGGGTGCGTCATGTCCTGTTACATTTTTGCACACTTTTACTGAAATACCTTGCATAAGCTTCATACGCTGCCGTAGCAGACAAAAGAAGCGAACCAGCGGAAAAATGCCCCTGTCAGAGCGCAAGGAGGTGGATAAGTTCCTCTTGAAAAAACTGACAGAAAATTGGGGAACCTGCTGCCTCAGTTCTCCTCATTCCTCAACCAAAACTTACGAACATACGAACATAATCGCGCTTTTTGTGCTGAAAGAGAGCGGCAGAGAGACAGAGAAAGTGGAATACGGAGGAGACAGTACCAGTAGGAGAGAAAGACAGAAGACCCAGTGACGGTGTGAGTGAGAAAGTGTCGTTGAAAGAGAAAGAGAGATGGATGAAAAAAATAGCAGTGGACGCCAAAGAGAGAGGAGATATTAATGTTCTTTCCTTTGGGAGGGAGAGGGCGGGGCACAGTCAAGCAGAATATTTTGAACCAAATTTCCGTCATTTGACCGTCAACTGTTCATTTATTTTACACAATAATGATTCCGGCTTTATGACTATTCTCCAGTGCATGCTGAAATGTCTGACCCGGTGTGACCTACCATCGTCGAAATAACATATTTCTGGTCTTACAGACCAGTTGTGGTTTTTCACTGCGCACTGTGTCAGCCGTATTATGTATTTTCGTATGTACTCGTATATTGCAATACTACAGGAATCTTATAAAACCAGAAATATGTTTTTTCGATGACAACTAGTCACAAACGGGTCACATACAAGGTGCGGCGCTTAAATCCGAACAAATTTGAGTTTGAATTCCCCGCCATATCGTAGTTCCGCAGGAGCTCGCAATTGGCTTTTGAAAGCCACAGGCCTGTAGTGAACAGTCAGAACCTCAAAACGGTCGACATGCTAAGGACGAGTGTGGGGGGACAACCAAAGAGCCGCGGTTATCGAAAGTCATCGCGCTGGGCGTTCGCCCACTGAAATAGTTCGATTCTTCGGGTACCCGGGATCAATTGCCCAAGATAATTGTGGCCAAGTATAATGCTTCGGAGAAGCCTGGGAAAGGCTCCACTAATCCAGCGAGGAGACCTCATTCGGGGAAACGCGTGTCACGAACTGCGGCAATCATCGAAAAGGCCCAAGCGCTGATTTCGGAGGACCCTGGGCGATTTCTGTGGAAACTAGCGTCAGTATTGGATGTCAGGGAGCGAACAATTCGTCATCGGATGGCAGAGAAGGATCTCATAAGAGCCATTTTGTCCAAAACTGACTCTCGAATAACGTTGACATGTTCTGGTCAAAGGAGTTCTGGCCACCGAATAGCCGGTATTTGAACCACTGCCGCTACTATCTTTGGAGCGCAGCCGAAAGAGTTACCAATGTCGCATTTCTATGAACCGCTATAGAGGCAGCAGTCGCGAATATGTATAGCGCTGTTTTGAAAGAGGAGGATTGGATGCGATCGTTGCGGTTAAAGGGGGTTATATCGTGCAGTGTTACTCTTGTGTGTAAAAGTATTTTGATTTTAATTTGTATTTTGTTTTAATAAATTTGCTTTTTTAAGAAAATGTTTCATTTGTCCTGATTTAAGTGCCGCACCCAGTATATTTTAACATTTCAACGTGAACTTGAAAATGGCTATACAGCCGAAATCACGACTGTGTGAAGCAAATGGCAACTAACAGGCAAATGGTGAAAACTTAAAAAAGGAGAGAGAGAGAGAGGGAGAGAGAGAGGAGATATTGATGGTCAGTGAGAGACAGTGGGAGTAAGAGAGAAGGAGACAGTCAACATGCATTGAGATAGAAATGGTGGGAGGGAAAGGGAAACACGAGACAGTGTAGAGCTGAGTGGACACCATACGCAAGTTTTGACGGGGGGCAGGGGAGGGGAGGGGGGGATCTGGACCTCCCACAGCGACGAACTTTAACACGAAGGTATGGGAGAGGACGCGTTATGGACTGAAATTTTAAACATGTGGGTATAGGGGAAAAAAGGACACCCCAGAATTTTTGAGCTGCCGAGGTGTTGTGGAGACAGTGGCAGTGGCAAAGAAAGGCAAAGGGAGACAGCGTCAGTGAGAGAGGAGACAGTTGAAGTGGGATATACAGTAAATCAACGGGAGAAAAAAAGAGACGGTGAGAGGGAGGCGCATACATACAGTGGTGGGGAGAGAGAGATACTGAGTGTGAAGGCTTAAACACAAAGGGACACTGGGAGAAAAGGATTTAGAATATTGTGCGTTAAAAGAGCGGGAGTGTGTTCACAAACCAAAATTTTTGGTGAGGATGGCGGAATGAAGGCTCATGCAGCTGGTTCGCCACTTTTCTGTCAGCCTTTTGAAGAGGAATACCGGGTGATCAAAAAGTCAGTATAAATTTGAAAACTGTATAAATCACGGAATAATGTAGATAGAGAGGTACAAATTGACACACATGCTTGGAATGGCATGGGGTTTTATTAGAACCAAAAAAATACAAATGTTCAAAAAATGTCCGACAGATGGCGCTTCATCTGATTCTGATCAGCATAACAAAGTAAGACAAAGCAAAGATGGTGTTCTTTACAGGAATTGCTCAATATGTCCACCATCATTCCTCAACAATAGCTGTAGTCGAGGAATAACATTGTGAACAGCACTGTAAAGCATTATGAAACGTCCCCTTCGAAAAATTATACATGACTGTGCTTAAACTAACACACAATATTTTTTTAGCGCAACGCAATCTGCCTTTCAATAATCCCTACTAAAGAATGGCCCTGACTAACATTAACCGATACCTTTCACAAATCACTTACCTCACAAAAATCTTCGTTACTCGAACTACTGCAATACAGCGAGTGCCACTACTGCCAGCTAAATAAAAGATTCAAACTATTGAAGGCACTAACTACTGATAGGCAAGTGAAAGATTTTGATAGGGAACAAACAATGTATTTACCTTGATAGTGTTCAAAAGTCATAATATATATATCATTCCATGATATCTAATATTACAAATTTACTCTTTCTGATGGACACACGTCCAGATCATCCGCTCTCAAAATTCCGCCATCTCTCTCCCCACATGCACCACTGCTGGCGGCTCACCTCCAACTGTGCAACGCTACGCGATGTTAACATGCAGTTGCCCAACACTACAATAGCAAACAACAATGCAAACCAGCCACAGACTGCACACAGCACAGCCAGTGATTTTCATACAGAGCGCTACGTGGCGTTACCAATAAAAAAACCTAAACAGCCTACTTACATAGCCCCCATGCTCCCCACAAAAAATTTTACAAATTGTTTTGGGCAGTGGCCAATACAGATTTGAAAAAAATTTTCATAATTACAATAACAAAGAAATCAAATGCACACACTTATTGAAACAATGTTGGTCAAAAGCTAAAATTTTCTCACAGTCCATAAAGACAGTCCTGATCGTTCATCACAGTAAAATTGCAGTGGTTTTTTTTTTCCTCAAAGTCTGAGCAGCAAAAGAGAATGCACACGGAAGTAGTGGATTTCCATGCAGTCTTGAAGAAGTAATGTTGTCCTTCCAACGGAAAGACAGTGCTGACTCTTGACATGCAGACAGGTAATGGGCCACAACAGAGCAAACCCACAGCAGAGTCAGTCGAAGTTTTGAAGAATATTTGTAGGTAGGTCATCACAGAGCAGACCCACTGTAGTCCTGGTAGAGATTATGGTATTGGTGGGCCACCAGAGATGCAGACCCACTGCAGTCCTTGTAGAAATAATGGTATTGGTGGGCCATCAAAGATGCAGACCCACTGTAGTCCTTGTAGAAATAATGGCGTTAGTGGGCCATCAAGGATGCAGACCCACTGTAGTCCTTGTAGAAATAATGGTATTGGTGGGCCATCAAAGATGCAGACCCACCTTAGTCCTCGTAGAAATAATGGTATTGGTGGGCCATCAAAGATGCAGACCCAGTGTAGTCCTTGTAGAAATAATGATATTAGTGGGCCATCAAAGATGCAGACCCACCGTAGTCCTCATAGAGATGGCCATGTGACTGTTGTGACTGTGCAGGTGCACAATCACCATCGAAGAGTCTTGTAGACAATATAGCAAGTCCATGAACCACCACTTGTGCACTCACAAAGTTTTTGGAATTGTCCTTAGCACCAGCAATGCTGTTAATCAGTCACTTGCTGAATTATTAACACACGTCCAAACACTAACAGTCCTCCCTTTTTTTCGCATATTGTGCATATACTATGACCAACAGAAATATGTGCAGTGAAATGAATGCTTACAAGTTACTTAATTTGATGAACTGGTGTCAATTATAATTTTATATCATGAGAATACAATAACAAAGGTATAAAATACATCATTAAAGAACGTAACAATACAGATAACATTTGTAGTAATCGAAATAACATATACATCAGTGTTACAGGAATTATGACATAAGTACATACATAAAAGATCAGAATAACTTTTGAAACATCAACTTCACAAATCAGCAACAAAACAGAACAGATAAATAATGTCTAAACATCTTTACAAAGTAAATAACATAGTATTAGAAAAATTCTACAACATAACTCTCATCAGATAAACACATAAAGACAGGAAGAACACAAATACACAAGGGTACACAAACACATAGTGGAATGATACAAAAGGACAGGACAGGATTTGTTTTCAGTGTGACATTTGGTACTGCAGTCCACCCCAAAACTTCATTCCATATATCTTTCCTCTAATTTCAACATTTGTTTCCACCAAAAAAATCCTATCCAAGCATGCTTTCTGTATTTATATGTTCACATTCTTCTTACCTCATTATTTATTTTCCATTATCTTACCTCATCATTTATTTCCAAGAAAATCCGACCTAAACCTGTTGTCCCTGAACCCTACTTTTTTGTTTATATCCTCTTTCAAAATCCTTTTTTGGCCCAACCATTTTCTTATAGCTTCTCAATGCATTTCTTCCAATTCATCACAACTCGTTCTCTTATATAGCCTGCCCCATCTTAAGCTAACTTAAATCTACTGAGCTCAGATATATATATATATATATATATATATATATATATATATATATATATATATATATATATATATACCAAGGGACGAGGCAATGCAGCAGCAGATAACAAATTAACACAAACAGCAATGACAAAAAAATGGAAATTGGCAAAGCAAGCAGCAGTATATATAAATTAGCAAAGCAAATGCAATATTACAACTAATATAAGGCAATGTGGAGCAACAAGCAAAATAAATCAGTAGTAAAACTGGCTTAACAGAGTAATACAAAGTGAAATTTAGTAGCATTATGACTGGCAAACAGGAGCAGCAAATGCAATAACTTATATCTAAACATGACAAACCTCAAACATAAAAAATATTACAGTAAAGATGGCCATGTCTAATACCTATGTCACACCTTAACACTACAGTGATGCATCACCTTAACTTACACTACTAAAAAGTTACCAGTCATTGACCAAAATTATGTATGCAACTCCTGTGAGGGAAAATGTCTTTTTGTGCTCCCTTGTTTTTTTTAAGTAGATCATAAAGTTATTACTTACTGGATCTGTAGGTATAAAATATCTATATTAGTACATCTATTAAATTTTATTCTAACCAATGCTGCAGTGCAGCTAGAAACTAGATATCAAACAAAATGAGCAAATATATATATAAAGCAACATATGAAACGTCATTCACTAGGCAAATGGCGTCTCCAAAGGCAGTAAAAAATCTCTCAACTAGAAAGACAGTAGATGTAAAAATGTTTCTCATCATTTCATTAGGCAATTTAGTAAATATCATAAATTAAGAGCTCCACAGTGTGATCATATGTTTTCAAGTTTGGGCATGTCGTATTTGCGATGCTTTCTACAAAGAAATGTCAATAGCGAAGATAATGGCCTCTTTCTTCCTCCACCTGTGCCTCTGAAAGGCACACACTAATGGCTTTCTTCCAGGCGACTGTCGTGCAGCTGGGTGTTTACAGTGACCTACCTTCCTTACCGAAATATTTACATCAGTTTCCGCTACAGTGACAGTTTGATACAAATAAAATTTCACAGGTCGAAATATTTGCGTTACAAATGTGTAGAAATAAAATCTTATAAATGTAACAGTGTCCAAAAAATTTTCGCCGGCATTGTGATGCATTCACGCATGTACACACGTTTCATAACTCTTAAAGTACGATTCTTGGTTTCCAACATCCTTTTTCACAAGTCAGAGTCCTTAACCTCTACTCATTATTCCTTACCTTATTACACGTATACATATTCGTTGACACTTCTTCAGTATTTCATCATAATAAATACGTAGCATAATCAAATTCCTCATATAGCATCAGCTTATTGATCATAAACATACCTCAACAGCATAATACACATTGTCATCGTAATAATAACATCATAAAAACTCAGCCAAATCTCAAAAACGTTATAGCTTTCTGCAATAATTTCAAAACCTAAAAAAATTCTCTGCTCATTTCAATAGTGTCATCTACCTCAATCATACTTTAAAAATCATGATCCCATACCAAATATATCATTCAAAGCTCTCATAATATCACAATGGTTCCGAAAAAAATATGAACAATTCACAAAGTAACTACAAAATACAATTTCATAAGTGTGAAGTTATCCAACTGTGTATTTGCGTAAACATGTGTCACTGATGTAGTAAAAAGAATGTTTGTTTCTCTGTCAAATAATCAGATAGCTGTGTAATTCTGTGTTAGAGAAATATGGTACCGATGTGTAAAATTGTATAAGCAAATACCATATTAACTAAGGCTCCTTGTGTTTGCCAAACACATGGTACACAAAGTAAGCGTGAACCTCCCTGAGGATTAATGTAATTATACCCTCAGGTGTTACAGATTACAGCAATGGAATGAAATGTATCACGTAAAACTCTTTGTAATTAAAAAATCTTTAAAAATAAATGTTTTAAGTACAAAATTAATCACTCAAATGCGTGTCCTGTAGCGCTAAATGTGCGTCTTGCTGTAAGATAATTCTGTGGAAGTGTCGTAGTTATCGTCCTCTGTAAGCAAAGTTCTGCTAAAGTGAATGTACTCACCTCATCATAAACAAAAGTGAAATGCTTTGCGTATAGATATCGTAGTTATTACGCTTATTGCCGTGATGAAGAAAGTACTGTACTGTAGCGTATTGTTGTGCTATGGAAAAGGCTGTCTCATTGTAGCTATACCACTAAAGTTACTACTAAAACATGTTTTACTTTCCAGAATAATACACAAAAACTGTGCAGATATAAAACAGATACACCACAAAAGCAACAATGTAAATTGTGTCATACATTAGTAGCATTGTGATATAATCGTGTAGCTGTCAAAGAAACCAAATACTAAGTCATCTTTAATCTCACAGAAAGTACTTCAAATAAAGAATGTCTTTTCAAGTAAACCAAAATGTTGCAGTAAAATCTCATTAGCAGTATATGTTCTAAGTATGTAAGCCTTATAGTCGTTACGTAATCATGCAGTTAACAAGCAAGAATGTACACACACAATAACACCGTGTCCTCTGTTCACTATAACAATGCATTCGTAATTTCTGTTTAAATAAGTTCTCTTGGTTCTTGACTGGATATATAAAATCAAACATTGTTGCATGTTAACAGATTCTAAGTCTGACAAAGCATACTAGTAATGTAAAGTGAAAAATTTTATAGCAAAGACTAAGTTAAAAAAAAAACAGATTATCTCTCAATAAACGGCTTTACATGTGATATGTGGTGCAATCCTTTACTCCTCCTAGTACGCAGAGTTTCAACGTCAATGCAATTATCATGTGGTATACGTCGGCAAGGAATACTGGAATTTTTCTCAAGGTTAGCTTCTGTTATTTTTCTCAAGCCCAGCCAGCGCACGTGGCTGCCTGCGGTGCGAGTCATTGTCTGTTTCTTTGTTGGCGCGCGTCTTTATTAGGATTTGGAGATCTAACTTCTACAAATTCACCTTGTCGAGAGGGCCCTGCCCTGTTTGAATCCCGCCAGTTATGATGGAATTCAGGTCTGTCGTCTTGTCGGTAGTTTACGTAGTTTCTTGTTTGTCGGCCATGTGGTGGAGAATTTCTCCCAGAATCGTAACTGTGCGGTGGACCGTTGCGTCTGATGCTATTCTGTCTCCCTTGATAATAATTGTTTTGGTTCCCATATTGTCTGTTTCTATGGTTCTCTCTGTCATATTCATTACTACGGAAATGTGATCTTTCTCTGTAACTATTACTACTCTGCCAACGGTTGTCAAACGGGTGGTGTCTGTTTCGGTCATGATTTACGTTGTAAGAACAGCCTTGTCGTGTCCAATTATTATTTCTTTCATTGCAGAATTGTGACGGACGTGACCTGTAATTGTTGTGTTCCTGTAATCGCGTCCCGCAATTGTCAGTGTCAATTTCCAATTCTTGTAACAGTCCCTGAAAAGATTCAATGTCGTCTTTGCAACGTCCTGCCAAAATAATGTGTCGTAAACGTTCAGGCAATTTGATTAAGCAAATGCAGATGAGTTCTGAGGGGCTGTATGGGTCTGAAAGATACTGATTCTTGTGCAACATGTCTTCAAAATATTTCATAAGACTGGAAAATTAAGATTGTTCGAAATGTTTCATCATTATGATGCTATGTTTTACTCGATCTTGTGTGGCTTGAGACCAATATGCTGAGAGGAAGGCATGATAAAATTCTCCTTCACTGTGACAATCGTGAATGACCGATCGCATTCTTACAACTGGTTCATTCTCTAAGTAGCCACACATAAATTCTAATCTGCGCTCTAATGACCAGTTGGGAGGAAAACAATGAGAGAATTGATGAAGCCACGCTTGTGGATGAATTTCGTTGCCGGAAATCTTAAATGTTTTGAATTTACGTGTAGTCATGAACAGCTTATAGTCAAAATCATCATGTCGGCGAGTCGCATGTCGGTCATTGTTACGTCGTTTCGGCGGTTCCATCTCAAAATTCAGTGCACCTTGCCAATTTCTTTCATAATTTCTGAAGTACCCTGTGTTATTATTTTGTGGCTGTTCCGTATTTCTGTGTCCCTCTTCCCGTATTGGAGCGCGAGTGTTCTCTGAAATATGTAATTCTTGTATGACCTGTGTCAACTGATCTTGTACTTCCCGGATTTCCCTTTGGTGTTGCGTATTAATTTGATTCTGATTTTGTTTGAATTTCCTAATTTGTTCGTACTCTTATGTGTCAGTGAAGGCTACATGTCTTGTGTCATTCAGATCATCATCCACCTTTGTAGATAAGTTAGTGAACTGATCCGATAGTTCGGCTACTTTCTCCGATAGTGAACTTATTGCCTCAGTGTGTTTTTCTGAACCAAGTTTCAGAGTGTCCATTTGTGTTAATATCGTATCTACTGTGTCCTTTAAGTTTTCCTGAGTTTTTGCAAGTTGTGTAACCGAATCGGTAGATGCAACTGAGTCAATCTTAGCTTGCAAGGTCTCATGATTTTCATGAACAATAGTTTGCAGTTCTTTTATGGCTGCTTCGTGATTCTGTAATGTGTTTTCATGCCGCGAAAAAATAGGTTGGAAATGCTCACAAATTTGTGTTTTTACGTCATTACAGACTTTTTGATATTTCCATTCGATTTTATGTAACTCAGTAGTTAAATGGAGGAGGAGGATTTTAGTGTTTAACGTCCCGTCGACAACGAGGTCATTAGAGACGGAGCGCAAGCTCGGGTGAGGGAAGGATGGGGAAGGAAATCGGCCGTGCCCTTTCAAAGGAACCATCCCGGTATTTGCCTGAAGCGATTTAGGGAAATCACGGAAAACCTAAATCAGGATGACCGGAGACGGGATTGAACCGTCGTCCTCCCGAATGCGTCAGTAGTTAAATCTTCACGTGTTTGTTCAAGCGTGGTGTCTAACCTTTGAAGATTTTGTTCCATTGTGTCAAACTTTTGAAGATTTTGTTCCATTGTGTCTAACTTTCGAAGGTTTTGTTCCATTGTGTCTAACTTTTGAAGCTTTTGCTGTCTTTGTCCCATTTGTTGTATTAATTGTAATAACAATGCACTGGTGTCTGAAACATGTTCCTCAGTGCTTTTCGGCAGTGAATTTGCACCGGCAGTATTCACATTTTGACAAGCAGAAAATGTGTCTTGACTTATTTGAGAAAACGGTGAGGACCCAAAAACTGAATCTACAGTATTTGCGAAATTGTGTCCTGTCATTTCGGATTCCTGAGGCGAGCTGTTGCCGACCGATCGATCGAGAATGCTTCCCTGTTCACTAATTGTTTCACTGTCTACGCCATTATTTGCCGCCCGCTCCATTTCCCTACGCACAATTACCAAATTACCACTTTGAATGTCTGTTAGTCCATTACCCAGTGGTGCTGATAAGCTACACTCATCATCACTATTATTTCTCAGTTTACTTTGGAGCCTAGTGTTACGTTTTTCACACGCAATTATTGTCACAATATTTCACACGATAACACAGAAAGCACAATTTGAAGAGCAAAATAAGAAAACACATTAACATGGCACTGAAAATAATATCTAGTTAATTGCAAGCGCAGCTGCGAAATACTTGGTGCAAATCTACATACATGCCACAACTGTTTTACTGTACATCAATGAAAAACTACAACTACAAAGGAAATTCTCTCTATGATTACGCACTAGCAATAAACAATAGCTACACTAATTACACAAACTACAAGAAAAAAATCAGAAGATTCCAGTGAGGTATCCTCGGCTAAGGGTCGACATACGAAACGTCCCCTTAGAAAAATTATACATGACTGGACTTAAACTGATACACAATATTTTTAGCGCAACGCAATCTGACTTTCAATAATCCCTACAAAAGAATGGCCCTGACTAACATTAACCTATACCTTTCACAAATCACTTACCTCACAAAAATCTTCGTTATCCGAACTACTGCAATACAGCGAGCGCCACTACTGCCAGCTAAATAAAAGATTCAAACTACTGAAGGCACTAACTACTGATAGGGAAATGAAATATTTTGATAGGGAACAAACAATGTATTTACCTTAATAGTGTTCAAAAGTCATTATATATATATATATATATATATATATATATCAGTCCATGATATACAATATTACAAATTTACTCTTTCTGATGGACACACGTCCAGATCATCCGCTCTCAAAATTCCGCCATCTCTCTCCCCACATGCACCACTGCTGGCGGCTCACCTCCAACTGCGCACGCTACGCGCTGTTAACATGCAGCTGCCCAACACTACAATAGCAAATAACAATGCAAACCAACCACAGACTGCACACAGCACAGCCAGTGATTTTCATACAGAGCGCTACGTGGCGTTACCAATAAAAAAACCTAAACAGCCTACTTACAGCATGTCCGGAGTTATGGTGAGGCATTCGCGTCGGATGTTGTCTTTCAGCATCCCTAGAGATGTAGGTCGATCACGATACACTTGCGACTTCAGGTAACCCCAAAGCCAATAATCGCACTGACTGAGATCTGGGGACCTGGGAGGCCAAGCTTGACGAAAGTGGCGGCTGAGCACACGATCATCACCAAACGACGCTCGCAAGAGATCTTTCACGTGTCTAGCAATATGGGGTGGAGCACCATCCTGCATTTTGGTTCTAATACAACCCTATGTCATTCCAAGCATGTGTGTCAATTTTTACTTCTCTATCTACATTATTCCGTGGTTTATTAAGTTTTCAAATTTATACTGACTTTTTGATCACCCGGTATATTCGCCTTTTATGTGCCCCGACGGGAGCACTTTTCCGTTGGTTTATATTGTGGTACTAATACGCTGCACGATATATCACGGATGAGCTTCTGGCGAATTAACAGTTGTTCGTGATGCAATAGAATGAATCAGAGAATGCTGTAGTATACACATGTGTATCATCGACCCACTATTAACATGGAAGTAAATAGGAATATAAAAAAAGGGAGGAAGATTTATCTGTTTAGCAAGAGTAATAGAAGGCAGAAAGCAACTGGAATCACTCAACAGAGGAAAGTCCACTGGACCTGACGGGATACCAATTCGATTCTACACAGAGTGCGCGAAAGAGCTTGCCTCCCTTCAAACAGTCAGAATTAGAGTGAAATAGAAGTGGATAGTTCCTGTGAATTATTATGGGTGGAGGTTACACTCGACAACCGAGCTAGGTTAATAATTGGCTCCTTTTACCGACCTCCCGACTCAGCAGCATTAGTGGCAGAACAACTGAGAGAAAATCTGGAATACATTTGGCATAAATTTTCTCAGCATGTTATAGTCTTAGGTGGAGATTTCACTTTACCAGATATAGACTGGGACACTCAGATGTTTAGGACGGGTGGTAGGGACAGAGCATCGAGTGACATTATACTGAGTGCACTATCCGAAAATTACCTCGAGCAATCAAACAGAGAACCGACTCGTGGAGATAACATCTTGGACCTACTGATAACAAACAGACCCGAACTTTTCGACTCTGTAAGCGCAGAACAGGGAATCAGTGATCATAAGGCCGTTGCAGCATCCCTGAATATGGAAGTAGATAGGAATATAAAAAAAGGGAGGAAGATTTATCTGTTTAGCAAGAGTAATAGGAGGCAGATTTCAGACTACCTAACAGATCAAAAGGAAAATTTCTGTTCCGACACTGATAATGTTGAGTGTTTATGGAAAAAGTTCAAGGCAATCGTAAAATGCGTTTTAGACAGGTGCGTGCCGAGTAAAACTGTGAGGGACGGGAAAAACCCACCGTGGTTCAACAACAAAGTTAGGAAACTACTGCGAAAGCAATGCTGCAAGTTTAAACGCAGCATTATCAAAGAAATTAATCAATGATCGAGAAAAAAGGTCCCCATTTGAAAGTGGATTTCATCCAAAAAGATCAGCACGAATACCATTCTCCCTACGATTTTTCCCAATCGCAGTAATTTTTTTTTTAATTTTTGATGTAGAAATTGCACTAATTCTTCCAATTGTAATTATTTTCAAAACCTCTCAGACAAACAGAAGCTAAACGGTGTCAAAGTTAGCGTAAGGAGGGCTATGTGTGAAGCGTTCAGTAATTCGAAAGTAAAATTCTATGTACCGACTTGACAAAAAATCCTAGGAAGTTCTGGTCTTACGTTAAATCAGTAAGTGGCTCGAAACAGCATATCCAGACACTCCGGGATGATGATGGCACTGAAACAGAGGATGACACGCGTAAAGCTGAAATACTAAACACCTTTTTCCAAAGCTGTTTCACAGAGGAAGACCGCAATGCAGTTCCTTCACTAAATCCTCGCACAAACGAAAAAATGGCTGACATCAAAATAAGTGTCCAAGGAATAGAAAACCAACTGGAATCACTCAACAGAGGAAAGTCCGCTGGACCTGACGGGATACCAATTCGATTCTACACAGAGTACGCGAAAGAGCTTGCCCCCCTTCTAACAGCCGTGTGCCGCAAGTCTCTAGAGGAACGTGTAACGGAACTGAAATGATGGTGGGCTGACAGTAATTTGGAGCCCGCGCGTCGGAAACGGGCGCGCTTGTGTGAGACTGCCAGGGAGTGCACCCTGATGCCATCTATTGGCGAAACTGGGAATTAGCGCTGTCAGACAATGCACTAAGCTCTCAGAGTCAAATGTATTCTTTTTCTTTGTAATTATAAGTTATTACTGTATAAGTTAATGTTGTAAAGCGCTAGTAGTAAATTATTATGACTGGTATGAACTCCAGGGTAGTAAATATAAATATTCTTAAATACTAAATGATTTCGGTAAAAAGGTGGTAGGGGAACGCCCCCACTCTTGGTGATACGAGCGTAGCTAGGGGTAGCTGGAGACACAAGGACTGAACAATGAGATGGCCTGGGGAGTGTTGACGTGATCGGACGTGCGTAACTGTGCTCACGCAAAAGTGATTGTGCAACAGCGAAGAGGCGAATATCGTCGCCTTTTTGGAGTAAAACGCGACGAATGGTTGTTGAAGCCGCCTCTATGCCACTGGGGCTGATTGTAAGAGTTCCTGCGCCCAGATTTTATGGCGGACGTGCAGTAGCTTATACGAGTGCTACAGCTCGTAGTTCCAGCCGCCATTAAGGGCATGAGGCGTGAAGAGCTGCATTAGCCACATGCATCTCACCACCAGCACCGACACGTCTACCCAAGGCAAGACTGCTTGCAATTGTTAACTCGAACTTTGTATACATGTAAAAGGAGAATACCAGTTTTCTTTTATGCAAGTGCAGAGGACAGAATATAGTAATGAATAAAATTACGACACATGTTGTTCATTGTAAAGTGTAGTAACCTCAAACATAGTATAGTGAAATCAGACTGAGGCCACCATCGCCTCTTTCATTTACAATTCTTTTGGTTGTAGAATACTTTAGCGTATAAGAATGTTGAAAAGAGTAATATCCAAAATCATTAAATAAGTTGAAGGATAGAATTTTGTTAACCGAAGTTGCATAACCTGTCTTGGTAGTAATTACCAAGCCAACTCACAGAAATTGAGAGAGTATTTGCTTTGTAGAATCATCTAGAATGATCAGAAATAGTAATATTCAGAATTAAGTTTAAATTCAACTCAAGCCATTTCACTTTGAAACGAGCCCAAAAATTGATTTATTCTTTTGCTCCTTCAGAGCTGGCGACCGTAGTTATAAGTATTTTCAGGAGGATTCGACGGTAAGTCTGCTGCTCTCGTCGTGCTGATAGGATTATCCACTGCTGCTAGCAGTGGTGATTGGATACATAAGCTCACTACCAAGTTAAGTGGGTCAGGTAGGCAGTGTTACCGTGTGAACTGTAGGGCACTGTAGGCCGTGGATCGAACCCGTTCAATCATCACAGCCCTAAGGGAAATAGTCCGGTTAGGAGTGTACTAATCATTAGGTAAATACTGGCGAGTAACGGTCAAAAATGTATACGCGAGTGAATTTAGCAAGGTCCACGTAGCACCTAGTTAATGTGGTGCAATGGCGAGGGTAGGAGTGGAGTAAAAGTGAGCTGAGCTTGTGGTAGCTGTGCTGGATTCAAATATTAACTACGTGAATTCACTACTGCCTCTTACCAGTGGGACTGAGCTATTTACAGTTAAAATACGTAGCAGTAAGCGCAAAGGCGTGACAGCTACAAGTCCGTATTGGTTTTATGCATACGGGATTGGGAAGTGGGTGATTCCATCAGTGGAGGGGGTTAAAACAACCGAGTCAGTGGAGAACATACCCCATTTACTGATGGAAAGATTCAGCGGTTCGGTCGCAACGGAAGGTTCCAAATGATTGGAAAAGAGCACAGGTAGTCCCAGTCTTCAAGAAGGGTCGTCGAGCAGAAGCGCAAAATTATAGACCTATATCTCTGACTTCGATCTGTTGTAGAATTTTAGAACACGTTTTTTGCTCGCATATCATGTCGTTTCTGGACCCCCCCCCCCCTCTGCCTCGTGATGACTGGGTGTTGTGTGATGTCCTTAGGTTAGTTAGGTTTAAGTAGTTCTAAGTTCTAGGGGACTGATGACCATAGATGTTAAGTCCCATAGTGCTTAGAGCCATTTTAACCATTTGAACCCAGAATCTACTCTGTTGGATCAACATGAATTCCGGAAACAGCGATCGTGTGAGACCCAACTCTCTTTATTTGTTCATGAGACCCAGAAAATATTAGATACAGGCCCCCAGGTAGATGCTATTTTCCTTGACGTCCGGAAGGCGTTCGATAAAGTTCCGCACTGTTGCCTGATAAACAAAGTAAGAGCCCACGGAATATCAGACCAGCTGTGTGGCTGGATTGAAGAGTTTTTAGCAAATAGAACACAGCATGTTGTTCTCAATGGAGAGACGTCTACAGACGTTAAAGTAACCTCTGGCGTGCCACAGGGGAGTGTTATGGGACCATTGTTTTCCTCAATGTATATAAATGACCTAGTATGCTGTAGTATTCAGAGAAGTTGCAGCATTAGAAAATTGCAGCGAAATGCAGGAAGATCTGCAGCGGATAGGCACTTGGTGCAGGGGGTGGCAACTGACCCTTAACATAGACAAATGTAATGTATTGCCAATACATATAAAGAAAGATCCTTTATTGTATGATTATATGATAGCGGAACAAACACTGGTAGCAGTTACTTCTGTAAAATATCTGGGAGTATGCGTGCGGATCGATTTGAAGCGGAATGATCATACAAAATTAATTATTGGTAAGGCGGGTACCAGGTTGAGATTCGTTGGGAGAGTCCTTAGAAAATGTAGTCCATCAACAAAGGAGGTGGCTTACAAAACACTTGTTCGACCTATACTTCAGTATTGCTCATCAGTGTGGGATCCGTACCAGGGCAGGTTGACGGAGGAGATAGAGAAGATCCAAAGAAGAGCGGCGCGTTTCGTTACAGGATTATTTGGTAAGCGTGATAGCGTTACGGAGATGTTTAGCAAACTCAAGTGGCGGACTCTGCAAGAGAGGCGCTCTGCATCGCGGTGTAGCTTGCTGTCCAGGTTTCGAGAGGGTGCGTTTCTGGATGAGGTATCGAATATATTGCTTCCCCCTGCTTATACCTCCCGAGGAGATCACAAATGTAAAATTAGAGAGATTCGAGCGAGCACGGAGGCTTTCCGGCAGTCGTTCTTCCCGCGAACCATACGGGACTGGATCAGGAAAGGGGGATAATGACAGTGGCACGGAAAGTGCCCTCCGCCACACACCGTTGGGTGACTTGCGGAGTATAAATGTAGATGTAGATGTACTAACTTCAGTTGCAATTTGGATGCAGTATTATCTTCTATTGCAGAACATGTGAACATTCACGTTCCTAGTTTTCTGATGTAAAGGACAAGAATACAGTGTCTGCTAATGATTCGTTTTCTGTACAAAAGGCAGTGCTCAACCCTTTTAGATGCGTTAGCTTCAGCTGTTTTTCTTACCACCGTCACAGAATATTTTCTGTAAAATTTGTTTACATGATTAACGCATGTACGATTGCTTCTCTACGAAAGCGAGAAAAGACAGGCTTCCTAATGACAGAACAGGCAGTGAAAGTTAAATCCGCTACCTCCAGTAGGCAACTTTTCTCCAAGCACATCTTCTGCATTCACATTTCTGGTTTTCCCGCGCATTTTCAGTCAGAATTAGAGTAGATTGTACTATCTACAAATAACATTTATAAACATATTTGCAGTTTTTATTATACTTAATCAAAATAACTTGACAGATGGAAAACAGTAGCGTACCTGAGTGATGCGCCCTTGCTAAGATCATGCTCTAAATTTCACACTCGTTTTGCGGTGAAGTACTTCCAGTACATTTATTACATCACAGTGTAAGTACAAAACGATGCCTAACTCGACATTTCTTTATGAAGAAAAATGTTTAATTTGATGCCCTCTATTATTTCAGAAAATTAATAGTAGCTATTATGATACATCTTGTGTAATGTTCTATTTCAATCAAAATTATTTGGAATGTAGTACAACAATAAAAATAGTCGTACACCCTACCTCCAGTGCCTCACTGCAACTTTGAAAGAGCAAACACACCAGATAAACCATGAAGAAGTGTTGAAAGGTCGCTACACTGAGTCACAGCGCCAGAGGTTGTGCCAAAGATTATTATTCCGCCGCCTCCACTGGCGCAGTAGTAGTTCAGATGTTGCCGTGAGCAGTAGTTGTTGAGAGGATTTTGAGGGCAGTACTAGTTCAGAGGATGTCGAGTGCAATTGTTGGTCTGTTGGGCGAGTGAGTAGATGCTGTTCGGTTGGTGTAATGTAATGTACAGATGGAAGATGTTGCAATGATCACAGTGTATTTTTCGTCAATATATATTGAGGTAAATAAAAATTATTTCACATTTTTTTAATGACAATGCCTCTTGGTCACAGGTTCAGTCAACAAAGCATCTGGCTGGTGTTCATGTATTACACTATAATTCTGGTTTCTATGTGTAATTATAGTATTTCTGGTTTTTCAATTAGTTCATTGTAAATGGTGTTTAAAATATCTTGTCGTATTGAGGAAGAACCGTGCCAGATACATGTATGTTGAATCACACTACCACACACAGAACAGTTATTCTTGTGCTTTGTTATTTCGTAGAATTTATAGTTGCAGGGGACTTAATTAATCAGTTGTGTTAAGAGTACCAGAATATAAATAAACATGTTGAAAATCAAGAAAAATTTAATGAACGCGTTAAAAGGGAATTTGAGGCGTTACGAAAGCAAGTTAAAGCCAAATCGTAGGAAAAGACAGTAGAAGAAATTTAGAATCACCGATAGCAGCGGGTTTTGAAGAAAATAATTTATTTCATTTACGAGTTGCAACAAGAGAGCGCCAGGCGCGCGAACTTGACAATAACCGACATTCGGACTGGGACAGACGCGGTAGGTCTTTGTCGCCACGAGGCGAAAACTTTGACTATAAACACTATTTAACTGTTCAGAAATTTAAGATCTTTCGCAATTCTAAGAATGACATACATCCATGTTCATGGTTAGATCAATTTATGTACGCACTTCCGCCAAATTGGCCACTAAGTCACAAACTGGAATTTATGTGTGGCTATTTCCAGCGGATTCACTACACTAAGTGAATATGTGCCGTAGCATGCACAGGGCCCCGAGCTGTAGTGGTGCTATTTCCCTTTTAGTTTTCTGCACTGCTGCCTACTCTTTTACTATTCTTTGTATCTATCAAAACAACTCTTCTATCAATCTATCTAGAAAAGGAGTCAGTAAAGAATAACCGGATATGACTATTTTACCCCAAAGTGACAGTTTTCAGGATATTGATGAAAAACGAACCGGCGATGCGCATGCGCGCACTTATTAGAGATTGTAATAATTTAAATGATTTTTATCATGCATTTTTATCGGCATATTGATCCGAAAACACGCAAGACAGCGTCAAACATAGTCTTATTATGCAGCGTAATTTTAAACAGTCTGAGTTCCGCACGCCGGCAGAATACTTTGAAGACATGATTCGAAAGAATCAATTCCTTTCCAACTCTTGTAGCCCGATTGAATTAATTCGCATTTGTTTAACTAAGCTGCCACAATCGATAAGACACATTGCTTTAGCCGTAAGATGTAAAGACGACAATTGAAACTTTTAAGACTTTGCCACAAGAACTTGAGTATGACAACGACGACGGAACTTCTTGTAATTTTCTCAGTAATGGTAATCACAACAGATTTTCAGAGAAAAGGGATAATGATCGGTACGGACGTAATATCGGTAATTTTGGAAATGACAGACGAAACAGACAGGACAATAGATACCAGCCTTATGACAAAGGAAAGCGTAGCAATTAGATAGTTCGCAACGATATTCTTTTTAAACGAAAATAGGTTGACAACTCTGTTTGGTTAGTTTGCATTCCTGATGAGTGGGTTAATAAACTGATTTGCTATACACATTTCAGTTATGCACACTTTGGTCCCAGAAAACGCTTTCATAAATTACGAGACAATTACTACTTCAGTTATATGGAAAAACGTATTCGATTTGTTCTTGCCAAATGCAAATTATGTCAAAAGGCTAAGCCGCCAACTATTTCTCACAGAGCATCGTTGTCTCCTATCATTCCAGCGAAATTAAAGGAGATGGTTGCAGTCGATTTGTTCGGTCCAGTGGTTCGTTCTACTAATGGTTTTGCGTACATTTTGGTAGCAGTGGAATTGACATCAAAATATGTGTGTTTTACACCTTTATGCAAAGCAACAGCTCATTCAGTATCTAATGCTTTCATCAAACATTTTCTTAAAGAAGTGGGTCATGTTGATAAAGTTATATCAGATAATGGATCACAGTTTCGCTCTAAAATTTGGCTTCGTACTCTACGGCGTCGTAAGATTAAACCAATTTTCATTTCATTTTTTCACCCTCAATCTAATGCTTCAGAGAGATGGATGAAGGAAATCAATAAATTGTGTCGTCTTTATTGTCATCATAATCACAGAACGTGGGATCAGTATCTTCATATTTTTCAAAACATTCTGAATGAACTCAACTTCTTTACCGCCTATATTGATATTAAAAAATAAAGCACCGACAAATCGCATTTATGAAATAGTTCCTTTTACGCCTACACGGAAACTGCGGCATTCTGAAGTTGTCAACCTGGCTCTGCAAAATATTGCATCTGCGGCTGCTAGAAGAGAGAAATCAGCTAAGCGTCCTGGTCGTTTAAAAACTTTGTCAGTTGGTCAAAAGGTGTTAATTAAGTCTCATCGTTTGTCTCACAAAGGAAAAGGCTTGTGTCACAATTTTTTTCTGCTTTATAACGGTCCATATAGAGTTCGCAAAATTATTCATGATAACACTGTCGAAGTAGAAACTCTTAAATCACGGCGCTCTAAGGGAATACATCATACATCGAACGTAAAAATTTTTGTGGAATGGTATACTTTTGAGAAATTAACAGTTACACGTAAACACGCAGAGAATACAAGGATACAGCGCCGTGTTTTGGCGGCGGCACACAAAGCGACAGTCAGTCTGCGCGCGGCACTAGGTAGTCGTTGACCGCAAACAATTGCTTCCTACGTCGCATTTACCTACAGCTGATCAAGCGCTCAGTGCGAATGTTCTGACAGCCGTAGACAAATACACAGTCTAATTTCTCCGATTACATTCAGTACAAAGCTATAGTGACTTGATAACTTATGTTATTAACGTTCAGTTTTTTTCCAGGATACAGTTGTATAAAATATTTAAGAACTTCAGGTAAATTCTGTGTGTGTCCGGCGTTAAGAGGACTTGCTATCGAGAAAATTTCAGGAAGAATGTGATTTCGAAGAAGAAAGTAATAAACTAAAAAGGTAACTATTAATTGAGTTTATTTTTTACTTAGGTATGTACTTTATACGTAATTTGCTGCTCACGATTGTGTGATTTATACTTTGTGTTAACTGATTTTGACATTGTTTTATTAATGAACAGGGTTGTTACTTATGTATATTATGCATCGCTTGGCTGCTCTGCTTTTTCACTGATGTCATATTTTTTTTATTATGCGCCTGCTGTGCCTATTTATTTAAATTATAATTGTCACCTGATTAGTTGTGCTGATATGGTTATATATGTAAGTTATACTTTGTGATTTATGTGCTTGCGCCTTCATGTTTACTTATTGAGATTACATATGAACATTTATTTGCTTATGCTGATACAATGCTAATGACCTGTTTATATATGTAAGATATATACTTGCTGCTTTGCGTATGGATTGCATATTTACACATTTCTGTTTTGTTGCCATAACTACTCTTTAATTTGGTATATAGAAATGCTTATATACTGTGTACGAACATGGAGTTTAGGTTACACTATGGTGTTAATTATAGATTGTTCGCTTGGCAGAGCCTCGTTATAGGGATTGTGCTGCATCCACTTGTTGACATTCTGTTCTCTAGTGGTATATTTAGTCGGTATTGCATGTTTTGCTTACGCTCAGTGCTTTACATTCTAAGATAAGAAAATGAACTGCTATAATTCTACGAACTACATGGGTATAAAAAAACTTCATTGAAGTCACATGAACTGGAGGTTTTATGGAAGCTGCATAAATTCATGATAACAGAAAGGAAGCAAACGACATGAAATACGAACACTAGCTTTAGACCATTAACATTTATTAGATTGCATTCTTCTTGAGCAATTGAAATAGCAAGTGGCACTTGACACAAAGAAATACTTCCCATGTTTGCTTCTGTTTTGCCATGATTCTTGAAATGGTGTACACAGTGTGAAATATTACGATTTATTCATTCAGAGTCTTATGTGCTCATTCATACTATGTACTCGCACTTACTTACTGAAAGTTATTCAAACTGAAGGCTGTTAGAGGTCATGTATGCATTTCTTTTATTTTATGATGGACAAGGTAACCAAAATGTATTTTATAATTCATAATGAGTAGAAGATTTGGCTCAGGTGGATTACACAGAGGTTGTGTGTGGACATTGTGTCTTCGGGTTGTATGCGATGATGAATTGAAGTTTGCACTAGGATTTTATCTGTACTTGTTCGAGGAGACTGACTAGAGGAAAGAGTTGTTATGGAAGTGAAATGATATTGGTGATAAGGTTTACATGTATCGACGTATTCAAGAGGTATTATTGAAGTATTGAGATTATGTGATGCTGATGATTATTGGAGTTTTGATGGATAGGAGGTAAAGTAAGTGAGGAGCATAATTTTTTGGTTCGTTTATATGGAACAAGAAGGATGAAGATGGCAGACTAGAACACTCCAGTGGAAGGAAGATTGTCTACACACACACTTTGTTAAATCAATAAGCAGTATATACTTTTTTTTTTTTGGAGAGAGGAAGTATTTGTATATCTTGGCACACTGACAGTTGTTCAGCAACCGTACATTTTAATTTGGATTGGCAAACATTGGTCTTGACATGATGACTATGACGTTGACTAACTATTATTGACTATTATACACTGCTGCCACTACTATTTGATACACATATTGAACATCGAATTCTGACAGAATTGCATTTACACAGTTAACACTATTCAATTACACAATAGTTCTTAATATGTTGATGAAAGATGAGTGAGTGTGTTTTGTGTGTTTTCCTTTCATAATCCCAAATAATTGGTACCGACCTACCTCCTAAATATTATTTTACTTGTTTGTTGTGGCTTGCACTGATATGTTTACTGATATTTGTGTATTTGTAATAGTTAATATAACAATTATCTGATATCATTTGTGTGTTTATTAAAATTTGTATGTTTAGTGTAAGAGCATTGATAATACTTTTGTAAAAGCAGTTGTGTGTACATTCAAACTGTTGTTCGTTCTTACACTTATTAACATTGGTGGGTGCCACTTGGAAATGTTTAATTTCTGCTGAGGAACTCTGATGAGCTGTGTAATTATTGCTGGTGAACATTATGGACTGTTACCTGCACTTGTTCAACATTGCTTGGTGCCACTGTTGGAACTGCTCAACCGCTGATGAGATGTCACTTGTTGCTGTCTGCACCTGTTGGCCATTGCTGGGTGCCACTGTTGGAGCTGTTCAAATACTGCTGATGAAATGTTATGGGACTGCTATTTGCACCTGTTGACCATTGCTGGGTGCTACTGTTGGAACTGTCAACTACTCTGAGGAGTGCTACTTGTTTATTGAACTATTGAAAATATTTTATGTGAATATTTGTATAATGTTTTTGAGAGGATGTCGAGGGCAGTACTAGTTCAGAGGATGTCGAGTGCAGTTGTTGTTCTGTTGGGCGAGAGAGTAGATGCTGTTCGGTTGGTGTAATGTATAGATGGAAGATGTTGCAATTACCACAGTGTCTTCTTCGTCAATATATATTGAGGTAAAAAAAATTTTATTTCACATTTTTTTAATGACAATGCCTCTTGGTCATAGGTTCAGTCAACAAAGCATCTGGCTCGTGTTCATGTATTAGACTTGTAATTCTGGTTTCTATGTGCAATTATAGTATTTCAGATTTTTCAATTAGTTCATTGTAAATGGTGTTTAAAATATCTTTTCGTATTGAGGAAGAACCGTGCCAGATACATGTACGTTGAATCACACTACCACACACAGAACAGTTACACTTGTGCTTTGTTGTTTCGTAGCTTTTATAGTTGCAGGGGACTTAATTAATCAATTGTGTTAACGGAAATTTCTTGTCATTCTTTATTGTTATTTTATGCAGTCAGATTGCTTACTAATACTACTCAGGGCCAACCGGTTACGAGACTTCGTAACCGGATACACAACTACTAAAATTATTGCATTTTAATTAAGCCCCCAGGCAGTGTGCAAAGATTAAATATACTGAGAAACAATACCTGTGCCATGACGCTTTAATAGAGTTAGAGACTGTAAGAATAGTAATAAATTGGTTTGAAAAGTAGTGACGAAGCCAGATGTAAGGAGGTGAAGACCACCATAGCTATTGAACTGGAAGATAGCTCAACCGTGACCCACTTGGCAAGGGAGCCAACTAATAAGACTGACGAATTAACAAGTTCGGCTTCAGATGCTATTCAATATTGAATTGCTATAAAATGTATGTGTGCTCCATTCAGTTTTGTTTTTTAAATTAGTGTAACTAACTTTCACTCCACTTTTAAACAAAAGGCTAAATATTATATTGATTTGTATATAAAATTCCTGGTGCCAGTAACATGTTCTGTGCCCAGTCGTTTCCTCACGTGCCCACACATCTCTGTAAATAGACAGGAGTGCACTCTAATGTAAACCTCCATTATTCACACAACGGGTGGCATATTATAACCTGCTTGCCTATAACAATGTCAACGGCGCCTTTCTTTCAGGAAATGTTTTATCTAAAATTTTCACTGCCTCATATCGGGTTTTCACGATAGGCACTCGATTGTCAATTATGACATAAAATGTATGTATTCTGAATAAATCTGTTCCTGGTTTCACCATGAAATGATTTCCTCCTCTCAGTGCCCACCTCTAGAAATTCAGGATCTATATCAATTGCTTTTGCAACAACTCTAGGTCAGGCGAAATGGCGCCCCAGCATTCGATAAGATAGTATAAGTCAATAAGCTCTCAGACCGTCTTACCTCAACATAACTGGTAATACTACGAGCTTGTAGTAATTCGCTTCTCTAGTCAATTGGTGCCAACAACTTAAGCTAAATAGATGTCATCATTAAACACCTGAATGACCTTACATAATCCAAAACACGCCGTGTCACAGAGCGTGCTTCAGCTGACAAATTTAACTTATCGAGAATTTCAACAGCAATGGCAAGATTATCCCAGTGTGCTCCAATTGATATTGCAGCGTCAGCCCCAGTATTCCAACGGGTTTCAGACATGCTATATAAAGATCTTCAACACACTATTTCAGAATTTTCTAGCGTTGTGGACAGCTACTGAACAGGTTGTAAAAAGGTTGAATCTCTCTGAACGAAGTACTTTCTTCACGGTAACACTTAGTTGATTGTATTCTACATAAGGCTATGCAGGCACATGGAGAATATTTTACAAGAGGATTTCGTTGAAGAAAATGTTTCTGAGATCCTTTATATGTCTCTCTAATATTATTTCCGGTATCATAACCTAGTCCGTAGTAGTCACTAATAGGAACTGAGTATTTCACAAGTGTCGATCGAATTAAATGTGCAATAGCAGTTCTCGTTTACTCATTACAACCAACGAATTCCAAAAAACGTTTATTTATTTCATATTCATCTGTTCCCTTTTCGAAGTCAGCATAACGCAGGACGAATGTTGTTTCTCAATACAATTTTAATCAGGAGTTGCAGCAACAATAACTGCTTAATGATTCCCATTTTCTGTATGTTCCTATATGGCACCACTGACATGATCAGGACAACTAGAAATATGTTAATTCTGAATATCACGTGACAGATAATATGCACTGAAACGCTTGCTAATGTGTTGGATCATAGCAGACTCAAGAGTTATAATATCCAGATAAAATCTCCATTATTTGGATCAGTAATTTTCTGAGCTGAACCTCTGACTGCCAAGCCTCTCGTATCAGGAAATAATATCACATCACGTAACGTGAAAGTTCTAATGCATGTTGATTGTTCTACAGAAAAACAAACGAACGTTAGCTCTTCACTTCCGAGCATCAGCATAGGGATGGCCAAGAAACATGAATAAGTCAAAATAGCGATATTCTCCCAAAATAATATCGATATTTATCGTCGATATTCAAGTTAGCAATTTATCAAATGTCTATATTTAATACTTAATATCGAAAAAGATTTTTTTGTCTGTCTCTTCTTGATTCATAGGCACTATAGTTCTCATCAGCAGATTTCTTGACCATTCCAACTATCACCAAGCTTTGCAATCTGACAATAAATGTCTTACAATGAACTTAATTCCATTTCATATTCAGTACTACAAATGAGCACCGAATTTGAACCCAAATGCATCTACACTGCAAATTCGTGAAAACTTGTTAATTCCTTGTGTCACTTTTACCATTGCAAATGATAAGTACAAGGTGCGAATTGCACACATTTGGTGACAGCATTGCATGAGAAAGGTGGAAATTATCACTTCCTGCTCCCAGCTATGAGGCACAATATAAGCTTCTCTTACCCCCTGATCGCCTGGATCAAGAAAAGATAGACTGTAAAAGGAACTTACTCTTGGCACAAAAATCACACACATTGCTGCACTGGTATTTAAAGGAAAATGGACTCTATTGCCTCAGATGTTTATAGTGAGTACGATATTTCATACCCAGAACACGTATCAGAAGTGTTTCACTCGCCAGAAGCGGCACATCTGGCACGAACAATGTTCCCAAGAAACAAGAACTGCGCAACTCAGTGTAGAATATCGCACGGAGCGTGTCATCTAACACCGATACGGCGAAGCCATTCACGCAGTACCTAGAACCTCCACCGAACAATGACTCACTATTTTTTTTTTTTTAGGGGGGAGGGGTAATCAGTCTTCTGACTGGTAGAATTGGGCCAGCCACGAATTCCTCTTCTGTGCCAACCTCTTCATCTCAGAGTAGCATTTGCAATCTAACGCCCTCCTACCAGCTACGAATTAATTTTTGAGATACTCTACTGTTATTCACTTGAACTGGAAACAGTGTCAGTGCAGAATGGACACGGTACCCACGCTGTTACATGTGTGCCTGTGATTGTGCGCAAAAAGCGCTAATGTTTTAATAACAGTATTTCGGTTGGCTTCGAGTTGATTTGAGTTTCCAGAACAACTATGGAATTTCTTTTTCAAAACGAAGTAACAACAAACCCGTTTCTTGCAACTTGTGTGGTAAAAATTATAAAACTTGTGGTAACATAACCAACTTGGCTACTCATCTGGAACTTAAACATCATTTTGCCTACTTGCAAATAGTGAAAAAAGCAAAATCGGAGTCGTCACTGCCAACTCCGTCAACATTTGCAAACAGGCAAATGACTTCTGGTGAAGATGATGTCGACCGTGCTACTTCAGATGTTTCAGTAATGGGTGACATGGATGACTGTACTGTTGACGATTTAAATATTATGTAACTGTCACACAAAATTAATGTTAAAATGTTATTTACGCTAACAGTCAAAATTTTTCTTAATGAAAATTTTATTTTGCTTTTTCGTTGATATCGAGGTACATTGTCACCTTCACACACTAAGTACTAATTATTACAATTTTGAATTACATACAACGTAAAAAATCATTTCGCCTTTGTCTCCCTCCCACTTCACACATGAAGATCGTAATATTAATTATGCTTTCGAAGGTTTACCTGTATCTTTTTGTTTTTAGGCTACATTGTGCAGTAATAATGGTCCAAAAGTCACAGCCAGTTCTGTGGCAGAGATCTCTTTTCTACAAGCCTCTCGTATAAAGAAAAGAAAGCAACTGACCCTAAGAGATTGTTTTTAGAGACGTGCAAACTTTGAAGGTAAATTGAGAGTCTGTACTTTGATTTTAAATCTGCATTTTTCGAACACATTTATCTTTTATTCATAATTAAAATTCAGTTGTAACAAAAAATTATCCAAACAACTTAGGATTTATTTATTTATTTTTCGAAAATCCAGGACATAAAATAATTACAGAAACTAATAAGTATTGATTCACATTACAAATTTGCAAAATTAAGTATGTACAGTAATATTTATGACACAGATTCAATAATATATTCAAACAAGCAGCAGGATGATTAACAGAAAATCTCAGGCTGTTTGTTTGCAGATGTTAGATAATAAAACTTCTTTATCAGATGAAATACTTTCTATATTAATGGATATTATTCTAAGGGCTGGATTTGATAAAGGCCTTTGTTCTTTTTGGTCCTGGTGGTGGGAGGATTCGCTGCTAGGATTCTTCCTAACGCCCAGATTACGCCCGATCGTGCTAAAACTCGTCCTCTCTTTGTCAATAATGACCCTTGCACGATCTTCGTGGAGACTCCTTCCTTGTACCCCACAAGTTAGGATGATAAAGTTTCTATTTTGTTTTACTATCGTCGGACTGAAATTAACAAATCATAGTGGTAAATACTAAATTTTAGTGATGCCCGTGCGAAGCATTAAAACATATTACTAATTTGTGTCTAATTTATGTTTCTAATATTTCTTATTCAGTACGGATTTTCATTTTTCAGAATGTTTCCAGAAGCATTGTGACATTACACAAGCCTTACTCTACGTGGTTTGTAAAGATAATGTGCCAATTTTATGAGTGGAAAACGTTGGAATGAAAAAATTTGTGCACACAGCTCTATAAAATGCATTCCAGAAAAAAGGTTTGTAAGTTACATTTTCATTATTTCATTTAACTGAGATGCATATTATAATATATAACAATTTATGTGATTGTTTTGTAATTAATATTTGTATTTACATCTAAATTGTGGGTGACTCAATCAGTAGAACAGAGATACAACATAAGAAAGGCGATTCTTCAAAAAATCGGATTGAAGCAAAATGTGACATACTGACTATCACCAACCGCATAAGGAGTTCCACGGTACTGACAGTTCTCTTACTTGACAACATCTGTGGCTCTTCTGTGCTTGAAAATATAAATGTATCTGCAGACAGACTGTCTCAAGTAAGTTTTGTTTAAAAAACAGCTATGCCTAGTTTCTAAATTATTATGTGAAGTATATCAAGATTACCAGGTTATGAATAAAAAGAATATTTATACGTAACTGTGCCGAATACTCTTTCATGATGAGCATTATGTTTTAGGCACACACAGGACAGTACACCTACCAAGGGAAACATCTTCCTAACGCCCAGAATACGCCCGATCATGCTAATATAGTGTGAGCTCAGGAGCGCCGTGGTCCCGTGGTTAGCGTGAGCAGCTGCGGAACCAGAGGTTCTTGGTTCGAGTCTTCCGTCGAGAGAAAAGTTTAATTTTTTACTTTCAGGCAGTTATTATCTGTCCGTCCGTCCATCCGATGCGAGGTAACTGCGCCTTAGTATGGAGACGTTACACCTAAACAAACATCGAAACACACGACGTCAGTCGACTACAGCGCACGGAAGAGAGAGTATTCCTGCTAACGAGGCTCCCTGGCTGGCAGTTGACTGTTCGCTACTTTGGACGAGAGTGCATTAAATACGTGAGATGTATTCCGTGGGCAATATGAATCCAGAAAATGTAGCTCGCGTCTTCAATAACAAGGTCAATGAATATTTTCCGAACTGTAAGGAATCGGAAAGTTCCTTAAGGGATCGAACATTTGTATGATTATTTCCTACATTTGTTGATAAACAGTACGTGTGGTGATGACGATACCTTGCTGATTGCTGCGGCGCTGTATGTACCAGATGATGAAATTGTTGACGATCCGTACGAAGAACACGAAGAGGAAATACTGCGACTTCAATCGATGGTATTTCTTTGGGTTACATGAAGGAAATGCTCCAATACAGGTTACTGTCCAAACCAATTAAAAGACGCAAATATAGATTACGGAGTAAGGTAACAAATAAATTTAAGAAACTGAAAGGGATGAAGGAAAAAAGCACAATTAAATATTGCAAAGAAGTCGTGGAACGAGGTGGAACCCGAAGGCAGAAGTTCAGTGAACTAGAAAACCATGTATACCGACAATTTATTAAAGCCAGAAATGAATTAAGTGCAGTGCATGATACAGACCTACACATTTGGGGATTTCATTACGCTAAACAAATCGGCCTGGACTTCAAGGCTTCATCTCATTTGCTTGTCACGTTCAAAATAAAATACAAAATTACGAGCAGGAAGATTACGAAATATGTAAGCAAGAACTACGCGAATAAACTGGAAGAACTTTTAGAGTGTTCCAAGACGTTTGTTACGGAAACTAACGTCAGATTCCAACAGTATGAAGACGCATATATTATCAACACATATCAGTCCGGTTTTAACTATGAAATGAAATCGACCCGCACGTTATCGTTAGTTGGAGAAGGTGACACGGAATGTCCTGTAGACCACCTGCATGCCACTTCACATAGTTATACCATACAATATGCTCTGAACAAAGCGGGATTTCTTTTACCTACATTTTATTTATGTTTGCAGGAAAAAAATAGTGTATTTGGACCGCAAGTTCAGCAACAGGTGAATAGGGTACTTGCGCAAACGCTGAATGTCATTGTGAATTGCAGTGCGTCAGGAAAAATGGAGAAAAGAGTAGTGAAAGACTTTAATGAACGTGTGATTGCTCCTTACGCGGACAAAGATTTTGTCTTATTCCTTGACATCTATACAGGACAGAAGGATCAGGCATTGTACAATTTCAGTGTGGGAGTAGACGTGATTACCATTCCTCCAGGCTGTAAACCTCTGGTGCAACCGTTAGATGTGTTTGGTTTTCGTCAAGTGAAGTACTTTGTGAAAAGATTCTACGACTTTGCGAAGCTGCACAGGTACACAGAGCAGTATTGTTTACGTGATCGTGTGTCAATTATCAAAGTTCAGGCACTCACACATAATCAACTTCGCTCTCCAAAATTCCAGGACATGTTCAGATTTGCTTGGACATATGTAGGATTTGACGGTCTACAAACGGAAAAATTTGAAAACGTTAAAAATATATGTTTTGACAGAGCACGGGGAAAACTGTGCGACTGTGAAACTGTAGCATTCATTTGTTCCAGTTTATGTGACAAACTCTTATGTTTTCATCACTTTTTTGGGAGTGATTATCACATCCACAAGAAAACCTAAATCGGGCAAGGTAGAAGAATCTTTTTACCCATTCTCTATGTGTACAAGTTAGGTGGGTCGACAACATATTCCTGTCATGTGACGGACATGCCGTCACCAGTGTCCTATAGAATATATCAGACGTGTTTTCCTGTGGAGGAATCGGTTGACCTATGACCTTGCGATCAAATGTTTTCGGTTCCTATTGGAGAGGCACGTCCTTTCGTCTACTAATTGCACGGTTTTGCGGTGCGGTCGCAAAACACAGACACTAAACTTATTACAGTGAACAGAGACGTCAATGAACGAAAGGACAGATCATAACTTTGCGAAAATAAAGAAAGTGAACTTTTCAGTCGAGTGAAGACTTGAACCAAGGACCTCTCGTTCCGCAGCTGCTCACGCTAACCACGTGACCACGGCGCTCCTAAGCTCATATCATCCTTGATGTTGCTTATCTTGCGCATGGACTACTCAGTTTGTATATTTTGCTTATTTTTTTCATAGTTCCACACAACTTCTTCCTCCACGCCCGGGTTCCCGGGTTCGATTCCCGGCGGGGTCAGGGATTTTCTCTGCCTCGTGATGGCTGGGTGTTGTGTGTTGTCCTTAGGTTAGTTAGGTTTAAGTAGTTCTAAGTTCTAGGGGACTGATGACCATAGATGTTAAGTCCCATAGTGCTCAGAGCCATTTGAACCACTCACACAACTTCTTCCTGTTTTCTCGACTGATCTGTGTACAGTTTTTCAAGGCCTATCCACTGTGCCAACTTATAACTAAATCTATGGGGGTTAGATGGGGAGGTTCCCTTGTAAGATTGCTGGGAGGCTTTGGCATAACAACAATAACATTATATCGGTTTCTGCTGACGGCAGTGCAAATGTAGTGGCAGGATGTAATAAAACTGATTATGGTGAGATAAATGTACTAACCGATCTTGGATCATATGAAGCGAACGATACCGCACCGAAGACATAAAAACCAAAAATCCACTACTACATAGCTAACCGAAAATGTTTAAATGTCAACTTTTATAAATATTTAATATTATTACAACGATGATTATGGACATCTCAAGGAAGATAAACAGTTAATTGTATTTTATTTATGAAATGTATGTTCCAATGATTGTTTAGCATAAATAAATCGATATATGGTAGTAATTTCTTTGCTACATGTTGTTAGAGGTAAATCTTTGTTCTTTCCTGCAGCTTATTGTACGAGTTTGAAGTGAGAGGATGGAGAACGAGTTGTGTGCGTTTTATTGATTTGTATTGTGAAGTAAAATGACCAAAAATATATGTGTAATTCTGCAGAAAGTCCGCCAGTGTTCGTATTATTATTGGAACATCATCCCGATCATCCTCTACACGATTACAGAAAGATAAACCACAGAAAGAAAAAGCATAATGAGCCACCGATGCACAACAAAGAAGAGCAACAAAAAAGACGAGTATTTTTATCATTAACAGAACTGATTATTTAAATTCTACTATCCTCCCTCACTCGCTGCAATGTGTCACTATCTCAATGTGGAAAGTGCTGTGAAAATGTGATCGGCCGCCAAAGTTATTAACTTACTCCAGACATTAATAAACCAACTTTGGGCAACAAGAGGATGGGCACAGTCAGAAGCGGCGCGATTTTTTTTTTAGGAGACGAGAAGAGCATTCCTTGTATGGTGCATCTACCAACTTTTACAGTCGCTGGTGCACTAAAGGAGAACAGAATGTTTTAGTGCTTTGAGATCAGGTCAAAACCATTATGAAAAATTGTAAACAATCAGTAAATGCAATGGATTTGGTAAGAGCTGACTATGGAGCATCTGGAAAAAAAGAAGGCGATGTGTTGACTACAATACAATCTGTCAGCACAAGATGGAACTCCTGCTTTGACATCGTAGAAAGGTTTATAAGATTATCAGCAATTGTAGCTAACATGTTGGCTACAAAAAGTCTGTCAAATAGGTGTACACCTGATATGGTTCCAGCATCGCAGCTTAATGCCATAAGAGATCTTGTTGACCTCGAGCCTTTGAAACATGCCACTGAAGACGTTAGTGGTGCTAAGTACGTGTCTGCTAGCTTATGCATTCCAATAACAAACCTACTTGGACAAGAAATGGAGCATGCATTTAGGAATGTCTGCAAAAAATTGTCTACTTGCAGGGCAGGAGCATTAGACAGACTACTTTCTTTGGAAAGAAATACTTTTCTTGCCAAAGCTACAATTTTGGATCCTCGGTTCAACTGTATTCACTTTCATTGTCTCCTTGCAGTATCAGCTTCATTAGTGGAAATAACAAAGGAAATTCGTTTTGAGCGTAGGCGGTTTGGTCAATTGCCACCTGAACAAAGAGCTTCAGATGCAACACAAGAAGGTTCCGATGAGCTTTCAGTTTGGTCATGGCATGAAAAACTGTTGTCCAAGCTCTGATTCTCTGCCAGACTAGCTAAAGCAATACTTCGATCAACCGAATCTAGAACCGAGTTCTGATCCTCTAAAATTCTGGAGTAATAGTCGTCATTTCACATCTACTTTGTCAGAAATTGCTGAAAAATATTGAATATGCCAAGCCTCTTCTGTTTCGTCTGAAAGACTGGCAGCCTTAGTAAACTTGGTTGTTCCAGATAACAGAAGCTGACATACAGGGGAACACGTTAAATGAAGAGTTCTGTAATGCCTGTGGGTGATGATTATTGGTTCCATTAATTAGTTTCCTGTAAATAAGAATTTTATTGTACTTTGTACGTCTTTCATTGGCTAATCTTGGCTATAATAAAGTATTTGTCAAGTTTTAAACGTTTGTTAATCATTTCTGTGGTTTCAATCATTTTTTTTAATTCCCGTAAATCTCTAAAACGTCGACCGATATATCGAAATATAATTTTTTATCGATGTTATCAATATAAACACAAATGTCGATAAGATATGCACCGGTATTTTTAAAAATTTGCCCATTCCTACATCAAAATACCTCTTTCATGTCATTTCATTTCTTCACTTTCATGATTCTTGCAAGACAAATTTTTACAAATATAAATATCTTTCTTTGTGTTTACTCTTGGTTGAAAAATATTTTCGGTATACTATTTTTGTGTAAATGACCTTGTGATGGAGTCAGAAATGCCTTAGTTCTGATTGTTGTTGGCGAACCTACCATCTTATAACGACGTTTCACAGCTGCCGATGCGAACATTTGTTGGGAAAATATTTTGACAGGAATTCCAACAACATTTAAAGGAACCAGTTTTTCGACTCCATAACAATTTGACTTTAGTGCACAATATCTGACGAACATGTAGTGCATTCAGGATTAAACATGAAACAGAACTGAATGCAATTGGGCTGGGCTGGTTTTTTTTGGGGGGGGGGGGCGGGGGGGAGGGGTGTCATCAGTCTTCTGACTGGTTTGATATTGCCTACCACGAATTCCTCTCCTGTGCTAACCTCTTAATCTTCGAGTAGCACTCACTTGGCTGTATGACTCATAAAATTGAAGGACTGAAGTGGAAAGGATGGTTGCTTATGCTGGTGCTGGGGTAATGTTCTTTTATTTGTTGTATGATACAATATTTATTTTGTAGTAGCGGACAGATATTTGTCAGCTTGTCAGGCTGCTACTGCAAAATAAAACTTGTATCACGCAATAAACCAAAGAACAGTAAATAAATGCCTACTTCTGATGGGGAATTATTAATCTAAATCCCTCAAATATCGCCGCTTCCCTATTTATTACATTCTCAGCCACTTTTATTTTATTCAACCAAATTAATTTTTTCTCCTTTAAACTTAATGTTATTAAAAGAGCAGAAAAAAGAAGAATTGAAATACAAAACCTAATCTGAAATTACAACAAATTTATTCACAACATTTGACCCATCTGCTAACATCTGTAATTTATTATTAAACTGAACTGTAACATTCCTATGTACCCTAGGGGATCCAAACTCTTGAGACACTTGGGCCCCCTTGAGTCTTGGTCCCTGGGGATTTTGCCCCCCTCCTTGTCCCTGTCCACCCCACCCCCCCTCTCGTGGGGCTGAATGGTCCAACCACATTCTCTGTAGCCACAAAGCCAAACACCATGTGCATCCAGACCATGAACGAGGCCCTCTGTTGACAGCAAGCCGCCACAACCACAGACTGCGTTGACCACCCAGCTGCGTCGCTGCTTTACTTCTTGCTACTTCACCTCGCTCAGGCGACTGCTCTCTTAGGGAGTTGCTACCTGTGTTGACTTCTTATTGGTTGTCCTGATCCTCTCACGTCTTCACTGAGGCTGCTTCTGACGACAGCGGCCAGCCCGTACTCATACAACTCGTGGCCACTGTCACCGGGCAACTCCCTGGGCCAGACACGCTGAGCCACAAACGAGGCCGTCTGGCAGGCCATACACGGCCGCCTGCTACTCTCAGACGCTATTCCTCCCTGGTGTCACACATCACATAAGTGTGCTGCTGCGTTCGACAACAAGTAGAAACTTGCGCCCTCTGGCGCGGCAGGAATCCATAATCAGTGCTGGCGTCAACTGCTAATGGGACAAGAACTACAGCACAAACTGCCGCCCACATCCCTCGCCGCAAAACACGTAGCCACCCCCACTGTACTATAAGCTGCAATAGCCACTGCAGTACGACTACAGTTAAAATACAATTTTTAAAAAAGTAAACGTCGTGTGACTAGGGCCTCCCGTCGGGTAGACCGTTAGCCGGGTGCAAGTCTTTTCGATTTGACGCCACTTCGGCGACTAACGCGTCGACGGGGATGAAACGATGATGATTAGCCAAAAATCTTGCTGAAAACCCAAAGAAATTCTGGTGTTACGTAAAATCGGTAAGCGGGTCGAAAGCTTCCATCCAGTCACTCACTGATCAGTCTGGCCTGGCAACGGAAGACCAAAACGAAAGCCGAAATTTTAAATTTAGTGTTTGAGAAATCTTTCACGCAGGAGGATCGTACAAACATGCCACCGTTTGAGTCTCTTACAGATTCCCGTATGGAGGGCATAGTGATTGATACCCATCCCTGGGGTTGTGAAGCAGCTGAATGGGTTGAAAATAAATAAATCGCCAGGTCCTGATGGGATTCCAATTCGGTTTTACAGAGAGTACTCTACTGGATTGGCTCCTTACTTAGCTTGCATTTATCGCGAATCTCTTGCCCAACGTAAAGTTCCGAGCGAATGGAAAAAAGCGCAGGTGACGCCTGTATATAAGAAGCGTAGAAGGACGGATCCTCAAAATTACAGACCATTATCCCTAACATCGGTTTGTTGCAGGATTCTCGAACATATTCTCAGTTTTCTAATATAATGAATTTCCTTGAGACAGAGAAGTTGCTGTCCATGCATCAGGCCGGCTTGATATCTTGCGGACCATGGATGAAGGGTATCAGACGGATGCCATATTCCTTGACTTCCGGAAAGCGTTTGACTCGGTGCCCCACTGCAGACTCCTAACTAAGGTACGAGCATATAGGATTGGTTCCCAAATATGTGAGTGGCTCGAAGACTTCTTAAGTAACAGAACCCAGTACGTTGTCCTCGATGGTGAGTGTTCATCGGAGGTGAGGGTGTCATCTGGAGTGCCCCACGAAAGTGTGATACGTCCGCTGTTGTTTTCTATCTACATAACTGATCTTTTGGATAGGGTGGATAGCAATGTGCGGCTGTTTGCTGATGATGCTGTGGTGTAAGGGAAGGTGTCGTCGTTGAGTGACTGTAGGAGGATACAAGATGACTTGGTCAGGATCTGTGATTGGTGTAAAGAATGGCAGCTAACTCTAAATATATAGTCTGATTTAAAGTATTTGTCACTTGACAGGCAACGGGCTGCAGGGCTCCCGCCACCAATAAACCAATGGCAGCCGGCGCTGTCGGCTGCCACTGCGTTGCCACTTCGCTCTGCTGAGCTGACTAAGGCATTGTGCCAGCCAGTCCTCAGCGAGCCGTTGTAGACGTGCGGGTGAGAGATTTGAGTGACTTGTAGCTTCGCGTGTTTACGATGTCTGATGAAAGCAGTCGCAAGAGAGGGAGGCCGAGGCTGCACGCTCCTCGGAAACCTCCAAAAAGTGGCGGACATGGCGTCGTTATACGCAGTCAGGCGTGTGAATACGTGTGTTCCTTAAGGGAGTATTTTGAGAGAGGGGGGGATGCAGGAGGGCCTCTCGTTCCTTTGGATAAGGTGGTGGAGCGAATTGCAGCTGCTCTGCAAGTTAGTGAACGATCAGTAATAAGAATCTGCAAGGAGAAATTCGCGAAAGAAGACTCAAGTGAATCATCTAAATTGGATGCACCTGAGAAAAAGAGGTGACTAGAGAAGAGGGTCACAAAACTTGACTCTTTTCAGGAAGATGGCATTCGCCGTCAAATATACGCATTTTATTCGAGGAAGGAGTATCCAACACTCAAAGAACTACATGCTACCCTCACAGCGGCTGACCTGTTTCAGGGTAGTATGTCGTCTTTGTTACGAGTCGTGAAAATGTTAGGATTCCGCTATAAATCAATCTCTGGCAGAAAGTGACTAATGGAACGCCAAGATATTGCAGCCTGGCGATGCCGCTTTCTTAGAGAATTAGTGGGAACAAATTTTGATGATATCGTTTGGCTTGATGAAACGTGGGTGAATGCAGGACACAGTTTAAAAAAAGACTGGACAGACGGTACCATCAGCGGAAGTATGGCAGCTCCGATCGGCAGAGGAAAAAGGATAATTGTAGCACATGCCGGAAATTCAAAAGGTTTCATTCCAAATTGTCTGCTGCTATTCAGTTCAAATACGACCTCCGACTACCACGAAGAGATGAACCACAATACTTTTGTGAAATGGTTTGAAGACTGTATGCTCCAGAACTTAACAAAAAAACTCTATTATGGTTATGGATAACGCTCCTTATCATTCAGTAATACAAGACAAAGCACCCACAAAGGCAACGAGGAAACGCGACATTGTTACAGAAACATAAGGTGCAGTTCGACAGTAATTTTACAAGGGTAGAATTATTAGAACATGTATCGGAACACAAGCCAAAGAACCCGATTTACATTGTGGATGAAGTAGCAAAAAAATACGGGCATAAAGTGCTCAGATTGCCTCCTTACCATTGCCATTTCAACGCAATAGAGCTGATTTGGGCTCAGGTTAAACGGCATATTGCTGTAGAAAATAAGAAACTCACATTAACCGAAGTGGAACGCCTTTTGAAAGAGGCAGTTGAAATTGTGACATCGGAAGACTGGCAGAAGGTAGTACATCACGTGAAAGGAGTGATACAGGACGCATGGAACGATGAACGTATCTTACAACAAAGTGTCGAAGACTTAATTATATCTGTCAATACGAGCAGCGAGACGGATAGTTCCACTGACTCTGACTCTGAATTAAGCGGTGTTTTCGTATTGTCTGATTAATGTGTAGTGTACTTACTGCCATTAAATATTGTGTTTGTGAATTTATTTCGATTAATTCTTACTTTTGTTGTGAGACTAAGAAATACTGTTTGGCCAGCTCTCGTCATCTCCTTACGGTAAGATAGACTGAATTTTAAATCTACTTCATTTTGTATATACACCGTGATGTTATTCAATGTGTGTAATATTTTTCGAGATTTGCAATCTAAAGAAGAAAACTTTTCCGGGCGCGAAAATTTCTCACACTTCAATAGTTAATGTAACAACGGCCCTAATTAAAATTAAGAAAAGATATTTGATTTGCTTATAGATACCACTGAGACCGATACTGTACGTAATTTCAAAATATTTACATAATATTTATAGGAGATAGGGATTTTAAACGTCATACTTGTTTCGAGTTCAGTATTAATAGGGTTGCTTAAAAATGCTGTTTTCAGAAATTTATATACAGGAAACGTGATGCACTACGAAAACTTTTAAGGATTCTTTGCCGAGTGCATTATTTTGGTAATGAATGGAAAAAAAATATTTTGGTGTGACACCAATAGTTCTTCAGTAATGACGTGATAAGTTAGAAGCTGTTCACGAAATCGAGAATTTAAATGGTTTCAAACAAATTAACGTAACTCTTGTCCTAATTAAAATTAAGAATAGATATTAAACATATTGAGAGACATTGTAGAGATATACATCATATGTGAGTTTGAAATTTTTTACTTACTTTTTGTAGAAGATACAGGCTTTCAAACAATTTTCTATCGCCGGGGGTAGCGATGCGCTGAGGCGGCTGCCTCCAGCCAGTGCTTGACGTGACAACGCCGCAACTTCGCAGCGCAAACGTCAAGTGACAAATACTTTAAATCAGACTATAGATAGATGTAAGTCAATGCAGATGAATAGGAAAAAGAATCCCGTAGTGTTTGAATACTCCATTAGTAGTGTAGTGCTTGACACAGTCACGTCGATTAAATATTTGGGCGTAACATTGCAGAGCGATATGAAGTGGGACAAGCATGTAATGGCAGTTGTGAGGAAGGCGGAAAGTCGTCTTCGGTTCATTGGTAGAATTTTGGGAAGATGTGGTTCATCTGTAAAGGAGACCACTTATAAAACACTAATACGACCTATTCTTGAGTACTGCTCGAGCGTTTGGGATCCCTATCAGGTCGGATTGAGGGAGGATATAGAAGCAATTCAAAGCCGGGCTGCTAGATTTGTTACTGGTAGGTTTGATCATCACGCGAGTGCTACGGAAATGCTTCAGGAACTCGGGTGGGAGTCTCTAGCGGAAAGGAGGCGTTCTTTTCGTGAATCGCTACTGAGGAAATTTAGAGAACCAGCATTTGAGGCTGACTGCAGTACAATTTTACTGCCGCCAACTTACATTTCACGGAAATACCACAAAGATAAGATAAGAGAGGTTAGGGCTCGTACAGAGGCATATAGGCAGTCATTTTTCCCTCGTTCTGTTTGGGAGTGGAACAGGGAGAGAAGATGCTAGTTGTGGTACGAGGTACCCTCCGCCACGCATCGTACGGTGGATTGCGGAATATGTATGTCGATGTAGATGTAGATTAGGACAACACAACACCCAGTCCGTGAGCGGAGAAAATCTCCAAGCCAGCCGGGAATCGAAGCTGGGCCCTTAGGATTGACATTCTGTCTCGCTGACCTTTTTTTTTTTTTTTTTCGTTATTGATCGTTGTGTTTGGTCGTTGCGGACGTCACATGACATCCATTCAAGTTCGTTTTGTTGATCCTTCCACTCTGTTGTTTATTACAGAGGCAAACCAGCTCTCTGACCGAACACGCTAAGCTACCGTACCGGCATCCACTCAGCTACCGGGGTCACACGAACGAAGTACAATTTACTAAGCAACAGTGAGTGTCTACCACCAAGGCACAGGATAAACAAGTGAGTCATGGGGTAATATGCTGGCTTGAGTCTTGCTTTGTCCGTGAGCACCACAGAGCAGGCAACTTACTCGGCCTTGCCTCCTGAACTCACCATCTGTTTTCCCTACGTGCGCTAACATCCTCGCATTCTGTTCCCAGCTCAATATATATAATGACCTTGATTTCACAGGTCATCTCTTCTAGATCTTGATATGTATGGAGCAGCTGTGTAAACATAAAACGTGACCGGTCTGATGGATTGATTTCCTCCACTGTGTTTGACACTACCTCTGTATTAGTGTCTCAAAGACACAGTGCTCTGGCAGCTGTTTTTGACTATTCATATATGCTCCATATGGTTCCTTCATAAACTGCTCATGTCCACAACGTGTAATTACCCCATGGTCCTAGCTGAAATCAGTTGTTTACACCGAGCGAGGTGGCGCAGTGGTTAGACACTTGACTCGCATTCGGGAGGACGACGGTTCAATCCCGCGTCCGGCCATCCTGATTTATGTTTTCCGTGATTTTCCTAAATCGCTCCAGGCAAATGCCGGGATGGTTCCTTTCAAAGGGCACGGCCGACTTCCTTCCCCGTCCTTCCCTAATCCGATGAGACCGATGACCTCGCTGTCTGGTCTCCTTCCCCAAACAACCAACCAACCAACTTGTTTACACAACTGTTGACTCTGGCGAAATTATTTCCCTAGTCACTCGCTGAATCAAACTCCCTACATTTGCAGAAATTCGACGTCCATTAAACCAAACACGTCCTTATGATCGTTCCGAGATACCAAATACTACAAAAAGAGCACAATGTTCGGGATAGAACGCACCGAAAGATCTCACTCTTTAATCACTCCTAATAGAGGATGAGATAACCTCTCGAACTTTACTCGAGTGTCCCGTCTCAAAATTTGCAGCCGCTAACTCCTGCACTTGAGAACTGCCATCTTCTTGCACCGTATCACCATATTTAAAATAATCGTATTAACTTGCTCCAAAGTAGATGACTGCATATCTTTTAATATCTATTCTGATTGTGCCTCCGTTACCTGTAATAATTCTAACACGTCATCTGAGCAGTGCACCCGCTCCTACCAATAGGCTACCTGATGAGAACGGAAAAAAGACACTGTTGCTGCACTGCGGGCCGATAGTCTTAGCTGCGCCGCGATGGGGTACGTGTGAAGTCGGGCTGTTGATAAAATATCGATACACCGATATTTTTCCAAAAGATATCGACTTAAATCGCCAATATTTCATCTACCGATATACAGATATATCGATATCGAAATGGCAATGCTGAAGTGCCGCTGTTTTTGTTTTATACAATACTTTTTTGCAGTTTTCAGCAAACATTTGAAACCGTTCTTTTGAAACTGTAGTGGAACGTAATTTCAATTTCACTGTGCGAAGGAGTCTTACTGATTTTTGAGTTTTCATCACGTCCAGTCTTTCTCTTTGACTGTGTGAAGCAAGTATAGGTGCCACAAAGAAGAACTCCGATTGCTCTGGGGGAGATGATGATGATGTTTGGTTTGTGGGGCGCTCAACTGCGTGGTTATCAGCGCCCGTACAATTACCCAATCTTTGCTCAGTCCAATTTCGCCACTGGATGAGGATGAAATGATGAGGACAAGACAAACACCCAGTCATCTCGAGGCAGGTGAAAATCCCTGACCCCGCCGGGAATCGAACCCGGGACCCCGTGCTCGGGAAGCGAGAACGCTACCGCGAGACCACGAGCGGCGGACGATTGCTCTGGGGGTGGAGGTGCGGATGAACTAACAAGATTTCCGATGTGAAGAAGTAGCATATGAGTTGAGTTAAAAAAAAATTTAATCCAAATAGTGTGCTATTTCTTCATAACGGCTTTCTTCAGAAACAGTTGCTTAAATTGATGTACAAAAATCTAAATGCCAAGACTGGTCTTTGAGATGGGCGGACACATGTGAGGGAGAATGCTAACGTAGTCGGCGTCATATGTGATGAGATGAATAACAGATTGCTCTACACCTGAAAGAATATAAGTTAAAGCACATGGGCAGGAAGAATAATCCTATAATGTTCGAATACAATATTAGCAGTGTATTGCTTGACACAGTCACGTCCATTAAATACACTATATGATCAAAAGTATCCGGACACCAAACTGAAAATGACTTAGAAGTTCGTGGCGCCCTCCATCGGTAATGCTGGAATTCAGTATGGTGTTGGCCCACCCTTAGCCTTGATGACAGTTTCAACTTTGCAGGCATACGTTCAGTCAGGTACTGCACTGAGGAGAGGTATTGATGTCGGTCGGTGAGGCCTGGCACGAAGTAGGTGTTCCAGAACATCCCAAAGGTGTTCTGTAGGATTCAGGTCAGGACTCTGTGCAGGCCAGTTTTGTAAGCACTCCGCCACAGGCCATACGTTATGAACTGGTGCACGATCGTGTTGAAAGATGCAATCGCCATCCCCGAAATGCTCTTCAACACTGGGGAGCAAGAAGGTGCTTAAAACATCAATATAGGCCTGTACTGTGATAGTGCCACACAAAACAACAAGTGGTACAAGCTCCCTCCATTTACAACACGACCACACCATAACACCACTGCCTCCTGATTTTACTGTTGGCACTACACACGCAGGTAGACGACTTTCACCGGTCATTCGCCACACTCACACACTGCCATCGGATGGCCATATTGTGTACCGTGATTCGTCACTCCACACAACGTTTTTCCACTGTTCAATGGTCCAATTTTTACGCTCCTTACACCAAGCGAGGCTTCGTTTGGCACTTACCGGCGTGATGTGTGGCTTGTGAGCAGCCACTCGACCATGAAATCCAAGTTTTCTCACATCCCGCCTGTCATAGTACTTGCAGTAGATCCTGATGCAGTTTGGAATTCCTGTGTGATGGTCTGGATAAATGTCTGCCTATTACACATTACGAACCCCTTCAACTGTCGGCGGTTTCTGTCAGTCAAGAGAAGAGGTCTGCCTGTACGCTTTTGTACTGTACGTGTGCCTTCAGGTTTGCACTTCTCTATTACATCGGAAACAGTGGACCTAGGGCTGTTTAGCAGTATGGAAATCTCGTGTACAGACGTATCACACAAGTGACACCCAATCATCTGACGAAGTTCGAAGTGCGTGAGTTCGGCAGAGTGCGCCATTCTGCTCTCTCACGAAGTCTAAAAAGCACTGAGGTCGCTTATAAGCAGTACCTGGGAGTAGGTGGCAGCACAATGTATGTAATATGAAAAAGGAAATTTTTTTGTGGGTGTCCGGATACTTTTGATCATGTAGTGTATGTCACCGCTCTTGGCGTTCGTCCGACATATATACTGCTTCACGCCAGACTATTCAGTATAATCAACATTAAATGTATATTAATTGTATCTGCTGTAGCCCTTTGCCAAGCAACAAGGTAAAAGTGCTGTTTTGATGTCACTTAACAGACCTATGTCTTGCCATAGGCGACTGTATTTCACTTTCCAACACTACTTTATTCTGCCTCCAGCGAACAGTCTTGAAGAAAACTTTGCGACTATCTGAGCATTGACCACTCATTTACCGCCGTCTAGCGGTTGTGTCCTTGACTAGTAATTAAAACGTGCTCGGTCCCGGTTCTAACATCGCCGCCGCTTAAATTATGAATAAAAATCGTCAGCATTGGCGGTCGAAGATTTTCGGCAAAAGACGTTACACTCTTTCAGCAAAAGGCCTCATCAAACAGGGTGAAGGAGGGGACAGAGGTTCAGGGCGCTCTCTTCTTGCTCTTGGGGTGGAGAACTGCCACTAAAAGCGGAAGAAGCAGCAGTGATCACGGCATGAGGAGGCAAAAGGCCATGGAAACCATTGCATTAAAGACACGTAACGGGTATCACTGGAACATGTGACCTGTAATTGAAAAAGTGTCATGACGATCTCTCCATTGGCAAAAGATTCCGGAATACTCCACCATTTGGAGCTCCGAGAGGGGACTGCCAGGGGCATGGGAGAGGGGACCAAGAGAAAAAGACTCAAGAACCAACGAAAAGATAACGTTCAACGAGCCGGGGCGTGGAATGTCAGAGGTCTGAACGTGATAGGGAGAATATAAAATCTGAAAAGGGAAATGCTACGGCTTATTCTAGATATTGTGGGCGTCAGTGAAGTGAAATGGAAAGAAGAAAAGGATTTGTGGTCAGATGAGTGTGGGTAATATCAACAGCACAAGAAGATGTTATGATGGGAGTAAAATTCGTTATAAATAGGAAGGTAGGGTAGAGAGTGTGCTACTGTGATAGGATGAGGATATTGAACGCGTAATACAGTACGTAAAGGGAGATGAAAATGTAATAGTCATGGGGGACTGGAATGCGGTTGTAGGGGAGGAATAGAAGAAGGGGTTGTGGGAGAATATGGGCTTGCTAGTAGTAATGAGAGAGGAGACAGGCTTATTGAGTTCTGTAATAAATTTCAGCTAGTAATACCGAACATTCTGTTCAAGAATCACAAGATGAGGAGGTATACTTGGAAAAGGCGAGGAGAACGGGAAAATTTCAATTAGATTAAATCACGGTCAGGTAGAGATAAAGAAATCAGATACTGGATCGTAAGGCATACCCAGGAGTAGATATAGATTCACATTACAGTTTTGTAGTGATGAAGAGTAAGCTGAAGATTTAGAGATTAGTCAGAAACACTCAATGCACAAAGAAGTAGAATACGGAAGTACTAGGGAATGAAGAGATACGCTTGCAGTTCTCTAAGGCTATAGATACTGCAGTAAGGAATAGCTCAGTAAACAGTGTAGTTGAAGAGGTATGGAAGTCTCTCAAACGGGCAATCAGAGAAGTTGGAAAGAAAAACATGCCTACAACGAAAGCAACTGGGAAGAAACCACGGATAAGAGAAAAAAAAATACTTCAGTTTATCGATGAAAGAAGGAAGTAGAAAAATAGTCAGGGGAATTGTGCAATACAGAAATACAGATCACTTAAGAATGAAATAAATAGGAAGTGTAGGGAAGCTAAGGCGAAATGGCTACATGAAGAATGTGAAGAAATCGAAAAATGATTGTCAGAAGGACTGGTTCAGCATATAAAAAAATCAAAACAATCAAGGGTTCTACACATAAAGAGTGCAATGGGAATTCTACTGTTAAATGCAGAGGAGAGCGCGGATAGGTGGAAAGAGTACACTGAAGGCCTCTATGAGGGGGAAGACTTTCCTGATGACGTAATAGAAGAAGAAACAGGAGTCGATATAGAAGAGAAAGTGGATCCAGTATTACAATCTGAATATAAAGGAGCTTTGAAAGATTTAAGATCAAATAAGACATAAGGGATAGACAACATTCCATCAGAATTTCAAAAAAATCATTGGGTAAGTTACAACTATTCACGTTGGAGCGCAGACTGTATGAGTCCGACAATACACCATCTGACTTTCGGAAAAACATAAACCACCCAATTAAGAAGGCTGCAAAAGCTGACAAGTGCGAGAATTATCACAGAATCAGCTTAACAGCTCAGACATCCTTTACGTTTCTGGCAGTAGTAATGTAAAGAAGAATGAAAAAGAAAATTGAGGATGCGTTGGATGATGTTCCAAATTCCGAGAAAAATAGGGTTCATCTATAGAGAAATACGGGTAATATGCAGTATGTACAAGAGTCAAGAAGGAACAATAATACTGGAAGGCCAAGAACGAAATACTCGGATTAAAAGGGATGTAAGACAGGGATGTAGTCTTTCGCACCTACTGCTCAATCTGTACATCGAAGAAGCAATGCAGAAATAAAAGAAAGGTCCAGGAGCGGAATTTAAATTCATGATGAATGTAAATCAATGATAAATGAAGAAGAATTACAGTATCTGCTGAATGAATCAAAAAGTCTAATGAGTACACAATATGGATTGAGAGCAAATCGAAGAAAGACAAAAATAATGAGGAGTAGCAGAAATGAGAATAGAAAGAACATCAACATCAGGCCTAATAGTGACAAAGTAGATGAAGTTAAGGAATTCTGAAACCTAGGCAGCAAAATAACCCAGGGTAGATGGAGCAAGCAGGACATCAAAAGCAGACTAGCACTGCCAAAAAGGGCATTCGTGGCCGAGAGAAGTCTGCTAGTGTCAACCGTAGGCCTTAATTTGAGGAAGAGATTTCTGAGGATGTACATTTGGAGCACAGCATTGTAGAGCAGTGAAATATGAACTGTGGGAAAACTGCAACAGAAGAGACTCAAAGCATTTTAAATGTGATGCTACAAAGATTGTTAAAAATTAGACGGACTGATAAAGTAAGCAATGAGGATGTTCTCTTCAGAAACTGTGAGGGAATATATGAAAAACACTGGCATGAAGATGGGACAGGATGATAGGACATCTGTTAAGACCTCACAGAATAACTTCCATGGTACTAGAGGGAACTGTGGAAGGTAAAAAGTTGTAGAGGAAGACAGAGATTGGAACACATCCACCAAATAATTGAGGATGTAGGTTGCAAATGCTAGTCTGAAATGAAGAGATTGGCACAGGAGAGCAATTGGTGGGACGCCATATCAAACTAGTCAGAAGTCTGATGATTCAAAAAACAATACCTGACCATATGCATGTATGTATAGGAACTCCTCCAGGCCCCTGATCAGAGGGAGAGGAAGTGGGGGATGGACAGAGAGGAGGGAGGAGTACAAAGATAGAGATAGAGTTTGGGAAGTTATGGCCGAAAAGAGGGGATAAATGAGATGGACAAAGTGAGGGAGAATGAAGTGATGGAGAGATTTGGGAAAAGGAGATAGTTAGAGGTGGGAAGATGAGGTGGACAGGCAGTTAGATGAAGGAAGAAGTGGCTGCAAAGAGGGGAGACAATGAGATGTCTGAGATATGGGGTCGAAATCACACATGGGCGAAGCTGCAGGGAAAAGGCTAGTACTAATATAAAAAAAAGTTCAGAATATTTATGTATGTCCGGGAACTCCTCCTAGGCCCCTGGACTGAAAGTAGACCAAATTAGTCACACAAAAATCTTGCTCCAAGAGGACCAACATAGTGGGGTTTATAATGTTCTAGCTATAATGTTTATGGAGATACATATATGAGACGTTTTCTAAGCACCTGGCAAATGGGCTGTCTAGCATGACAGATGTGTTGTGTGGGAATAGTATCGACCTACATTACTAGGCTGGTTTGCATGGCAGCTTAGACGTCAGGAGAAGAAACAGTTGTCAAGCACTTGATGTGTAGGCTGCACAGCACAACAGGGGTTGGAATAGTGTCAGCCTGCCTTACTTGGCAGTCTGTATGTATATAATAGTACGATCCTACTTTATTGACCTCATTTGCATGGCTATAAGTGCAGATGGCCATGCCTTGAGGAAGGCCGAGATGGCTAGAGGAGGAGATAGAGGGGAATCAGGAGGGCATGGATGGGGAGAGTGGGGGGCGGTAGAAGGTGGCAGGGAGGGAGGGAGCAAGAGTGAATATAAAGGCAGTGGCGAAAGATGACTGCCTTGCTTACTTCCTATACATCAGGGTCAAGAAATTTTATTCCAGCCTTAAAATGTAGGTGGTCTGCATGACCAGCTTATTGTGTTGCAGTATATTGGCCTGCATTAACGATCTACTTCTCAAGGTGTCCTACAGAACAGGTTTTCATGACCCTGTCGTAAGCTCCCCTCTATCACAAGTGTCTTATGGAGTAATATCACCCTACTTCATCGACCTGTTTTACAAGTGCATGTTCGTATGGTTGGAGGAAGGTTGAGATAAGTAGAGGAGATGGACAGTGAGAGGGTGGCAATGATGGATAGATAGAGAGTAGAGGTCAGGAACAGAGGGAGGGGGAGGATGAGATGGGTAGGGAATAAGATATGGGCAGACAGAGGGGAGGATGTGTGTTGTGTGGATAGTATCAACATGTCTTTCAAGGGCTACACCTGGGTTGGGCGTAGCTGAGCAGAAAGGGGGGTGAGGAGATGGACACACAGAAGAGTTGTTGAATATAGACATGGCGAGATGGGAGGAAGATATGAGCAGATGTGGGTGGAGAAGATGGATAAGGAGAGGGGAAGGAGAAGATGGAGAGACTGAATGTGGAGGTTGAGATGAACAGATAGAGGTGGGAAGATGATGGTACAGAGAGGCGGACACAGATACAGGGGGATGGACAGAGAGAAGTGGGAAGGAAAGCAGGCACATAAAGGGTAATAGTAGGAGATAGATAGGGAGATGCAGGCAAGAGGAGATATATAGGAACTGGGCGCAGAAACAAATAAGGAGAGTAACGCAGAATGGGATGAATAGGGAGAGATAGGAGGAGGTGAATAGGGAGAGGGAGCTGGAGGAGATGGAAAACCAGAAGGAGGCAGGAGGAGATGGACAGAGAGAGAGAGAGAAGGGTGGAAGAGATGGGAAGAGAGTTGGGGGAGGAGGAGGTGGGCAGGGGGAGAGGGAGGAAGAGTAGATGAACAAAGAGGGGAGGAAGTGTTGGACAGAGTGGGCGGGGGGGGGCGGTAGAGAAACAGAGAGAGGTGAGGGGTTTAAATGGACAGAATTGAAGGGGAGAAGATGTTGACAGACAGAGAAGGGAGGGAAGAGGAGATGGGCAGAGAAAAATGTGGGGAGGAGAAGATGAATGAAAATGTGGGACAGGGACAAGGACAGATAGGGAGGTGGAGATGAGCAGAGGTAGAAATGGGCAGAGAGGTGGTGAAGAATAGATGAGCAGTGTTTTGCATATTCTAATGTCTCTGCCCCCAATATTTTCTCTTCTACTCCCCATTTCAGTATCACCAGAAAGCAGCAATGAATGTCTCACTCACCTGGTCATTGCCTATAAATGGTCTTCCATACACTTCTCTCTTCACCCATTATTTTTAGCTTCCTGACACGCTATCCAAACTGTCTCAGGCGGGCGGATTTGTTCGTAAATTACTATTCCGAGATAAATTGTGTGTGCATATTTGCGTCTTACTTATCGTTTTTGTCACCTATAGCGTTTTTTAGTCTGCAGTTCGTTCTTCTTCCATATAAGCACTTAGATGTCAGTTGCACCTATTTCTTTGTAGAGAGTATGTATACAGAATGCCTGTTTAAACCTGAGACAGCTAAACATTCCGAAAACGACACATCGTACAAAAAAATGTTCTATGTGAAAAGTTAATATTAGTAAAGAGGACATCCATCTCTACTACATCTGGCCATCTCCTACTGACCCCTCCTTTGTGGGGCGAGGTCAACTTTGTATTTTCAAAGGGTGACGCTCATGTACAGTTTATTTAAATCGTTTATGGAAGGTGGGGTGGATAGCACTGGCCACTTGTAGCACAGACAGATGTTCAGTTTACTAATATTAGCTTTTCAAATAGAACATTTTCTTTATATGATGTGCCGTTTTCGAGTTAAAACAAACGCCCTAGCCTTTTTCCCGTAGCTTCGCCCACAAATGTGTTCAATACATACACTGCACACATTTCTCCTCCCCCTCTTTTGGTCCATCCCCTCCTCCCCCCTCTCTCTGTCCATCTGAGTCTTCCCTCCATCCTGTTCTCCTATCTCCTTCCCCCTCTCTTTGATCGTCCCCTCCTCTCTTCTCCCTCTGTGAATCTTCTGTTCTCCCCCTCCCTGTATGTCCATCTCCTTCTGCCCCCTCCCTATATATCACCTCCTCCTCATCTCCTCCTCATCCTTCAATTATCTGTCAATCTCCTCCTCTCCACCCTGCCTCGCACCCCACTCTTTATCCACCTCCTTCATCCCCTCTATCTTCCTACTTTCCTCTTGTCATATCCTCCTCTCCTGCTGACCATCTCCTCACCCTCTGTCTATGCATCTGCTTCTCCACCCTTTCTGCCCACTGCTTCCTCATCCCTCCTGCCATCCATCTCCTCCATCCCACGTCCATCTCCCCTCCTCTTATCCCCTCCCTATTATCTCTGACAATCTCCTCCCTGTCTATAACTGTCTCCCCCTCCTCACTACCCTGATAACTTTCCTGTCTTACCATTTCCTTTCGATTCTTCCTCTCTCCAAACACGGCCGTTAGTGTGGTGCTGTTAACGGTAGCCTATACATTGGATGGGGATTCCCTAGTCCGGCAGCTGCTAGTCTCCAATGTTGCAGGATGACACAGAATGTTGCTGGTAGCCTACTGCCTCTTCTCGGACGGCAGGTACAGATACGAGGTAGTTACTGTGTGCAATATGGCAATCTTCCTTTGATGTGGTCAGACGTGGTTTGGTCGGAACGTTAGCGAAGTTTATGGCTGCTCTCAGGTTCCCATGTAATCCAACATTGGGCCGATGTCACATAGGAATGCCTCACAAATCTGGATATTGCACTATTCGACCAGCTGGCCAAATGCAGACCTACAATGACACCCCATTTCAATAGACGCTGATAACGCTGTCTCATACAATTACGATGCGCCTCCGAGCTTTTCACGTTAATCACTCAACGTCTTACGCTGTTCACCGTCCTTATATACCCTACCAGGACTGGTAACAACATTAAACACGAACAACACTAACGTATTCCGATGGCCGTCGTACCTGTCGCAGACGACTGCAACTCTACACATTTACATATCCGCCGACGATGTGTGCGTGTTCGAAGTTACACAGACTTCCGACCGTGTATTATGGGTGCTTTCTTCTTCCGTCAGACAGCGTAGAGAAGAAAAGATTAGAACAAGCTTGGATAAGATGAAATATCGCATCAAATCAGTGGAAATGTAGCTTACAGCCCTGATAGAACCACGGTTTTAACCATCAACTGCCCCAGTATGACGCGTCAGTAAACGTAAAGACGGAATAGGGACGCGGAAAGTGTGACAGCGGTTAGAAGAATCACGGTGTCTGACACGAGAGCCAACAAGTGCACTGACCTTCTCAATTCCTGACTGCCTTTACGCCTGCTGCAGCTGAACGCACTTCGGCGCTTGCTGGCCGTTACGAAACCCCAACACGTGCCACACCCAACGTTCGCCAGGAACATAGACAGCCCGCGCGTGTTCGTTCTGTAAATGCTCGGTCGGAGTACGGACTATGTGCGGACATACGAGTAACTACGCCGCAGGGCTTGATACATGCTGTGGAGCGTGCACAGTGCTTGTTTTGTCATATGATGTTTGTTGTTGTGGTCTTCAGTCCTGAGACTGGTTTGATGCAGCTCTCCATGCTACTCTATCCTGTGCAAGCTTCTTCATCTCCCAGTACCTACTGCAACCTACATCCTTCTGAATCTGCTTAGTGTATTCATCTCTTGGTCTCCCCCTACGATTTTTACCCTCCACGCTGCCCTCCAATACTAAATTGGTGATCCCTTGATGTCTCAGAACATGTCCTACCAGCCGATCCCTTCTTCTTGTCAAGTTGTGCCACAAACTTCTCTTCTCCCCAATCCTATTCAATACTTCCTCATTAGTTACGTGATCTACCCATCTAATCTTCAGCATTCTTCTGTAGCACCACGTTTCGAAAGCTTCTATTCTCTTCTTGTCCAAACTATTTACCGTCCATGTTTCACTTCCATACATGGCTACACTCCATACAAATACTTTCAGAAACGACTTCCTGACACCTAAAACTATACTCGATGTTAATAAATTTCTCTTCTTCAGAAACGCTTTCCTTGCCATTGGCAGTCCACATTTTATATCCTCTCTACTTCGACCATCATAAGTTATTTTGCTCCCCAAATAGCAAAACTCCTTTACTACTTTAAGTGTCTCATTTCCTAATCTAATACCCTCAACATCATCTGACTTAATTCGACTACATTCCATTATCCTCGTTTTGCTTTTGTTGATGTTCATCTTATATCCTCCCTTCAAGACACCATCCATTCCGTTCAACTGCTCTTCCAAGTCCTTTGCTGTCTCTGACAGAATTACAATGTCATCGGCGAACCTCAAAGTTTTTATTTCTTCTCCATGGATTTTAATACCTACTCCGAATTTTTCATTTGTATCCTTTGCTGCTTGCTCAATATAAAGATTGAATAACATCGGGGAGAGGCTACAACCCTGTCTTACTCCCTTCCCAACCACTGCTTCCCTTTCATGTCCCTCGACTCTTATAACTGCCATCTGGTTTCTGTACAAATTGTAAATAGCCTTTCGCTCCCTGTATTTTACCCCTGCCACCTTTAGAATTTGAAAGAGAGTATTCCAGTCAACATTGTCAAAAGCTTTCTCTAAGTCTACAAATGCTAGAAACGTAGGTTTGCCTTTCCTTAATCTTTCTTCTAAGATAAGTCGTAAGGTCAGTATTGCCTCACGTGTTCCAGTATTTCTACGAAATCCAAACTGATCTTCCCCGTGGTCGGCTTCTACTAGTTTTTCCATTCGTCTGTAAAGAATACGTGTTAGTATTTTGCAGCTGTGGCTTATTAAACTGATTGTTCGGTAATTTTCACATCTGTCAACACCTGCTTTCTTTGGGATTGGAATTATTATATTCTTCTTGAAGTCTGAGGGTATTTCGCCTGTTTCATACATTTTGCTCACCAGATGGTAGAGTTTTATAAGGACTGGCTCTCCCAAGGCCGTCAGTAGTTCCAGTGGAATGTTGTCTACTCCGGGGGCCTTGTTTCGGCTCAGGTCTTTCAGTGCTCTGTCAAACTCTTCACGCAGTATCGTATCTCCCATTTCATCTTCATCTACATCCTCTTCCATTTCCATAATATTGTCCTCAAGTACATCACCCTTGTATAGACCCTCTATATACTCCTTCCACCTTTCTGCTTTCCCTTCTTTGCTTAGAACTGGGTTTCCATCTGAGCTCTTGATGTTCATACAAGTGGTTCTCTTATCTCCAAAGGTCTCTTTAATTTTCCTGTAGGCAGTATCTATCTTACCCCTAGTGAGATAAGCCTCTACATCCTTACATTTGTCCTCTAGCCATCCCTGCTTAGCCATTTTGCACTTCCTGTCGATCTCATTTTTCGGACGTTTGTATTCCTTTTTGCCTGCTTAATTTACTGCATTTTTATATTTTCTCCTTTCATCAATTAAATTCAATATTTCTTCTGTTACCCAAGGATTTCTACTAGCCCTCGTCTTTTTACCTACTTGATCCTCTGTTGCCTTCACTACTTCATCCCTCAAAGCTACCCATTCTTCTTCTATTGTATTTCTTTCCCCCATTCCTGTCAATTGTTCCCTTATGCTCTCCCTGAAACTCTCTACAACCTCTGGTTCTTTCAGTTTATCCAGGTCCCATCTCCTTAAATTCCCACCTTTTTGCAGTTTCTTCAGTTTTAATCTACAGGTCATAACCAATAGATTGTGGTCAGAGTCCACATCTGCCCCTGGAAATGTCTTACAATTTAAAACCTGGTTCCTAAATCTCTGTCTTACCATTATACACTCCTGGAAATTGAAATAAGAACACCGTGAATTCATTGTCCCAGGAAGGGGAAACTTTATTGACACATTCCTGGGGTCAGATACATCACATGATCACAATGACAGAACCACAGGCACATAGACACAGGCAACAGAGCATGCACAATGTCGGCACTAGTACAGTGTATATCCACCTTTCGCAGCAATGCAGGCTGCTATTCTCCCATGGAGACGATCGTAGAGATGCTGGATGTAGTCCTGTGGAACGGCTTGCCATGCCATTTCCACCTGGCGCCTCAGTTGGACCAGCGTTCGTGCTGGACGTGCAGACCGCGTGAGACGACGCTTCATCCAGTCCCAAACATGTTCAATGGGGGACAGATCCGGAGATCTTGCTGGCCAGGGTAGTTGACTTACACCTTCTAAAGCACGTTGGGTGGCACGGGATACATGCGGACGTGCATTGTCCTGTTGGAACAGCAAGTTCCCTTGCCGGTCTAGGAATGGTAGAACGATGGGTTCGATGACGGTTTGGATGTACCGTGCAGTATTCAGTGTCCCCTCGACGATCACCAGTGGTGTACGGCCAGTGTAGGAGATCGCTCCCCACAGCATGATGCCGGGTGCTGGCCCTGTGTGCCTCGGTCGTATGCAGTCCTGATTGTGGCGCTCACCTGCACGGCGCCAAACACGCATACGACCATCATTGGCACCAAGGCAGAAGCGACTCTCATCGCTGAAGAGGACACGTCTCCATTCGTCCCTCCATTCACGCCTGTCGCCACACCACTGGAGGCGGGCTGCACGATGTTGGGGCGTGAGCGGAAGACGGCCTAACGGTGTGCGGGACCGTAGCCCAGCTTCATGGAGACGGTTGCGAATGGTCCTCGCCGATACCCCAGGAGCAACAGTGTCCCTAATTTGCTGGGAAGTGGCGGTGCGGTCCCCTACGGCACTGCGTAGGATCCTACGGTCTTGGCGTGCATCCGTGCGTCGCTGCGGTCCGGTCCCAGGTCGACGGGCACGTGCACCTTCCGCCGACCACTGGCGACAACATCGATGTACTGTGGAGACCTCACGCCCCACGTGTTGAGCAATTCGGCGGTACGTCCACCCGGCCTCCCGCATGCCCACTATACGCCCTCGCTCAAAGTCCGTCAACTGCACATACGGTTCACGTCCACGCTGTCGCGGCATGCTACCAGTGTTAAAGACTGCGATGGAGCTCCGTATGCCACGGCAAACTGGCTGACACTGACGGCGGCGGTGCACAAATGCTGCGCAGCTAGTGCCATTCGACGGCCAACACCGCGGTTACTGGTGTGTCCGCTGTGCCGTGCTTGTGATCATTGCTTGTACGGCCCTCTCGCAGTGTCCGGAGCAAGTATGGTGGGTCTGACACACCGGTGTCAATGTGTTCTTTTTTCCATTTCCAGGAGTGTATAATCTATCTGATACCTTTTAGTATCTCCAGGGTTCTTCCATGTATACAACCTGATATTGGAGACCAATGAAGCAACAACGGTACTGGAGCCAAATGACTTCTATGGGAGCAGTTCTGCGACGGTAGGTGGAGAGAAGGACGTGAAATCCAAACATTCTGCGTTTCATCTCAGTTCGCTGCACACCATTGCGTCGAATTGCCACACACTATTCGTTCGTGACAGATGCGCCAGCAGACACGTTGCTCAAAACTCTTTGGTGTTGTTGTCTTCAGTCCGAAGACTACTTTGATGCAGCTCTCCATAGTGGTCATCTTGTGCAAGGCTCTTCGTCTCTAAATAACTACAGTAAACTTCACCCGTTTGAACCTGTTCAACGCATTCATTCCATGGCCAGACATAGATAATTTTTTATCTGGTCGTCAGTCTTCTGACTGGTTTTATAGGATCCGCCACGAGTTCCTCTCGTACAAATTCTTCATATCAGAATAGAACTTGGACCTGCCTCCTCAGTTACGTGTCGAATGCATCCTAGATCTGTCTACACCTACAGATTTTACGATCTGCAGCTGCGTCTAGTACCGTGGAAGCTGTTCCCTGGCGTCTTAAAATATGAGCTGTCACACTATCTCCTCTTCTTGTCAGTGGCTTCCACATGTTCCTTTCTTCGTTGATTCTTCGGAGAATCTTCTCACTCCTTTTCTTATTAGTCCACCTCATTTTAAACATCCTTTTACGCATCACATCTCAAACGCTTCGATTACCTTCTTTTCTGGTTTTCTCACAGTCCATGATTCACTATCATACAGTGCTTTGCTTCAAACGTACATCCCGAGAATTTTCTGCCTGAAATTAGCGGCGAAGTTTAATACTAGTAGACCTTTCTGGGTAAGGAATACCCTCTTTGCCTGTGCTAGTCTGCTTTTTATGTCTTCCTTGCTTCATCAGTAACACATTAGTTTGCTTCCAAGGTAATATAATTCCTTTATTTCGTCTACTTGATAGTCACTTAGTTTATCACTAACCTCACTGCTGTTACTCCTCATTACTTTCGCCTTTCTTGGCTTTATTCTCGATCAGTATTCTGCGCTCTTTAGACTGTTCATTCCATTCAGAACGTCCTGTAATTCTTCTTAAATCTCACTGAGGGTAGCAACGTCTTCAGAGAATCTTATCATTGAGATACTTTCACCCTGAATTTTAATCCCACTCTTAAACCATTCTTTAATTTCCATCATTAGCAGTAGGGGCAAAAGACTCATTCCTGTCTTACACTATTTTTAATCTGAGCACTTCCTTCCTGGTCTTCCAATCTTACTATTTCCTCTTGGTTCTTGTACATATTACAGATTACCTGTTTTACCCTGTAGCTTACCTATTTTCCTCAGAATTTACAACATCTTGCACCATTTTACACTGCCGAACGCTTTTTTTTCAGTTCGTCCAATCCTATGAAAGTGTCTTAATTTTTCTTGAGTCTTACTTCCACTATCAACAGCAACGTCATAGCTGCCTCTCTGGTGCCTCTACCTTTCCGAAAACCAAATTGGTCGTCATCTAACACAGCCTGAATTTTCTTTTCAATCCTTCTGTAAATTATTCCTGTCATCAGTTTGTCTGTATCAGCCGACTAGCTGCTTATGTGACAGTTCCCGCCTGTCACATATGAACTGATGAGTCCAAAAAGACTGGTTACACTGTAACTACAAGAAATGATCTGAAGATGGGTGGCACTGCCCGAAACTGGTCAGTTTCAAATCGTAAAAAAGTAGCTATTGTCAGACGAAAAGTGTATTGTACCACGTTTTATTAGGTCGTTTTCTTGTCTGTCTATTCGGTACAAATTTTGCATTTGATTTTAAACTGTCCTATGCGTTAGCGACAAGCAAATTTGCAACTTTAAACATATCTCAGAACTGGATGACAATGTAATATCAACTTGCTTTATTGTCTGATGTGTGTCGGAGGGTACTTTGTGCACTAATGCCATTTCCCACTTTTCCTGTTCAAGTGACGAATGATTCGTGGGGAAAACGATTGCTGGCGAACCTTCACGTGAACTCGAATCCCTCTAATTTTATCTTCATGGTCTTTCTACGTGATATACATAGGAGGAGACAATGCCTTGGTTGATTCGGGTGAAGAGAAACTGAAATAAACCTGAAACTTTACATACACACACACACACACACACACACACACACACACACACACACACGCAACACATACACAAGACTAACATGAAGAAAATAATTATTTGCATAAAAATGTTTTTAAATTGGACAAAAAATTACAAAATAATTTCTTCTAGCCCCATACAGATTTTTAACCTTATACAGGTAGGCCTGAAAATTTGTCATTGTAAAATTTTAACACATCTAAAAACACTTGTAAGACTTAAAAGGAAATTCGTAGGGTGCATGCAATACATAACTGATACATGATTAGTTCACCTCCTTAATATTACATTACTAATTGATGCAAGCATAGTTCACCTCCTTACTATTATCTGTTGCAAGCACCTCACGGTTTTCGTTTTAAATCTCACAAGTATTTTCATAGCCATTAAAATTTCACACCCTCAAATTTACAGGACTGTGTACATGGGGTGTACATGGGGTTAGGTATCTGAATGGGACTAGGAGGAATTATTTTATACATTTTGGTCCGATTTAAAAATATGATACATTTTTATTTATATAATTATTCTACATGAGGTATTGTGGATAACTCCCCTATCAACGAGTGTGTCCAGTTTTGGTGTCACTTTTTAATACTGGGCACAGACTGAGCTTGATTCATTCAACATCCTTGAACGTTCCCGTTCTTGATGAGATCTACGGAAGATGACGAATGAATGAATAGATGAATGACTCCAACGATTTTGCTCCTGCACGTTTTCTAATATCACACACACGTTTTCTATTAGGTCGGTACAGATGCCTTCATTACAATACAGAAATGGATAAAGAAGTTAACAACGACGAATTACGTCTCCCGGCGTATTTGCATACGTGAGGCATTAATACGAAGAGTATAAAAAATTCTGTGAGTCTCACACTCGTCCATCACACAATATCTCATGGCAGAAATATCGAATAGCAAAAAGTCTCCATCACTGGCGCTTTATGACAAGTGCGACAACATTTGTTATGATCAAACACTGCAGCCAGGCGATGTGCGGGGAGGTAGACCATTAGCCAGTTTTCGTGTCGGCTTTTTTGTAGTCAGCCCGCTCTGCCTCATACACAGACATGCTGGTACAGAGCAAAAAAATTATCCCAGGGGCCGTCATCTGCAGCGAAACGAAGGACTGTGCTAACTAAAAACAGTGATTAGAAAACAACAAAATGAATGTAAGGCTATACATAGAGACAGGAGTTTCCAAAACGAAATGTACCTTCATTACCTAGGAGTTGCTGATCGTATTCCACTAACTGAGAACAAGTAATTCAAATTGCATGGAAATTACGCCACAGTACAAAATTCATACTGGAAGAGACAGTATACGGAAGGAAGAAAATCGAGATTCAACAGTCGACCTTTAATCATGACATGCTGGAAAATATTCCAAGTGGGTAAATTCAAATATTTAAGTGGGATGCCTATGAGAGTTGGAAATTAAATAGTGTCAGGCTACGTTAAAAAATGAACGGCTTCGAGCAAGAAGCCTGCCCTTCACTTTGCAGGGAAATTCTCAAGCGCAATGGCTAAATTTGTGACTGATTTGATCGATCGATGGAGCTTAGGAGTGCTCTAATATCCACCACACTACCGGGTCTTAAGGCCTTGCGACTTCAACTTGAAGGAATCGCTTCATGGCATTCGCTTCAGAACTGTTAACATAGATTCGTCGCGCAGCAGTCCTCCCCATTTGAACTATCAACACGATTGGCATTGTTCAGGGAATCCTAAGACTTCCACATCCTGGCAACGGGTTATACACAACGTTGGTGACTACTATGAAGGACAGAGAAACTTTGAAGCAGGTATTGCAAACAAATACAGTAGTTGCTACTAATAAAGTTACAACCCTTGTACATCTATACTCCTCGTGCCACCTAACGGCGTGTGGCGGAGGGCACTCCCGGTACCACAGTCTCATCCCCCCTTCCATGGGGGGTAATGGTTGTCGGTAATGCTACCTATTAGTTCTAATTTCTCGGGTTTTCTCGTTGTGGTCATTCCGCGAGACCTATGCGGGAGGAAGTAATAAATATTCTACCAGAGTCGTCCGGCAAAAAAAATGCTCTCTCGGAATTTCAATATGAAACCTTCTATTGTAACGTCTGCCAGTGGAGTTTGTTGAGCATTTCCGCAACGCTGCCGCGCTGACTAAATTACCAAGTGACGGAAAACGCCGCTCTTTGTTCGATCTTCTCTCTATCTCTCTCTCCCGTTCCTGATAAACATCCCAGACTGACGAACAGTACTCTAGAACCGGTGAAATTAGTTTTTTGTGTGCACTTCTCTCGCGAATGAATTACATTTGCCTGTGGTTCTTCCTTTGAATCTCATTTTGGCATCTGCTTTTCGTACTACGAGTGTCGCCCAGAAAAAAATGCTCCACATCATCTTCCTTCAACAATTATTTGTTGAGCACAATGAAACTTACACATAAGAAACAATAATATCGCTCCACTCTCTATTTTTCCATGAAAGCTCCTCCTTCTATGGCCTTCCTCCAGTGAGACACGAGGGCGTGTAGGCCCTGTCGGTACCACTTTTTGTTCTGGTCATGGATCCATTTCTTCACTGTGCGAATCACCTCTTGGTCATGGTCCGCCCCGATAGCTGAGTGGTCAGCGTGAATGATTGCCGTCCTACGGGCCCGGGTTAGATTCCCGGCTAGGTTGGGGATTTTCCCCGCTCAGGGACTGGGTGTTGTCTTCATCATCATCTGATCGCCATCCGGCGCGCAGGTCGCCCAATGTGACGTCGAATGTAATAAGACCTGCACCAAGGCGGCTGGACCTGCCCCGTAAGGGGCCTCCCGGCCAATGACACCAAACGCTCATTTCCATTTACCTCTTCGTCATCGTCAAAATGTCTCCCCGAATGGCCCAAACAAGTGGAAGTCTGAGCGAACTAGTTCAGGGCTGTAGGGTGGACGGGGTAAAACTGTTCAACCCAACTGTTCCGAAGTCCTCAAACTCGTGTGCGGTCGTGTTTTATCATGTTAATTGACATATTACCTGGATTAAGACACAAAGGAATAACAGGCATTTGCTGCAATTTGGCATTGATTTAAATCAATGGGGAAAGTTGAAAATTTATGCCGGACCAGTATTCGAACCCAGGTCTCCTGCTAACTAGGTAGATGCGCTAAACACTTCGCCATCCGGACACAGTGATCATCGCAACTGCACGGACTACCCTAACACGCCTCCCCTCAGACCAAAATTCTCAAGTCATTTTCATATTACTAATGTACTGTATTCGAACCACCGTCCAGCACAAATTTTCAACTTTCCCCAGCGATTTAAATTAATGCCCACTCGAAGTCAATATCTGTAATTCCTCTGTGACTTAATTCATGGTGAGTGCCGAATCAAAGTGGTACCTGTTCTTTCGGACATGTCCAAAAGAACAGACACCATACATATATCACCTGGGCTGTCATGGCGTCGGGGTCGCCGGAAGCCCTTGTTGAGTTTGGTTAATGTGTTCACATATGTTTCAGAACTACTGGTGCTGCCTCTTGACATCACATCAACGAGTCAGGTGAGACAGCCGTGGATGGCCTCTCCGAACTCCGCCGATCTTGGAGCTCTGCCGAACTGCCTTCTCGTAATGGCTTCACCCACTTTGTCCAGCGACTAACCGTACTTCTGTCAACTGCAGATCCTCCATAAATTGCACACAAACCTTTGTCAATATTCCCAACAGTTTCCTTCTCCACAGTGAGAAATTCAATGACGACACCCTGGTTGTCACGTACATTACTTGCAGTTGCCATTTTGAAACAGTGCTGCAGCTACGCTGTCTGTAGGAGGAAACAGAGCATTTTCGCGCACAGTACTGAAACTTCCAATAATGCGTAGCTAAGTTTCAAATACGTACCGTTTTGCTGGCTGAGAAAAAAATTATGGTGCGTTACTTTCTGGGCAACCCTCGTATTTCTTTTATGTGGTCATTCCACTTTTGCTAGCTCCGGTTGGTTGCTTCTACGTATTTCACGGTAGTTACCGTTTCCAGTGATTCGTCAGAAATAGTGTAATTGTACAGTGATGGATTTCTCCGCCTGTTTATGTGCAGTATCTTCTGAACTTTCTCATTTCTTATAGACAACCGCATTCTCTGTGAACAGTCTTAAAGAGCTTTCGATGCTTTCTAATTGATCATTTACACACATTGTAAAGAGTAACAGTCATATCACACTTCCTTCGGGTACTACTGAAATCATCTTTACATCTATTGATTTTTTTTTCCGTTAGGAGCGACGTGCTGAAATCTATCTGCGAGGAAGTTTTGAATCCAGTCACAAACCTGGTCCGATACTCGGTAAGTTCGCATTATTTTCTCTTAAAGACTGCAGGGAACCGTATCAAACGCCTTCCTGAAGCAAGGAAACACAGTATCAACATGAGCACCGATATCTATGGCGCCCTAACCCTCATTGACGAACAGAGGCAGCTGAGTTTGAAACGCCCCCTTAGAAAAATTAGTGAATTACCGTGCTGGTGAACCCCTTACGTTATTTGATTTTCAAACAGCTGAGCAAAACTGAACGTACTCAGACATTTCTCTCTTTACTCATTCTGATCATCACTAAACTGGCACACAACATTTTTAGCGCAACGCAATCTGACTTTCAATAATCCCTACAAAAGAATGACCCTGACTAACAATAACCTATACCTTTCATGAATCACTTACTTCACAAAAATCTTCGTTACTCGAACTACTGCAATACAGCGAGCACCAATACTGCCAGCTAAATAAAAGATTCTAACTACTCAAGGCACTAACTACTGATAGGCATAATTAGCAAATGAAAGATTTTGATAGAGAACGAACAATGTATTTACCTTAATAAGTGTTCAAAAGTCATAATATACATATCAGTTCATGACATCCAGTCTTACAAATTTACTCTCTCTCTGATGGACACACGTCCAGATCATCTGCTCTCAAAACTCCGCTATCTCTTTCCCCACATCCACCACTGCTGGCGGCTCACCTCCAACTGCGCAACACTACGTGCTGTTAACAGCCAACTGCCCAACACTACAATAGCAAATTCCAACAATGCAAACCAGCCACAGACTGCACGCAGCATAGTCAGTGATTTTCATATTGAGCGCTACCTGACGTTACCAACATAAAAACCTAAACAGCCTACTTACATAGCCCCCATGCTCACCACAAAAAAAAAATTTAAAAATTGTTTTGGGCAGTTAACAGCTTACTTACAAGTTTCGCTAGATACCTGTTTGCGAAATCTATGTTCATTTTCATAAAGGAAATAGATAATTGAAATGTCAATGCTAAATGGAGAAGCTGAAGAAATAATTGCGAAAGTACGAGGAGCACACGAACTCACTTGGCACACTTATAAAAAAAACATATTCAAAACTGTGATACTATATTTCTTAGCTCATAAGTACTTTAGGCATCTGCTACTATCATAACTGACGATAGATCTCAAACAAAGATGATCGGCAAAACAAAACAAAAATCTTAGAACCAAAATGAGGAAAAAGAATTTGGATGAAGAATAAATCAACCTATCAAATGAAACCTATCAATTTACAGAAAAAATAGGTGGTACAGTCAGTAAACGGAGACTACAATTTTATTGTCATTTACATAATGGAAGCCACTAGGCTCACAAAAAAATTTTAAACTACTGTTTTATTTATATTGTGGTTGGTTGGTTGGATGGTTTGTGGAGGCCGAAGGTATCATACTACAATATATTGTGGTTTCCAGAATGAGATTTTCACTTTGCAGCGGAGTGTGCGCTGATATGAAACTTCCTGGCAGATTGAAACTGTGTGCCCGACCGAGACTCGAACTCGGGACCTTTGCCTTTCGCGGGCAAGTGCTCTACCATCTGAGCTACCGAAGCACGACTCATGCCCGGTCCTCACAGCTGCCAGTATCTCGTCTCCCACCTTCCAAACTTTGCAGAAGCTCTCCTGCGAACCTTGCAGAACTAGCACTCCTGAAAGAAAGGATACTGCGGAGACATGGCTTAGCCACAGCCTAGGGGATGTTTCGAGACTGGCCGTAGGCTCAGATGGGGTGAGTGACGTCAGCAGAGGCTCCCCCCTGCAACTTTCCCTTTCACGCGAGGAGGGCTCGTAGCTGCCCTCAGCTGATCGCTTCGCCGTCTCCATCCCGCCAGGTGGTGGGAGAGTGCGACATAGACAGGGCCAGGTGGAAGCGAGACACGCGCCAGCTCCAGGTAGGTGGTCCAGGTATGTCTCTCCCTCTCCACGCAGCCCCAGCCACTCGCCGTCCGCTTCACCACTCGGAGCGACTTGCACACAGACAAACACATTTTTGTAAATAAGATTTTACAAAGTACAACTTTCTCATTGTTCATCACAACTTATCCACAGGGTTTTATTTACAGTAAAATTAAAAGTATTCCTACTACAAAAATTATATCGACCCTGATTTTATAGAACTGGAGGTGGCAAAAACAATAATATCCAGATAAAAAAATCAAACTGTTACAAAATATAATTGCAGTCCTGTGGACCACCTCATAAGTTTATAATAAAATTGATGTACCTGTTAGAGCCTAAACAGATATTAAATCTAAACCTATTTACAACAATTTGACATCCACCGATTTACCTCACAGCTTTTACAATGAAATTGAGGTGCCAGTTAGACTTAAGTTACCTAGGCCTATTTTCTAAACACACGTTCGCCTGATCAGGGTTGATGACTGAGTCATCAACCGATGAAGGTATTGAAGTTTCATAGGAATGAAATGGGATTGTGGTTGTCCCTCATGCTACACCGCAACTGCAAATCACTTCATTGATACCGTTTCCACATTTTGTTTACAATCATGAAATAAATTAGGCTCCTTGGTTAAATTATTCCACAAACTACGTCCAGTCCTTACACCAAAATTTACAAGAAGAGTAACCCTCTACCTATGAAATCAAATTACAAAACATGAGAAATCTGTTCTAACCCCTCAGAACACAACACACCAAAATAGTACAACATCACATCCATTGCTACTGGCAACACAACTGTCAGTCATTAAATACTTCTCCTTTCCCCCTTTTTTTTTGAACTGGGTCTAGATCATTCTTTCACTGCTTCTTGCCATTCGATATGCAAACACGACTTCCTTCCACCTTACCAAACATTGCCTGGTTGTCATTCTTTAATCTCTCTTTACTTGTATTAAACTGGTACCACCTAAAAAATGACGTGAGAACCTGCTAACAAAAGAAATTCACTTACATCAACATGTACACCACATGGTTTCAAATTTCAGGACACACCAAAGAATCTGTATTAATAAAACATTACAGGTAACATCATCTTAAGTACTCCCTGTTCATCTTGGAATGACGTACAAATCTTCCCAGCCTCCTCACTGCTTTTCATTGACTGAGTCACGCATCCATTTGCATTCATGGCTTCTCCTAGTCCTTGCGGGTACTACCTCTGATACTCACTCGCTCTCACTCTGGAAACTTCAAGAATTAAACCCCAGGCCCCCATGGCCCACAAATCAGCGCTCTTTCTGGCGACACATCCTTATCTCCTGAAACACATCAAATTATTAGACATAAATTACGAACAAATGCGCAATATTCGCGCTAACTCCTACACCAAACCTAACTTCATTCTTGTACATATTAACCAGAAACCTTCGAGTATGACCTTGTCTCTTCCCCGCACATCTAAAGGACCAATTCCTACCGTCAACAACTACGTAAACAGTCTACATGAAAATTCTTAACAGAAACATATTCAGTACGTCATCCATGAAAAACAAGGGGCTACTTCCACCAGGATAATTATCCACGGAAAAGTTTTAAATTAGATATATAGTGTAATCCGCGACTCTTCCTAGATCTCAGAGTCTCTATCTCATAGCTGTTCTCATGAACCTTCGTCTTAACGCGGTATGGTCCAACATAAACATTAAAGAATTAACTAGCTAGAAACTTGTGTTTCTTGGACAATCGATGTCCTCTTATAAGAACCTTGTCACCAGGTTTCAACGTCAGACACCGTACATTCCCTTTCTGCCTCCTTTGGCGGCTCAGCGCTTCCCTTTGAATCATTCTGAGTGCAGTGTTGACAATCGCTCGATGCATCTTCTTACCAGTGGGTGGAAAATTTACCAGCTCTCTTATTCTATCCGGAGGTGCTCTATTCTTCAATACCAGCAGTGGAAACATCCTGTGTCCACTGGCAGTCTAAGAGACTCGACTATACGCGCGTCTACTTTTATAGCGTCATCGAATTCCATCCTAATTTCTTCGTCACCAATTTTTATGGTGGCAAATCCTCGTTGCACATCCAAGGTGGCTTGGTACCGGCCAAGAAAATCAATCCCTAATATATCCTCAACCGTCATTCTTTCTACAACCAAGAACACAACACTAATAGTTTGAACACACATGACTTCCAGTCTTACAAATTTACTGTCTCTGATGGACACACTTCCAGATCATCCGCTCTCAAAACTCCGCCATCTCTCTCCCCACATCCACCACTTCTGGCGGCTCACCTCCAACTGCACAACGCTACGCGCTGTTAACAGCCAACTGCCCAACACTACATAGCAAATTCCAACAATGCAAACCAGCCACAGACTACACACATCACAGCCAGTGATTTTCATACACAGCGCTACGTGGCGTTACCAATATAAAAACCTAAACAGCCTACGTGGCGTTACCGATATAAAAACCTAAACAGTCTACTTACACAGCCCCCATGCTCCCCACAAAAAATTTTACAATTTGTTTTGGGCAGTGGCCAATAGTGATTTGATAAAATTTTTCATAATTACAATAACAAAGATATGAAATGCACAAATTTATTGATGCAATGTTGGTCAAAAGCAAAAATTGTTCTCATAAAGACAGTCCTGATCATTTCTCACAGTAGTACAGTGTCCGATTGCGGTTAGTGTCGGAATTTCACTTTTGTCATGCAGTTTTATGGATGAAGACCCGAAGTAACTAATTGGGCATACATCGAGAATCGTTTCAAGATAGAACAATATTTAGAGCCGTAATTAACAATGACACATTCGCTGAAATGCGTCCTCGACTAGCTACACGGTAACAGAAGAACAAAAAGGAAGAAACACAGCGAACGGGTTAGGAGACAATCGGAGTAAAATGACAAAGAAAGTGCTACATAGACTCACCAGACAAAGTATTAACCTCTTTATAGAGCACTGTGGTCATTTTGGAGGGCTGCAGCTGGTATGGAACCGGTACCAGGCGAACACGTGGCCCTTCGCCGCTGAACTAAGTCGTAGCAGTCAAGTAGCGTGTATGTGCTAGTCAGCTTTTTGGAGTCATCGCAGTAAGATGGGTGGACGTGGCTATGTGACAGAATGGCACAGAGGAGCTGTCATGTTTGGACTTACTCGTTATCAAATAGTGAATGAAGTTGCCCAATATGTTGATGTCCCGTGTTTTAATTTTTAGTCGGCAGACCATTCCCTGGTCCTGACTAGGTAGAAGTCGGTACACGTGCGAAGGCTACGGCTGGCAGTCATTTGTTTTTCAGCTGCATCCAACATTACGCAAGGTCACAGAGTATACCTGTGGAGTAAGCATTCGGATGCGCAGAACGAGAATTCTGTCCACAACATTTCGTGCAGCTCAAGCCACGTGATTCTGGGACGGCGCCTTTTAGCCCGTACTTCGAGTGTTATTACTCGGCTGCTATAGATACAGGGCGACAATTATTGAACTACATGAATTAAAACCGTCATAACTTCTGAAAGGTTTGCGTTAGGACGTTCAAACGGCACGGTTGGCCACTGGGCATAGTGGGAATTAGTACGCGTTGTATGGTTTGGTTTAGCGACGAAGCTCACTTTCATTTGGATTGGTGCATTTGGGCGACTCAGAATCCGCATTTCGCGGTCGAGAAGTCTCTTCACCCTCAATGGGTCACTGTGTGGTGTGCGATGTCCAGTCACGGCATAATCGGTCCGATGTCCCTTGATCGCATGGTGACTACCGAACGGTACGTGAAGGTTTTGGAAGATGATTTGATACCCATTATCCAAAGTAATCCTGATATCGACAAGATGTGGTTCATGCAAGACAGAGCTGGACCCCATCGAAACAGGAGAGTGTTTGATGTCCTGGAGCAGCACTTTGGGGACTGCATTCTGCTCTGGGGTCCCAGACGCCACTGGCAAGGACCTCGATTGGCCGCCATATTCTCCGGATCTGAACACATTCGACTCCTTTTTGTGAGATTATATTAAAGACAAGGTGTACAGCAATAACTATTAGACCATTGCTGAACTGAAAACAGCCGTTCAGGAGGTCATCGATGTTCCGACACATAAGTGGGTCATGTAGAATTTCGCTGTTCGTCTGCGACACATCGTCGCCAATGATGGCAGGCATATCGAACATGTCATAACCTAAATCCGAATATCTGTAGTGAAGTTTACACGTTGAATAAAGTGTGTCCACGCCGTAGTTCGTCACTAATTTACGTTCTTTTTCTTACAGTTCAATAACTGTCACAGTTCAATAACCGTGAAACTTTGTATACCCGTTTGACAGACATGTTAACAGTTTGGTACCAGGAACTGAAGTTGTCTTAAAGACGTGAAGAGCAAATCTACTGTGCTTTCTAGCAACAGTATCATAGCTTAATTTACACTTTCGGTAACAAGTAAGAAGTGACAACCAACAATACTTTTTGCGTTTGAAATTAATAAGACTCTAATGTATAAATGTTATCTGCATACGAACATAGCACCAGTATGTATACATTGACTGGCAGTTTACTCAAACACGCCTGCAAATTTACCTGGTACTTACCTCGTAAACAAATGGCCGTAAAATCGCAGAAATTGTCTCAACAAGACTTTATAATACCGTGTCTCGATAGCTTTCAACATACAAAGCTCCGCATATCAATATGACATTTACAATTATACAATCGTTGTACATGCCTCTGCAAAGTAAATGGTCCTCCTTTCGCACACTTTTCTTTACATCCGCAGCAACGATAATACTGCACCAGGGGTGTTACTAAAACTCAAACGCGCAGAAACGTGTACAAAACAAGGTGAATATGTATAATATTCAACTTACGCTATTACCGCAAACTGCAGACAAGCAGCTACGTACCAGAATCAGGTGAATAGCCTGATTTGATGTTTAGAATATGTGAAGAAGGCTAGGCTCACTCCGTAGATATATATACTCTATGGTCACGGCAGCAGACCGTATTGTGCGAGGGAGCCATTGTCGTCTGCTGGTTAATTGTTTTGTACTTCACTGTTGGTAGTGCTTTTTATCCAACGTTCCTGGCCGTTGCTGACGCTTCTTTGGAGTCGCTTCAACTCCTAAGATAGGACTACTGTTAGAAAGAAACCAGTACTAGGTAGCGATGCTCGCAAAAATTGTACTGCGTGCTACTGAATGCTACAAAACGGAAACGGAGCGGGAAGAATTACTCCTCCCCATTTACAAATCTTCCGCGAGAGCTGCTACATACACAGGACAAAGAATGCGTAACATTAAGAGGCTCAAACAAGTTTCAAAGCCTCATCCTGGCTAATCACCGAAAACTCCTGGGAGGAAAAGATGAGTTTCCGTTTCAGATATTTCGTTCGAGATTGCTTTGAAGGAGCCCTCTATTTCGTTCGAATTGCTTTATATTGTACCTATCAATACTACAGCATTGCTTTGTATGGGAACTTCGATAAAGCGGCTGTCACGAAAATAGACGCCTCAGCATCGTCTCACCGTCCTGCAGCATTGCCAGTTGGTGATAATTTCATATGTTAGTACAAATTCCGAAAACATATGATGTATCTCTAGTTTTAGTCTAGAATATGATGGAATACTTTCCAAAAATAACTCTTACCAGCTGCTACTAAAAAAATTTAAAAACTAACGTTACAAGAAATCGTGAAGAGAAATATCTTTTTTTACTTCAACCTTTGGAAAAAAAAACAGAACCACTGACATGTTTGGACTGAAAATAATATATGAACATTCTCAAAGTTAATTCCTACATATTTTGTCGTGAAAACATAAAAGTATTCCGAGATAAAAAAATAGAATACCTTAAGATGTGTGAAACTGTTCCGCCTCTGTAACGAAAAATATCGTCGCTGATGAATATGCGTTGTGTTGAACCTGGCAGAAATTTCTAGCGAGAAAGTCGTTAAGAAAACTATAAAATTAATTTTGGCGACACCCAAGACATCATTAGTGTATCGTGTCACGTATGGACGCATTTTATTTACGAGAGACTCAGTGTGCGACAACGAGCGAGTTCTTGTATGCCGCCGCCAGGATTTCAGTTCGAAGGCTTACCTTAACACGACGCAGAACACTCCCTACCTCCTGATTTTTTTTATTTGCCTCTCTTACTGACACATCGTCCATTGCGTGCAACACCCACATCGCTGATATATGCTGTACAAAAGTAACTGTAAGTACTTTCAGGCCACTATTTTCGTTTAGGTCGAGCAAAATCTGTATTTGCGTGTGGTTTTGTGAAACCACTACGTCTATCGAAGTATATTGCAAGACTATTGCCCCAGCTTGCAGTGTGTTTTTCACAAAATTTCGTTCCTGCTGCTGCAATTTCTCTGAATGGCATTAAAAGTTTCTGAGTCAAAAATCAAGTGAGCAGAGAAGACAAAGGACGAAGGTGTCTGCGTCAGAAAACTTAATTTCTTCACGGTTGTCGCTCTGTATTTGTCTAATCGTCAGATACTCTTCTCTGTCGTAGTATCGAAGATGTTAGATCGGTTACTGTTGTTACATTGGCAGGTTATCAAGATTTAAGTGAGTTTGAAAGTAGTGCTATAGTCGGCGAACGAGCGATGGGACACACCATCTCCGAGATAGCGATGAAGTAGGGTTTTCCCGTACGACCATTTCACGAGTATACCGTTAATATCAGGAATCCGCTACAACTGAAACGTCCCCTTAGAAAAATTAGTGAATTACTGTGCTGGTAAACCCCTTACGTTATTTGATTTTCAAACAGCTGAGCAAAACTGAACGTACTCAGACATTTCTCTCTTTACTTATTCACTGAAGTCACTAACTACTGATAGGCATAGTTAGCAAATGAGAGATTTTGATAGAGAACAAACAATGTATTTACCATCCAGTCTTACAAATTTACTCTCTCTGATGGACACACGTCCAGATCATCCGCTCTCAAAACCCCGCCATCTTTCTCTCCACATCCACCACTGCTGGCGGCTCACCTCCAACTGCGCAACGCTATGCGCTGTTAACAGCCAACTGCCCAACACTACAATAGCAAATTCCAACAATGCAAACCAGCCACAGACTGCACACAGCACAGTCAGTGATTTTCATACAGAGCGCTACATGACGTTACCAACATAAAAATCTAAACAGCCTACTTACAAAACATCAAAACCCCGCCATCTTTCTCTCCATATCCACCACTGCTGGCGGCTCACCTCCAACTGCGCAACGCTATGCGCTGTTAACAGCCAACTGCCCAACATTACAATAGCAAATTCCAACAATGCAAACCAGCCACAGACTGCACACAGCACAGTCAGTGATTTTCATTCAGAGCGCTACATGACGTTACCAACATAAAAATCTAAACAGCCTACTTACAAAACATCAAAACTCCGACATCGCTACGGTCGGAAAAAATTCTGCAAGTTCAGGACCAACGACGACTTAACAGAATCGTTCAACGTGACATAAATGCAACCCTTCCACAAACTGCTGTAGATTTCAGTGCTGGGCCATCAAAAAGTTTCAGTGTGTGAACCATTCAACGAAACATCATCGATATGGGCTTTCGGAGCCGAAGGCCCACTAGTGTACCGTTGATGACTGCACGACATAAAACTGTATGCCTCGCCTGGGCCCGTCAACACCGACAATGGACTGCTGATGACTGGAAACATGTTGCCTGGTCGGACGAGTCTCGTTTCAAATTGTATCGAGCAGATGGACATGTACAGGTATGGAGACAATCTCATGGATCCATGAACCCTGCATGTCAGCAGGAGACATTTCAAACTGATGAAGGCTCTGTAATGGTGTTGGGTGTGTGCAGTTGGAGCGATATGAGACTTCTGATACATCTAGATACGACTCTGACAGGCGACACGTAAGCATCCTGTCTGATCACCCGCATCCATTCATGTCCGTTGTGCATTCCGGCGGAGTGCACACGTTCAGAATTGCTACAGAGTGGCCGCAGGAAGACTTCTGATTTTAAGCACTTCCGCTGGTCACCAAACTCCCCAAAAATGAACATTATTGAGCATATCTGGGATGCCTTGCAATGTGCTGTTCAAAAGAGATCTCCACTCCATCGTACTCTTAACGGATTTATGAACAGTCCTGGAGGATTCATATTGTCAGTTCCCTCCAGCACTATTTCAGGCATTAGTCGAGTCCATGCCTGGTCGTGCTGCGACACTTCTGCGTGCTCGCGGGGACCCTACACGATATTAGGGAGGTGTACCAGCTTCTTTTGCACTTCAGTGTATATCCCTTTCTTGGAGAATCATAACATGCGCTCACATCTAGAGATTCTGCCGATGTCATTGCACTGTTGCTACGGAATGCAGTCAATTCAAAAATCCCACAAGGTTTTGTTGTCATTTTACGAACTTGCGCGAAATTTGTATTATTCCTGGCTTCTTCACTTGTGGCCAGACCGGTAAAATGTCTTCCGAACGTTCGATACGACAATTTTTGTTTGTTTTCTAATGTCTTTTCGCGCTTTACACACAACGACCGTTGTAAGAAGCAGACACATAAATGGAAGATCATGACACTGTAAGCGAATGACCACATGATTTGAACTGTTTTTACAAAAGTATGACAGCTTCAGTAAGTTGCAGAAACAATTTACCATTCACCTTGTGTCGTAAATTTTATTTCTACTCTCCTGGAAATGGAAAAAGAACACATTGACACCGGTGTGTCAGACCCACCATACTTGCTCCGGACACTGCGAGAGGGCTGTACAAGCAATGATCACACGCACGGCACAGCGGACACACCAGGAACCGCGGTGTTGGCCGTCGAATGGCGCTAGCTGCGCAGCATTTGTGCACCGCCGCCGTCAGTGTCAGCCAGTTTGCCGTGGCATACGGAGCTCCATCGCAGTCTTTAACACTGGTAGCATGCCGCGACAGCGTGGACGTGAACCGTATGTGCAGTTGACGGACTTTGAGCGAGGGCGTATAGTGGGCATGCGGGAGGCCGGGTGGACGTACCGCCGAATTGCTCAACACGTGGGGCGTGAGGTCTCCACAGTACATCGATGTTGTCGCCAGTGGTCGGCGGAAGGTGCACGTGCCCGTCGACCTGGGACCGGACCGCAGCGACGCACGGATGCACGCCAAGACCGTAGGATCCTACGCAGTGCCGTAGGGGACCGCACCGCCACTTCCCAGCAAATTAGGGACACTGTTGCTCCTGGGGTATCGGCGAGGACCATTCGCAACCGTCTCCGTGAAGCTGGGCTACGGTCCCGCACACCGTTAGGCCGTCTTCCGCTCACGCCCCAACATCGTGCAGCCCGCCTCCAGTGGTGTCGCGACAGGCGTGAATGGAGGGACGAATGGAGACGTGTCGTCTTCAGCGATGAGAGTCGCTTCTGCCTTGGTGCCAATGATGGTCGTATGCGTGTTTGGTGCCGTGCAGGTGAGCCCCACAATCAGGACTGCATACGACCGAGGCACACAGGGCCAACACCCGGCATCATGGTGTGGGGAGCGATCTCCTACACTGGCCGTACACCACTGGTGATCGTCGAGGGGACACTGAATAGTGCACGGTACATCCAAACCGTCATCGAACCCATCGTTCTACCATTCCTAGACCGGCAAGGGAACTTGCTGTTCCAACAGGACAATGCACGTCCGCAAGTATCCCGTGCCACCCAACGTGCTCTAGAAGGTGTAAGTCAACTACCCTGGCCAGCAAGATCTCCGGATCTGTCCCCCATTGAGCATGTTTGGGACTGGATGAAGCGTCGTCTCACGCGGTCTGTACGTCCAGCACGAACGCTGGTCGAACTGAGGCGCCAGGTGGAAATGGCATGGCAAGCCGTTCCACAGGACTACATCCAGCATCTCTACGATCGTCTCCATGGGAGAATAGCAGCCTGCATTGCTGCGAAAGGTGGATATACACTGTACTAGTGCCGACATTGTGCATGCTCTGTTGCCTGTGTCTATGTGCCTGTGGTTCTGTCAGTGTGATCATGTGATGTATCTGACCCCAGGAATGTGTCAATAAAGTTTCCCCTTCCTGGGACAATGAATTCACGGTGTTCTTATTTCAATTTCGAGGAGTGTATTTCAAACTGTTTGCTCTCCTTGCGGTAAGTGCACTTAACTGCTCCAGTTAGGATCTTCATTAACCATGTTAATGCGTAAGATGATTTTAGTTTCATTTACTTTTAAAGCGATTTTTACTTTTGTGCATGATCTCTGCTTTCGCCAAAGCATCACGAGCAGTTTGTGGTGGCAGTACCAGTGATCATAACTCTCTGAAACGAAACAAGCTAAACGTGCCTAAAAGAAAGCCAAGAAAAGGCTGAAATAAAAGTGTGTTACTGTGTAGTTTTACTTTTGCAGTAATTATACCGTGTAAGGTACTTACAGGAGAGAGGGAAGTGTGCAAAAATGCAGTAAGCTAGATACTGCTAGATAGCCCCAACTGTGCGAAGAACAATTTAATCAAATTTTATACACATACAAACCAAAGGGTAATCAACGCCGATATCATGTTGATGAAATTTCTTTTACTATACAGGGTGAGTCACTAACTATTGCCACCTAGAATAACTCTGAAAGTATGATGGTAGCTGAAAAGTTTGTGGGACAAATATTGCATGTGATAACGGGGGACATAATATGACGTTGGTTTTTTGTTGCTAGGTGGGGTCGCGTCAGAGATATGAAGATCAACTTCGTTTTTTTTTTTTTTTTTTTTAATGGGGTAGCATAGTTTGGTATTTATGTTCTGATAGCGGCTAACGAGGTGAATCCAATGATGTGTAAGAGTATGGTCTTTGAAGGTTAACGAAGGCCAAAAAGGTGGCATGAACGTCCATTTACAGAAGGTGTTCGAAGTGATGACCATTGCTATCAATGCAGTGCTGCAATCTTCTTATCATGGATTTAGTGGTATTCTTTACCACTTCGACACTTAGCGAAGCACATCCTCTGACAATTGTCTCTCATATATCGTACGAATAGTAAATATTCGCCGAATAGGGCGTACTCATAACGTGCCATTGACATGTAAACACCATTCGATAGTTTGGCAATGCAACCCTAATAGCAGCGGTAAGCCTATTATCGTCGAATCAAACGAATGTGTGTGATGTGTTCCTTCGAAGAACGAGTTGATGCGCTTCTCATTTACGGAGAATGCCAACGAAATTCAGTGAGAGCTAGAGGCTTATATGCTGAAAAATATCCTTCACGTACTCACCCTACAAGTCGTACATTTAAATATGTGTATGATAAATTGAGAACAACTGGAGCTTTAACGCATCGGAAACATATCCGGAAAAGGAAAGTTACTAACAATGAAACGTAAATTTGTATTCTTGTCACTGTGGTTCGAGATCCTTGTGTTAGTTCGCGTCAAATCGAAAGGGAATCTGGCATGAGCCAGAGTAGTGTTGCTCGTGTTCTGCATCGCCGTAAATATCATCCTTATCATATCAGTCTCCACCAAGAATTAACTGTTACGGACTGTATACGTCGCACTGAATTCTGCCGATGGGCTCAACTTCAGATTCATAGGGATGAAACATTTATTAAATTGATTTATTGATTTATTGACGAGGCTACATTCACGAACCATGGAAATGTTAATTTGCATAACATGCATTATTGGGCAACTGAAAATACATGTTGGCTGCGGCAAGCTGCACACCAAAAACCTTGGTCCGTGAATGTACGGTGTGGGATTCTGGTGGACAGAATTATAGGGCCCTATTTCGTCGAAGGAAATCTTAATGGTTGGAAGTACACCACATTCCTGCAAGAAACATTAGTTCTGTTATTGGCAGAAATAACTTAAGGAACAAAGAATAGAATGTAGTATCAACACGATGGGTGTCTGGCACATTTTTCGCTGATGGCTAGAAATGAGTTGCAGAGACAATTCCCAAATCGTTGGATTGGACGCGGAGATGTGTCGTGGGTGGCTCGTTCGCCAGACTTGACGCCTCTGGAGATTTTTTTTTTTTTTTTTTTTGAGGATTCGTAATAGACATCGTTTATAAAGACATTCCAACTACACCTGAAAATATGCAACAGAGAATTGTCAGAACATGTGCTTCAGTAAGTGCCGATGTGATAAACAATGTCACTCAGTCCATGATAAGAAGCTTGCAGCACTGCATTGATACCAATGGTCATCACTTCGAACACCTTCTGTAAATGGACGTTCATGCCACCTTTCTGGTCTTCGTTAACCTTCAAAGACCTTACTTTTACACACCACTGGACTCGTCTCGTTAGCCGCTATCAGAACATAAATACCAAACTATAGCGTCCCGTTTAAAAAAACGAAGTTGATCTTCATATCTCTGACGCGACCCCACCTAGCAACAAAAAAACCAACGTCCTATTATGGCCCCCATTGTCCAATGCAACATTTGTCCCACAAACTTTTCAGCTACTATCATACTTTCGGAGTTATTCTAGGTGGCAATAGTTAGTGACTCATCCTGTAGAATCAAGTTCTTGAAAAATTTATTCATGACAGTATTTAATTTAGTTTCAAACAACTTCATGAAATAACTCTTCCACATGATGTTTCATCATATCTTAAATCCGTGTGTAACCTCCTCCTCTCTTATCGACCTTAATGACAGTGAAAAATTAAACCGCGTGTACCTAATGGAAATTTGGGAAAAGCAATCGTCACCGAAGTTAATCTGTCGGTAAGGAGGGAGGAAAGGGTTACATCTAAATGAAAGGAAAAATGCAAATGAAACTAGTGGAAATTAATTTTGAAAGGGGGTAAAGTTAATAAAGAAAGTAAATGTGCGGCCGTTACGTTAACAATTAACTAGCGGTAATTAGATATTTGAGATTTGGGGGAAATTACGGTCATCAGTCCTATGGACAATTACTACAGTAACTGAAAAAGAAAGGTTATTACACATATAATTAGCACTAGAAGCGTGGCGACTGAAGGTTGACACGTGTAGTGTGAAAACTGAAAGTTTGTCAGAAGAAATAAATTTCGTTACACTCTGACTTACTTTAGCAAAAGAATTAATAAAACCGGAAAATTGAAAGTTAATTTAGTGACTGAAATTAATATTGAGCTTTGTTTCTGAAGCACATCGAAATTCAGTAAAATACGGTTAGTCTTGGGCTACCTCAACAATCATTTCAAAAGCTACTTGAATCTACGCAATTTAGAAATAAGAGATTTAACTTTGAACTTGAATTAAAAGATTCTGAACAACTAACAATAGTAAAATTTAGTACGTACCAAGCTGAGCTGCAGTCACAGGTAAGCTAAAATATGGTAACAAAACTCGCACTCTTAATTTGTGCTTGTGTAATCTAAATATTGTAGCCAGCTATGAATACCTTAACTGAACTTTGAAATTAAAGCAGTGAAATCGAATGATATTACTTTAATGCTGGCGTTTGAATTTCAACGACACTCGGGTTCATTCTGGAAAAGGAATGGACCCTGCTTGGTAATGTAATTGGGACAATGAGCAACAAATGATCATGCTATGTTACTGTAATTTAGTGAGAAAAATTTAACAGTTTGAAAAGCTGAGGTCTGCCATACAGTTCTAAAACTTTACGTGCTACCAGTCTTCCTTGTTGGTTGATTGAAGGTTTGAAGTCGTCGATCGAGGAGGTGGCGACAGTCACTCATTGTCGGCCGTCGCTGTTGCAGAAGCTGGATGTTGGCGCGCCTTCTTCTCGACACGGTCTCCAGCCGAAACGGGCTCTTGATGTGCGCCAGCTAATGCTTCCCGTTCGCGACACCATGTCAGAAACTAACATAGCAAGTCGAGCGCCATTACATGCTGCCAAACCCCGAAAGCGCGGCAACTCGCGGGAGCGTCTCACAACACACCTGCTCCACTGCCCTCCTCCAGCCAGACTCCCTCTGCTCTGCCCGCGCTCCACGCGGCCGAGTTCACCCTACCAAAGATCCTAAACACTGGTTCTCCACACGATGTATTCGTTCGATAGCATAGTTTTCCCTAGGCAAGACCCAGTGTAAAAATACAAATAATATTTACAAAACAAACCAATTATACATCGACATAAATGCATAAATATAAATATACAAATAGTAAAACAATTACAATATATAAAGACACAGAAATGTCATATCTTCAGGTAACAAAATAAGGAAAAATCTATAGTACAATAGATGGAAATAGAAGGATATGCATTTCCGGCGTTACACGTGTACGACACTTCATTTTAGTGGCATTAATAACTCGAGAGAACATGTACAGATATTCAAAATTGCAAAGCTTCTGGGAAGCACAAAAGAATAAAAGTTCAGGGGGGGAGGAGTGCCTCTAGTATCTCATAAGAGAAAAATAATTTCTCGATACACTTGTACTTCAAATGAACGTATAGCAATTTGAGATTCTGTTTCTATGATACACATGTAAAATATCAGCCCATTTTTAACCCTCGATATTTTGACATAAAATGTACCTAAAGAAACATCTTCATGTCAGAGTCTTTCACATAACTTTCTTTTTCTCAAAATAAAAGTATAAATAATATTTCTGCTAGGTATTTACAGGATGAACTTCACAATATCTGCACTGTAATATTACATTATTTCTTACACTTCTGCACTGAACAGAATTTCGTTGTTTCTCTTCTCAGTTCAGATGCTGGCATATTGTTTATTGCAACTGTGAAGCGTGTGACTTCTGATTAACCCTGCATAAATCAAAGTCTGCCTTGCTTAGGACAGCTTCCTTCCTTATTGTGAAGCTGCAGTTCTTTGCACTGTCAGCTATGCTGCAACAGTGTTACCAGTAACGCTCTCAACTGTTTCTATTTTCTATTATGGTTTTGGTCATGTGTATGCATCTGCTGACAAGCCTGGGACACACATCAACGCAGCCATAGTTTGCTCTGTTGTGCTTTTTAGTTCAGTCTTACAATACATTTTCACTGAATATTGATTCATGTTTTGAAATCTTAGTTCTATGAAAATGATTTTCCTTTAATCAACATGGATTCTAACATTTTCCTATAGACAAAGAAGAAAGCTAGAAACGAAACCAAATTATTGTGAAAAAAGCCATACCTCTGAAGTGCAACTAAATCACTCATTTGCCAGCTAAATGGGTTTAAAAAGAAGCCAGAGTTAGCCTAAAAAAAGGGGATTTGGCAACACTGGGCAGCGCTGCATGGGTTAGGCACGTCCCCCCCCCCCCCCCACCAGTATCTGACTGATGGAACTTAGTGTGGTCCGACGAGTCGCCATTTTGCCTCTTTCTCAAATGAGGAAAGCTGCAGAGCGCAACGATGTCTAAATGAGACGTTTAAACCGCAGTGTGTGTGGGCTGCAGTAGAGGCATGAGGTAATTCTGTAATTCTTTAGTGGCGACTTTCGTTCCACTAAAAACGGTCTGTTATTTTGCATCTTCCTCAATAACTTTATCTCTCCCTGAATTATTACTGCTAGAAAAGGTTTTCTGTCAGATACATTTGTTGCTTATCACATGGCAATGCCTGGAGGATGATTTTGTGCTGGACAATTGATTTTATATTATTTTCTGTTGAGGAAATCAGAGGCCTTAGTTCTTTCCATGTGCCGAGTCCCAGTCCAGTCCCACACATGAGATGATAACATGGCGACACAGCCACGAGTTGAAGGAACTCCTATTATATCTGTGACTGGTGGGCGAAGGTTTGTTGGTCATTGTTTACGCCTAGATGGCAGTAAAGAATGTTAACAAGAAAAGCCAGCCGCCCGCCGTTTTTGAAACTACATCCTCAGATTGGCTCTGCAGAATCCTACTCATATCTTTCTAGAACTTCCTGGAACCTTTTGTTATTCGGATAGAGGCTAGAAGCAACGGCCGCCCCCGCTTTTTCAGCAGCCCTGGTATTATCAGTAACCCACACTCTTTTAACAGACCCTACGGATTGGCCAGTTACCGCCCCTCCTTAAACAACTGACCCGAAACTCGACGTCTGGGGAGGTTGGTGAAATTTTTTGTTCAAACGCACTCAGCTGAAGAGTATACAAGTTTCTGATAGAACTTAGTGATAGCTATTAACTCGGTTTGAGGTTTTATAAGTTAGGTTGCGTTCAAACCTGTTAGTATCAATACTATCAGGTGGAGGGAGTAATTTTTTCTACTTGTTTTAGTTTGCATGTGAAGACTAATGCCGTTCCAATGGATCTTATAATCAGGATCTCGAGTTTAAGCTGCGTGGTTGCTATGAAATCAGTGACTTATTTTGTAGACGTTCTTTCTCATAATCCTCATTTGGTTTAAAATTAGTGCAGAGTTCTATGATTGTTCTTGGCATGGTATTGGACGCCATGTAGTCGCTGACCACTTTAATTTCTTCTGTCCCCTATGTAGTTGGAAAGATATTAGGCCTATGAGTCAAATGAGGCACATCAATGTAAGATCATGACACTCAGAGCGAATGACTACATGGTTTGAAATGTTTTTCCAAGAGTATGACCGCTTCAATAAGTGCCACCTTGTGTCGTAAATTTTATTTCCGTTTCATATTGTTTCCTTTTCTTGTGAATAGTGTACTTTAAAATCTTTATTAACCATGGTATAAAGTAAATTATCTGTGGATCTCTGGAATTTATTATAGTCTATGATGACGACCTGTCCACTATTGTTAACTACTATCTCTTTGGAATCCTCTTGTTACTACATGACCATAGATTTAACCTAACAGAGGCTTTTCGTGCTGAATTCCCATGCTGAATTAATGAGATCCATCCCTCTATTTGTATGTAAGGGAATGATGTAAGTAAGTTTGCGAGGTGCTGGGGCTAGCAGTGTATTTAACACTAAATTCTTCTAGAATCTACATATGTAAATGATGCTCTAAGCCCCCCTATTCTAAGTCCGACTTTTGCTGTTGCACATGGATTAAAAAGATATGCGAACTGACTGTAATCAACCCTGCAAGTGGAGTAGAAAAGAGTTTGGCACCTGCAATAATTTAATTTGATAAATAAGTTAAATAAAGGAAGGTTTCATTAACGTAGTGAGAAATGATAGGGTTGTTCTACCGATTAACAGAATGAAAGTTCTGTCCAAAATAACAATATGATTTATTATGACTAAACACAAAATAATAAACAAAAACACATGAAACATTTACAATACATCAAGTTGGCTCAAATTGGATACTCAAATAAACGCTGTGAAGGTGAAGTTGTCCCTAAACTAGATTGTGACGTTTATGACGAAGTGGTATGTGGAGCCAATTCCTTGCAACTCAAATCTTAAGAGAGACACACCTAACCCAACATTAATTGCTGCTACATTAGTGAGAACTCAGACAATGAACACCCAAGATAGAACAAAGTTAGAGAAGACGAACAGGCGCGCTCTGCTGAGCTCTGATTATCGCCTAGCAAAAATGCCTGCTTTGCCGGTGCTGCGGACGTACATTACCAAGCTGTCTTCTTAGCTGCAAGGACACGATCTGGCGTACTGGAAGCGATGGCTGGTTGCTTCGACGTCCCGTCGTGGTGATGATAATGTCGCGAGCATAGCCCGAAACAAATTGTCCTGGTCTGGTTGTTCCAGACTAAAGACTTCCTATCAATACAAACGCGCCTCTGAGGGAGACGAAGAAGGCTCGCCACACAATCACTGATGGTACAGTGATTGATTTTCACAAGCGAAGTCACACAGTAACTCCGATACAGTCAACTTTAGCCAAAACTGCTCAAGACAGACAACATAGGCCGCTTGTACGCAGAACGCTCAATTACCAACTGTACTCGGAATGTTACGTTGAAGTCGAAACTTCAGCAACTTCGTTAAACAGTTACAATCAAATAAAAGTATATTAGACAGCCAACGGAAGGCAGGCTGTCCAGAGCAGCGAGAGCTCAGTCTTGAAACCTACTCCGACCGAAAGGCGAGAGCCGACCACTCCACAAGAGCAACCGTACCAAACCGAACACAGAACATTCCCGCCCCCACGACAGTGGCCATGGTTAACCGTTCCAATCAGTAACTCGAAAACCGGCGGAAAATTCCATTCTATTGCCAGAGCACTACCATTCCACCAATGGAGATTCTTGGCGCCAATTTCTGCGCCGATTTTGCTACGTCACAGAGCTATGCCCTGAGCAAGCCAATCACAGTTACGATTTTGCAGAAAGCGCGGGAATTTGCCCGCCAAAACTGCCTGGGTACACAAGTCATTCCCACGCCTCGCTGGTAGCCCGCCAGAAAGTGTTTTCGCTAAGTTTCTGCGAAGTAACGGGACCTCTAGCCCAGCCGCTACTTCAGGCCCCTCTGAGCGTGTCTCCGCCGCTATTCTACCATGTCAGCGTCTGGAAAGCATTCACTCGACTCCCTCACACCCGTTGGCTTACCCTTTCAAGGTCAGCAGAGCCCGCCTGTCACCAGACCACCCGGGTGATGAGAGACGCTGCATGGGAAGTCCACGTGTGAAGAAATAGCAACTTTTCACCGCATGCAATTAGAGAGGAAAATCGTAAGACAGAAATATGAGAGGGGGCTCATGCCACCTCTCAAGTTTCTCTATGCCTCTGCCTGTGTCCTCTACATTAGCAAACTTTGTAGCAAACAATCAGTTTTCTGAATGCAGTAACCTTGTCATTTAACGTTGTCCCATATCCTTTCCATCAGGAGATTTGAGCTGTGATCCCAAAAACTATCCGCTCCTTCCCCTGCATTTAACAGTGGAATTCCCATTGCACTCTTAATGTTACCGCTCTTGCTTTTAGTTTCACCGAAATTTCTTATGACTTTTTCTATATGCTGAGTGAGTCCACCCGACAATCATTTTCTTTTTCGATTTCTTCACATGTTTCATGCAGCCATTTGAACTTGGGTTACCTGCAGTTCCTATTTATTTCATTCGTAAGTGACTTGTATTTCTGTGTTGCTGAATTTCCCTCCATGTTTTTGAACAGACTTCTTCTGTCAATAAGCTGAAGTATTTCTTGTGTTACCCATGGTTTCTCGGCCGTTACCTTCTTTGTACCTGTTGTGTACATAGTTCCACGTAGTCAGCGCGTACACGACTTTCCCAATAGAGCGCACCCCGCTAAGCACAACAGCGCAGGCGCAGCGCTCGTCCGTCTCCACACTAAAAGATGGCGCTGTCTTAGAGACAGACCAAATTCTACTTCCGCCGATCGGCATATTAATATGTAACGCAGCCAATGAGATTGCTGCTAACGTAGACCCTTTTCTTCTCGCAGATCACACTCGCGCAGTGATACCTGAATGTGCGAGGTATTATAACGAGTGTACAGACCTCCGATTAGACAGTCTGCAATTGTCTGCACCAGTCTGTAGCAGTCTTCATTTGTCTGCATTAGTCTGTACCAGTCTATAGTCAAGTTTCAGTCTGCACCTAATAAGATTACCATATTCCTGTACATAGCCATGAAGAGAAATGTATAGACACTTTGTCAAGTATCAGAGATATATGAGAATAAGATTAACGTACCAAGACCAAAGGAACGTCAGATTGTCAATTGTAAATAGCATCCAGAATCAAGTTAAGTAAGGTTTATGATTGTTATTATTTTAATAAATGTGTGTGTAAATTAATCAAGTTCTGTTTAAAGTTGGTCACCGTCAATCTGCTACTCTAAGCATGCAAGTGGCATTTCTATTGTCTGACCTAACGGCAGAAGATAAAAACGCCACGATAAGACCACGAGACATATTGCTGACACTCGCCTACTTCGCTAGAGCGACAAGTCAAATAATCTGATGGTGTGTGTACCGAAGGTCTTACAGTACGCACAACACAGTACCTAAGTTTTTCTCATCGACTTCTGTGTTTGCTCTTTTTAGAGATGTCTATTCCTCTTCAACCGAACGCCTATTGAGGTATTCATTATTGCTGTATCTATAGCCTCAGAAAACTTCAAGTGTAGCTCTTCATTCCTTAGTACTTTCGTGTCCCACAGTTTTGCTCACTGAGCCTTTGTAACTAGCCTCTTGTTTATACAGGGTTCTTAAGTGCCCGAGCGCATTTTTCTGTAGGTGTATGTTGGAGCCGTTCGTCAGCTTTCCTCTGTAGGAATCACCCCCGTGTTCGGAGCTCTCCAGCAAGTCGCTGCCGCTACCATCCCACCTCGTTCGCTTCTGTTCACTCTGAGAAGAGTGGGGCGGAGACGCTTCACCTTGCCCTCTTCCGCTCTGAACCCTCGTCGTGCCGTTTCCTCCCGGGCGGCACTCAACCTGCCCGACCTTCTGCACAGTAGTTGGGAACACGATGGCGGCGGTGGCCGCGCAACAAAAGAAGTGCGAGGCGATTCAAGAATACCGCGGCGCCGCGCGGCAACGCTGACAGGGGATCCGACGGCGTCGTAGAGGTTGCTGCAAAGCTCCGCTCGTGGAGGGAAACTTGAGGCCGCGCAGTTGGCGGCTCTTGTACGGACGGAGAGCATCCTGGGCTGTCGAGATCCTCGTTTCTCTCGTTCTTCTCGGCGCCCTGCGTTCTGTTCAGAGACTTGTGCGGCGGGGGGTAACGAACGTCGCGGCAGCTTGTCACGGCCAAATAGGAGAGGATTTCTGGAACGTCATAGCCCGGGCTGTATTCTACGAGGCACTGTGAGGAGCGTAGAGAACGGTACGAGTTGTTTACCGTGTATTCCCGTACATAGACAGGAGGAGAAGCGTCCCTGCCTGTGGTATCGAAAGAAAACTATCCGTACTGTGCTCACGAGTAGTATCGTAAGAAAAGAATCGTACTCATAAAAGTATCGAAGGGAAACCTCGATACCTTAGTTAAGAATCTTGCATTACAGTTTTAACGGAATGAATCAAGTATTAAAGTTAGAAACTGAGTACACGTCTTGACGCAGTGGAACACACGCCTCACTAATATTCATGTAGTATTTGAGGACGAAAGTACTTAGTTGCTTCCAATAAACTTTACACATAATTTCGAGCCTCTTAGAAACTTTTTCTCACTGTCGTCCCACCCAAAACACTGCAAGAGAAAATGTTTCTCTCTTACTACATTTGAAGAGGTGACACGCAAAGGCAGGGATGACCACAATTTCAAAAAAAGAAAAGAAAGAGAGATGATACCGAAAGGTACATAAAGAATAAGCAGACTGTAAATACATCATGCACTTTAGTGAAATCGAACATGTGCCGTGTTACAAGCCTGCGAAAATATATGGTTCAGAGCAAACACGTACATTTCGTGCAAAGAAGAACTACTTCATTACGGCCAATACGAGGCGCTGATACCAGTCACATGATTTCCATTCTAGCCACCGCCAGACGTTCAGTTTGTGCTTCTGTGCTCCCTCGAAATAATATTGCAGAGTACTCAGTGGTGGCCGCTGAGGCATTCCATTGGTGCTGCCAAATAAAAACTTAGTTTGATAGCATCGAACGTATTATGCAATTTTGTCGATAATTCATATATTTCAGAAGCTATCATATCAAACAAAACGTACAGAGGAAGAGAAATAAATACTTATTACAACAGCGCCCTTCTTATGTACAGTAAGAGATTGATATATTCCTGGAGAACATGATAGCAAGTGATTGTATAAGAGAGAGAGATAGAGAGACAAAGAGAGAGAGAGAGAGAGAGAGAGAGACAGAGACAGAGAGAGAGAGAGACAGAGAGAGAGAGAGAGGGAGAGGTTGCTTTAGCTATCTGTTTCGCATGTCTACATGAGATATAAAACGTTACACTAACTCCGAAAATCTCTCTCGAACACACAAATGCACGCGCGCGCACACGAATCAACAGCACAATTCTTCAATCTTCACAGGGTATGTTCAGTCACTTTTACGTGGCAGTCGTAAGCAGCGCGTGTATCGATGTATAGTTGCTTAAGATACCGGTGGAGATCGGTGCTGAACTACCACGTAACGATAGCGCCAACCGCAGCTAACAATTGCGCTCTAGCCGTTACCAGATGATTTATGTGATCCGCTTTGCTTTGACTTGTGCTTGCTGGTTGTTTCCTTTTCTTATTTTGAAATGAGTGCAGAGAGCAATCTTTCTCTATCACAGGACTCGAATATGACTCTCACAACACCAGATGGAATCAGCGATCCATATGTACATTATTACATCGGTTCTGCCTTCCCAGAAGCACAGAACATTGACGAGGCTGCAGCCCTGGAAGAGGGAGGCGTGGCTTGTCCCCCCACTCTGCTCTTCTCCTCTCGACAGTCTGAACTACTTGTTTGTTTTATGTTCGCGAGCGACTGTCAGAAAACTTTTGTAGCACAAATATCGTGATGTTAAAATATCGTTTGATGTCAGTTACGATTTCCAGTGGTTTTAATTCATATTAGTCAACTGGAAATCTTAAGTATGGACTAATAGAACACAGGAAATCGGGTATGGACTAATATAGACTAACAACACTGGAAATCTTAAGTGGTCCTCAATGGCAATTTAACGATATTTGTGCTACTAAACTTGTTTCTAAGCTTTTTCTTGCCTAACACAGAGGGATTTCCCACCGGAATCTCATATTCTATCATTACAATTCTGATTATCATCCCTATATGATGGCGAATAAACTACGTACTTTAGAAAATGATAATATGCGGCCAAAAGTTACAAATTAACATAAATATTAACAATGTACGCTGTTATTTGGAGAAAGAGTAACACCAAGACCGAGATATTTGATCGTGATGAAATTTATTCCACCGACTAGGGACATGAGACTATACAAATGATTAGAATTACGGGCATATGTGCACATTGTGGCCAACCGTTGCAGCCGAGCGGTTCTAGGCGCTTCAGTCTGGAACCGCGCGACCGCTACGGTCGCAGGTTCGAATCGTGCCTTGGGCATGGATGTGTGTGATGTCCTTAGGTTAGTTAGGTTTAAGTAGTTCTAAAAGTTCTAGGGGATTGATGACCTCAGATGTTAAGTCCCATAGTGCTCAGAGCCAGCTGAGCCATTTTGCACATTGTGACTGTGGAAATTCAGTCGGAGTAGCGCCACCACTTGCTGTAATCAGAGCAGGTATACGTCCTGGCATGGAATCAAAGAGTGTCTGAATATCCTACTGAGGAATACTCTGCCATGCGGTTTTTAGGACAGAGCATCAACTGCGGCTGCGGGAGGACTTGAACGGACAAGGTGCCGACCAACCATATCTCAAACATGATCGATGGGCGACATGTCAGGCGAACGGGCAGGCCAGGGAAGCAGAGCTACCCGTCATTCTTCGAATAAAGCTTCCACATTGCTCGTCACATGCGGCCTGGCATTGCCCTTCTGAAAAATAGCATATGAAACGGCCTGCGGGCAGTGCCTCGGGCAGTAAACCTCTGTGATGTAGCGGTAGCTGTCCAGATTGCCCTCAAGACGTAGGCGACGAGATCGTGTGTTATAGACAGTAACACCCCAAACCATCTCACTTAGCGTTTTTCCGCTATGCCGCTCAACAATACAGTCTGCAGGATTGCGTTCACCACAACGGCCTCGAACGCATATGCGGCCATCGCTGTAGGACAAGTTGAAGTGGGACTCTTCCGAAAATACTACATTTGCCAATCAGCATGACGGTGTCGTCGTTCATGTGCCTATTGCAGGCTGTGGCGTTGGTGGGTTCTGGTCAATGGCACCAGTCCACCCTGCAAAAGACGGCGTCACACCATCGCTGAGGACATTTCCACACTGCTCCAACACCGCGTGAACGTCATGGAAGAAGCTGTTGTCCATTACTGCCAACAGTACAAGATGGCGGTCATCTGAAGCTGTGGTCACACTGTGTCATCTAGAACTCAGTCGGTTCTGAAGCAGAGTGCCCTGAACGAGCCTCAGTGTCACGGAACTACAGACCCTACAGACCCTACAGACCCGTCTCCCGGAGGCCAATAATTCTGCCCCATTAGAATCCACTCACATGCCGATACTCCACCTTATGACGTCAGCGAGGCATAGTGGCACTGTGCTACAAGTTTCCACCAGGTATGACGGCTCCGCACCGACTGAGCGCTGCATAGCAGTGACGTCACACAAAAGAGGGTGCTGCTGGACCTATACGCACGTCACTTTTCTGACATTTAAGTCGGGCGATGCTGAGGGAATTAGATTAGGAAATGAGACACTTAAAGTAGTAAAGGCGTTTTGCTATTTGGGGAGCAAAGTAACAGATGATGGTCGAAGTAGAGAGGATATAAAATGTAGACTGGCAATAGCAAGGAAAGCGCTTCTGAAGAAGAGAAAATTGTTAACATTGACTATAGATTGAAATGTCAGGAAGTCGTTTCTGAAAGTATTTGTATGGAGTGTAGCCATGTATGGAAGTGAAACATGGACGATAAATAGTTTGGACAAGAAGAGAATAGAAGCCTTTGAAATGTGGTGCTACAGAAGAATGCTGAAGATTAGATGGCTAGATCACGTAACTAATGAGGAAGTATTGAATAGGATTGGGGAGAAGAGGAGTTTGTGGCACAACTTGACAAGAAGAAGGGATCGGTTGGTAGGACATGTTCTGAGACATCGAGGGATCACCAATTTAGTATTGGAGTGCAGCGTGGAGGGTAAAAATCGTAGAGGGAGACCAAGAGATGAATACACCAAGCAGATTCAGAAGGATGTAGGCTGCAGTACGTATTGCGAGATGAAGAAGTTTGCACAGGATAGAGTAGCGTGGAAAGCTACATCAGACCAGTCTCAGGACTGGAGACCACAACAACAACAAATCACTTGTTATCGTATCGCTCTTCTACAGGTCCTCTTATCGTACCGTTTTGCAGACCATTGCTCGTGGGTGTTTCACTTTTTACAAACAGTACCGTATATACAACATATAGGAAAAGTTGTTTTAAAAAAAAAAATAAACAAAAACAAGCGAAAATTGCAAGTGTCATGAAAAGTAGGAGGCACAAGTTCATATGCGCTGAACGTGTGTTAAATTGTCTCTTCATTGTTATAATTAGATGTATTGACGGCAGCCACAACAGAAATGCTTTCTCTTCCTGAGTGGAAGCCAATTTGAAGACAACAGCAACTGCACTTCTGACAGCGAGTACACGAACTACAGACACACAAGTGAAACTTATGAACAAGAAACTTATCATTATCCATCACTGCAGACGATTGCTAATTGTGTATGTCGTTTAGATAAGAAAATATCAACTTTACTTTCACATCATTCATGTTGAATAAGTAGAAATCAAAAAAGAAATGACTGCCAGAAGAACTGACACAGCATATAGAAAATTAAAAGCAAGGGCGGTATATTACGAGTGCAATGTGAATTCCATCGTGAAATGCAGAGGAGAGTTAGGATAGGTGGAAAGAGGCTGTTCTGACGTAGCGGCTGATAATGGAATCAAGACTGAAGAAATATCAAGACACATTCGTAGGATATGTCAACCTGGAGAAAGCGTTCAACAATGTCAAATGGTGCAAGATGTTCTGTATCCTGAGAAATCAGGGGCAAGGTACAGGGAGACATGGGTAACGTCCAATATGTACAAGAAACAAGAGCCAACATAAGACTGGAAAACCAAGAACGAAGTACACGAATTAAAAAGGGGTGTAAGACAGGCATGTAGTATTTCACCCAACTGTTTAATCTGTACGTCGAAGAAGCAGTGATGTAAATAAAAGAAAGGTTCAAGACAGGGATTAAAATTCAAACTGAAAGGATATCAATGATAAGATTTACTAATGACATTGCTATCCTCAGTGAAGAAGAATTACAATGTGTGTTGAGTGGAATGAAAATTGCACGAAGTACACAATATGGATTCAGATTACTCGTAACTCGATGAAAGACGAAAATAATTTGAAGTAGCAGAAATGAAAGCAACGAGAAACTTAACGTCATAATTGCTGATCACAAAGCAGATGAAGTTAAGGAAATCTGCTACCTAGGCAGCAAAATAACCAATGACGGAGCCGGCCGGGGTGGCCGAGCGGTTCTAGGCGCTACAGTCTGGAACCGCGCGACCGCTACGGTCGCAGGTTCGTATCCTGCCTCGGACATGGATGTGTGTGATGTCCTTAGGTTAGTTAGGTTTAAGTAGTTCTAAGTTCTAGGGGACTGATGACCTCCAAAGTTAAGTCCCATAGTGCTCAGAGCCATTTGAACCATTTGAACCAATGACGGACGAAGGAAGAAGGACATAAAAAGCAGACTAGCACTGACAAAAAGGGCATTCCTGGCCAAGAGAAGTCCACTAGTATCACACATAGGCCTTAATTTAAGGAAGAAATTTTTGTGAATGTACATTTGGAGCAAGCAGAATCGGCGAGGAAAGGAATATGTGGAAAGTACTGGCAAGAGAAATAGACAGTATGGTAGGACATCTATTAAGATATCAGGGAAGGACTTCCGTGGTACTAGAGAGAGCTGTAGAGAGTAAAGACTGTAGAGGAAAACAGAGATTTGGATACATCCAGCAAATAATTGAGGACAGAGGCTGCAAAGACTATTCTGAGATGATAAAGGTTGGCACAGGAGAGGAATTCGTGATGGGGGGCGCTTCAAACCACTCAGAAGACAGATGACTCAAAAAAAAAACAACGCGTGAGGTTTACATTTCCTGGATAAATAAAAAAAACTGGTGTCGATAAAGAGCCAGGCATCAGAAGAGTAATCGCTTGCAGGTCAGGTACTACAGATCTCCACTTCTGTATCCTGGAATAATTTCGGCATTCGCCACGTAGGCGTCTCAGCCTACACGCATCAGACAAGGGACAAACGGCGGAAGTCTGGGATGACAGAAAGTGCCGAAGCAAATCAGTAAGCCATGTGGAACGATCTCCGCACCAGGCGACGCAAAAATGAGTACGGTCTCGGGCGCACAAGAAGCCTTGGACTCCGTGCGGTGGAAATTAAAACTCCCACCTGCGAATCAGATGGAGCGTCCTCGCTTCTTCTTCGCAGCGAGGCAGTCTTACTATTAGCTGTAATAAGCGGTACCAGCGACCGAAAAACTAGTGCCCACGCGCCTAGAGCTACGAGAGCTGTTCATTAGAGGCTCCCTTTCCCTTGTCTCACCCTGATTAACTTTACAATGTTGGACGTCTTCTGCACGTAGGTGGCGTTTCACAAAAATATTAAACTCTCACCTAGAGAATTTTGCAGATTTCAGATCGAGATGAACGATATCGTAGACCTACATCCTTTCTTTCTAACAAGGGAACCTCCCCATCGCACCCCCCTCAGATTTAGTTATAAGTTGGCACAGTGGACAGGCCTTGAAAAACTGAACACAGATCAATCGCGACCGCACCGCAAAACCGTGCGATTAGCAGACGAAAGGACGCGCCTCTCCAATGGCAACCGAAAACATTTCATCGCAAGGTCATAGGTCAACCGATTCCTCCACAGGAAAACACGTCTGATATATTCTATACGACACTGGTGACGGCATGTGCGTCACATCACAGGAATATGTTGTCGACCCACCTAACTTGTACAGTTGGCGAATGGGTAAAAAGATTCTTCTACCTTGCCCGATTTAGGTTTTCTTGTGGATGTGATAATCACTCCCAAAAAAGTGATGAAAACATAAATGTTTGTCACATAAACTGCAACAAATGAATGCAACAGTTTCACAGTCGCACAGTTTTCCCTGTGCTCTGTCAAAACATATGTTTTTAACGTTTTCAAATTTTTCCGTGTGTAGCCCGTCAAATCCTGCATATATCCAAGCAAATCTGAACATGTCCTGGAATTTTGGAGAGCAAAGTCGATTATGTGGGAGTGCCTGAACTTTGATAATTGTCTGAAAATAAAAAATTAAACTTTTCACTCGAGGGAAGACTTGAACCAAGGACCTCTCGTTCCGCAGCTGCTCACGCTAACCACGGGACCACGGCGCTCCTGCGCTCACATTATCCTCGATGTTGCATATCTTGTGCATCGACTACTCAGTTTGTATATTTTGTTTATTTTTTTCGTAGTTCCACACAACTTCTTCCAGTTTTTTCGATTGATCTGTGTTCAGTTTTTCAAGGCCTATCCACTGTGCCAACTTATAACTAAATCTGAGGGGGGTGCGATGGGGAGGTTCCCTTGTAAGATGGAGCACTAGCGAGGATTTTCAATACACATTTAATTATCACCTCAGAAATATGAAGTTGCTTTTTTCGTTGCAGGTACATAACTGAGCTGGTACAAAGTGAAATTCCCACAACACATTACCACAGCATGTCGCTAGAGAATCCAAAAATGTGGTATCCCATTGTTAAATTGGAGCATAGTGTGGTAATTTGTTTTCTGCCTTTGAAGGGGGACAACAATGCAACAAAACATTCTGAGCCGGTGGAAATTTTCGCCAACACCATACACCATAACACGGCGCAGCGGTTAGGTTCCAACATCTTGCACTACCAGCCAGGTTCCGCCAATCCTGGCTAGAGATCAGAAACGTTGCACTTACGACACTAGAGTTCCACGTTGCATACTTTACAAATCAAGGCGCCGTTGTTACATCGGCGTCAAAAGGCCGGGGCAAACGAGACACAGGCCCGGCAACGCTCTTGTGACGTCATAATAGTCGGCTTGTCCGCCCCACTCCCATGGAGAGCCCAAGGGATATCACTATGTGACTCGAAAAGTATCGACTAAAGGTCTTTAATTTCTCGTGTGAAACAGCTACTAGCTCCTCGCTGGGGATGGTTGCTGGCACTCGTAGGACCTGCAGTGTCACGTGCTATGACGTACGCGCAACGGCCTGTCTTTCTCGTTGGCCTCGTAACGCGTTCCTTTTCTCTCTGTTGTAGTTCCGCGACTATGGCGAGTCAGAAATGAGAACCGTGGTGCCGCAGCAGCCTCATACTCATCGACTCGTTCTTTATTACAAAGGAACATTCTCAAGTGTCAACAAACGATCTTGATGAAACTTGGCAGGTATGTAGAGGAGGGCGAAACAATGCAGCACGTATTTTTTTCTTTGTGTCCAATCTCACTTTCATGGGGTAAAATACACCATGAAAGGTAATTTGGCATATTGGGTTTTGGAGACACTATCTTCGAGACGATGATATGTAAAAATGTTTCTCATATAAAAGTTGATACGTAATTAATGTTCTTGAAAACTGTTAAATCGAATTTTGTAATAATCTGAAATTTTGTAGAACTCCCCAACCCCATTAATTAATTTTGAAAAGTGAAAACTTTTGTTATAACATAAATTAAAGAAGCTTTCAAGCTGCATACATACATGCATAATAAAACTGGTTTCTGAAATACTGTTTTTGGAAAATACGCTGCACACAGTGTGCTGTAAGAGTATTTTCAACATGCCTTGCTAAAATATCCAAACATTCATTACTAGCCCAGTTGTTTATTTTATTTATATTTACTTGTGTTTTAAATTTTTATTTTATATTTTATATTCTGTTTTGTTTTTTAGTTCAATGTTAGCCATGTATGTATTTTATTCATTGAGAATAATAAGTAACTCATTATTATGATACAAAGTCATTACAGTCATGGCAATCTGTAAATAAATGCTTAAAACATAAACTTTTCTCACACCACAAAAGTAAAATGACTGATATTTCTTTACATGATATACACGACAGAGAACATAATATAAAGCAAAATTTAGCAAGATTTCAAATTGTTACAAATGATCCTCTAAATATCCTAATTTATATCAGGCATATTTCAGTACATTGATAAGCTGTGGCGACAAGAATTGATTAAGTACTAGTGACTGCAGTTTAATTACATTGTCTCTCATGTGTGGGTTGACATCAAAATCATTCAACAGAACTAATCCGAGTATTTTCTCACAAGGTTTCTCTAAGATTGAAAGCTGTATCGATGTATATAGTTTTGTTGTTGGAAGAACCTTACGGGAAGATATCCAGATCTAGCTCTGTTGAATGATTTTGATGTCATTCTCCACTTGAAAAACAATACAATTAAGCTGCAGTCACTATTACGTAATCAATTCTTGTCTTCACCCTTACCAAAGTACTGAAATATGCCTGATACAAATTAGGACACTTAGAGGATCACCCCCAAAAAATTTGAAGTCCTGATGAATTTTGTTTTATATTATGCTCTTTGTCGTGTACATTATGTGAAGAAATGCGTTTATTTCATGTGCACAGTGTAAGAAAACGTTATCTTTTAAGCATTTATTTACCAATTAAGATTATTGTAATGATATTGTATCATAATAATGAGTTATTTATTAGTTTCATTTAACCAAATATACATATTTGAAACAGTAAACTATCAACAAAAAAGAATGTAAAATATAAAATAACAATTTAAAACATAGGTAAATATAAATAAAATAAACAACTGGGCTAATAATGAATGTTTGGATATTTTAGCAAGGCATGCTGAAAATACTCTTACAGCACACTGTGTGCAGCGTATTTTCCAAAAACAGTATTTCAGAAACCAGTTTTATTATGCATGTATGTATGCAGCTTGAAAGCTTCTTTAATTTATGTTATAACAAAAGTTTTCACGTTTCAAAAGTACGAGGGTCACTCCAAAAGAAATGCACACAATTTTTTTTAAATCCATCTTTTATTCTACATGTTTGAAAGTTTTACAGTGCGTAGATACATCCTTTAGGAACAATATTTTCATTTCTCCACATAATTTCCATCCCTCTCAACTGCCTTACGCCATCTTGGAACCAGCAGGGTAAAATTCTGGACCAACCTGGTGGAACCACTGTTTGGCAGCGTTCACAAGGGAGTCATCATCTTCAAACCTTGTTCCACGAAGAGAGTCTTTCAGTTTCCCAAAGAAATGATAGTCACATGGAGCCAGGTCAGAACTGTAAAGTGGGTGTTTCAGTGTTGTCCATCCGAGTTTTGTGATCGCTTACATGGTTTTTTGACTGACATGTGACCGTGCATTGTCGTGCAAAAGCAAAACATCCTGCTTTTGCCGATGTGGTCCAACACGTCTCAGTAGAGCTTGAAGTTTCTTCAGTGACGTCACATATGCATCAGAATTTATGGTGGTTCCACTTGGCACGATGTCCACAAGCAAGAGTCCTTTGGAATCGAAAAACACCGTAGCCATAACTTTTCCAGAAGAAGGTGTGGTTTTAAGTTTTTTTTCTTGGGTTAATTCGCATGATGCCACACCATTGATTGCCTCTTCGTCTCTGGTGAAAAATGATAGAGCCATATTTCATCACCTGTCACACTTCTTCCAAGAAATTCATTCCCATCATTCTCGTACTGTTCCAAAAGTTGCTGCATACCGTTTTTCTTGTTTCTTTGTGGGCCACTGTCAACATCCTGGGAACCTACCTGGCACAAACCTTTTTTAACGCCAACACTTTCAGTATTCTGCAAACACTTCCTTCCCCTATCCCAACGTAGCGTGACAATTCGTTCACTGTGATGCGTCTGTCAGCAGTCACCAATTCGTTAACTCTCTGCACATTGTCTGGAGTGTGTGCAGTACGAGGCCTGCCGCTGCGAGGACAATCCTCAATACTGCCGTGCCGGCTTTCATCACGTAACCTGCTTGCCCACCGACTAATTGTACTGCGATAGACAGCAGCATCTCCATACACCTTTTTCAAACTCTTGTGGATGTTTCCCTCTGTCTCGTTTTCACATCACAGGAATTCTATGACAGCACGTTGCTTCTGTCGAACGTCAAGTGTAGCAGCCATCTTGAAGACATGCTGTGACGGTGCCACTCACGGGAACAGGTTTAACTAAGTTTGAAAACAAGCGGGAAGGTTGTATCTAAACACTGTAAAACTTTCACACATGCAGAATGAAAACTGTATTTTTACAAAAATAGTGTGCATTTCTTTTGGAGTGACCCTCGTAATTAATGTGGCTGGAGTATTCTACAAAATTTCAAATTATTACAAAATTCGATTCTACAGTTTTCAAGAACATTAATTACCTATCAACTTTTGTATGAGAAACATTTTTATATATCACCGTTTCGAGGATTTTCCCTCTAAAACTAATATGCAAAATTACCTTTCAGGGTGAGTTTTACCCCTTAAAACTGAAATCTGGCACAGTACGTATTGCATTATTATGCTCCCTCTACACACCAGCCAAGTTACATCAAAATCGTTTATTTACACTTGAAAATTTTCCCTTGTTAATGAAGCATGCGGAATTGTGGCCCTTAAAAGAAGATCCGTCTTGTGAGGCGGTGGAGAGTGTACAACGAAAATTAATTTATGCAAAGTACATAACTGCAATTATTTTCCATTAGAGGAGGAGTGATGCGTGGAATAAATGTCACGCTGTAGTCCACACTTCAGACGAAAAACATACGAGTTACATCCAATGCAAACAACATGGTTGTAACTTCCTGGCAGATTGTGTGCCGGACCGAGACTTGAACTCGGGACCTTTGCGAAAGGCAAAGGTCCCGAGTTCGAGACTCGGTCCAGCATACAGTTTTAATCTGTCAAGAAGTCACATTGGCTAAGGATAGTGCACTATCACTAGTGAATGTATGACCTTCACTTCCAAGAGGTGAGGACATTGATCCATGGCTACAATAACGAAACAGCCGTACTTCGAAAGTTGCATTAGTCACCTGTAGTTTGAAAATGTAGTCATAGTATGTAAAATTAGTTTATTGCAGCAAGGACGTGCACCACGGCAGTTTGAGTTGCACAACAAATTTTTGTTTTTGCAAAAGCATCTCAGAGTCTGACTTTTTTGCTGGCAGTTGCATTTGGAGAATCCCTGCCCGCTTCCCGTCGACTGAGACGTCGCAACTGTTCTCAGGGCAAAAGTTTTCTCTGCTGGAACTTCCTCCTCTGAGATTATTCTTGGAGGGCAAGTGTTGAACTGAGACCAGTAACAAAATGTCGTAATTATAGCCGCAGTGGCATATCGTATTGTCCCTTCCATAATTATTTAAAAACAAACAATTTCTTACCGTGCTTATAGCTGGCTCAACACACCATCCCTCGTCCCGATCCGGTAGAAGTCATCGGCCGTTGTCTCGAGGACGACACCCAAGATCGACCTAGCATCTCCTTTTTCTTTATCGAAGTCGGGAACTGGAACTCTCACAGTATAGCCCTTTTCCACTGTTGGAAAGCAGCAATCTGAACACTCCCGGCATTCTTTGCGCCGGACCTTCTAAGCACTTGTACGCTTCAAATGGTTCAAATGGCTCTGAGCACTATGGGACTTAACATCTATGGTCATCAGTCCCCTAGAACTTAGAACTACTTAAACCTAACTAATCTAAGGACAGCACACAACACCCAGTAATCACGAGGCACAGAAAATCCCTGACCCCGCCGGGAATCGAACCCGGGAATACGCTTCAGTTCTGTGTTTTTTAATAGCACGAGTTGACTCGTCTAATGGTCCTGGCGGAGGATCGAGTCCTGCCTCAGACATGGGTGTGTATGTGTTTGTCTTTAGGATAATTTAGGTTAAGTAGTGTGTAAGGTTAGGGACTGATGACCTTAGCAGTTAAGTCCCATAAGATTTCACACACATTTGAACATTTGACTCGTCTAAATCAGTCAAGCAGTAGTCATTATTGTCAGGAATACTTTCTTTCTCTCTGTTCTGAACCTCTGTTCCTGTTGGTATATTATCCTCTTGCAATGATATTTACTGTGATCATTATCCTGCAACATGTCAGTCCCTGTCTCACTTCTAACTCTCACTTGATTTATTTTGTTTTCAAGGTCATCCTCAGAGTGACCATTCATCAATGTTTCAATCTTGTTCAAGACAACCCATGTTTAAGAGGGCAGCCAAACATCGCTTCGTATAGAGATGTTTTAATTCCAAAATGTACAGCGTAATTCTTCATTAGCTGCCCAAATCTTAATGCACGGCTCCATTCGGCGGTGGTGTGCTTCTGCATCCATGTAGTTAGCATATTTTCTATGTCTTGATTTGCTCGCTTTACGCTGCCTTCGCTCTGACTATGTCTAGGTTTACCGTGCACAATCTTAAAATTGGGTCATAGTTCAGGTAAGCTGCTCATTATTTTGTTAATGAACTCAATACTGAGGGAGCGCCTAACATTGTGAAAATATCAGTAATGTATTCGCATACCTCCTCACCTGTTTTGGACTTGAGTGACCTGAGAACAACGAATTAGTGAGGTGGTCCTGATAAACCATTAGGAATTTGTAATCGCCATCTGGTTGCGATTGGAAGTCGATGAGATCAACTTGACATCTGGAATTTAGCTCCTTGAACAGCATTGGCTTCACTACTATTCCTTTTTTTCTGACCTTTTTGCTTTTCTAAACAAGGTTCACACAAACTAAGATAAATTTGGACATCTCTGTATGTTACATTACAAAACTTTGACTTCAAGCATTTCATCATTCTGTCGCGACCACCGTGGCCAGTCATTACATGAGCATCATGCTGAATATCCTACAGTTATTTGTCATAAACATAGTATTTAATCTTACCTTCTTCAGTTACAGCTTATATTAATTTGATTACTCCAGTCACTTCCAGCACTTCATATCTCGTCAAAAACTTGAAGTCGTTGCCGTCCCTCTTTCGTCCAGATTTTAGTGATTAAGCCTTGCTGATAAGTGATTTGTACTTTTCTCGGTCCATGAAGACAGAATTACGACTGAAATTTCCCTGTTCCCCTCTAAGATGTTCGTAGAACTTCACTGATTCAACTATAACTGCACTGATGTGAACTGTAACTGCACTACTGTCAACCATAACTGCACTGGCTGTATAACATTACAATAACGAGCTGATGACAATTACATTCATGCCGATGCGTGGTAGCATTCTTGGACGCACCGTTAATAACCTGGGAACAGCGATGGTACACCTTCAATAGTGGATAATACGTGTTATCCTAGCCGCGTACAGTGATGGTTCATCTTCACTAGTGGATGATTTTTTTTCAGTTTATGGTAAGCTCTCACTAATCACTTTAGTGATGATGTACATCCACTGGGGAAGGTTTACTTTCCCTAATCTTCCACTCCCACTATAACATATGCACTGTCTGCCGATTGTGACGTCACTGCTGCTCGCGGCATCGCAATATGCCGGCGTTCGATGCGCCTGTTTCAACAGCGCGATCATCGGGTCCCACGTTTGTTGAGCTGTAGGTCAACGTCGCTACTTAGGGCGTTATCTGTGATTTTTATTTCAGACGCTTCGTCAACTACAAGGTGTCAGTGCGAGCCAAATTTTAGCCGGTATCCGCTTTCTATAGCATACCCAGCGAAGGCAGACTTCTCGGGGTTGCGTAGGCGATAAAAACCTCTCATGCTCTTTTCAACGTTGTTCCAAAGTGGGCACTGTTTGTCCGACGCAAGAATGCCCACACTCGCAAGTTGCCCTGTAGACGCCAAGAATTCTGTGTCCTGCTGTGTCTTTAACAGTTCTCAGTAATTACGGATTTCTGTCGGAGGCCTGAAGATCGATTTGCTATTGTGTCTTTTCAGAGGTCAGCTTATCTTTCCCGACCCGGAGCCACAGAACAGAAAGAAAGCAAGTTTTTTTTTCCTTGCTCCCTCCTCGTCGGTGTTATTACTGTGATTCTTGCTTGAAATCACTTCATTTATTTTGTGAGCGTTATAGCCGTTGTTCCTGAATACCTTACGTAGGTGGCCCATATCATGCGGAAGATAATCAGCGTCTGATATCATTCTTGCGCGATGCAAACGAAATGGATGCCTTGGCCACACCCTCACTGACCTGTATCTGCAGCCCATCAGAACACCTGCACAAAAGCGCTCACTGCTTCACAAACATTGGTGCATCGTGCAAGAACGACATCAGCCGCTGATAACTTGCACCACGATCTGGGCCACTTATGCAAGGTCCTCAGGAACAGCGTCTATAACATAACCAAATAAATGAAGTTATTTCAAGTAAGAATCATAAAAAGACTTCCGACGATGAGCGATAAAAGAAACTTGTTTTCTTGCCGCTCTGTGGCTCCATGTCGGGAAGGATAAGACACAAGAACAATCGATCTTCAGGCCTCTGACAAAAATCCGTCCGTTACTGAGAACAGTTAAAGACAAAGCAGAACACTTGGGATATACAAGATATCTTGCGTCAGACAAACAGTACGCACTGTGGAACAACGCAGCAAGGAGCATGAGAGGGTTTTTTCGCCTACGCTACCCCGAGAAATCTGCTTTAGCTGTGCATGCTTTAGAAAAAGACACCGACTAAAATTTGGGGAAACATCCGCCGTGGTTCGCATTAACAGCTACTAGTTACCGAAACCACTGAAATAAAAATCACCGATAACACCGTAAACAGAGGCAATGGCCAGCAGTCAGCACGGCGTGGGATCCAGCGATCGCGGGGCTGAAGAAGCCACATCGAACGCTGAGTCAACGTACGCCTGTACACTAATCAGCCAGAACACTATGACCCTTATATGGCCTGATGATGGTCGAAGTAGAGAGGATATAAAATGTAGACTGGAAATGGCAAGGAAAGCATTTCTGAAGAAGAGAAATTTGTTAACATCGAGTATAGATTTAAGTATCAGGAAGTCGTTTCTGAAAGTATTTGTATGGAGTGTAGCCATGTATGGAAGTGAAACATGGACGATAAATAATTTGGACAAGTAGAGAATAGAAGCTTTCAAAATGTCGTGCTACAGAGGAATGCTGAAGATTAGATGGGTAGATCACATAACTAATGAGGAAGTACTGAATAGGATTGGGGAGAAGAGAAGTTTGTGGCACAACTTGACTAGAAGAAGGGATCGGTTGGTAGCACATGTTCTGAGGCATCAAGGGATCACCAATTTAGTATTGGAGGGCAGCGTGGAGGGTAAAAATCGTAGAAGGAGACCAAGAGATGAATACACCAAGCAGATTCAGAAGGATGTAGGTTGCAGTAGGTACTGAGAGATGAAGAAGCTTGCACAGGATAGAGTAGCATGGAGAGCTGCATCAAACCAGTCTCAGGACTGAAGACCACAACAACAACAACATGGCCCGTATAACTTTGGTGCGGATAACTAGGGCGACGCGTCGCGGCATGGAAGTAATGAGGCCTTGGTAGGTCGCTGGAGGGAGTTGACACAAAATCGTCATACACAAGTCACCTAATTCCAATAAATTCCACGGAGGGGGCCATTGAGCTCTGACACCACGTTCAATCTCATTCCAAATGTGTTCGATAGGATTTAGATCTGGTGAGTTGGGAGGCCAGCACTCCAACTGGAACTCGCCGCTGTGTTCCTCAAACCACTCCACCACACTCCTGGCCTCGTGACATGGCGCACTGTCTTGTTGAAAAATGCCACTGCCGTCGATGGTGAGGTTCAGTATGTGGGGCACTCAACTGCGCGGTCATCTGCGCCCGTACAAAGTGCCCATTTTGACACTCCAAATTTTACCCAATCCAATCTGACCACTGTCACGAATGATGACGATGATGATGAAATGATGAAGGTAACACAAACACCCAGTCCCTGGGCAGATAAAATCCCCAACCCGGCCGGGAATTGAATCTGTAGGGACTGATGACCTTAGCAGTTAAGTCCCATAAAATTAAAAAAAAAATAATCGGATCTGGGTCCCCGTGATCGAGAGGCGGCAACACTGGCCACTAGACCACGAGCTGCGGACAGTGCCGTCGGGAAACTTCATCATCGTTAAGGAGTGTACGTGATGTGCAACCAGGTACGAAACTCCTTGGCCGTCACGGTGCCCTGCACGAACTCAGTTGCACCCACGGATGCCCACGTAAATGTTCCTCGGAGCGTAAAGTAGCCGCCAGCAGCTTGTCTCCGCCTCGCAGTCGAGGTGTCAAGAGACTGTTTCCCTGGAAGACGACGGATTCGCGCACTCCCACCGGTATGATGAAGAAGGTATCGGCATTCATCAGATCACGCAACGCTCTGCCACGGCGCCAACATCCAGTGCCAATGGTCAAGTACTCATTCCAGTCGTAGTTGCCAGTGTTATGGTGTTAACGTTGGCACATGCATGGCTGCAGAGGCCATTCTTTGGGATTGTTCGGTGTACTGTGTGTTCAGACACTCTTGTAAAATCTGTTGTTATTTCCACGATATTTCGTCACCTGTCCTGTTTTACTACTCTGTTCAGTCAACGACGTCTGACATCTGTAATGAGGGGTGGTCGCTAAATCCCACGCCGTCTGGACGTGCTTTCAGCTTTGTTTCGCCACGTGTTGAAGACACTCACCACAGCACTCCTGGAACACCCGACAAGTCGTGCAGTTTCCGAAATGCTCGTGCCGAGCCTCCGGACCATTACAATCTGCCCTCGATCAAACTCAGATAGATTGTGCGCCTTTCCCATTCTACACACTTACAACACACTCACGGATACTAATGCACCGTGCGTGTGGTTAGCAGTCGTTCCTCGTCAGATGACGCTGCTCTCACCTGGACAGGTTTATACAGATAGTAGGCCGGCGGTCATAACATTCTGGCTAATCACTGGACATGACCAGTGACGTCACAGACAGCAGCTAGTATATACAGGGTGTTACAAAAAGGTACGGCCAAACTTTCAGGAAACATTCCTCGCACACAAAGAAAGAAAATATGTTATGTGGACATGTGTCCGAAAACGCTTATTTTCCATGTTATAGCTCATTTTATTACTTCTCTTCAAATCACATTAATCATGGAATGGAAACACACAGCAACAAAATGTACCAGCGTGACTTCAAACACTTTGTTACAGGAAGTGTTCAAAATGTCCTCCGTTAGCGAGGATACATGCATCCACCCTCCGTCGCATGGAATCCCTGATGCGCTGATGCAGCCCTGGAAAATGGCGTATTGTACCACAGCCGTCCACAATACGAGCACGAAAAGTGTCTACATTTGGTACCGGGGTTGCGTAGACAAGAGTTTTAAAATGCCCCCATAAATGAAAGTCAAGAGGGTTGAGGTCAGGAGAGCGTGGAGGCCATGGAATTGGTCCGCCTCTACCAATCCATCGGTCACACAATCTGTTGTTGAGAAGCGTACGAACACTTCGACTGAAATGTGCAGGAGCTCCATTGTGCATGAACCACATGTTGTGTCGTACTTGTAAAGCACATGTTCAACATTACCTTCCTTCAATTGGGCCAACTGGCGGTGAATCGAGGAAGTACAGTACATACTGACTAAGCTAAAATGAGCTCTAACATGGAAATTAAGAGTTTCCGGACACATGTCCACATAACATCTTTTCTTTATTTGTGTGTGAGGAATGTTTCCTGAAAGTTTGGCCGTACCTTTCTGTAACACCCTGTATAAGGGGCGTACCAGCAGCCCATTGGCAGCTATACCAGTTGACAATGGCCAAGGAGTGCTTGGCCGAAAGCTCGTGTAATTTTAATCACTTGATCGAAATTACTCGTTTTGAAGGTACTGAAGGAGCGATCTGTATTTACTTACTAAGAAACATTTAGCAGCCTAGATCACAAAAAATATTTCTTTATTTAAGACAACCGGTTTCGACAGCCTTTCCCTTTTTATCTTCGGGTCTCAAAAATCTTTTTGTTGTCAAACGTGTTCATTTTGCATTGAACCACACGTCAATTTGGTAAAATGGATAAAAATTATCACATTATAAAATGTTAGAGTACTGAAGCGTCGATCTATATATACTTGCTAAAAACATTCAACAGCCTAGTTCTCATAAATGCAACAGCTGCATGCCCGAAATTTAATGGACTATTCATTACGCCGCGAAAAGTTGAAAAAAAAGTTATGCCTTTATTTAAGACAACCGTTATCGACATACTTTGCTTTTATCTTCAGGTCTCAAAAGTCTTTGTGTTGTGAAACGAGTGCCAACCTCACGTCAAGTTGCGAAGTGGGTAAACTTGACAGACTGACGTGAGGTTCAGCGTAAAGACTTACGAAATCGTTTGTCTTAAATAAATACATATTTCATTAATCGCTTCATGCTGTGACGTAACAGTTGATTCCGGTTTAGTATAGGTGAGGTAAAGTACGGAGCCGTGAACGCTTCCGGTCCAGTAGCTGGAGGATATAGGTTCGTTTATTTCTTCTTTTATTAGAAAGCAGATGATGCACCAACGTCAAGTGTCGCCAACCTGCCAGTAGAATGCTACGAATATTTTTACTCAATATGAATCTAAACAAACTACGTTAGTTATTCTCTGATTTTGTTCAGACTTTACACATTACTTTTCGTTATTGCTACAATGATTCTGCCCAAATTTAATTTCGTTTTTTATGACAGTTTCACCTAAAAATCACAAAAAAACATTCTGGTATTTCAGAAGTGATCTATTAATGGCAACAGATTGGATTTGAACATCATATGGAGCTATTATGAAACGTTCAACTCAGTTAACTACAACCTTCGATTTTATAACATTAATTTTTAACATATCATTAATATTCAGTTTATTTCGTTATGTGAGTGCGTGGGAGTGATTGAGAGAGTGTGTATAAGAGACATATGAAAATTCGAAATGTTTTATTTTCTGAAAATCTATATGCAATCCAAAGAGTGGGAAAAATTCCTGGGAAGAACCACCAGTCATGCGAAATATGTCTCAGGTAGCATGCTTTTGTAAAAGGCAGCCATAAAAGAAGTGAGGAATGGAGTAAGTTTGTTATTTAATTTTGGAATTATTTCATGCTTTATTTGGTTTATAATTAATTCTAATGTAATAAACTGAAGTTTTTCTTACGTAAAATTACTCTCTAAGTTGTGATTGTATAAGAGGGCACTTTACTGCGAGACTAACCTAGAACGAATGTTATGATTGGTCATTCAGATCAACAGCCAATCATAATCGAGAGCTTCCCGTATGGCGAGGGACAGGAGTGCTATCTATACGAGGACACTGCCTAGGAGAGTCGCTTCCGGACCACTGTACCGAACATATCATGTTAGATCACTCTTCGCAGAGAGTATGTAAAATGAAGAATTAGGGACGTAAATTCGACACGGTTATCGGTAACAGAAAGCGACTTTAGTGGGAAGCATTTTAGGGAAGGTGGGTAATTTTATGTGCTTCCGTGCGGAAGATAACCGCTTGTGAAATATTCTGGTCGAACTTCCAAAATCCGCGTGGCATGTTTCGCATTCGTGACGGAATAATATAGGCAGCCCTTCCGTAAAGGCAGACCACTGAATCAACCGAAGGTTTAACTCGCGTTAAGTTGTGGGTCAGTGACTATCAAGATCGTGAATAATATTCGGGTCGAAGTTGCAAAATTCTGGCTGCTTTCGTGTGACTATGTGAAGCACATTATTATAACTGTAAAATTGCAGAGACAATAGTATCGCAGACGTCAGTACGGACGTGACAGCCATTTCATCAGTTTTAGTGGCAATAAATAGTCAGCAGAACTTTAAACATCTTGCTACAAGAAGGTAGAAAGCGAACGCCCGATGTTTATCAAGAACTTTCAGGAACTGATTTTCAACTAGAGCGTCCGCCGCTCGTGGTCTCGCGGTAGCGTTCTCGCTTCCCGAGCACGGGGTCCCGGGTTCGATTCCCGGCGGGGTCAGGGATTTTCCCCTGCCTCGAGATGACTGGGTGTTTGTGTTGTCCTCATCATTTCATCATCATCCAGGAAAGTGGCGAAATTGGACTGAGCAAAAGTTGGGAAATTGTACGGGCGCTGATAACCGCGCAGTTGAGCGCCCCACAAACCAAACATCATCATCATCATCATTCAACTAGAGTTTTTGCGGCCTGGTAGATATTAGGTGGTGATTTCTTTAACGCCGCTTTGTACCATCTAGACGTCCGCCCCGGTAGCTGAGTGGTCAGCGTGACAGACTGTCAGTCCTAAGGGCCCGGGTTCGATTCCCGGCTGGGTCGGAGATTTTCTGGGTGTTGTGTTGTCCTAATCATCATCATTTCATCCCCATCGACGCGCAGGTCGCCGAAGTGGCGTCAAATCGAAAGACCTGCACCAGGCGAACGGTCTACCCAACGTGAGGCCATAGCCACACGACATTTCCATTATACCATCTAGACAGTAGTTGCTACGACACAGTTAAGGGATAACGAGCAGACAAGAAGCCTATCGACGTAGGTGGACTAAACTGTGTAAATGTGATAACAATCCGAAGAGAATAGAAAAACGTCCCGCCGCAACGCGGCTGAAAACTCGAGAACATTTTATTCAGTGTTAGCACCACGAGGCTCTGCATACTAATAATTTCATAATTAATCACCATCTAGAGAGTGGCCTTCATCCTCGTGCCATGTTTGCTGCTACTGTCGGTACAGGGTCGATAACGCCTCAAAATTGTGTATATGTCAACGCATAGTCCGCGTGGCCAGTATATGCGCAAACGGCAGTGGTGGCGGTTACGTGCAGGCTCTGTAGGGGAAATGCCGAGTGCTGGAGGCGAAGTGCCATTCTAAACTGTAGCCTATAGACACGTTTTCTGTAAATATTAAGGGGGGGGGGGGCACTCCACGCCCACACTTGTTGGTGGCCATACAAAAAGATCTAATCTCACCACTGCATTGCTTAGTATCTAAAAAGAGTTTCGCCGAAAATTTTTCGCCTGGCTTGTTAACCATTTGTAACTTTCAGAGAAGCATCATGAGTAGCGAATTTTGAGTAAAACCTACACATTTCTCTGACTGCCATGTTAAAATTTGCTTCTTTTACCAAAAAACATCAGAGTTTATACTGTCTCACCTCACTAACATGTTGTGCAGATGCAGTTGCAAAAGAATTCTGAAAAAGGGGATTATTAAGTTTATTAAATGAGGAACTGAGGGAATATAAGGTCAACAGCTTATGAAAATCACATTCTCGTTACAAAATAAACGTTTAATGTCTTCACTTACGTTGTTAAAAAACTCACAGCATTCCTCGTTTCACCAGCTACTGATAGCCCTTAAAAACTGCATTCTTTCACCGGAAAAGTCTGTAGTTAGTGGAATAACAGTAGATTATCAAGTTTTGCATAATAAACATGTGGTAAAATACACTACTGGCCATTAAAATCGCTCCACCAAGAAGAAATGCAGATGATAAACGGGTATTCATTGGACAAATATATTATAATAGAACTGACAGGTGATTACATTTTCACGCAATTTGGGTGCATAGATCCTGAGAAATAAGTACCCAGAACAACCACCTCTAGCCGTAATAACGGTCTTATTACGCCTGGGCATTGAGTCAAGCACAGCTTGGATGGCGTGTACAGGTGCAGCTGCCCATGCAGTTTCAACACGATACCACAGTTCATCAAGAGTAGTGACTGGCGTATTGTGACGAGCCAGTTGTTCGGACTCCATTGACCAGACGTTTCCATTGGTGAGATTTCTGGAGAATGTGCTGGCCAGGGCAACAGTCGCACATTTTCTGTATACACAAAGGCTCTTACAGGACCTGCAACATGCGGTCGTGCATTATCCTGCTCAAATGTAGGGTTCCGCATGGATCGACTGAAGGTTAGAGCCAAGGGTCGTAACACATCTGAAATGTAACGTCCACTATTCAAAGTGCCGTCAATGCGAACAAGAGGTGACCAAGACGTTTAACTAATGGCACCCCATACCATCACGCCGGGTAATACGCCAGTATGGCGATGACGAATACACACTCCCAATGTGCGTTCACCGCGATGTCACCAAACACGGATGAGACCATCATGATGCTGTAAACAGAACCTGAATTCATCCGAAAAAATGACGTTTTGTCATTCGTGCACCCAGGTTCGTCGTTGAGTACACCATCGCAGGCGCTCCTGTCTGTGATGTAGCGTCAAGGGTAACCGCAGCCATGGTCTCCGAGCTGATAGTTCATGCTGCTGCAAACGTCGTCGAACTGTTGGTGCAGATGGTTGTTGTCTTGCAAACGTCCCCATCTGTTGACTCGGGGATCGAGACGTGTTTGCACGATCCATTACAGCCTTGCGGATAAGATGCCTGTCATCTCGGCTGCTAGTGATACGAGGCCGTTGGGATTCAGCACGGCGTCCCATATTACCCTCCTGAACCCACCGATTCCATATTCTGCTAACAGTCATTGGATCTCGACCAACGCGAGCAGCAATGTCGCGATACGATAAACCGCAATCGCGATAGGCTACAATCCGACCGTTATCAAAGTCGGAAACGTGATGGTACGCATTTCTCCTCCTAACACGAGGGATCACAACAACGTTTCACCAGGCAACGCCGGTCAACTGGTGTTTGTGTATCAGGAATCGGTTGGAAACTTTCCTCATGTCAGCACGTTGTAGGTGTCGCCACCGGCGCCAGCCTTGTGTGAATGCTCTGAAAAGCTAATCATTTGCATATCACAGCATCTTCTTCCTGTCGGTTAAATTTCGCGTCTGTAGCACGTCGTATTCGTGGTGTTGCAATTTTAATGGCCAGTAGTGTACTCTCCTCCTTGCATGCTGTCATTTGCGAAAGTCTCATTTCGATATCTCGAACAGTTTATGCGATATGAGGAATGTTGTGGATATTTCACTCTGGCCTTGTCACCGGCGTGGCGCGATTGCAAATTAATGTATTACGTCGGATCAACTTTCTCAAGATTGGTGACCTCCAACCAAGAAAAAAGAAAACTTCGATATCTTAGCAAACTTTCATGCTCTGCAACATAAACTCCTGGAAATTGAAATAAGAACACCGTGAATTCATTGTCCCAGGAAGGGGAAACTTTATTGACACATTCCTGGGGTCAGATACATCACATGATCACACTGACAGAACCACAGGCACATAGACACAGGCAACAGGCCGGCCGAAGTGGCCGTGCGGTTAAAGGCGCTGCAGTCTGGAACCGCAAGACCGCTACGGTCGCAGGTTCGAAACCTGCCTCGGGCATGGATGTTTGTGATGTCCTTAGGTTAGTTAGGTTTAACTAGTTCTAAGTTCTAGGGGACTAATGACCTCAGCAGTTGAGTCCCATAGTGCTCAGAGCCATTTGAACCATTTTTGAACAGGCAACAGAGCATGCACAATGTCGGCACTAGTACAGTGTATATCCACCTTTCGCAGCAATGCAGGCTGCTATTCTCCCATGGAGACGATCGTAAAGATGCTGGATGTAGTCCTGTGGAACGGCTTGCCATGCCATTTCCACCTGGCGCCTCAGTTGGACCAGCGTTCGTGCTGGACATGCAGACCGCGTGAGACGACGCTTCATCCAGTCCCAAACATGCTCAATGGGGGACAGATCCGGAGATCTTGCTGGCCAGGGTAGTTGACTTACACCTTCTAGAGCACGTTGGGTGGCACGGGATACATGCGGACGTGCAATGTCCTGTTGGAACAGCAAGTTCCCTTGCCGGTCTAGGAATGGTAGAACGATGGGTTCGATGACGGTTTGGATGTACCGTGCACTATTCAGTGTCCCCTCGACGATCACCAGTGGTGTACGGCCAGTGTAGGAGATCTCTTCCCACACCATGATGCCGGGTGTTGGCCCTGTGTGCCTCGGTCGTGTGCAGTCCTGATTGTGGCGCTCACCTGCACGGCGCCAAACACGCATACGACCATCATTGGCACCAAGGCAGAAGCGACTCTCATCGCTGAAGACGACACGTCTCCATTCGTCCCTCCATTCACGCCTGTCGCGACACCACTGGAGGCGGGCTGCACGATGTTGGGGCGTGAGCGGAAGACGGCCTAACGGTGTGCGGGACCGTAGCCCAGATTCATGGAGACGGTTGCGAATGGTCCTCGCCGATACCCCAGGAGCAACAGTGTCCCTAATTTGCTGGGAAGTGGCGGTGCGGTCCCCTACGGCACTGCGTAGGATCCTACGGTCTTGGCGTGCATCCGTGCGTCGCTGCGGTCCGGTCCCAGGTCGACGGGCACGTGCACCTTCCGCCGACCACTGGCGACAACATCGATGTACTGTGGAGACCTCACGCCCCACGTGTTGAGCAATTCGGCGGTACGTCCACCCGGCCTCCCGCATGCTCACTATACGCCCTCGCTCAAAGTCCGTCAACTGCACATACGGTTCACGTCCACGCTGTCGCGGCATGCTACCAGTGTTAAAGACTGCGATGGAGCTCCGTATGCCACGGCAAACTGGCTGACACTGACGGCGGCGGTGCACAAATGCTGCGCAGCTAGCGCCATTCGACGGCCAACACCGCGGTTCCTGGTGTGTCCGCTGTGCCGTGCGTGTGATCATTGCTTGTACAGCCCTCTCGCAGTGTCCGGAGCAAGTATGGTGGGTCTGACACACCGGTGTCAATGTGTTCTTTTTTCCATTTCCAGGAGTGTATTAATGTAACATGCACCAAACGCAAAATCAAAGCGATCTCTATTTCTCAATGCAAACTTTTTCGAATTTCGCGCAGTGTCTTACTTCCACATAAATTACACAATAACTATGACCATTAACAAATTGATGGGCATGTCATCATGAACCTGACACATAAAGCTATAAGTAAAGTAAAAATGATTTTTTTACGGAATATTGTCAGTAAGATCGTTTGAGAAAGATTGCAGGGCGTGCGCCGCGATTCTGCCATCGCCGACCGGCCAGAAGGTGGCAATCACTGTCGGCCTCCCCTTTCGAACGAACGTATTAACCCCCCAGCGCTTTGGACGAAAACTGGTCACTGCGCGTGGGCCGCCATACCCTGCACGGGCTATAATTGTTAGGCATTCTCTGAATAGTTATTAAATATTAAAATATATCTCCAGTAGTCTTCTAAGTAATTTTATCTACATAAATGCATGTATTTAACAGAACAATATTCACAACTAATCGATCAGTCGTCATATTGATAGAATTATAATGATTGGTTTTGTCATTTAGACAGGTCGGATGTTTTGTGACATTACAACTTGCACTTGAGAATGGCTATAAAGCCGACATGTTGAGTGTGTGAAATAAATGAACAGTAATTTACAGGTTAACGTTGGAGGTTTCTTCGAAGACGGTTGCGTATGTAGCGGGAAAGCCACGAGTCCATGCTTAAACTTGCGAACTCGTGTACTCGCTCTCCTTTCTGAGCGAGTCATGTCCCCTTGTACCCGACAACAGACCCAGGTGACGAGTAGACTGCAGCGAAGACTTACGTCTAGTTTTATACGCCACAGTTGCACTATTGGTAATGGGTTCCCCACCCCCTGAGTGAGAGGTGAACGCTCTCGAATAAGAGTACCTTGCCGGCCGCGGTGGTCTAGCGGTTCTGGCGCTGCAGTCCGGAACCGCGGGACTGCTACGGTCGCAGGTTCGAATCCTGCCTTGGGCATGGATGTGTGTGATGTCCTTAGGTTAGTTAGATTTAAGTAGTTCTAAGTTCTAGGGGACTTATGACCTAAGATGTTGAGTCCCATAGTGCTCAGAGCCATTTGAACCATTTGAACCAAGAGTACCTTGTGTAACACTAATATCGATGTTACTTATACTATTCTCATAATTTCTTTGCCTGCTTATGCTTGATGTGAGTTCTGTATCACCTACGTCTTTGATGTAACATCTATGTAAATTTTTTATATTATTTAAGTTCATTTATGTCACTGTAATTAATCTTCGAAAGTAAATGTTAAAAGTAATGTTCTACAAAAGAGTGGAAATGTTAAAACTTTACTTGTAATACTGGTTCATGCATAGCGTACTTGGGTTTTGTAATCATGCAGAAGCTGGAGGGAAGTCCCTCCGCAACAAAACCCGCCTGGCAGAAACTGAAAAGTCCGATTTGGCTGTCGAACTGTAAGGCTCCTTTGTGGCATGAGTAAGATGGTGGGTAGTATGCAAAGTGTTCCCATCTTGTGTGCTGAACGAGGCAAGACGAGCAGCGGATGTGGAAGACATTTGGCTCACTATTTATGGCGTACACTGGTTAGCTCTGTGCTATTAAAATCTGTCGCTAAGTAGAGAATTTTCAGAGCTTGTTATAGAGCAAGAACCATAGATACCGTCGCCACCTTTTCTTTGCGCAGCAACAGGAAATCGCCACAGCCACCACCTTCAGTTGAGAACTGCAAAATTGCATGGACCAGTTATCTGGTTTCTTATCCAAATATCAATGTTGTTTTGTTTAAATTCTGTGTTGAAGACCCGTGTTTTATCCTGAGTCATTTATATAGACAGGATCCTATTCAAAGTATTGCTAATTTCCGAGTATCCTATTTTACTGAACTGAAAAGTAACTGATTTCCATAACAACAGTTAATAAGTTTTGTGGAGTAGCAGATTTCTTTACCATTAAGTGAGATTTTTTTCCTGAAATAGCTCATGTCTTTTTCATGGGAGGGCGGTTGAAGTTTCCCTAAAGTCTAATTTCAAAGAAAAGACATAAAGCGCTTTGCATGAATGTCATTCTTATTGATATATCAGTGCATTATCAAAGTTACATGCATAAACCGTAATCATTCGGAGTAGTGACTGTCTATTAAAGTTGAAGGGTCAGCTTAAGGAATAATTATTGTGCAGGTTAGGAAGTAATAGCGTTGATATCTTCATGTATATGTAGTTCAAAGGTGTTTTTCCTATTGTGTCTTAACTAGGGTGTACATTACTGATCTGATTCCATCGATAGAGTAGTTTCTGGGCCCCCAGCAACAGAAACTGATAACAGAAGATGAAGACAATCGCGATTCCTGATTCTGGTTGTAAAATAAGCGCTACCTCAAATATTTTGTATGAGTTATAAAAACGGGTACTAATGTTCCAGTATTATCAGCTCAAGGAGTTGAAGTGGTAACAGCATGTACGTCAAGAAGTAAGCTAATGAAGAAGTAAATTTTTTTGCAGTCTAGGTATATGAAAAGACGTTTTCAGTGAATGCCATGGCACAGCTTTATGACTCGAAAAATTTTTACGATCGCTAGTCATCTACTGTGCATGTATTTGCTTACATGACGACTAAATAAGGATCAAGGTAATATATGACAGACAGCAAAAGGTTTAAGAAAATACCGTTGTTCACTCAAGAAAATTTTTCCGTGTCTCTATGATACAATATTTTTCATGGACTTCAGCCCTCCCCTCCACCTACACCCCCCCCTCCCAAGATCAAAATCCTGGATGTAGAAGAAGAAAAAATATTTAGATTTGAGGGAAATGAGCTCACACAAGGTAACTCTGATGATGTTCGGGTACATGTTTGTCAGAAAATAGATGTACTAGAACCTCGGACCAAAAGAAAATATGTGCCTGTATCCACGAGTACACAACCTGAAGAGGTCGACATTATTAAAAAAAGGTCGACAGTATTAAAAAAATTTGTATGTCCTGAAGGGTTAAGTGAGGATGAGGCACGTGAACTGGAAGACGTACTACTTTAACATTAAAAAGCATTTTCGATTAAACTAGGGTACATGGCAGTCTATGAATACTGTTGCCAGATTAACCCACATGATCCGTAGAGGTTTAAACCATTTTACATTCCACAAGCAAAAAGGGAAGCAGAGGACAGAGAAATAAAAAGAATGATAGAGTGGCGAGTTATTGAGCACTCTCGAAGTAATAACAGCAGTGCCCTTGTCATTGTCCCAAAGAAAGGGGGTTCGGTCATATCACTTTAGATCCTAGCGCCCTATACAAAGTCATTTAGATCACAAGCCGATGCGCCTGAGGTACTGGAGGAGCTTGTGCAGAAGTCCAATGGCATCAAGATTTTAACAAGCATTGACCTAACAGCCAGCTTCTGGCAGATTCTGCTAGCAAAAATTTGTCAAAAATATACTGCATTTGTGTATGGGGAAGGACGCTATCAGTTCCACGTATTGCCGTTTGTCTTAGAAATTTCTATGTCTGCTTTCATATGTACGTTATACAAGGTCCTATGAGATAAGTTATTAAGAAAAGTTATGGTGTTTATTGATGACATTTTGAATGCAGCCTATAACTGGAAGAAGCACATTGACACACTGAAGCAATATCTATCTGCATTTGAGAAGGACAACATTGGTGCAAGTCCAAATTCTGAAGAGGAGAGATTAAATTCGTGGGGCATGTCACATCAACTGAGGGCATCGAACCAGACCAGACAAGTAAGAAATTATCAGAAATTTGCTAAGACCTAAGAGTAAAAAGCAAATGACAGCCTTCTTTGGTCTCACCGGATTCTAACGCAAACAACCAGTCACTTAATGTGAACACTTTCCTGGATCTGACGAAGAAGAATGCCACATAGACATGGACCAAAGTGTGTGAGCAAGAATTCCAAAAAATAAAAGGTGAATTATGTAACAGTATCGTTTTGTCCTATCCAGATTTAAATGTATCCTTTTGTATCTTTCCTGCTATTTCAGAATATGGCCTAGAAGCTCATCTTTGTCAATTTGCTGAAAATGGGGATACAGTGGGGAGAAATCTACTGTATTTGCTTGGTGCTTACTAAATAAATGGGAGAGAAAATATTTCATAACAGAAAAAGAGGCACTAGCGGTAATATGCACATTTAATAAAACTTAGATAGCACGTCATAACCACACCTGGGAGCAAGATAGCCTTCCAGCCAGTATCAAGCCCGGATAAAGTGGAAGGCTTAATCGTTGGACTAACCATTCAACATTGAAAAATAAATGGAGGGTTCCTCTACACTCACACTCAGCCGCGGATTGGAATTGATGTTACGGGAAACGACCCAAGGTATAGAATAAAGGACCACGAATAGGAACATAGAATGTAAGAACACCATGCGCTGCAGGACAGAGAAAGATACTTGATGAAAAACTAACAGAATGCAAGATGGATATTACAGCCCTGCAGGAGATAAGACGCCCTGGGCAAGGCATGCACAGAGAGAAAAACTATACAGTCATATACAGTGGAAACAAACATGGTCGCCGTATATTTGGGACAGGATTTGCGCTGGATAATAAAATAATGTCATTGTGATGACGCTAGAACATGTCAACCAAAGGATATGCTTCATCAGAATCAAAGACAAATATAGAAATATCTCATTAGTGTCCCGAGGACAGGGAGGAAGACATAAAAGACGAATTCTATGGCACCTTAGACCAGATATGCTCCAGATTACCACAATATGACATCAAAATTACGCTGAGAGACTTAAATGTCAAAATAGGACACCAATGGCAACCATATATAGGTATGTGCAGTCTGCACACTGAATCAAATGATAATGGTATAAGGCTAATCAAATTCGCCTTATCTAGGTACATGAAAATAGTCAGTACATCATTTCCCCATAGAGACATGCATAAAGCAACATGGACCTCACCGGATGGGCTAACTAGAAACCAAACAGACCATGTGTTGATAGAGAAAAGACGGTAATATATGTTAGGACAATGAGAGGGTCGGGGACAGAATCAGACCATTCTCTTGTGCTACTAAAGCTGAATAATCATTATCAAAACAACTAAGTAAGAGCAACAGTCGCAAAAGAATCCAAAAAGTAGATGTGAGTAGGCTAAAAGAAGAGGAGATGAATAAACATTTCAAAATTAAGCTTAGATATAGATTCACATAATTAGAGAACGAAAGCAGTGTGAAAGAAGATGAAGATATCAACATAGAATGAAACAAGATAACAACAACTACAAAGTAGACAGCAAGGGACTATTAGGAGATAACAATAATTGCATGTCAAGGGCAAACCGCGTTTTAATGAAACATGAAGAAAAGCAGTTCAGGCCAGGAAGACCACCAGACAGGTAATGATGAGCAATAACAAATATTAAAACCAAATAAAATACAGGACAGCCACGAGATAAATGAAGAGAACAATCAGGCAAGGGAAAAGAAAATTCATAAATAAAGATAGAGAAGGCAGAGGAAGGCTATAGCCAGAACAATAGTAAACAACTTTACAGGACAATGAGAAGCTATAGAAAGGGGTACAAAGCTAAGCCTGTGACAACGAAGGATAAGAATGGAAAACTGATCACCAAAATTAAAGGAATCTAGAGAACTGGAGGAGATACTTCCAAGTACTGAACAACCCGGAAAACACCTGTGACAACGAAAACAGGGCAGAAACCAACCAGAACGTACAACCATTAGCCGAAGAACAGACTCTGGGAGAGGTGAAGGAGGCAATAAAAAGACTGAAAAATGGGAACGCCCCTCGCATAGACATGATATCAGCAGAGGTCATAGAAGAAGGAGGAGGTAAAGCATATGAATAGTTAGCCAAATTGATAAAAGAGGTGTGGAGGAAAGAAATAATGTCGGAGGAATGGAAAACTGCTGCTGTAGGAACCACATACAAGAAGAGAGACAAAATGTTGACACAGAACTATAGAGGGATATCTCTACTGTGCACGTGCATAAGGTAACATCAAGAATTATACTGAACAGGCTCAACCCATACACCGAAGAAACATTCGACACAGCACAAGTGGGGTTCAAAAAGTGTAAGTCAACAACCAACCAAATATTCAGACTAAGACAAATACTAGATAAGAACTGGGAGCACGATGAGCGTACGTTGTTTGTTTATAGGCTTCAAATAGGCACATGACAGCATAGTAAGAGAGGAGATGTGGAGGATAAAGCCTACAAAGCTAACTAAAATATGTGTGACAGAATCAAAGTATACAGTGAAAGTACAGAGGAAGTTTTTATATTTGACGTAAGAACCGGAGTGAGACAGGAAGATATTAAATCACCGACCCTGTTCAATTTGGCACTCACCTGCACGCTGAGGAGAGTACCACAAGAATGGAGTCACCATAGGCAAAAAGGTAAATGTCAAAATAAAGATGACACCATAAAAATGATCAAAGATGAATGGAGTACAAAAACAAATGACAAAGCAAAAAAATATTAAGTAATACAAGAAGGTGTATTATATCACAGGGCAGATCCTGAAAAGCAACACTGGAAGCTCTTTTGGCCAGAACATTGTGGTGAAATGCTGCTATGGTTTGTACATTTTACGTACGATCATTTTGGTGCCAACAAATTTACGGTCGATATTAACGAAAATTGCTAGTTTAATAACTTAGAAAAGAGCGTACACAAAATTCTAAATCCCTGTAATGTGTATTAAAAAACCGAAGTATCGAATTACAGCAATAAAGCGGAGTCACATAGCATAATCTCTACAAAAATAATGGATAGGGTGTGCGTTGACCTCTATGGACCCCTCCCCACATCACAAAGAGAATACAAATATATTTTTTTCTTTTGTTACTTTGGACGTGTTGTCGAAGTATGTAAAACTGCACGTACTAAGAAAGGCTACAGGTAAGTCAGTCTCAAACAGGATCAAAATGGATTGTGTAATCAACATGGGTAAACCAGATAGGATCATTAGTGACAGTGGATCACAATTTACACCTGAGTATGGAAGAGTATATTACACACTCCTGGAAATGGAAAAAAGAACACATTGACACCGGTGTGTCAGACCCACCATACTTGCTCCGGACACTGCGAGAGGGCTGTACAAGCAATGATCACACGCACGGCACAGCGGACACACCAGGAACCGCGGTGTTGGCCGTCGAATGGCGCTAGCTGCGCAGCGTTTGTGCACCGCCGCCGTCAGTGTCAGCCAGTTTGCCGTGGCATACGGAGCTCCATCGCAGTCTTTAACACTGGTAGCATGCCGCGACAGCGTGGACGTGAACCGTATGTGCAGTTGACGGACTTTGAGCGAGGGCGTATAGTGGGCATGCGGGAGGCCGGGTGGACGTACCGCCGAATTGCTCAACACGTGGGGCGTGAGGTCTCCACAGTACATCGATGTTGTCGCCAGTGGTCGGCGGAAGGTGCACGTGCCCGTAGACCTGGGACCGGACCGCAGCGACGCACGGATGCACGCCAAGACCGTAGGATCCTACGCAGTGCCGTAGGGGACCGCACCGCCACTTCCCAGCACATTAGGGACACTGTTGCTCCTGGGGTATCGGCGAGGACCATTCGCAACCATCTCCATGAAGCTGGGCTACGGTCCCGCACACCGTTAGGCCGTCTTCCGCTCACGCCCCAACATCGTGCAGCCCGCCTCCAGTGGCGTCTCGACAGGCGTGAATGGAGGGACGAATGGAGACGTGTCGTCTTCAGCGATGAGAGTCGCTTCTGCCTTGGTGCCAATGATGGTCGTATGCGTGTTTGGCGCCGTGCAGATGAGCGCCACAATCAGGACTGCATACGACCGAGGCACACAGGGCCAACACCCGGCATCATGGTGTGGGGAGCGATCTCCTACACTGGCCGTACACCACTGGTGATCGTCGAGGGGACACTGAATAGTGCACGGTACATCCAAACCGTCATCGAACCCATCGTTCTACCATTCCTAGACCGCCAAGGGAACTTGCTGTTCCAACAGGACAATGCACGTCCGCATGTATCCCGTGCCACCCAACGTGCTCTAGAAGGTGTAAGTCAACTACCCTGGCCAGCAAGATCTCCGGATCTGTCCCCCATTGAGCATGTTTGGGACTGGATGAAGCGTCGTCTCACGCGGTCTGCACGTCCAGCACGAACGCTGGTCCAACTGAGGCGCCAGGTGGAAATGGCATGGCAAGCCGTTCCACAGGACTACATCCAGCATCTCTACGATCGTCTCCATGGGAGAATAGCAGCCTGCATTGCTGCGAAAGGTGGATATACACTGTACTAGTGCCGACATTGTGCATGCTCTGTTGCCTGTGTCTATGTGCCTGTGGTTCTGTCAGTGTGATCATGTGATGTATCTGACCCCAGGAATGTGTCAATAAAGTTTCCCCTTCCTGGGACAATGAATTCACGGTGTTCTTATTTCAATTTCCAGGAGTGTATAATCTTGATATAAAACTTACTTACATTTCAAAATATTACCTGGAATCAGATATGACTGAGCGAATTATGAGGGAGTTTAACAGACTTTCTAAAACGTATTGTTCTAAGAAACATCACACATTGGTATATTACATGGAAGAATTTGAGAGAGTCATCAGAATTGCCTCATTCTAGCACGGAAATATCGCCACAAGAATTATTAACAGGAGAAAGGGTACGTAGTGTCACTGAACAGCTCGAAAGTTTCCCAAAGGGAGACGAGACGTCAGCCAATGAAAAGAGGGAGTTAGTATTAAGCAGAATCAAAGAAAATGTAGCTAACACCCAAACCTTCAGATTTTAGACACTCCGATCGGTACCAAACGTTGTAGATTGATAGAGCGTCAACCAAAACACCGATGATTTAGTTCGTGCTATCTACCGTCGTCCAGTAGAATATGTGTAAACGGTAATTAAATATAACACCAGAACTATGAAGGACAGGAAAAGCTTATCTGTAATTGGTTATAGATTTCGCGTCGGTGAGTTGGTAGAGGGTGAGGTCGTCAGACCAAAGCTTCCGCGTCCAAACATCACTGATAACAATTTTTATTTACTCGTAAAACTGTTATTTGCTTCACACACTTCTTCGTATGCAACCATTACTGTGAAGCCTTGGGTCCTGAACGAGTGACACTGTGTGTGCGTATGTGTGTGTGGGGGGGGGGGGGGGGGTGGGGGGGGTCGTGTTTGCGTTGATTTTTGAGCGTTATGTACCTATTACTGATTTTATTATTTTGTTTATTATTGCTACTATTAGTTTTATTATGTGTATTACTATTATTATCATTATTACTATTACTTCTGCACATGCGGTAGAATAGTTTCTCTATTTTTCTGTTCTGATTATATATTCTGTGAAACTACAAATGTACTGTAAATTTTTACTACTTTCAAAGAAACGAAGTGAAAGCAGACTGCCAAGGGAACAATGCTGTAAACTCCAAACAGCCCTCTTACATGTGATTAACATGTCCCATATAACACTTTCACGCATAATACAGTAAAAAAAAAAAATAACGTAACCATTGGGGCTCGAACCCAGGACCGTTGGTTCAACGATCTTTTTATTTTATTTTTAATCTCATATTGTTCGTTGCATGTGTTCGGGGCAGACGTCCTATGATACCCGTTCATGTTCATCGTTGATCCATTCACTCAGTTTTTTCTCTGAGCAAACACGCTGAGCTACCGTTCCGGCAACGATCGAACACACTACCAACTTCGCCAAGGAAGCGACATATATTGTTTGCTAACTGTTTTGCTTTTCCTGTGCTCTGTAGTTCTGCTGTTACTTTTAATTAACGTTTACGCCCGTTCTGATGGAGTTAAGTGACGGCATTGCTTCTCTTTCTTTCATGCACAGACAACGGAATCAGGCATGTGTTGCTGTCGTGTGTCGCTTGTGCCTGTTTCCCGTAGCTAAGTGAGTGGAAAACAAGGATTCATCGTCTCCAAGTCCGTGTGATATCTGGATAGAGGTTTTTGTTTATTGTTGCTATTTACTTTAATAAGTGGACGTCTGTATGACGCATAAAAGTATTAATAAGTGCAAAGGACGACAAAATGCCGATATGAACTGTAAGCTGTAATAAGTGTCTAAGGACATCTGAATGATACAACTGTTTTTTTGTTTACAAAGGCGATGACAATCCGCCAATAGGAGATGTGTATATTTACTTTATTAAGCGGACGTCTGCTTGACACAGAAAAGTGTTAAGATGTGCAGACGACGGCAGTACACCGACGGGAGATGTAAGTGGTAATAAGGGTATAAAGACATCTGGATGACGCAGGTGTTTTTGTTTATAAAAGCTCAAAGAATGGCAATGCGCCTATAGGAGAATAATTCTTATAAAATTTCTTTTTTACTGATTTTTAGATGATATGTAATGAACTTCTTTACAGAAGAATGAAAAAAGCGGTAGAAGCCGACCTCGGGAAGGATCACTTTGGATTCCGGAGAAACGTAGGAACATGCGGGGCAATACTGACCCTGCGACTTATCTTAGAAGGTAGGTAAAAGGAAGGAAAACCTACGTTTATAGCATTTGCATGTCTATGAAAGCTTTTGACAATGTTGAGCCGGCCGGAGTGGCCGAGCGGTTCTAGGCGCTACAGTCTGTAACAGCGCGACCGCTACAGTCGCAGGTTCGAATCCTGCCTCGGGCATGGATGTGTGTGACGTCTTTAGGTTAGTTAGGTTTAAGTAGTTCTATGTTCTAGGGGACTGATAACCTTAGAAGTTAAGCCCCATAGTGCTCAGAGCCATTTTTGACACTGTTGACTGGAACACTCTCTTTGAAGTTCTGAACGTAGCCAGGGTAAAATGCAGGGAGCGAAAGGCTATTTACAACTTGTACATAAATCAGATGGCATCCATAAGAGACGAGGAGCATGAAAGGGAAGCATTTGCTGAGAAGGGAGTGAGACAGGTTTGTAGTGTATCGCCGATGTTATTCAATCTGTACATTGAGCAAACAGCAAAGGAAACAAAAAAGAATTTGGAACTGATGTGTCCCAATCGGATCTGCTTGACCACTACCGATTCCAGTGACATCGCTGGTAGGTGACTTGTGGACACATGCGCCGTGGCAGAGATTTTTCTTAAGCAGCGCGCTAGAGAGAGGGCGGAAGGAAGGAAAATTGGGCTTAACGTCCCGTCGACGTCGAGGCCATTAGAGATGGAGCAGAATCTCGGATTGTGTCAAGGATGGGGGAAGGAAATCGGCTGTGCCCACTCAAATGAACCATCCCAGCATTTGCTTGAAGCGATTTAAGGGAATCACGGAAAACCTAAATCTCGATGGCTGGATGCGGGTTTGAATTGTGCTCCCGAATGCGAACCCAGTTAGTTAACCACCGCGCCACGTCGCTCGGCTGAGGGAGCGGAGAGGTTGCCGAACGAGATGCGAGCTGGCGCGGGACAAGGTGGCACGTGCAGTGGCTCTGTAGTAGTCTGGAGAAGGTCTGTTGATAACAATATCGATATATCGATATTCATTCCAAGAAATATCTATATACTTCGGGTATATTTTCTCGCCGATATATCCGTTTAAGAACGGAAATATCGAGTACCGATATTTTTGTTTTATATTATATTTTTTCACAATTTTCGGAAAATATTTGACGTTATTCTTTTGAAATTGTAGTGGAACATAATTTTACTTTCAATGTGTGCAGGAGTATTATTACTTTTTGAACTTTCGTCTCGTCCAGTCTTTCTCTTTGACTGTGTGAAGCAAGTACAGGGTGTTTCAAAAATGACCGGTATATTTGAAACGGCAATAAAAACTAAACGAGCAGCGATAGAAATACACCGTTTGTTGCAATATGCTTGGGACAACAGTACATTTTCAGGCAGACAAACTTTCGAAATTACAGTAGTTACAATTTTCAACAACAGATGGCGCTGCGGTCTGGGAAACTCTATAGTACGATATTTTCCACATATCCACCATGAGTAGCAATAATATGGCGTAGTCTCTGAATGAAATTACCCGAAACCTTTGACAACGTGTCTGGCGGAATGGCTTCACATGCAGATGAGATGTACTGCTTCAGCTGTTCAATTGTTTCTGGATTCTGGCGGTACACTTGGTCTTCCAAGTGTCCCCACAGAAAGAAGTCACAGGGGTTCATGTCTGGCGAATAGGGAGGCCAATCCACGCCGCCTCCTGTATGTTTCGGATAGCCCAAAGCAATCACACGATCATCGAAATATTCATTCAGGAAATTAAAGACGTCGGCCGTGCGATGTGGCCGGGCGCCATCTTGCATAAACCACGAGGTGTTCGCAGTGTCGTCTAAGGCAGTTTGTACCGCCACAAATTCACGAAGAATGTCCAGATAGCGAGATGCAGTAATCGTTTCGGATCTGAAAAATGGGTCAATGATTCCTTTGGAAGAAATGGCGGCCCAGACCAGTACTTTTTGAGGATGCAGGGACGATGGGACTGCAACATGGGGCTTTTCGGTTCCCCATATGCGCCAGTTCTGTTTATTGACGAAGCCGTCCAGGTAAAAATAAGCTTCGTCAGTAAACCAAATGCTGCCCACATGCATATCGCCGTCATCAATCCTGTGCACTATATCGTTAGCGAATGTCTCTCGTGCAGCAATGGTAGCAGCGCTGAGGGGTTGCCGCGTTTGAATTTTGTATGGATAGAGGTGTAAACTCTGGCGCATGAGACGATACGTGGACGTTGGCGTCATTTGGACCGCAGCTGCAACACGGCGAACGGAAACCCGAGGCCGCTGTCGGATCACCTGCTGCACTAGCTGTGCGTTGCCCTCTGTGGTTGCCGTACGCGGTCGCCCTACCTTTCCAGCACGTTCATCCGTCATGTTCCCAGTCCGTTGAAATTTTTCAAACAGATCCTTTATTGTATCGCTTTTTGGTCCTTTGGTTACATTAAACCTCCGTTGAAAACTTCGTCTTGTTGCAACAACACTGTGTTCTAGGCGGTGTAATTCCAACACCAGAAAAATCCTCTGTTCTAAGGAATAAACCATGTTGGTTACAGCACACTTGCACGTTGTGAACAGCACACGCTTACAGCAGAAAGACGACGTACAGAATGGCGCACCCACAGACTGCGTTGTCTTCTATATCTTTCACATCACTTGCAGCGCCATCTGTTGTTGAAAATTGTAACTACTGTAATTTCGAAAGTTTGTCCGCCTGAAAATGTACTGTTGTCCCAAGCATATTGCAACAAACGGTGTATTTCTATCGCTGCTCGTTTAGTTTTTATTGCCGTTTCAAATATACCGGTCATTTTTGAAACACCCTGTATATGTGGCACAAAAGCACTCCTATTGCCCTGGCGGGTGGTGGTGTGAATGGAATAACAGTTTTTAACGCAACTAGTGTGCTATTTCTCCACACCGACATTCTTCACAAACAGTTTTTGAAAATGATGAGCAAAAACCTAAATGACAAGGTTGGTCTTGGCGGGTGACGGAGACGTGTAAGGGGAAATGTTGACGTAATCGGGGCTCGGCGATACCAACAGAAACTGCAAGGTTCAGCTTCAGCACGCAATTTTGACACTACAACTGCTATGTCGCTGGCACACAGGGAAGTCGACATGAAGTATTCCGGACAAATCCGATACGTGGAGAAACCGAACGATGGGCCCATCAGACAACTCTTATTGTGCCACTTAATATGCAGTTGCCATGCGTGTGAGAAATGACGCATTATTTGGCTGCAGTTCTGTAATGGTGGTACCCGAATTTTTTCGGGATTAAAATTTCTACAAATATTTTTTTCTGCTTTGTACTTCTTTAATGTCATTGAAACTATTCGTCAATTATCACAAATTTATCGCATCGTTTTCCTTTCACTTCTCGCTCTGTCCAAGGGTCATAGCCAACCTGCTAGCTTGTTGATGTACAGAATATCTAATGATAAATCAATACTTAAATAAACAGCTCTAAAAACCCCAGTATATTTACAATGTGCAGCCGATATTTTTATAGACAGATACGTCGATATTTATTCCTTTGTTATATCGTTATCCGGTAAATTTTTTTCATCCACATTTACATCTATACCTCGCAATCCACCTGACGGTGTGTGGCGGAGGGTACTTTGAGTACCTCTGTCGGTTCTCCCTTATATTCCAGTCTCGTATTGTTCGTCGAAAGAAAGATTGACGGTACCCTCTGTGTGGGCTCTAATCTCTCTGATTTTATCCTCATGGTCTCTTCACGAGATATACTGCTTGACTCCTCGGTGAAGGTATGTTCTCGAAACTTCAACAAAAGCCCGTACCCACCTACTGAGCGTCTTTCTTGCAGAGTCTTCCAGTGGAGTCTATCTATCATCTCCGTAACGCTTTCGCGATTACTAAATGATCCTGTAACGAAGCGCGCAGCTCTCCGTTGGATCTTCTCTATCTCTTCTATCAACCCTATCTGGTACGGATCCCACATTGCTAAGCAGTATTCAAGCAGTGGGCGAACAAGTGTACTGTAACCAACTTCCTTTGTTTTCGGACCGCATTTCCTTGGGATTCTTCCGATGAATCTCAGTCAGGCGTCTGTTTTACTGACGACTAATTTTATGTCGTCTTTCCATTTTAGATCACTCCTAATGCCTATTTCCAGATAATTTATGGAATTAACTGCTTCCAGTTGCTGACCTGCTGTATTGTACCTAAATGATAAAGTATCTTTCTTTCTGTGTATTCGCAGCACATTACACTTGTCTACATTGAGATTCAATTGCCGTTCCCTGCACCAAGCGTCTATTCGTTGCAGATCCTCCTGCATTCCAGTACAATTTTCCATTGTTACAACCTCTCAATATACTACAGCATCAATCGCAAAAAGCCTCAGTGAACTTCCGATGTTATCCACAAGGTCATTTATATATATTGTGAATAGCGACGGTCCTATGACACTCCCCTGCGGCACACCTGAAATCCCTCTTACTTCGGAAGACTTCTCTCCATTGAGAATGACATGCTGCGTTCTGTTATCTAGGAACTCTTCAATCCAATCACACAACTGGTCTGACATTCCATATGCTCTTACTTTGTTCATTAAACGGCTGTGGGGAACTGTATCAAACGCCTTGCTGAAGTCAAGAAACACGCCATCTACCTGGGGACCTGTGTCTATGGCACTCTGAGTCTCGTGGACGAATAGCGCGAGCTGGGTTTCACACGATCGTCTTTTTCGAAACCCATGCTGATTCCTACAGAGTAGATTTCTAGTCTCCAGAAAAGTCATTATACTCGATCATAATATGTGTTCCAAAATTCTACACTGATCGACATTAGAGATATAGGTCCATAGTTCTGCACATCTCTTCGACGTTCCTTCTTGAAAACGGGGATGACATGTGCCCTTTTCCAGTCTTTTGGAACGCTACGGTCTTCTAGAGACCTACGGTACACCGCTGTACTCTGTGTAAAATCGAACTGGTATCCCATCAGGTCCAGCAGCCTTTCCTCTTTTGGGTCTTTCCTCATATATCTAGAGCCGATAATAATATTCTTGTAACTATACACATCTCGGATTCCCGGTATTTTTAAAAATATCAGCAGCTCTAGTCTGGAATGAGGGCGACTCGCGGCCAGTAAGTGAACATTCCGCGGCTGATATGACGCCTTGTTTTGGTGAGATGGCGTGTGCGGACGTCCTTGTGAAGTGGGGGCCCGTCTGTAGCAGCTCTGGACGACAGTTAATTTGGCGAGCTGGAACACTGAACCGTGGGGGACTGCGCTGGGGTTGCGGCTCGATACAAACGTTATACAATGCCTTCGCTGAAGCCGTTGAAAATTTTGAATTTGTGTCCTTCTGGACAATCCAAGGTTCTAATAGACAGTTATAATCTCACCTTGCAGTTTTGGAATTCAGAAAGAATCTGTTTTAGCAACGTGAACGTATTTAGCCGCCAAATTTAAAATTGTAAAAATAGTTATAAAGGCTATTCTTGTTGCCCGTGCTATTCTCAACTGGGCACGTTGCAGCCGATAAATAAGTGCACGTACAGAATTGTATGTTCAGTTAACTAATTTCGCTTGTCTCTTTGTTGTGAACGCCTGGTTATGTATTCTGCGCACTGGTTCCCGCCCTAGCTAGGGGTTGTTTGTAATTGCTAGCGTTCTGGGGCGGGTTTGACCACTCTTGTCCAGACGGCAGAATGACGGATTCTCTCGCTGCAGTTCTGTAATGGTGGTACCCGAATATTTCGGGATTAAAATTTCTAGAAAGATGTTTTTTCTGCCTTGTATTTCTTTAATGTTATTGAAACTATTTGTCGATGATCACAAATTTTGATTAATGCCTGTTTATAATTCTTAGATTACTATTTATGTGTTTTTTAAACTCTAATGTAAGGTATTACTTGAAAGATAATTTATGGTTCCCTCACAAGGTAGTTGGAGGATGTTTGTTGACGACAAAAATATTGGGTCAATGGCTTGAATTTCTGGAAATAATTTCATACTACGGACAGAGGTCCCATGAAACTTGTTTAACGTTACGATGTTTCATGTAGTTTCATGTCCAAGCAGTTAAATGAAACTGTCCTTTTTTAATAAGAAAAGAGGAAAGGTAGCCGTAGGCTAACAGTTTTCCTTGATTACTTTACTACTTTTACATTACAGGTACTGTTACTGTGATTTGGTACATTGTTTCCTTTAAATGAATGTTTACATTGACCTGAAGTTTTACTAATGTGTGTTTTAAGTACCAAGAATGAAAGCTTTATTGTAATAAAGGTTGCTGTTAATGAATCTAATAAAATGGTTCAAATGGCTCTGAGCACTGTGGGACTTAACTTCTAAGGTCATCAGTCCCCTAGAACTTAGAACTACTTAAACCTAACTAACCTAAGAACATAATACACATCCATGCCCGAGGCAGGATTCGAACCTGCGACCGTAGCGGTCACGCGGCTCCAGACTGTAGCGCCTAGAACCGCACGGCCACTCCGACCGGCTGAATCTAATATCTCGATAGAAGGTTCAGCATCATTTACAAAAGGAACGCCGTTTCTTGACCAACCTCCTCAAGTGATTTAAAGGTTTTAACGGAGTGTCCATTTCAGGAATAGGAATTAAAGTTCAGGGAGGAGAAATAAAACCTTTGAGGTTTGCTGATGACATTGTAATTCTGTCCGAGACAGCAGAGGACTTGGACGACCAGTTGAACGGAATGGCCAGTGTCTTGTATGAAGGATATAGGATGAACATTAACAAAGGAAAAGCAGTGATAATAAAACGTTGTCGAATTAAATCAGGTGATGCTGAGGGAATTAGATTAGGAAACGGGAGACTTAAAGTCATAGATGAGTTTCGTTATCTCGGCAGCAAAATAACTGATAATGACCAACGTAGAAAGAATAGAAAATGTAGACTAGCAATGGCAAAAAAAGCGTTTCTGGATAACAGAAATTAGTTAACATCGAATATAGATTTAAGTGTTTGGAAGTCTTTCCTGAAGGTGTTAGAGTGACGTCTAGCCATGTATGGAAGTGATATATGGACGAGTAACAGGTTAGCTGGGAAGAGAAGAGAAGCTTCTAAATTGTGGTGCTACAGAAGAATGCTGAAGATTGGGGGGGGGGGGGGGGTAACTAAATAGAAGGTACAGAATGAAATCGAGAAGAAAGGAACTTTGTGGCACAATCTTATGGAAGAAGGGATCAATTGATAGGACAGATCCTGGGACATCAAGGGATCACCAATTTAGTATTCGAGGTAAGTGTTGGGGGGGGGGGGGGGGGGCAAAAGTTGTAGAGGAAGACCAAGAGATGAATACAAGAAGCAGATTCAGAAGGACGTAAGCTGCAGTAGTCATTCGGAATGAAGAGGCTTGCACAGGGTACAGCAGCACGGAGAGCAGCATCAAACCAGTCGACCGACTGAAAACAACAACAACAACAACGTAATGAACTACTAATGCATATTTCTGAGAGAAATTAAAAATAAATATGTGAAACGGTAGGTTAACAAACGACTGCCAACGACTTAGGAGAAGAATCATTCAGACTGTGCAACTCTCATTAATTTATTTACGGAATTCACTTATGACGTGTTAGTATTGGTTCAAATGGCTCTGAGCACTAGGGGACTTAACATCTGAGGTCATCAGTCCCCTAGAACAGAACTACTTAAACCTAACTGATCTAAGGATATCACTCACATCCATGCCCGAGGCAGGATTCGAACCTGCGACCGTAGCAGTCGCGCGGTTCCGGACTGAAGCGCCTAGAACCGATCGGCCACCGCGGCCGGCCGTGTTAGTATTAACAGATACTCTAAGTTTTGATTATTGAGGGTGTAAGATTATAGTAACGAACAGGTTTTTCTTATTAGCCGGCCGCGGTGGCCGAGCGGTTCTAAGAGCTTCAGTCCGGAACCTCGCTGCTGCTACGGTCGCAGGTTCGAATCCTACCTCGGGCATGGATGTGTGTGATGTCCTTAGGTAAGTTAGGTTTAAGAAGTTCTAAGTTCTAGGGGACTATGACCTCAAATGTTAAGTTCAAAAATGGCTCTGAGCACTATGGGACTTAACTTCTGAGGTCATCAGTCCCCTGGAACTTAGAACTACTTAAACCTAACTTACCTAAGGACATCACACAAATCCGTGCCCAAGGCAGGATTCGAACCTGCGACCGTGGCGGTCGCACGGTTTCCACACTGTAGCGCCTAGAACCGGTCGGCCACTCCGGCCGGCAGACGTTAAGTCCCATAGTGCTCAGAGCCATTTGAGCCATTTTTTCTTATTACAAGAGCGTTAGTATAAAAATTACTCATTAATGGTAAACATAGCACTACTGAAAATTTCCTAATAATATTGAAATGAACATAAGTAAACAGATTTGTATTTCAAGAGTTATTATTCAGATATCAGATTAGTGGGATAGCGCGGTTATTGAGAGATAAGATTACTCATTACCAAATTAAGCATTGTCTTCGAGAACTTCCCAGTTTTTGGAAATCTCAGAAGGAAGGGGTACGTGTGATACTTCTGGCTTTAGCGGGTATCATATCTAGCTTCAAGATTCTTTCCTTAGAGCAGTAGAGACTGCAGCATTACGCGTATGACGTAGCAACTGGTATGAGATAACGAGAAATGCCGTCAGTGCTCGTAGTGAATGAATCAGTTATTTGTGTAATATCAGTTAGTCGCTGATAGTTTATTACAGCCTCAAGACAACGGACCTACGATCTACCTGCTGTTTTATGCGCAGGGGACATCATTAGACTACTGCAGGTCGGTGAAAACAGAACTCCATGCATTCCGCTCGATGAAAGCAACTAGGCATCTTGCGTGCATTGCACTCTCGCAACAAATGGGATCAGTGACACGTCGTCTATGGAAACACATAGGAGTTTAATATACGACATTCATAATCATATATTTTTAAGCAGCAGTAATCGCTTTGCGCCGTGTTTACATTTCCTTTTCGACGCTGCCGTAACTGTCGCATTCGCTCAGCACTGGCCTTTTTAGGCTTTTTGGATTCCTTTCCAAGCGAGCTTTCCTCTGACTTGCGTTTTCTGTAATTCCTAGCATATTTACGAGTCATATGAGACGACATCTTTCATTATTTAGCAGTTTTTAATTCAATACCTATCTCCTCTTGTGTTCCGAGAATATTTGTATTGTCTAATGTTGGTCCTGGTAGTGTCCCGCAAGCTCTTCGCAGTGACAACCGAATCAATAACCTAGCTAAACGCGTGATGCTTAAAGCTTTCCCGGCGTACTGATTGTACCATAAAAACACGGGAGAGCTGCCGGATATCAGTAACGTCCTGCCAGGATATTTCGGCGCAGAGTCTTCTGGCCATCTTCAGGTGAGTGCCACTGTAGTAGTAGCTAAACGCTTTTCCGCGCTACACTACCTTTATGCAAAGCTGATCTGTAACACTCAGGCGCATGTTCCTACACTGGTAGGATGACGTCACATACATAACAACGTGGCCAATTACACATACAGGCCTAAGTGCACCTCCGTGTGACGTCGGCATGTAATGTTCACCGTCGTCCGACAAAAAACGCATGCTTTGTCAAATATTTCGTCTAATTTCTTTGACCAAACTGCTCCACTGGTGCTATTACACGATCGTAAAATTTTACGTCATTGTAATTTGGGAATGGATGCCGAACAGTTGCCAACAGCATATTATGATGATGGCGTGTGCACTGTTTGAAAAGAAAATGGAAACGATAATGGGTGAAACCGTGGATAGCTCGAAGTGTTCACCAGAATTAGCTGCGTGAGCTATAGTGCGAGGACATGAAGAACAGCGAAAATATTTGAAAACAGGCGAACAAATGTTTCAATTTGCACTGACGAAAGTGGCCCCTCATATTTGCATACATAAACTCTTTTATGAAATGTTGTTGTTGTTGTTGTTGTTGTGGTCTTCAGTCCTGAGACTGGTTTGATGCAGATCTCCATGCTACTCTATCCTGTGCAAGCTTCTTCATCTCCCAGTACCTACTGCAGCCTACATCCTTCTGAATCTGCTTAGTGTATTCATCTCTTGGTCTCCCTCTACGATTTTTACCCTCCACGCTGCCCTCCAATACTAAACTGGTGATCTCTCGATGTCTCAGAACATGTCCTACCAACCGATCCCTTTTTCTAGTCAAGTTGTGCAACAAGCACCTCTTCTCCCCAATTCTATTCAATACCTCCTCATTAGTTATGTGATATACCCATCTAATCTTCAGCATTCTTCTATAGCACCACATTTCGAAAGCTTCTATTCTCCTCTTGTCTAAACTATTTATCGTCCACGTTTCACTTCCATACATGGCTATAAAATGGATCTGAGCACTATGCGACTTAACTTCTGAGGTCATCAGTCGCCTAGAACTTAGAAATAATTAAACCTAACTAATCTAAGGACATCACACACATCCATGCCCGAGGCAGGATTCGAACCTGCGACCGTAGCGGCAGCTCGGCTCCAGACTGTAGCGCCTAGAACCGCACGGCCACTCCGGCCGGCTACATGGCTACACTCCATACAAATACTTTCAGAACGACTTCCTGACATTTAAATCTATACTCGATGTCAACAAATTTTTCTTCTTCAGAAACGCTTCCCTTGCCATTGCCAGTCTACATTTTATATCCTCTCTACTTCGACCATCATCAGTTATTTTGCTCCCCAAATAGCAAAGCTCCTTTACTACTTTAAGCGTCTCATTTCCTAATCTAATTCCCTCAGCATCACCTGATTTAATTCGACTACATTCTATTATCCTCGTTTTGCTTTTGTTGATGATCATCTTATACCCTCCTTTCAAGACACTGTCCATTCCGTTCAACTGCTCTTCCAGGTCCTTTGCTGTCTCTGACAGAATTACAATGTCATCGGCGAAACTCAAAGTTTTTATTTCTTCTCCATGGATTTTAATACCTACTCCGAACTTTTCTTTTGTTTCCTTTATTGCTTGCTCAATACACAGATTGAATAACATCGGGGATAGTCTACAGCCCTGTCTCACTCCCTTCCCAACCACTGCTTCCCTTTCATGCCCCTCGACTCTTATAACTGCCATCTGGTTTCTGTACAAGTAGTAAATAGCCTTTCGCTCCCTGTATTTTACCCCTGCCACATTGCTACATTGTCAAAAGCTTTCTCTAAGTCTACAAATGCTAGAAACGTAGGTTTGCCTTTGCTTAATCTTTCTTCTAAGATAAGTCGTAGAGTCAGTATTGCCTCATGTGTTCTAACATTTCTTAATTTCCTTCTTCATAATCGATGTTTCTGGAAAGCGAAAAACTATGCCGTACATAGTTTCAAAAATGAAACACTAGACCAATTACGCATTTTCTTCATGCTTTTATGACGGTTTTCGAGAATTTATTCTCATTATCAAACAGAAATTTTGACATAGGTACTTAGTGTGCTGTTTGTATGTGCATTGTTTTGCCCCTCTTGCCCGGCAGTGGTGTTTTATGGTTTACCCCAATCGGACAGATTTCTTTTGTCCGATTTTCCGAAATATCGAATAAAATACCTATGTCAATATCTGTACCTGAGGATCGTATAAAAATACGTAACCGATACAAAGTTTCATGGTTTAAATCACGTAAGAGGTCCGAGCAGATGTAATTTCGATGTATTGCTCACGCGCTGCCTGCGATATGTAAGGTATAAGAGAATCTCAGCCCAGAGAGCAGTGTTGACTGCAGTAGGAACTGTGTGGCGGTAGCAGTAAGTTGTTGCTAGCGAGCAGTCTAGTCTGGTCTGGTGTATCGTGTTGGCTGGGCCGGTCGTGGTGCAGCGATGCCGGAGCCTGAGCATTATTGTATAAGGTAAAAAGCAGCCTCGCGCATATGTAGTATTGTTATCTCAAGTCCCATGTAAATGTTTTAAAAAATCTCCTAATAATAATCTTTCTCATAAAAAGTAACTTTTAACAACCATTCATTTCAATTTAAAGAATTTACTAATTTCTCCAATCCCTGATCATCCCGATTATTGCAAAAGAAAAATCAGTTGTTTCCTTTCATAAATGACAAATCTATCGGCCAGCATTGCACAGGGCTGTGCCAGAAAAATTTATTGTAAGAGCAGATATATACGCGTTATCCGGCGACCTTCATTAAGGTAAGAATTTTCCTTTTTTATTCAGAATGATTTTTCAGGGCCATGACGCAGCACTGCTGACGTCCACAATTTACCAGGTTAAATTAACAGTCAATTATTCAAAGGTTGTAACTGAGTCACATTTATTATTGAGAGATTAGTCACATTGTATTATTGTAAGATTACGGAATTTATCTGAGGGAGGTTACGCTGAATGTGAATGAACGACAAAATTATATTTTTTACTGTTGAGAGGTTTAGGAATTTTTCTGTTTTGAGGTTACACTAAATGAGAATCTAATAATTTTTGTGGGGAGGTTACACTTGTCGACAACCGGCCAGGATCGTATTTCTTTGTGAATTTCTGAGAGGTAGTCAGTTATATATCTGCTCTTATTTACTTAATTTTAAATGTAATTTGCATCTGGCGCAACGCATTTACTAATTTGCCACTCTTTCTTTCGCAGATCATCGGCAATTTATTGCTCTTTGTTGTAATTGTGTTTGTTCCATTTTTGCTTCGTCTTTGTTTCATTTTGTGCTTAATTTTGATTTGTGAAAAATGCCGCAAAAAACTGTTAACAGTACATTGCGATGTGCAATGAGTGAAATAGCCGACTCAAATAATTTGACCGATAATACTAGCGACACTCAGTGTAATAGTGATAATCGTCTAATTACAGATAATCAGTGCGTGCCGATCACTAGTATTGACTTTGATCCTAATGATGAGCAAACAAATGCAATTATGTCCACCGTAAATGTAACAATTGATGACGCGGCACGTTCTGTTACAATGAACGCTGCCCAGTTTGACACACCTAACTTGCAAAATTTACGTAGTGAACAGATAAATATTTCTAACGAAGGTGAACAATATACACAAAACACGTCAAATTTATCTGATTCCGATGTAGTGACCAACAGTGCACATCCGATTGTCAAACCTTTTTGTGAATCAGACAATGACCAAATGGTTACCGGTACACAAAACGTGACAAATGCACATACACCATCACACATCATAGAAAATAGAGTCGCTACTTTTGGCATGGATCAAGTTATGGCAGTATTGCTACAACTTGATGAAAAACTCAGATAGTCAAATGAAAGTTTCAAACAGCGGAATGAAAAATTCGACAACCATTTCAAACAACTTCATGAAAAACTAGACAACAATTATAAACAACTTACTGAATCGTGCAAACAATTTAATGAAAGTTTCAAACAGTCGATTAAAAAACACGACAACCCTAATGAACAGAACAAACAACTTAGTGAACAGATTACAGCCGTTACCGTGCAAGGTTATGACACTAAAGAGCAATTATGTGAAGAAATTAAGGCTTGTGCTAGGAATAATAGTGAATAGTTGCGTAGTACACATGCAGCCACAACAAAATCACTTAGACATGAAATTAGTGCGGTTGGTAAACAATGTTCACAAAATGCAACACAGTTACGCGACGAGTTTAAATTAATGTCATCAGAACTTTCACACAGTCTGGATGCGAAAGTCGATAAGAAATTTGAAAAACAGAACGGCCAAATTGGCGAACATTCTAAAGTGACAGAGACGAAAAATGTTGCAGTCTCTAACACGTCACAGCATACGCCCAATTCTGAACATTTCTCACACACAGCCAGTATAATTTAGGTAATTTTCAGAGACTACGTGACTTAGAATCCGAAGAGACACAGACAAACAGATTCTCATGCAATCCTGAACCTACTCAGACACTCAGAGACGATAATTTTGATTATAAGCACTTTCTATCAGTGAGAAAATTAAAGTTATTTAATAATGACAAAACACAGATCCACGCTTTGGACTGGATACAACAATTTTCTTTCGAATTTTTACCGGCATTGCCTGTAACGCAGAAACTAAAATTTATTTGCAGTGCGTAAGTGACCTCAGGGGATTCATTACACTTCGATGAATAGGTGCCGTAGCGTGCACAGGGCCTCGAGCCGTAGTAGTGCTGTTTCATCTTTAGTTTTCTGCACTGCTGCCTTCTCTTTTACTATCCTTTATATCTATCAAAATAGCTCTTCAACTATCGATCTATCTAGGATTAGAAACGTGTAAAGAAAACCCGATATGACAAGTTTTATCGAAAGTGACCATTTTCATTAGACACTTCCGAAATGACAAGCAGTACCAGCGTAATTTTAATAACAGACAAAATTTTAATTATCAGTATCGTCAAAATTATCAGCAACAGGAACCACATTTTGGTAACAATAGAGGGTTTTTCCCCACAACAACAACAAAACCAGCCGGTTAGTATACCTAACCAACAATGTAATGTGCAAGGTCAACCAAGCTTTAATGTTTCGCCGCCTACACGTATAGCGTCGGCTCCACCAAATAATAACGCACAGCAACAAGGAAATCAGTACGTACAGAAGACACATCATTTCAATTCCTATCGCAACGCGCCGTATAGCAATGATTATTATGACAGACGTAAATGTAATAAGCATAGTTTTCAGCGTAACAGTCGGTCTTACCAGCAGCATAATCAACCGCAACAACAGATTATCATGAATGAACCAGACAGTAGATATCATCCCGAATGTAATACGTCAGGACGAAATAACAGAACAGTTCAAATAGTTGAAATGCCACAGCATCCTCCCGCAAATAACAGCACGTCAGAAAGAATTTGACTAGATACAGTACAGGTTACATCATCCAGCAACGTAAACACTACTTTTGATACACAGAATGTTATTCACGAAAATGTTATTAGTTTTGTCGACATCCGATACACACTTTTGCATGAAAGACAGAATCACGACGTATGTAGACAACATCGTTATCGCAGAAGCCAACTGGTCTGAACACAATTTGATTCTGGAACAACTGTTACAAACTTTTCGTGCACAAGGACTCACAGTTAATCTTAGGAAATCGCACTTTGGTAAAACTTCCATAAAATTTCTTGGACATGTAATTTCAGCAGAAGGTATTGCGTCTGACCCGAAAAAACTTCAAACTTTACGTGACATTACTGTTCCAACGACAAAGAAACAATTACGCAGCTTTCTGGGATTAATTAACTTTTTCCGTAAATTTATTCATTACTCTGCTTTAGATACCCCTAGATTATGCCAATTGACGGGTAAAAACGCTATTTGGTCCTCGGATAGCCAAGTACAGTCTGAATTTGTCAATCTGAAACAAGCTTTGTTGAATGCACCACTTTTATCATACCCAGATCTAACTAGAAATTTTTCCATTGCCACCGACAGTTCTAACACCGCTTTAGGCGTACACATTTTTCAGGAAATTGAAGAAGACAGTACTACAGTAATTAAAAACATCGCATTTGCAAGTCGCATTCTGTCACATGCTGAACGCAATTATTCTGTCACAGAACTTGAAACATTATGTGTTGTATGGGCATTTACGAGATTCAGGCACTTTCTTTATGGAAGACATACTACTGTTTACACAGATCATAGAGCGATACAGTTTTTACTTTCAGCTAAATTTACACAAGATAGGTTAAGCACATGGAAACTTTATTTACAGGAATTTAATTTTACACTTGTTCACATTCCCGGTACACAAATTATTGCAGCAGACGCACTATCCCGTTCTCTCAGCAACAATCACCAAGACATCGCAACCAACTTCTGCCAAGCAAATTTTAGCGTCATGTATATTCAACAAGTTGCATTCGAAAATTTTATTTCGACATCATTACGAGACTTAGCGCAAGAGCAGAGCAAAGACAACGTGTGGAAAGAAATTAAACGCCTTTGGCAAGATAAGAATAATGTTACCATTAGAAACCATTACACTGTACGCAATAACATTCTGTTTCGCCGCTCTCACCCTGACAGCAACAACTGGTTATTATGTATTCCTGACGAACTTGTTAACAAATTAATTTGGTATACTCATTTAAGTTACGCACATTATGGAACCAGAAAATGTTTTATTATACTGAGACAGAACTGTTATTTTGCGAACATGGAGAAACGTATTCGACGAGTTTTAGCGTCATGTAAAATCTGCCAGAAAGCTGAATCAGACACGACTTCACATATTCCTCCGTTACATCCCATTGTACCCGTTAAATTAAGACACATGGCCGCTGTAGACATTTTTGGTGCGATTCCCAGATCTAATATAGGTTTTTGCTACATCTTTGTCGCTGTTGAACTCACTTTGAAATTTGTTACTTTCACTCCGTTAGGCAAAGCTACTGCTAAAACTGTTTCGAATGCATTTGTAAAACATTTTTTATTTCATGTAGGGCATGTATTGAAAGTAATTTCTGACAATGGATCACAATTTCGATCTGCTATATGGACACGTATGTTACGAGCTAGAAACATTTCTCCGATCTATATATCCAAGTATTACGCTTCTTAGAACCCTTGTGCACGTCTAATGAAAGAAATTGGTAAACTATGTAGAATATACTGCCATAAAAAACATATTGATTGGGACACACACATACTCTCATTCCAGGATGTAATTAACTCCATACCAAATGAATCTACTATGCTATCTCCGACTGTTATATTGAAAAATGTTGAACCACCTAACAAAATTAAAGAATTAGTATCCTTTCCTACATCTCGTCGACTACGCCACCATGAAATAATAGACATTGCGCTGAACAACATCAAACGTGCCGCAGAGCGCCGGAGGAGACAGTAGAAACAGGTTTGTACACGCCGTGACTTTCACATAGGACAGAAGATATTAGTACGCACACACTATTTATCCAACAGAGGAAAGAGTAGATGCAGTAAATTTGAGCTTCTATACGCAGGTCCATACAGAACTCGCAGCATTCCTCACCCCAATGTAGTACACGTCGAAACTTTGAGAACCAGAAAAAGCAAAGGCAATCACCATGTCTCCAATATTAAACCCTTTATTGAATGAATATACTTTATGATTTATCACATTGTAATGCCATTTCCTGAATTTTATATGACCACTTATGCAATCATATTTATATCAACACTTACTGATGATTATCATATTTTTTTCTTGGCAAGTGCCCGGCAAGGTAAGGTTAGCAGGTCGCTTTTCTTGTCGTTACACATCAGACAGTGCACATTTTTCCAGATAAACTTACATATTTTATGACCACTTATGCAATTCTATCTATGTGACTACTTACTGATGATTATCATATTTTTTCTTGGCAAGTTCCCGGCAAGGTAAGGTTAGCAGGTCGCTTTTCTTGTCGTTATATATCAGACCGTGCACATTTTTCATTTTTTGTCTATGTATGATTGTTTTCCTATCGAAAGTAGAATTTTGTCTGTATGCACTATGTAATCTTTAAGATATAACAAACACCAGTTGACTTTGACATTTTGCCTTATGATTTCTCAACATCGTGACTATTTTACATTTTTTGCTACTACATTGTGATACTGTGTGTACATTTTTTCACTTGAAAACTGTCTATGTTTTTGACCTAATACGTTTTCTGTCATGCTATGCTGTATGCTTAATTATATCACTAGAAACAAGTTTTTATATAATGAGTATGTGATTTAAATGCAAGATATTACTCCTTATTCATCATTTTCAGAAAGCAATAATGTGTTCAAGAAATAAATTAAACAAACCACAGTGGTTTACTCTGAAATGGAAATTTTACCATCGGCATGAACGAAAGAAAATGCAATATCTTGTCATGAAGAGTAAATGGATCAGAATTAACAAGCATTAACCAGAATATACTATACACATCGTATGATAGCAGTCTTGACTAATTATTTTTCTTTCAGAATACGAGGCGATTGATGCAGGCTGTCAGACAGAACTACACATCTTAGTTTTAGTGATGAAATATGCTAGAAATAAGAAACTCTATACTATGGATAGTTGTATGAAGTAAATGGTAATATGAATAATGAAGTGTCTATTTTTTGTAGATGGTAATAAATGATGATGAACAGTTATATGAAGAATATGGTAATATGAATAATGAAGTTTTTCTTTGCAGGTGATGATAGTGATGAAGTTATGGTAATATGAATAATGAAGTTTTTTTTACAGATGAGAATAATTATATATTTACTATTAGTTAAGAAATGCTATGTAGTTATTTAAGTAATTGTTGCAGTTCCTTTTGACAGTATGTCTTATGTCACATGGTATAATGACTGAATGTTTTGGAAAAGACAGCTAGAGTACATACATACTGAGTACACGTTTCATTACCTGTTAATTCGAAGTTCACTACTTTTCAGCATAATATGCGTTTCTTCTTTCACTTAATAATCCATTTTGTATTTTTTCCAGGAGAAGCTATTCATGAAATTAATGTGCTATAAGCAGTTAGTCATTAAACTTGTTCTAGTACTTGCATTTTTTTATCCATTTGTGTCTATCATTCATGAATGTGATCACATATACTCTACTTGTTTCATAACCTTGCTACAGCTGACTCATGACGAATGACGTTATTAATCCTTATTTCCAGCAATAGGTCAAAAGCATATATTTTCATGCCCCAGCAATTATCGATCCCAACGCAATGCATTGCTAACACAAAAAAAAAATTATTACCAGTCCCAACTATTACCAGTATACAACCAAATAATGCTACCAGTTTAGGATATATTTCTAGTTCTAAATATAATGCAAATTTCTCAGATGTATTGAATCCATTATATCTATGTATTATTGGACCACAGACCTTGAGTAATAGTTACAGTGTGTTACATTTTAAATATGTCCTATGTTACTTGAATGATGAGTTCTGAGTAATACTGAATGATGTTTTGTAATAATGCATAAATGCTATGTCAATAATTTCTGTAAATAATATTTTTGTTATACTCTATAAATGCTATGCCAATATTTAACTCTTGTTTTGAATGATGACTTCTGAATAATACTGAGTAATGTTTTGTAAAACTATATGAATACTTTGTAACTGGCCAATGAGTGCCAATAATTACCGTAATCAGATGAGTTATGAATAGTGTTTTGTAATATTCAATACTTGCTACATGTTTAGTAACTTGCCAATGAATGCCAATGATTACTATAATTAGATGAATTATGTACAAATGCTATGCCAATAATTAACTCATTTTGAATCATGACGTCTGAATAATGCATAAAACAATGCTTTGTAACTGGCCAATGAGTGCCAATACTTACTATATTGAGATGACTTATGAATAATGTTCTGTAATACTCCATACATACTACTTAAATGCTATGTAAATAGCCAAAGAATGCCAATAATTACTCAAATCGGTTGATAGACTAATGTAATTCTCTATGATAACTAGCATAAGATGTAATGTATCCTTCACCTTCTGACGTAATTACCAGAAATTACTGCAATATCCGTTTGTCCTGTCCATCCTCATGACCATGGAGCACTATATTTGGTTTTTCATTAATTCTACGTTGATGTGAGAGTATGGATTCTACAAGAATGTGGTGTTGACATATCAAGCTGTCCTCCACCTTAAACGATGGAGATGTCATTAAGATCCTACTGTTTGGTATACCTAGTGTACTACCAAAATGATAACATACAATATTGATGCAACGTTTCAGTGTCTTGGCTACACTGATGAATACTTCAGGGAAGAGAACTTCAGATTGTCTCACTTGGTGTTGTGCTTCTGTAGAAAGATATGGACTTTTGGTGCAACTACGTGCAACCTACTGTGCTACAACCATGATGCAATCCTTCCCATTCCTTTCCTAGTTCCTAAATATGCTAAAGACTTTTACAGTGCGTGTGCACTTCATTTCAATTGTTAATATGATCAGTCGTTCTAAATATGCTAAAGACTTCTACAGTGCATGTGCACTTTATGTAATTGGTTAATATATTTTGTACTCAGTGCGTATGCACTTTATTTCACTCCATGATATGTTGTAAAAATGCTAAAGACTTCTATAGTGTGTGTGCACTTTATTTCACTTCATGATATGTTATGTAAAAATGCTAAAGACTTATACAGTGCGTGTGCACTTTGTTATTTGTTATTATCTTTTGTACTCATTGCGTATACTTTTTGTAATTTCTTGATATATTCTGTACTCAGTGCGTGTACACGCTATTTCATTTTTATTATGTTCTGCACTTATCAATAATGTATATACTCTGTGACTATAGACTTAGTAACTAAATAGATTTTAGAAAAATTTGTTGCTCATGGCAAGTCCAATTGACTCACCATCGCTGCCAAATTTTTGTCCCCCCCCCCCCCCCCCCCCAGTGGAGGGTTATGTAAGAGGTCCGAGCAGATGTAATTTCGATGTATTGGTCACACACTGTCTGCGATATGTAAGGTATAAGAGAATCTCAGACCAGAGAGCAGCGTTGACTGCAGTAGGAACTGTGTGGCGGTAGGAGTAAGTTGTTGCTAGCGAGCAGTCTAGTCTGGTCTGGTGTATCGTGTTGGCTGGGCCGGTCGTGGTGCAGCGATGCCGGAGCCTGAGCATTATTGTATAAGGTAAAAAGCAGCCTCACGCATATGTAGTATTGTTATCTCAAGTCCCATGTAAATGTTTTAAAAAATCTCCTAATAATAATCTTTCTCATAAAAAGTAACTTTTAACATCCATTCATTTCAATTTAAAGAATTTACTAATTTCTCCAATCCATGATCATCCCGATTATTGCAAAAGAAAAATCAGTTGTTTCCTTTCATAAATGACAAATCTATCAGGCAGCATTGCACAGGGCTGTGCCAGAAAAATTTATTGTAGGAGCAGATATATACGCGTTATCCGGCGACCTTCATTAAGGTAAGAATTTTTCTTTTTTATTCAGAATGATCTTTCAGGGCCATGACGCATCACTGCCGACGTCCACAATTTACCAGGTTAAATTAACAGTCAATTATTCAAAGGTTGTAACTGAGTCACATTGTATTATTGCAAGATTACGGAATTTATCTGAGGGAGGTTACGCTGAATGTGAATGAACGACATAATTATACTTTTTACTGTTGAGAGGTTTAGGAATTTTTCTGTTTTGAGGTTGCACTAAATGAGAATCAAATTTTTGTGGGGAGGTTGCAATCATAAATGCTATTACCGACAAAGTTCGTCTCTTGGCTAAGTTATGGTTTTTAGCAACAGGCGTAGTCCCGAAACATGTGAACCAATGTATGAATCACCTAATGAGGAATTTGTGAAGGTTAAGTAAGGTTATTTAAAGCATAAATGGTTCAAATGGCTCTGAGCACTATGGGACTTAACATCTGAGGTCATCAGTCACCTAGAACTTAGAACTACTTAAACCTAACTAACCTAAGGACATCATACACATCCATACTCGAGGCAGGATTCAAACCTGAGACTGTAGCGGTCGCGCGGTTCCAGACTGAAGCGCTTAGAACCGCGCTGCCACTCCGGCCGGCAAAGCACAAATAAATACATATATTTCACTTATGCACAATAATGTGAGCACACTTGGGTTTTCACACCTCCATCTCCTTCCACATCCTCTCTTTTTATGTGTAAGCTTCAGATCATCCGTCCGCAGCTCGTGGCCGTGCGGTAGCGTTCTCGCTTCCCACGCCCGGGTTCCCGGGTTCGATTCCCGGCAGGGTCAGGGATTTTCTCTGCCTCGTGATGCCTTGGTGTTGTGTGATGTCCTTAGGTTAGTTAGGTTTAAGTAGTTCTAAGTTCTGGGGGAATGATGACCATAGATGTTAAGTCCCATAGTGCTCAGAGCCATTTGAACCTTTTTTTCACATCATCCACGGTGCAGCAACTTCGAATGCAGCTGATTGCTGCAGTTATTTCATTGTAAGTTTCCACCGTTTCTTATGGGTTTTGTAGTCGGCGTGCTTTGTGTTGTGAATAATTCAGTATTCTTGACACTTTGCAGTTATCACTGTGGTGGTAGCCATGCTCCAAATATACTTGGTAATTTTATAGCTTAAATGCACTAAAGCAAACGACAAGTAAAGAACGGCCCTCCCTCTAGCTTCTACCAAAGAACTTTCCTAAAAGCTTCCCTACTGCACTCTCAAACATTTGATCAAAGGGCTCTGATATTTATTGCTGGCATCGAACACTACATTGCTGAAGTCACATGGGAGGTTCGCTCAGGCATGTATTTATCGTTGGCCAGACATAACAAATACTGAGCGACAAAAACGTAAAGACGTTATCTACCCGTAGTGTTCTCAACCATTACGCATATCTAGTGATTAGCGAGTCAAATCTGACGATATCTTGTCACACAAGAAAATTCGACCGACGAGTGAATAGACGTTTAGTTTGTAACCTCCGCCACGCACTTGGTACTGAACTGTAGAAACTACATGCGGCGTGTGTGTGTGTGTGTGTAGCGAGCAAACAAGCAAGCGGCGCATGCGCGCGTGCCGTGCTGGTGAACCCGTAGCTTCGCGCGTTCGTACGACAGCAGGGCAGCAGCAGCAGGCAGGAGGTGCAGCGGAAAGTGGGCCCGCTGCCCGCCACCTCCTCGCACCGGCTGCCAGCCTTGCCGAGCTCCCGATGTGCGACTGTCTCCCGCCGTCGTGGCGACACTGTATGTACAGCCGCCGCTGGCGGGTACTTGCGGCCACCTTCTGTCGGCTGTTGTCATCCTAACACTTCACTCACACCGCCATGTGTTATCCCATCGCAGAGCAAGCTTCTTCCACTGCGCAAACACACCGGCGCGGCGGCAGACGTGCGTAGCAGTTCGAAAAAAGTGTTTCGGTACAGTTTTAACAACTGTTTTTGTCATTACTGTATCCATGTTAATGGTAGTTGAAGCTCTGTTGCTGGAATTACTTGAAGAAAAAAATAGATGCAGCAGCACAGCAAGCAAGCAAACCAACCAGTCAATTTTTTGATAAGCTTTATTTATGCCAGGATGCGTTTCGATCTTTCACACTCCTCTTCGGTTGACGTAATGCAGTTATATCTTTTTGTCGAGTGCATTCTGAACGCTGTAGCTGCAAAGCGCGCACACACTTTTTGCTGCACTTATGCAGCGTAACATTCGCCCGGCATGTGGGGCGTCAAAAATTATAGCTGTCCGAGCTATATATACATAGTGAATGCTGAGCTCCATTAGTGTGTTTACATGTGAAAAAGAAGAAGCTGCCCTTTTCAGCGTCCTCTGCCAAAGAGTACGCCGTTCTTCCTGTCGTATTTAAAAATCTGCTGCTTTTTTTGTAATGATTCAAATCGTTTCGATTTTTTTTAACTCTGCCTTCTGCAAGCACAAGTGTTTCCTCCTTTCTTATTAATTACTATACATGTGTAATGTGTCTTGTTTTCGTTACTGTGCCACATTAGACAATCTTTTGGTTGGTATTCTATTTTACACACATAACAAAAATGGTTCAAATGGCTCTGAGCACTATGGGACTCAACTGCTGTGGTCATAAGTCCCCTAGAACTTAGAACTACTTAAACCTAACTAACCTAAGGACATCACACACATCCATGCCCGAGGCAGGATTCGAACCTGCGACTGTAGCGGTCGTGCGGTTCCAGACTGTAGCGCCTTTAACCGCTCGGCCACTCTGGCCGGCTACACACATAACATGTGGATTTATTTTGCTGCGATTGTCGTACCAAGCTGTAAAATAAACGCACATGTAAGCCGTCTGAGGATGAAAGTATAAATTCGAAACAAGTAACGGTGATTTTATTATTAAAGCAAACGAAAACAATTTGTGGTTGGTTTCTCCTATGTACCATACGTTATGTACAAGTTGTTTTGGTCTAAAATAGAAAACCTAACAAAACATTGTTTAATATTTTACGGAAGCAAAAAGGAGGCCCACGCTAAATAACACTTTCGTGTCAAATATGTATGGATAACTAAAATCAAGGAAGAAAAATAATGTTTTTGCAGAAGACAGGGGTTTTAAAAAATCAGATTTCATTCGAAAACATAAGAGATATGACAAGAGAACTTCTAATCTCAGCAAGAAGATCACACTACTTTTGATTGGTTCTAAAGTGTTGTTACTGTTGTCATTATTGTTAGCTGCAACCATCCACTACTCAAGTTTTTTGAATCCTAGTTTAAAGTCCATGACAAGTTTCTGATAACTACTCTCCTTTGAAAAATCAACTGTGTGACCAACTCTAAGCACTGCCTATAGCGGATCTTTTCATACAGTCGTCTGTTGATGCACATTGATTTTGTGTTTGAGTTAAATGGAGGAATTTAAGGAAGAACAATTCTTGTTTCATTTAAATGAAATTTTCCATTGTAACCATGGCCGCAGCCTCATATTATGCTTTTCTCATATTATGTTCATGTGGCTTTTACAATGTTTACGTTAAAAGAAAAATAAAGCCGTTCTCAAAGCAAGCCGTTACTAGGCCCGGTTCCATTCCAAGACAGTTGCCTTCCATGGGTGATCCATGAAAAAGAATGTTCATCTTTGGATTTGCAAAAAATTGGCTCTGAGCACTATGGGACTTAACTTCTGAGGTCATCGGTCTCCTAGAACTTAGAACTACTTAAACCTAACTAACCTAAGGACATCACACATATCCATGCCCGAGGCAGGATTCGAACCTGCGACCGTAGCGGTCTCGCGGTTCCAGACTGTAGCGCCTAGAACCGCACGGCCACTCCGGCCGGCTTGGATTTGCAGCTCTTTTATTTTTCCCCTGCATGCAGTTACAATTATTGGATATAGGTTCCGCTTTTTATGCAGAAACACTGTTTTTTCTCTTGTTATCCAAACATGTTTCGGCACCTCTGTGCCATCATCAGTGGGTTTTGTTTATTGAAAACTGTAAGAAGTGAACATGTTTTAGGTTGTAGCTGATCTAACAAAGTGAGGCCTAACGACAGTTTTTGTTCGTTTTTGTTATTACGGTGATTTCACATTATATGAGTTTGCAGGACCATCTGTATGATGTCCTGCAGTGATAGCTTGTCATCTGCAAACCAAATGGTGTAAATGTCAATTTTATCGGCGAGTTAACAACACATCCCTTTACTTTTAAAGAACGTGATTTTGGTGTGGCAAAATGCTTTACATATATATTTGTTATTACTCACGTTTTGTTGTGACTGGTCCTTCATTTCTGTTCTGAGGACACTGCACACACATATTAATGTACTTTGTGTAGTTCCGGTTATATAAAAGCCTTTTCACTTCGCAAAACGCGATAGGGTTATCTTCTTTATGCTATTACGATCTTCTTCGTTTCGTCGTAGATTTGCTGAAGCACAGTCTCCGTTTCTTCCTCTTCATCACTACCTTCTACTAGAACTCCCGGATTATCACAGGTATCAATGCAATTGCGAGAACGCGTTATTATCGACATCCAACGGTGAGCGCATTATAGCCGAAACTTCAAAAAGCGTCGCATCGGTATACGAGGAGCAAAACCCGAGAAATGACAATGTATCTACTAGTCGCCGAGATCCATACTTTTGAAACAAAAATGTTGCTACTCCGACTTGCATAAAATATTTCGGCCTTTCTATGGTAATTATACAATGTGCAAGAGCAATACGTTTTTCGTCCACTTGTCCAGAGACGCACGTTTGTTCTTCAATACCACATTGTCGAGGAATACTGCTGAAGTCTTAGGCATATCCGACTCCCTTTACGGGAAAAAATTATTTGCTGGAGGATGATATGTTGTCTCGTAGACCTTAGAGCGAATACCATCTACAATGTTGGCTGCAGCTGACTTTACAAAACCCCTAGTTCTTCGGTCTTGTTTGCAGTTTTTTTTTCTACCAGGCTTCCCTCTGTAATTTATACCCACTGTTTCTGAAATAAATCACAGGAGCCTTCTTGGCAGTTTAAGCGATCAAACTATTGTCAGAGTATTTCTTGAGGAGTTGTGGCTTCACGGTTTTTAGGTGCGGATGGTAAAAGTGTTCAGTTTTGATCATCGGTTCATCCAGAGAGATTCTCCAGAATTCTGCTCGAGATAAAAGTAAATATACCGCACTTCGGTATCGATCTCGTTTCCATACAGAACCCAGTCCTTGGTGGTTGGTACCATTTTTTCATGCACGAATTGTGATGCTGTACATCGGCTGCGATCTAATCATTTACCAGCTTGAGACCTTCAACAATCGCTCGACCTTAGTCATTATTATGAGCTCTAGCAACTACTAAAATCCTGTTTTTCACTGATAATTTACGCACGCTATAAACAAAATTACGACCACACAAGCGCATCTGTTTTTGTTTTGCTATAAACTCTGCTGTTATCTCAGCAGCGCACAAAAAAATCTCCGAACGAAAATGTTGCCGCGCGGGATTAGCCGAGCGGTCTCAGGCGCTGCAGTCATGGACTGTGCGGCTGGTCCCGGCGTAGATTCGAGTCCTCCCTCGGGCATGGGTGTGTGTGTTTGTCCTTAGGATAATTTAGATGAAGTAGTGTGTAATCTTAGGGACTGATGACCTTAGCAGTTAAGTCCCATAAGATTTCACACACATTTGAACATTTGAACAATGAAAATGTTGAGTAGTGGTGGATTGCAATTGTGGATGAGAGAAAGCGACATGACTTCTCGTTATTGTAGCGTTTTCGACACATTTGAACCACTATTGATTTTAGTCCCTCCAAGGGTTTCTTCTGTTATCCTTTCTTAGTGCAGACCTTTTTGCATTCCTTCAATCGCCTCACTTCCTTGCAATGGATTTCCACAAATAACACGGTTCCTTTCCTCAGAAACCACGGCTCTGCAGATGCGAACGACACTGTAGAATGCTGCAACCGGCTGATGTTCAGGCAAAATATTTGAGCTCGGTCGGCAGATGTTTCGTGGAAGGAGTCCCAACGTCAAGGGGAAGGGGTGTCCTTTTATATCTTAGACTGTATGGGTGGGCCACAGTAAGCCAATTTTTCAGTGCGCAACAAAATATTTTCTATTTAGCGGACTTTGCGGTTATCGTATACCGAAACTACTTATTTCACGAAAAAACATTAACACATAAATTATAGGAAATTTTCTCTAGTGGGTTGGAAAGGAGATATAGTCAAAAATCTGTTTTGGATGCCATTTTTCAGTATGGCAAACATACGAGATGGCAAAGTGAAAATTGGAAAATGGTTCAAATGGCTCTGAGCACTATGGGACTTAACTGCTACGGTCATCAGTCCCCTAGAACTTAGAACTACTTAAACCTAACTAACCTAAGGACAGCACACAACACCCAGCCATCACGAGGCAGAGAAAATCCCTGACCCCGCCGGGAATCGAACCCGGGAACCCGGGCGTGGGAAGAGAGAACGCTACCGCACGACCACGAGATGCGGGCAAAAATTGGAAAAGAGCAGGTCAGAATCGATGAACATAACAATATTCAACTTTCCACTTTTTGTGCACAAATGACTGGACTATTTCCATACTAGTCTGGTTCTTACTTCCTCCTAATTTTGTCCGTCATGTATTACTTGGTTTCCAAGGTAGCAGAATTTCTTGACTTCCTCTATTTCGTCATAGTCGTTTTTAATTCCGTTTGTCGATTATCTTATTTCTGGTACTCCTCAAATGATCACTTACAAGAGATAGATTTACAAAGGCTTGTTTCCCAGTGAGAGGCACACGTGACGACATAGTGCCAAACACATTCAATTTTACCAGTCCATCGACTCCATTGCACTTGCATAACAAAGGTATGAAAACTCACATTGCACACATGACAATACACTTCATATTTTTCTTTTCAGTGTTAACAGTCACTCCTATGAAAAACATAAAAGTCAACACTGATTTTTACATAAATCTAATCTGCACACAAATTCTTTCACGCAGCATTTCGAGTCAGACCCTTTAGCTGAATGAATCTCTACCTACAACAATTTCATGATCCCTTCTGTATCTGCTCTGTTGCTGGCCACAACTAAACCATCATCAGCGTAGACTGCGACATATAAAAAATTCGCATTGCTTTATAGTAGAAGAGACATAGATCAACATCATTGTTTTCAAATCCAGCTTTCGCCATAAGAGTCTAAGGAACGTGTGATACAGAAACGCGGCGACTGTTTGAGACCAGACAGGATTTTATTGAGTAAATAAAACGTCCGGCATCATCTTCAAAGCCTTCAGGTTGTTCCACGTCTAGCCGGCCGGTGTGGCCGAGCGGTTCCAGGCGCTACAGTCTGGAACCGCGCGACCACTACGGTCGCAGGTTCGAATCCTACCTCGGGCATGCATGTGTGTGATGTCCTTAGGTTAGTTGCGTTTAAGTAGTTCTAAGTTCTAGGGGACTGACGACCTCAGTGCTCAGAGCCATTTGAACGTCTTTTTTTTTCCACATCTACATATTGTCCGAGTATACCATTTAGAAAATCTGTTTTGATGTCAAAGTGGTTGAGTTTCATTTTCTCTGCAGCAGCTACTGCCATCAAGATTCGAATAGTATCGTAATGCAACAGGGCTAAATATTTCTCCAGTGGTGTAAACTTCTTGCGGAAATACTTTATTAGCCTTGATCGTAAATATTTGTTCATAGCCAACTAGTTTGAGCAAATTAAACTGCCATCTTCAGATTTGAAAATATTTAAGAAACAGGTTACAGGCCAGTATTCAACGGAATATATATATAAGAAAACAGACTGCATAGCAATAGGTTTACCTACCACTTACTGCAAGGCTGTAGCGTCTATATCGATCAAGACAAAATAAAAGTAAATATACGGAAAGATATCCACAGTCGAAATATGAACATCTGTACAAGATATATTCGTAATAAAAGTACCTCACAGTAAAGGCATTATGTTACGCCCCACGGTATTACATAATGCAAGAGATGCGTTGTAATGTTTATTTGAATTTTTTAAATGCCGAATCTGACTTTTTGACGATCATTTCCTTACAATTTTTTTCACATTTCTCCTACTGCGATTTCGCTTTAGCTTCCTTGCAATTTCTGTTGATCTCGGTTTAAGATTACTCGCACACAGGTGACAGAAGTCATGGGATGGCGACATGCACATATTCGGATGGCGATGGAATCGCGTACACAAGGTACAAAAGGGCGGTGCATTGGTGGAGCCGTGATTTGTACTCGAGTGATTCATATGAAAAGGATTCCGAGACGTGATTCTCGCCACATGACGCGAATTAACAGATTTTGAAACGCGGAATGGTAGTTAGAGCTAGACGCATGTGACATTCCATTTCGGAAATCGTTAGTGAATTCAGTATTCCGAGATCCACAGTATCAAGATTGTGTCGAAAACACCAAATTTCAGGCATTACCTCTCATCGCGGACAACGCAGTGGCTGACGGCCTTCACGTAGCGATCGAGAGCAGTGGCGTTTACGTAGTCGTGTCACTGCATGAAATCACTGTGACATGTACGACGAATTTATTAGTGAGGACAGCGCGGCGAAATTTGGCTTTAATAGGCTGTGGCAACAGAGCGACGCGAGTGCCTTTGCTAATAACACTACATCGCCGGCAGCGCGTCTCCTGGGCTAGTGACCATATCGGTTGGACCGTTTTTTTTTTTTTTCTAGTTATCAGTCGTCTCCAATACCGACCTCTTTGTTTCAGAGTAGCACTTGCAACCTACATCCTCAATTATTTGCTGGATGTATTCCAGGCTCTGTCTTCCGCTACACCGAGCGAGGTGGCGCAGTGGTTAGACACTGTGTAACACCATAGCTCTTATGCTGTACGGATTTATTTTGCTTTTGTTTCATTTAATGTTACATTGAGCTTCTGTAAATGTGTTTTATTGAACAGATAACACAAAATTATATACTCTTTTCTTTGTCAAACCTTTGATGTCGTGATTTGATTCTATGCAAAGTAGTGTATCTGTAATTTAAAATCTTTGTCCCATTTGGAAGGAACAAAAACTTACTATATATAATTGTAATTTCTGTGTGAATAATTTTTTGTAGAAATGTCAATATGTGCAAATGTTCAGTCTTATTTAATGTATTTGGTTGCTGTTATGTAAACTGCTGATCCTCACTTAGGGTTCTTAGTTAGTTTGTATGTAAAAGGTGTAGTGGTTCCCCTCGGGAACGGAACTGTGTAGCGCGCGCAAATTGTGGTTGGCCTATGTAGAAAAGGTGGAACTGATAGTCAGTCGGGGACAAGCTACGAGTCGGGCACAAGCTACGAGTCTGTGCACTGCCATGTAAAAGATGCATATTGTGCTGGTTCCGAGAGAGGCTTTTCCTGCCACTTTCCAATGCCTCGGAATAATGGATAAATAGCTAGAAATATTCTGGGATTGGTATCGATCATCGCCACCAAGAAATGACAGAGTCCAGCAATTCTACCTGCAATTCCACCTAACAACATGCTGTTGCCACCACATTGCGCAATCATTACATCGGAATACTACAATGATGTACAGTGAAGGACTAGCTTAATGGATGTGTTAGTGTGCTCAAATATAAGGTAATTTGTATCTGAATTTATGTACCTACCTTGATTTTTCTCCTCATCATAACACCTCTCAGGTTCCTCTCCTTTTGAGCTAAAGTGATATCCGAGTGTCCCTAATGAAAGAACATTTATGACCAATGTTATGCTAATTAATGCCTCTTGAACTTAGTAAAAAGAAAGTTAAAGTTAATGTGGCAAGAGAGTGAGTTAAAGTAAATGTTATTTGCTGAAAATAATTTTCCTATTAAAACTGCTATTTAAAGTGCTGTTGCTAACTTCAAAAATTAAAAGTTCTTAAGACTGAGGCTTATAAAGCAAATGATCACATTGTTGTCTGTAGTAAATTCTAAAAGGTGAGTCAGTTTCTTGCAATTTGGTCAGTATTGTGTTTCGCTGTAGTGAAAGTGAGAAAGCTGCAGTTGTGAAACGTTATATACTCATGTTTGCTAAGTGTTTGTGTATCTTGTGTATTAGAATTGCATGTTAATAGTAATGTTCTAAAGACCATTCACTTTATGTAAGACTGAAAGTAATAGGGTGTTTCGGTATCTCTTATAATTTTGCAAATAGTTTGTGCTGCTCCAGTTGTTAGCTTCAATCTTAAAACATATGTGTGTCAGAGTGCATTGCACTCGCGTGAGGCCAAGTCTAGGTTGTGTTTGTCCGTTATAGTTACTTACACCTATTTTCTTATACGAGAATGTTAATCATTCTCTTGCCTAGTTACGCTGGCGACCGTTTTCTTTATACGTTAAACAGTGCAGATAGGCAAAAATCTTGTTTGTTACCGTTCGAATATTTACGTAATTCTGACTGTCATTTCCGATAAGCCACCTCAGTTAGGTACAACACGGTCAACATAACAAAATTCCTCTCAGAGGGTAACACTGCTCTGTTGCTTTGTGCCATAGTTGCTTTTACAAAATAGTTTTATGTCACAACCTGTTTCTAGCATTGAGGTTATGGTACAGTAGTAGCAGGTGAAAGTGTTATAACTGGACTTGCATCCGGCCATCCTGATTTAGGTTTTCCGTGATTTCCCTAAATCACTCCATGCAAATGCCGGGATGGTTCCTCCGAAAGGGCACGGCCGACTTCCTTCCCCAATCCGATGAGACCGATGACCTCGCTGTCTGGTCTCCTTCCCCAAAACAATCCAACCCTTCCGCTACAGTTTTTATCCCTCTGTAGTTCCCTGTGGTATAATGGAAGTCATTTCCTGAAGTCGTAACAGATGACCCACTGTAACAATACGAGTCAAGATAGATGTAACGGAACTTGAATAGCGTATTTGCCTCTATTGGTTACGGTAGAGAGATCGATCTTTCGGTTCTGTCTATATTTATGTATAATATTGCATAAATAAAGGCAGGGCGAATGTAAAGCTATCGTTAAAAACGCACGCCCTGCGATTTGTTACGATTTGGTCGGTCATAATAATAATAACATGCTTTTGAATACAATTAAAATATAACGGCGATACCCGTTTAGTGTTATTCGAAATAATATGTAGTAACTTAATGAGTAAGGTAGCCGATCCTATAAGAAGAGGTAAAAATGGGCATATTGAGGTGTTTTGCTTTATATCGACGAAGCCGATGATACGGCGTCATTTTTTCGTTTACTCTTAGAAATAAACAAGTAAAGAAGTGAAACTTCCTGGCAGATTAAAACTCGAACTCGGGACCTTTGCCAATAACACTAAGTTTGGAAGGTAGGAGACGAGGTACTGGCAGAAGTAAAGCTGTGAGGACGGGGCGTGAGTTGTGCTTGGGTAGCTCAGTTGGTAGAGCACTTGCCCGCGGAAGGCTAAGGTCCCGAGTTCGAGTCTCGGTTCGGCACACAGTTTTAATCTGCCAGGAAATTTCATATCAGCGCACACTCCGCTGCACAGTGAAAATCTCATTCAAGTAAAGAAGTGCTAATTGTACGTTGTGAAAAAATATAGGGGCGAGTTTTAAATAACTACGGTATACGATCAGAGTAACAAAAGGACATTTAGTTACACGAAATCGCTGATAGCGAAGTGTGGTCATTACATCGAGTACACCTACAGGGCGGTCAATTCCGGGATAGATCTATACGCTTCTCACGAGGGACGTGGTATTGAGACCTTTATATATATATATATATATATATATATATATATATATATATATATATATATATAAAGGTCTCAATACCTCGCCCCTATATTTTTTCACAACGTACAATATATATATATATATATATATATATATATATATATATATATATATATATCACGGAGAGCGGGCTCTAATTTATGAAAAGGAGAAAAACGTTTACGCGAACTCTTAATAATAGCGGATCGGAGAGAAGAGTGTGTAATTGCCTTACGCCTAACAAACATTCGTGGAGGGCGGTGGCTAAACTAGAAGAGTTAATAACAAAATAAGATATCATTATCATTGACTGTTGGTGTCGAGCAACCAAAACTGTTCATCAAAGGGTTTCGATGGAACTTGGGAGTTAGGGTTGAGGTACTCGCATATACTCGATATCAGGGTGTGAATGAGTGGTGAATGCGAAATAAAACTGTGAACAAAGTTACGTGAAATAAAACAGAATAAACAAGACACTTTGGTCGTATCTGTTATTATTCCATAAACTGTAACATTCCTTATCGTTGTACGAAGCCTTTATAGATTATCTTTATGACGATTTGCTTCGAAGGGATCTCGTTACGAGTTAAGTTTTGGGGACCTGGTCAAGAGGGGGTAGTTCGTAGATCCTAACTACTGCAACTATTCTGGAATCAGGTGCTACCGTGACCGTTGTGTGCTGTCAATGACTCAAGGTTACCATATCTCATGCTCTAAGATCGACGCGCCTTTCCACTTGGTATAACGGTGCCTCAGGCAACAACGACAACGCCGACGACGAAGGAAGATACGGTAGACCACCATCCTGTCCCTTCTCGTTCCGCTTCTTAGTGTTTATCCTTCTGTAGCTTCTTTGGTACCGTGGAAGTCATTCCCTGATGTCTTAACAGATGTCCTGCCATCCTGTCCCTATTTCTTGTCAGTGTTTTCCATGTATTCCTTTCCTCGTCGATTCTGAGGAGAACCTCTTCATTCCTTAACTTATCAGTAAACCTAATTTTCAGCATTGGACCTTAGACGACAGTGGCCTGGTCGGATGAGTCCCCACAAAGTCATGGACCCTCAACAAGGCACCGTGCAAGCTGGCGGTAGCTCCATAATGGCGTGGACTGTGTTTTGATGTAATGGATGTGTCCTCCGGTCCAACTGAACCGATCATTGGCTGTAAATGGTTACGTTCGGTTAGTCTGGGACCATTTTCTGCCAAACAACGACGCAGCTTATGAGGGCGACAATGCATCATGTCACAGTGACACAACTATCCGGTATTGGTTTGAAGGACATTCTGGACAATCTGAGCGAATTATTTGGCCACCCAGATCGCCCGACATGAATCCCATGGAATATTTATGGGACGTAATCGACAGGTCAGTTCCTGCACAAAATCCCGCACCAGCGAGACATTCGTAATCATGGACGACTGTAATGGCAGCATTGCTCAGTATTTCTGCAAAGGATTTCCAACGAGTTTGCGTCCGTGCCACGTCCAGTTGCTGCACCATGCCAGGCAAAAGGGGATCCGACACGTTACTGGGATGTATGCCGTGACTTTTGTCACCACGGTACGTACTGCTTCCTTTCCTGAACTTTTTTTTGTATCTTCCCCATGCGTTAGCCAACTGAAGTATTTAATCTGTTAACCGCAGTTTCTTCACTGTTACTTTCCGTCCAGCTTCTGTCACTTCCCTTTTCAGAGGTACCCAAAAATGGCTCTGAGCACTATGGGACTCAACTGCTGTGGTCATAAGTCCCCTAGAACTTAGAACTACTTAAACCTAACTAACCTAAGGACAGCACACAACACCCAGCCATCACGAGGCAGAGAAAATCCCTGACCCCGCCGGGAATCGAACCCGGGAACCCGGGCGTGGGAAGCGAGAACGCTACCGCACGACCACGAGGTACCCGTTCCTACACAAATGAAGTACATACTGGTCACATTCATTACCGCACTACGTGCAGCATCAGAGAATTTCGAACGCACATCATCATTCCTCAGTACCTCAGTATCTCACTTTCCTTTCTGTCTATTCGTCCTGGTAATGGCGCAAACTTCAGCGTACAATATGGAGAGAGCACTGTATTCGCATTGTGCCACTTATTTGTAGCGAAACGCATTCAGTACCTTACAAAATATATCCTCCTGCCCTCAAAAACTCGAAACACCCGTTTTCCGTAATTCACTGCGTCGCATCTGTCAAAACCTTACTCCATTTGACATCTATACGTGGTGCTGTTCTGTGACTGTTTCAGATACCGTGATCCATATCCTTGCCAGTGAACTACAGAACAACAGGCGCTAGCTGGCGAGGCATAGCTTCTAGAATTTTCTGCAGTATTCCCCGCCTTTTCCTGCGGACGGTGCGGTGCACCAAGTTGAAGGTGGTAATGTGCCGGGTCTCCACAATACCGACAAAAGACAACTTTATTGCACCACTTCACTACGGGCCATTAAGCTGTTGCTATGACGTATTCCAGCCAATCAGAAGCCGTCCTTTGCATATACGAGGGCTATCCACAAAGTACATTACGTTTTGGAATTAAAAATAAAGTATTGGAATTTTTTTTTATTATATACAGATGAAAGCCACACTTAAATACTACTTTTCTAATTAAATGAAACAACAAGTTTACTGTTACCAGTCACCGTTTTATTTTATTTTTTCCACGACGCGTTTCGAAGGTTTAAACCTCCATCATCGGGTGGATTTACATTAGTTAGTATTACATATGTGTGTATGTTGTGTTACGATTTTGGAGGAACTTGTGGCACTGCCTAGTGGAGAAACAAGACACTATTTCAGAATATGGTTTTGGATAACTTTTGACAAAAAATAAGCTGATATCTAATGGTAAACTTTAATAAGTAAACTAGAGTACCTCCAGTGGTCACAGGTTCCTTTTTCTGTCGTAACACTTAACATGTATACTGCCACATTTGTAAACAAATATGGCGTCTGGAATCAGCTGGGTACAAGGTTCGTACAGCAGAAGAGAAGACATAATCGCAAAGTGCAAAGAATATAGATCGTAACAACATTATTACAGAATAATCGTTTAAACCATTTGGGGGTGTTTGTTTTGAGGTGTCGAATATATGTGTGTGTACTTCAGGTGGTATATAAATCCAATTTTGAAAGGTTAAAACAGCTAAACATTCATACTCGTTTATGCAATCAGGTGAAATGTTAAAATGGCTTAAACTTCATACTTGCTAATAACAATTAGGTGAAATGTTACAGGCTTGAATTACAATGATCATATTGGCTACAGCAGTAAAATCATAAATAGATGACACGCTTTGAAGAAAGAGAGAGAGAGAGAGAGAGAGAGAGAGGAAGGAGTGATTATATGAGAGCAAACATTTACATGGCAAGGAGTCTTAAGATTACATGTTGCATATATTAGCTGCCTAAAGGTTGGGGTAATACACTGGTTAATGTTATAAAATATGCAGATAGATATACATTTGTGCCAGTAGTTCCAGTAGTTTTCTACATAGTTGCCATTTAAATTAAGGCACTTATCGTAGCGATGGACGAGCTTGGAAATTCCTTCGTCGTAAAATTCGGCCGCCTGCGCCTTCAACCACGTGGTTAGTCAGTAACCCGGTAGAAATACGATTTTTGTGGATTTCCTGGAAAGAGGCACTACAATAAACTCTCAAAGGTATTGCCAAACTCTGCACAACCTCAGAAGAGCAATACAAAACAAGCGCAGGGGAAAATTGGGATCAAAGATCTTGCTGATTCACGACAACGCCCGGGCCCACACGGCTAATGCCACTCGTGAAGTTCTCGAATCTTTTAAGTGGGAGTTGTTTCCTCATCCGCCGTACAGTCCCGACCTGGCACCGAGCGACTTCCACTTATTCCCAGCAATGAAGAAGTGGTTGGCTATGCAGCGTTTTGATAACGACGCACAGCTTCAAGAAGAGGTAACCACGTGGTTGAGGGCGCAGGCGGCCGAATTTTACGACGAAGGAATTTCCAAGCTCGTCCATCGCTACGATAAGTGCCTTAATTTAAATGGCAACTATGAAGAAAAGTAGTATTGAAGTGTGGCTTTCATCTGTGTATAATAAAAAAAAATTCCAATACTTTATTTATTTTTAATTCCAAAACGTAATGTACTTTGTGGATAGCCCTCGTAAAAGTGGGAGCCTCGCCAGTTCACGACAGTCAGTTTTAGCCCTGACGACGACCATGGAGGTAGTGGTCGAAAGCTTGGAGTTTTATCCCGAACTGACGCGGCATGTATACCGAGAGACTTTTATTCAAGAAATACGTCGCGAAAGACTTCGTAGCCACAATAACGTTTATTTGATACACTGCTTCTTTCTTTTAAGGACTGTGTAAAACATTATTTGTAGGAGCAACAGCAATCTATGGATCGTTTTTCTTAAGAGCTACCTGGCGAGGCATAGCTTCTAGAATTTTCTGCAGTATCCCGCCTTTTCCTGCGGACGGTGCACCGTCTCTTTTTTTCTTTTTATAAATGGACTTGTAGTCCGGGGTGATATGTTACAATACAGCATCACCGGTCTATTGCGGTCTAACTGTGTTGGTGAGGGAGTAGATTCCCACAGGGCAGTGACTGCGTCACTGCAATTCACTTTGGAGGTGTGGCGGTGGGACTTGTAGTCCCGTACCACCCTCTGACGGTGATAGTACTACATGAGTCAGGCAGAAATTTTGCCTAACATGGGCAGGTGAAAGTGTAACGGCGGGACTCCGTACCGTGGCGATGGGGGATGTCGGTGCACCGTCTTTTTTTTTTTTTTTTTTTTTTTTATTTGTAGTCCGAGGTGATAGGTTACAATACAGCATCACCGGTCTGTTGCGGTCTAACTGTGTTGGTGGGCCAGTAAATTTCCACTGTGCAGTGACTTTGTCACTGCAATTCACTTTGGAGGTGTGGCGGTGGGACTTGTAGTCCCGTACCACCCTCTTACGGTGATAGTACTACATGAGTCAGGCAGAATTTATTGCCTAACATGGGCAGGTGCAGGTGTGGCGGTGGGACTTGTAGTCCCGTACCGCGGTGCACCGTCATATCGCGACTACAATATAATAATAAGCTACGTTTTCCCACCTGCGGGAATGTCTCGCAACGTTCTGCGTAAAACGCGTGAGGGACGTTACTCCATGTGCACAATGCAGACATGCCAGACCGTTTTCCTAGTTTGCGGTCACCGCTGTTTCCGCTGTGGGCTCTGCCTGCGAAAAACGCTTGCGAGCTACGGGAGGAGTCTGTCCCGCACGTCGCAGCGATTTGCTTGGTTGGAGAAGTGGGGGAAATCTAACTTAAACCCAAACCTCGATGTCAAACGCTCAGATCGGTACCAAGTGTTGTATGTCGATGGAGTATCAACCAAAACTCCGATTTAGGTCGTACTATGTGCTGTCTTCCAGCAGAACGGGTGTAAACGTTAACTAAAAGTGACACCAGAACTGCGGAGCAAACCAAAAGCATAACTATGAGCAATTAACACATGTTGCTTTGATAGGGAAGTTGGTAGAGCGTATCAAGGGCCCCAGGTTTCTTTTCCTTTCTCCTGTGTAATTTAGGTCCTTATTGCGTTCAATGTTTTCAGATTTCGTTCTATTTAAATGTATAAATATGTACATAAATGACCTTGTGCATAACATCGGAAGTTCACTGAGGCTTTTTGCGGATGATGCTGTGGTATATCGAGAGGTTGTAACAATGGAAAATTGTAACGAAAATCAGGAGGATCTGCAACGAATTGACGCATGATGCAGGGAATGGCAATTGAATCTCAATGTAGACAAGTGTAATGTACTGCGAATACACAGAAACAAAATTCCTTTATCAATTAGCTAGAATATAGCAGGTCAGCAACTGGAAACAGTTAATTCCATAAATTATCTGGGAGTAGGCATTAGGAGTGATTTAAAATGGAATGATCATATAAAGTTGATCGTCGGTAAAGCAGATGCCAGACTGAGATTCATTGGAAGAATCCTAAGGGAATGCGGTCCGAAAACAAAGGAAGTAAGTTACAGTACACTTGTTCGCCCACTGCTTGAATACTGCTCACCAGTGTAGGATCCGTACCAGATAGGGTTGATAGAAGAGATAGAGAAGATCCAACGGAGAGCAGAGCGCTTCGTTACAGGATCATTTAGTAATCGCGAAAGTGTTACGGAGATGATAGATAAACTCCAGTGGAAGACTCTGCAAGAGAGACGCTCAGTAGCTCGGTACAGGCTTTTTTTGAAGTTTCGAGAACATACCTTCACCGAGGAGTCAAGCAGTATATTGCTCTCGGTTCTAGGCGCTACACTCTGTAACCGCGCGACCGCTACGGTCGCAGGTTCGAATCCTGCCTCGGGCATGGATGTGTGTGATGTCCTTAGGTTAGTTAGGTTTAAGTAGTCCTAAGTCTAGGGGACTGATGACCACAGCAGTTAAGTCCCCTAGTGCTCAGAATCCTAAGCCTATATTGCTCCCTCCTACATATATCTCGCGAAGAGACCATGAGAATAAAATCAAAGAGATTAGAGCCCACACAGAGGAATACCGACAATCTTTCTTTCCACGAGCGATACCAGCCTGGAATAGAAGGGAGAACCGATAGGGATACTCAAAGTACCCTCCGCCACACACCGTCAGGTGGCTTGCGGAGTATGGATGTATATGTAGATGTAGATAAATGTAGTGTTTCCCTTTTCATAAAAAGCTAAATTAATGTATTAAACTGCATAAGCAAGCACTGACGAACTCAATTCGAGGAACACTCGCAAAATACACGTACACATTGTGGTGTCTAGGAAGCTTGCATACTCGAATCGCTGGACAAAAATTCTAACCACTCGTATTAAGGAGTTTTATTACAATAAGAAAAGATACAATACTTAACTTTGTCAGTTACACAAACGTGTCACAAGCGAAGTGCGACATACAAAACATTCAATCCTCTTCAGTCTAAACAATTACAAGTCTGTGCTACGTAGAGAGTACAAGCGAAGTGACTAGAGCTGACGATACTATCCAAGTTGCTAATCTTGAAGCCGCTGTTGAACTGCGGCGTCGCCAGTCGGTCGAGGTGCTTATGTCTTCTTCTTCTTCTTGTAGCGGCCACTGCTGCCGCGTTGTCGTCCTGGAGGGAGGTCCGGTCAGCATGCGATTGGCTGACTTCTTCTCGCAGCCTTCTCTGCTTTGTCGTTCCCGACTGGCTTGCCGGCGCTAGCTTTACGCCGTAACACCCAGGAAAACAAAGACCTTTTAACGAAAAAGATCAATTTGTCTTACTGACAAGCGGAGCAAGTTAAGTGATTTGTGAAACTTACATTTTCATTCTGTAAATAAAAGTTCATACACGTTAAAAAAATAAAAAAAGCTCAACCCCAATGACGACTTTTTTTTTGCTGTATTATTCATGAAAGTATTATATAGGACAACGTCTTTATGACATGTAAAAGGCCTGTTTGAAGTTTACAGTGATGTTCTCTTGGCAGTTTGCTTTCCTTTCGTTTCTTTGAAAGTAGTAAACTTACAGAATACATTTGTAGTTTCGCAAAATACACAATCAGAACAGAAAGGAAGAAACAATTGCATCACACGTACGGAGGTAACAGTAATAATTGTAATTAATAATGAACAGTAAGATTAGTATTAAGTATATAACATTCAACTAACAAAGCGAAAGCAGACTGCCAAAAGATCGTTGCTACAAATTACGAAAAGTCCTATTACGTGTCAGCAAAATGTTCTCCCACACCGGCCGAGCAGTTCTAGGCGCTTCAGTCCGGAACCGCGCTGCTGCTACGGTCGCAGGTTCGAATCCTGCCTCGGTCATGGATGTGTGTGATGTCCTTAGGTTAGTTAGGTTTAAAGTAGTTCTAAGTCAAGGGGACTGATGACCTTAGATGTTAAGTCCCATAGTGCTTAGAGCCATTTGAACCATTCTCCCATATAACAGTTTCACTCGTAAATAGTTAAATTGTCATCGGTGGAGTTTGGACGCACTACCTTCTCAGCCACGCGAGATCTACAACACAGTCACTCACAGATACGCTTTTCCTGTGCTCCGTGGCTTTGGTGATACTTCTTATTACCGTTTACACATATTCTACTGGGCGACTGCACACAGCATGAACTAAATCGGTATTTTGATTCTCACTCTATCGATATACAACGTTTGGTACCGGTCTGTCTGACGTCTGGACGTTTGGGTGTGATGAGCAGTAGCACGGGGAGCAACACAGAAGCTAACTCTTCCGATCAAATTATTGAAACATTCACCAAAAATGTGGGCTGCCGTTTCTCTGTCTCAGAGGATGAGCAGCTTATCGAGTTGGAATCCCAGCAGCAGATTTTGCGTAATATCGTTGACGCCGAGTTGAAAAACCAAATGCAAAAGGAGTTAATCTGAACAGAAATGGGAAGAAAAATGAATGAAAAATGTAAAAAGAAATGTCTTCGATTATGTCCAGTGTAGTATGTTTGTAAGTATATTTGTTCAAATGGTTAAAATGGCTCTGAGCACTATGGGACTTAACAGCTGTGGTCATCAGTCCCCTAGAACTTAGAACTACTTAAACCTAACTAACCTAAGGACATCACACACATCCATGCCCGAGGCAGGATTCGAACCTGCGAACGTAGCAGTCGCGCGGTTCCGGACTGCGCGCCTAGAACCGCGAGACCACCGCGGCCGGCAAGTATATTTGTACTGAGCCTTCAACCACAGTAGTAATGAGTTGGATATTGTTGTTATTATGATCAGTACTGTGAACGACGATTAAAATTCGGCCAGTTTAAGTAATCAATGAATCCGCTCCTCACAATGAATCCCTCAACTTTGGTGTAATCGCCGACACCAGCCAAGGGTATCACGTTATCCTTGCCAGTTCATTAATTCCTGACATGTCTTCGTTATAAGGCAGTGGGAACTGGCTTTCCTCCGCTTAGTCGAGCAACTGTTATTTCACTGAAATGCTGTACTCTCGTTCTTCTTCGCGATGTAAGAATAGCCGGCCAGGGTGGCCGAGCGGTTCTCAGTCTGCTTTAGGCGGTGGCGCGGCACGGACCTGCTGTCCCGGCCGCGGGCGCGCGTGGACGAGGAAGTGTTTACACCGTCGGTACTCGCGCGTGTTGTTGTCTGACTCGATCACCATGGCACACAATTTTCGAAAGACTACGCTCCAATTTACGTTCGACAACGAATTTGCCAGACCAAAAGCTTTCGAAATAGAGCGTTTTTTGAGGGAAGAAGTTCGTTTACCTGCTACGGACATAATTGGAATACACCTGTCCATTGTCAGCAGTACAATGTACGTAAAGATGACCGATGAAGCTGCGTGTGAAAGAACTCTCTCCGCTGCTCAAAGAGGATTTAAATTTCGACACTCTGATGGCCATATCAGCGATGTAACAGTAGCTCCTTCAGGATTGGGTGTGAGGATGATTCGGATCTTTGAACTGCCGTTTGAGGTGCCAGAATCGATGGTGACTGAATCGCTGCGACCATATGGAACGGTACTTAGTCATACGCCTGAACGCTGGGCAAGTTTTAGTACCTATCCTGTGCTAAACGGCGTGCGACAGGTGCGGATCGTCCTTACTAAACATATCCCGTCTTATTTATACATTGGCGGGTGTAGAGCTATTGTGATCTACGATGGCCAGCCACGCACTTGTTCTGGCTGTGGTGGAGAAGGACATATCCGCTCGGAGTGCATACAACGCCGCGTCGTGCAACTGCCACATGGAGACGCGTCACAGCGAGAAGTTCCCACGCAACTGCCGATAACGTACGTGTCGGTGGCTCGCCGGGAGGTGTTGCCCAGTTCGGAGCGAGACGAAGCCGTGTTTATGCAAGAGCCGACCGAGTTACGGGAGCGTGGAGGTGACTCGGAGAATGTCCCTACGCCCACGTCACGTCGGTTGAGGGAGGAACCTTCTGACAACTCACATGAAGCACGCGACTTGGAAGTAGAGGTCGAGACAGTGGCGCCGGCAACGGACCAGCGAACGATCGACGAACACAGTGAGGCAGCAGAGGGCAGGGCACGCAAACAGCGATCGCCGAAGCGTCGCAAAAAGCGTCGCCATAATTCGGGTGACACGTCCCCCCCTAGCCTAGGGGACACGGAAGTTATCCTAGCCGACGAACTGTCTGACACAGAACACGTGCCTTTAGAGAACGCTGACAGGATTCCGTCAGATGGAGACCGGATGTCCTGCCTTTCAGATGGTCCCTCTTCATTGACACCGACTGACCCAGACCTGCCGACGAAGGAGTCCGGGATACCAATGTCCCAGCAACCTCGTCGAAATACATCAGAGGACGTTTCTCGGATGGATGACCACTGTGATTGGGCGGAACCAGTCGAGGACATACAGGAATTGCCAACCCCTAATGATGACCACTCACCTACAGGATGCACACCACGGAACGACAACAAAGGAGGGCAGCCCGTTGGCGGGCACCCCTCTGAGCACGAATAGTGGCCTAACGCCCTTGGAGTTCTCAGTGACATGACACGAGCATGACAACGACAACGAACCAAGCATATAAGGTGGGCACAGTGAACATTAACACCGCACGTTCGCTTGCAAAGATGCAACTTCTCCGGGACATGATTTACGCCACTGACGTTGATATTCTGCTGATGCAGGAAACCTGCAATGCTGCTTTTCCCGACGTGCACGGATACAACACTTACCTAGCGCCGACTCCAGATGGAGGACGTGGCACAGCGATACTAGTCCGGGAAGGGATTCCGATGTGTGACCTCGATTACCTTCCTTCGGCTCGGGGTTTGGCTATGACCGTGAACGGCATTCGTATCGTCAACATCTATGCACCCTCCGAATCTGAAAATCGACAGGCGCGTGCACGATTCTACTCGGAGGAGATTGCCCCCCTATTCCATGGACGGTATGACCACATCTTGATAGGGGGGGATTTTAACTGTGTACTCGCCCCGAAGGATCAAACTCCTAATTTCAGCTCATGCCACGCATTGAACACGATCTGCCGGGACATGGCCCTTATGGACACGTGGGAAAAGATCCATGGGCAGCGAGAGGGCTACACGTATTTTACTAGCCATTCGGCGAGCAGGCTGGATCGGATTTATGTTTCTGACGGATTAAGAGATCACGTGTTGGCTGCTGACCGTTGGCCCACAGCTTTTACGAATCACCTTGCATATTTATGCACGTTAACCCTCCCACGGCAGAGGGTCTGGCGGAGTCGTAGTTCCTGGAAACTCAATTCATCCTTATTGGTGGATCTCGAATGTCGCCAGCGGATCGAAGAAACATGGCAGACTTGCACTCGCCGTCTGCCGCTGCACCGTACGGTTCTTTCGTGGTGGCTGCAGTGTGCAAAACCGGCGATACGAAGAGCTCTCATCACGTATGGCAAGGAAAAAGCGAAATGGCTCCGAGATACACTTGACTATTTCTACATGGTGCTCCGCGACCTGTCCTCCATGGCCCCATCGCTCGAGCGTCAAGCGGAAGTCCATCGCATTCAGGCCTGTATTTTATCGATCACGAGACGTCGACTGGAGGGACTTTCGATCCGTGCTCGGTGCTTGGACAACGTCGATGGAGAACGTATCGGCATGCATCAAGTGTCCAAGGGAAATGCGCGTAATCGCCGATCCCTAATCACAGTACTCCATGATGACGATGGTCGGCCCCTGACGTCACAACGGGACATTGCTGCTGAGTTTCTGGAGCATTATCGCCTCCTTTTCACTGGGACGCCGACGGACAATCGGACAGGAGAAGAACTTTTGCGACAGATGCAAACGGAGGTGGATGGTTCAGATGCAGAGGCGCTATTGGAACCCCTAACGGAAGATGACATCCGGGGCGCACTCGCGAAGGGTGCGGTGCATAAATCCCCTGGGCCAGATGGGTTGACACTCGAATTTTACCGCGCATTTGCGGATTTAATGATGTCCCAGTTGGTATTGATGTATAATGAGTTATTGAGCCCTGACATGGACGTTCCGTCGCAGTTCATGGCGGGACTGCTTATACCAATACCGAAATCGACAGCGAGTGTCAGCGTCCATCAATTTAGACCGCTCACGATGCTCAATACTGATTATAAGCTCTTTGCGCGAATGTTGGCGGCAAGGCTCAAGACTGTCATATCCAAGACAATACCACCTGACCAGGCTTGTCTAGGGGTTCGGAGCAACATACATACTATCCTCGGCGAATACCGTGACGTAATTTCACTGACGGAAGCTTGTCGCATGCGAGCGGCGTTCGTATCGGTGGACTTTGATCGTGCCTTTGACAGGATCAACCATGATTTCCTTGACTCGACCATGCGACGCATGGCGATACCACAGGATTTTATTACCGTCCTCATGCGCCTCCTTCGCGGCGCTTCTTCGACGGTGAGAGTCAATGGCAGGGAGGTAGGACCGATTCCTGTTTGCAGCTCAGTTAGGCAGGGATGTCCCTTGTCGATGTTACTGTTTACAATAGCGCTCGAACCATTGATGCAGACTCTTAGACGGACTCTAACAGGCGTCCGACTCCGTGCGAGCTCCTTCACGTGTCGTGCATATGCCGACGACTTGATGATACTCGTCCGGTCGGAGAATGAAGTAAGTCAGGTGGTTACCCTTCTTACTACGTACGGCGTAGCTGCGGGAAGCAGGGTCAACATGAATAAAACCAAGATCATGCACATCGGTCGAGGGCTGGACGATCTGCACAGTCCGTTTACGACGGTGGACATCTTGCGATGCTTAGGTGTATTGTTCACCCGATCGCTACGGCAATCAGCGGCGGCGAGCTATCGACGTCTCCTCCAGAACGTCCGACTGCACATACGCAACAATTCACTCCGAACGCACGACCTGCTCCAAAGGGTGGACTACACTAATGTTCACCTGGCCTCGCGACTGCCGCACCTGGCACAGGTACTGCCAATGCCACATGGTATTGCTGACAGATTAATGGCGGCCTTTGGATACTATGTCAGCCAAGGAATGTTGTTTAAGGTCAAATACAAGACTTTAACTCTCCCACACCATGCTGGAGGACTTAACCTCACGGATGTGCGGAACAAGGCTCTAGCTCTATACTTGCGAGCGACGCTACGCACTTGGAACCAACGGCAACACGCCATCACGTCGGCCATCCTGGATGTGCTTCATCCCACGTCCTTTGAACCACCGGTCGCTGTAGGCGCAATCTCACCCTCTTTTTCTCACGTCGCGCGATTTTTTGTTGATTTTAGTTATGTTCAGTTACAGATACCTTCTACAAGAATCCCCACTACCCGTGAGATATATCGATACTTGCGGCGTCATCATGGCAGCAATGTTGTCGAACTTAAATACCCAACACGAAACTGGCGACAGATTTGGCGAGCTGTCCATACACCTCTCCTCACCACAGCAGCGCGATCGTCATGGTATACACTAATCAACCGCAAGACAGTCAACCGCCAACGTTTGTACGACATTCACATGGTTGATTCCCCGCTCTGCCTTATATGTGGCATGCAGGACACCGACGAACATTCTCTGCAGTGCGGTGAGGCAAAGGATGTTTGGAGGCTGACGCAACGCATCATGGCCCTCCTCAGGCGCACCGATGAATCAACGATCACGACGGACGCTTTATTTTTCCCTGACGCTGTATTTTTCCCCTCACAAAAAACTTCGGCAATCCGATGGATTGGTGGACACGCATCGCACTACGTGCTCTCGCGGACATTGATATCGGGCATGGACTATTGGCATTATCTACTAGAACAACACGAAATCATCCGACGCCACTCTAAATATAAAACGACTTTTGCGAACTTTCTAGGCAGCATGTTTCATAACCCCCCGAAGCGGTGGGGAGTCCCAGGTTTACGTTGTCTCGAGGGATAGAATGTACTCCCAGTGAAGTGACGAGGATGTCACTTCAGTCCTATATTTCTTTTCCTTCTTGTTTATATATGATTTTTCTTTTGGGACATAAAAAAAAAACAAAAAAAAACAAAAAAAAAAAGTTGTAGGTTTGGCTAGCATCCGCTTTTGTGTATAAGCGTGCATTTCTCTCAGTTTAAGCTTATCCATTACGGATATTTTCGAAACCTGTGACTGTTAACTGAATGTAAGTACATAAAACTGCAACCAGTCACTTTTTTGAATAAAAAAAAAAAAAAAAAAAAAAAGCGGTTCTAGGCGCTACACTCTGGAAGCGAGCGACCGCTACGGTCGCAGGTTCGAATCCTGCCTCGGGCATGGATGTGTGTGATGTCCTTAGGTTAGTTAGGTTTAAGTAGTTCTAGTTCTAGGGGACTGATGACCATAGCAGTTAAGTCCCATAGTGCTCAGAGCCATTTCATGTAAGAATATTTGTGTGACTGCTTTGCGCTTCCTGCGTACTCTTTCCAACAACATACGGTCTTTCTCCACTTCCCTAGCTTCCATGTACTTTCGGAGAGCCAAAAATAACAGCTTTTTAAATCGATCACTGGGCTGCATATTTCGCCTTTGCTGTCTCCGCTACTACTTTTTGTGCGGCGCACTGCACCCCGCCTGTAACAGCAAAATATGCCGCGCAGCGCGTAAGAATTCGAGTCGCGCTAATGAACCACACAATATTGCTCTCGTCTGGCGGAAACTTTAGCACCTACCGACTTCCAACAAACTGTAAAAATAAATTCAAATCTTATCGAAAAATTTTCTCGCTTTGACCCCCCCCCCCCCCAAAAAAAAAAAAGAGTAAAGGGAAACTGTGCACACGTTATCGACATATACTACTGAAGCCAACTATGAAATTACGTTGTTGTACAGTTCAAGCTGAACATTCCGCCTTTTTGAATCACATGTTGAAGGCGCTCGTTTAAACTGTACGGAACATTTACACTTTTAATATGCTCTTAAGGCAATCAAATGTACGTTCCTTGCGCTGGTAATATTACAGCGGAGTAAATGTGTTGGCTTACATTTGACTTTCAGATGCAAGCAGATTACAGTACGTGATTAGAAGAGCATTTCGAGATACGATACATTCCATGCAAGTCATACGTTGCTGTTCTAAATACACTCCTGGAAATTGAAATAAGAACACCGTGAATTCATTGTCCCAGGAAGGGGAAACTTTATTGACACATTCCTGGGGTCAGATACATCACATGATCACACTGACAGAATCACAGGCACATAGACACAGGCAACAGAGCATGCACAATGTCGGCACTAGTACAGTGTATATCCACCTTTCGCAGCAATGCAGGCTGCTATTCTCCCATGGAGACGATCGTAGAGATGCTGGATGTAGTCCTGTGGAACGGCTTGCCATGCCATTTCCACCTGGCGCCTCAGTTGGACCAGCGTTCGTGCTGGACGTGCAGACCGCGTGAGACGACGCTTCATCCAGTCCCAAACATGCTCAATGGGGGACAGATCCGGAGATCTTGCTGGCCAGGGTAGTTGACTTACACCTTCTAGAGCACGTTGGGTGGCACGGGATACATGCGGATGTGCATTGTCCTGTTGGAACAGCAAGTTCCCTTGCCGGTCTAGGAATGGTAGAACGATGGGTTCGATGACGGTTTGGATGTACCGTGCACTATTCAGTGTCCCCTCGACGATCACCAGTGGTGTACGGCCAGTGTAGGAGATCGCTCCCCACACCATGATGCCGGGTGTTGGCCCTGTGTGCCTCGGTCGTATGCAGTCCTGATTGTGGCGCTCACCTGCACGGCGCCAAACACGCATACGACCATCATTGGCACCAAGGCAGAAGCGACTCTCATCGCTGAAGACGACACGTCTCCATTCGTCCCTCCATTCACGCCTGTCGCGACACCACTGGAGGCGCGCTGCACGATGTTGAGGCGTGAGCGGAAGACGGCCTAACGGTGTGCGGGACCGTAGCCTAGCTTCATGGAGACGGTTGCGAATGGTTCTCGCCGATACCCCAGGAGCAACAGTGTCCCTAATTTGCTGGGAAGTGGCGGTGCGGTCCCCTACGGCACTGCGTAGGATCCTACGGTCTTGGCGTGCATCCGTGCGTCGCTGCGGTCCGGTCCCAGGTCGACGGGCACGTGCACCTTCCGCCGACCACTGGCGACAACATCGATGTACTGTGGAGACCTCACGCCCCACGTGTTGAGCAATTCGGCGGTACGTCCACCCGGCCTCCCGCATGCCCACTATACGCCCTCGCTCAAAGTCCGTCAACTGCACATACGGTTCACGTCCACGCTGTCGCGGCATGCTACCAGTGTTAAAGACTGCGATGGAGCTCCGTATGCCACGGCAAATTGGCTGACAATGACGGCGGCGGTGCACAAATGCTGCGCAGCTAGCGCCATTCGACGGCCAACACCGCGGTTCCTGGTGTGTCCGCTGTGCCGTGCGTGTGATCATTGCTTGTACAGCCCTCTCGCAGTGTCCGGAGCAGGTATGGTGGGTCTGACACACCGGTGTCAATGTGTTCTTTTTTCCATTTCCAGGAGTGTATTTACCGAACACAGTTAAAATGCGTTACCAGTATCATATTTTCTGGTTTGTATATGGTACGTCCACTTAAGTTTACAGTAAGTAAGAGTTGCATTCGTAAAAAATTACAGAATAATGTTAATATGGAACACAACAGGCGTAAAAATTTCATGTTATTACAAGATAGAATTGCATGCCTACGCAAAATATATTACTGAAAGCTTATTTTAAAGTTACAGTGTAACGTCGTGTTATCTTCAGCAAGATTAATATAAACACACTTCTTAGATATATAATTTCATTACCACCGCCCTGTGAGCACATCTATTTCTAAAACAAAGAAAAAACCTTTATACTTACATTACAAAGGTAGTTGCTCGATTTTGGTGTCCAATCTTTGCGCCTTGAATTTACAAGCCACCTTTTACGCCGATTTACATCTGAAGGAAACCGATAAAACTTATAGCGACCATGTCTGCCATTATTTGAGTAGTTTGGAGCTGCACGCCCAATTTCACGCTGTGGAACAATAAAATTAAGCAAAATTCGCTGATTCACTTTTCTACGCCACGCGAAGCATATGACACTGTCCTCGGAAGGGATTCAAAATGGCGGATTGCTCAGCTCAGTATATCCAGTGCGATACATATTTTAGGGTACGTGGCGTGATAAACATCAAGTAGTGCGAAAAACCATCTACATCTACATGATTACTCTGCTATTCACAATAAAGTGACTGACAGAGGGTTCAATGAACCAAATCTGCTTCAAGGCTTAAATATTTCTCTAGTTCAGTAACACAAAATTTTCATTGAACTAAAAAAACTATGTCAGAGGGTAGTTCTCGTATCATTCTATCACGTACAGCTGCGAAATTACAGAAAACACTAATTTTTTTCGTTCTGACGCTCACCGCCCCGCGCCAGGAAAATCGTTTCACACCACGTCCTGCGCCCCTCTTCGGACAGAGAGAGATGCAAGCGAATTCTGCAGCACGCTGCGTTAAATTTTCGCACCTAGGAAAACATAGCTTAAGTTAGGGACGAGCACGCGAGAGCGGTAGTTGGGCAGACTCGGTCGAGTGAACATGTAATAAAAGAGCTGTGCATCAGAAGAAATACGCAGACTTGGGTTATAAACTGTATAATAGTGCGTTGGGGGAAATATTTCGTTGGACTAGGAATTCGGAATCGTTCGTAGCTTTTCTGGATTGGATGACCTTTTATAATAACTTAGTATCATCAAAGTGGGCGAGTGCGACATACCGGGTGATCAAAAAGTCAGTATAAATTTGAAAACTGAATAAATCACGGAATAATGTAGATAGAGAGGTACAAATTGACACACATGCTTGGAATTACATGGGGTTTTATTAGAACCAAAAAAATACAAACGTTCAAAAAATGTCCGACAGATGGCTCTTCATCTGATCAGAATAGCAATAATTAGCATAACAAAGTAAGAAAAAGCAAAGATGATGTTGTTTACAGGAAATGCTGAATATGCCCACCATCATTCCTCAACAATAGCTGTAGTCAAGGAATAATGTTGTGAACAGCACTGTAAAGCATGTCCGGAGTTAGTGGTGAGGCATTCGCGTCGGATGTTGTCTTTCAGCATCCCTAAAGATGTCGGTCGATCACGATACACTTGCGACTTCAGGTAACCCCGAAGCCAATAATCGCACGGACTGAGGTCTGGGGACCTGGGAGGCCAAGCATGACGAAAGTGGCGGCTGAGCACACGATCATCATCAAACGACGCGCGCAAGAGATCTTTCACGCGTCTAGCAATATGGGGTGCTTTTTTTTTGTTCTAACAAAACCCCATGTCGTTCCAAGCATGTGTGTCAATTTTTACCTCTCTATCTACATTATTCCGTGGTTTATTAAGTTTTCAAATTTATACTGACTTTTTGATCACCCGGTAGTTCAGCGTGTTGTCCCCAGTCTGAAAATGAATAAATTGAGTTGAAGGACATCATCTTTTATTTCAGAAGAACGTCACCCACTTTGATGATGAGTTTGCTAGTAAATAATTACGTGTAAGCCAGGTACAGCTGGGCTGCAGTTTAGTTTTTTTTTTTTTTTTTTTTTTTTTTTTTTTGCGGTCGTGGCTGCAGTAAGTCATTGCTAACCGTTAGGAACACGGTCAGATCTTTTGAAATTACGCGGTGACAGCTTGTGCAGCTCTTTTTGTGCCAACACTTTTTATTTTCCCTCTGAAGTATCTTGCTGTATTATTGTTTGTGTCTGTGAGATAGTATACATATCAGATTAGAGGTAACGACAATGTAGGAAAAGACTGATTGCTACTTGCCGTAAAGAAGACACAACAAATTGCAGACATGCACAATTAAAAGACACTTGCATAAAGCTTTCGGCGACAGCCTTTATCAGTAAGAGGCACATACACCATTCACACACACACACACACACACACACACACACACACACACGACCATCAACTCCAGCATCTCGGACCGGACTGCAACTACACTATGAGATCAAAAGTATCCGGACACCTGGCTGAAAATGACTTACAAGTTCGTGGCGCCCTCCATCGGTAATGCTGGAATTAAATATAGTGTTGGCCGACCGTTGGCCTTGATGACAGCTTCTATTCTCGCAGGCAGCCCATTCTTTACGGAGTGCAGCACTGAGGATAGGTCTCGACGTCGGTCGGTGAGGCCTGGCACGAAGTCGTAGTTCCAGAACATCCCAAAGGCGTTCTATAGGACTCAGGTCAGGGCTCTGTGCAGGCCAGTCCATTACATGGATGTTATTGTCGTGTAACCACTCCGCCACAGGCCGTGCGTTATGAACAGGTGCTCGATCGTGTTGAAAGATGCAATCGCCATTCCAGAATTGCTCTTCAACAGTGGGAAACACGAAAGTACTTAAAACATCAATGTAGGCCTGTGCTGTGATAGTGCCATGCGAAACAACAAGGGTTGCAAGCCCCCTCCACGAAAAATACGGCCACATCATAACACCACCGCCTCCGAATTTTACTGTTGGCACTAAACATGCTGCAGATGACGTTCACCGGGCATTCGCCATACCCGCACCCTGCCATCGGATAGCCACATTGTGTACTGTGATTTTTCACTCCACACAACGTTTTTCCATTGTTCAATTGTCCAATGTTTACGCTCCTTATACCAAGTGAGGCGTCGTTTGGCATTTACCGGCGAGATGTGTGGCTTATGAGCAGCCACTCGACCATTAAATCCAAGTTTTCGCACGTCGGGCCTAACTGTCATGTAGCACTTGCAGTGGATCCTGATGTAGTTTGGAATTCCTGTTTGATGGTCTGGATAGATATCTGCCTGTTACACATTACGACCCTCTTCAACTGTCGGCGGTCTGTGTCAGTCAACAGACGAGGTCGGCTTGTTCGCTTTTGTGCTGTACGTGTCCCTTCACGTTTCCACTTCACTATCACATTGGCAACAGTGGACCTAGGGATGCTTAGGAGTGTGGAAATCACGCGTACAAACGTATGACACAAGTGACATGCAATCACCTGACCACTTCGAAGTTCGTGAGTTCCGCGGAGCGTCCCATTCTGCTCTCTCACGATGTCTAATGACTACTGAAGTCGCTGATATGGAGTACCTGGCAGTAGGTGGCAGCACAATGCACCTAATATGAAAAACGTATGTTTTTGGGAGTGTCCGGGTACTTTTGATCTCATGGTGTATCACTTTGGGACGCAAGCAACAATCTGGATGTGGTGGCAAAGGGGAAGATACAGTAGTGTACGGGTGGGGAGAGAGACGAACGCTGGCTGGTGGAGTGTGTTTAATAAATAGAGATAACGTTCGACGTAGTGATCAATTACCCATGTTTTAATCGTTACCTGGTTTTTTGCGTTCTAGCATCAGCCGTGTTTGCAGAACAAATTGTGCCACTGGTTTCGACCTTTTTTCGCCAAGAAACAAACTCTTTTTACGTTAGTTCTGGTGCCCAAATGTGTTTCAGCATTTACAGGGTTTAATTAAATTCCCTTTACAGACTTCAAGGACAGGTTCCTTACGCCAATAGGAAAAAAGGATAGTAAACAGGAGTTCTAACATGTACATCTTCAGAGCTATGAGTACTTGTTCATTTTTCCTACTGTGAAACACATCTCTTATACTGCAAGCTCTTTGCTTTCCATATTTGGGGAGGAGGTATTATGGTCCAAAATAAGAAACTGATGTCCACTAAACATGGGCTCTAAAATGTATATGTTAAGGGCTATATGTACTTGCTCATCTTTGCTACTGTGAGACACATCTCTTCTATCGATCACGTGCTGATAGCCCCTAAGATATGCATTTTAGAGCCCGTGATTACTAGACATTTTTTCTTGTTTGGTCCATACTGTCTCCTCCCAAAATATGAAAAGCAAAGAGTTTGCAGTAGAGATGTGTTTCACAGTATCGAAGGTGATCAAGTGCACATAATTCTTAAGCAATGCATTTTAGAGCCTATGTCTACTACACAATTTTTTTTATTGTTTTGGTATAAGGAACATATCCTCAGAGTCTCTAAAGAGAATTAAGTTACAAACTACATGTGCCGTTATCAGCAGGTTCTTATTTTACTGAGATCTAAAAAACATAATGTTTTGGTAACAGTTCCAAGTGAAAAATCACGCTTTAAATACTCTGGTTTCCAAAATTAATGCAACAAACCGCTATTTTCCCATCCTGTGTCTAATTCACGATATATTCGTACAAACTGTGAACAGATGTCCGGATGATCGTGTTCTGCACGGAAGATGGCATTCTGATCACTGGGTAGTCCGACATCCACAGTCGCTGTGTACCACAGTTACAGACGGATCAGTGTGACACAGAGAACATGCCTACCAGACTCTCTGCAATGGAGAACCATAGGAAGAATGGAAGCTGGACAGTAGCAAACTAATGTGGCCCGACATCTTAATGTGACTCATTCTGTTGCTTCTCAGATGTGGCTACAGTTTATAGAGAACAAAACTGTATCCCAAAGACCAGGGCAGGACTGACCACGTGTGACATCAGAAAGAGAGGATCGTTATTTGGCTGAGAGGAACGACGGTTCAGTACTGCACAGCAGCTGCCGTATGACCTCACAGCAACCACTGGACGTGTTATAACGAGGCAAACGGTGTACTGAACGCGTCGACAGAGTGGTCTTTATTGTCGGAGACCTGCTGTATGCGTACCTCTGATGCATCTTCACAGAAGGAACATTTAGAATGAAGTCGTCAACGTCCCACCTGGACTTTTGAACAGTGGACCGATGTACTTCTCACAGAGGAGTCCCGATTTGGCCTGGAGAGTGTTTCTCAACAGATTCACATCTTAAGGAAACGGGGAACACTATTTCCTGACCCAAACATAGTGGAAAAAGACCGATAGCAAGGAAGATTCTAATGGAGTGGGCAGTGATTACGTTAACCACTCTTGTGGTTAGTGTTTAGTGTATCAGGGACTGTAAAACAGTTAAGATCCTTGACGCCAGGAAGGCATCTGGCCCAGACGGTATCGCCGTAAGATTACATGTTGACTATGCTACAAATATAGCACCATTCTTATCCATCATCTATCAGAGATCATTGGAACAGCGGAAAGTTCCACGGGACTGGAAGAAGGCCCAGGTCATAGCAATCTATAAAAACGGTAGAAAATCGGATTCACATAATTACCGGCCAATTTCACTGACATCGATTTGTAGTAGAATCATGGAACATATTTTGTGTTCAGACATAATGACCTTTCTAGACTCTGAGAAGCTCATCTGCAGAAACCAGCACGGTTTTAGGAAACAACGGTCATGCGAGACACAACTGGCCATCTTTGCGCATGATATGCAACAGGCTCTAGATACCGCCTCCCAGGTTGATGCCATAGTCCTAAATTTTCGAAAGGCGTTCGACTCAGTCGCTTGCTCCAAAAAGTGCGTGCTTACGGTCTATCCGATCACTTATGCTGTTGGATAGAAAGTTTTCTAACAGACAGTGAGCACTATGTCGTCCTGAATGGGGAGACTTCAACAGACACAAGCGTAATTTCAGTTGTGCCCTAGGGCAGCGTAATAGGTCCGCTGCTTTTTACGATTTACATAAACGATCTGGTTGATGGTATTGACAGAGGCATTAGACTGTTTGCCGATGATGCTGTAGTCTAAGAAAAAGTAGTATCACACGAAAGTTGTAAACAAATCAATGAGGATTTGCAGAAAATAAATGCGTGGTGTAATGACTGGCAGTCATCTCTCATTATTAGTAAGTGTAGTATTGTTCGTCTGTATGGGACCCTTACCAGTTGGGTTTCATTCAAGAGATTGGAAAGGTCCAAAGAAGAGCGGTAAGATTCGTGACTGATACATGTATCCATCGCGAGAGCGTTACAGATCTCATAGAAACTTTGAAGTGGGACACACTTGCAGATAGACGACGTGCTAAACTGAAGCGGCTGCTCACTAAATTCCGAAATCCGATTTTCGCCGAGGATGTGGAGCATATATTATTACTACCAACTTTCAAATCGCTCAGTGATCACCATTCAGAGATAAGGGAAATTAGAGCTCGTACTGGAGCGTTCAGACAGTCGTTTTCCCCTCGCGCGATCCGCGAGTGGAACAGACGGGGGGGAAATATGACTTTGGTGCGAATTGTGCCCTCCGCCACACACTGCTTGGTGGCTAGCGGAGTATACAGGGTGAGTCACCTAACATTACCGCTGGATTTATTTCGTAAACCACATCAAATACTGACGAATCGATTCCACAGACCAAACGTGAGGAGAGGGGCTGGTGTACTTGGTTAATACAAACCATAAAAAAATGCACGGAAGTATGTTTTTTAACACAAACCTACGTTTTTTTAACTGGAACCCCGTTAGTTTTGTTAGCACATCTGAACATATAAACAAATACGTAATCAGCGCCGTTTGTTGCATTGTAAAATGTTAATTACAACCGGAGATATTGTAACCTAAAGTTGACGCTTGAAACCTCCGACGTTCAGTTGCGTGTTGTAACAAACAGCTGCAACATACATCTCGTTTCTACAGAATGATCTGCCAACGTTGCTCGAAAATGTCCCATTGCAAACGCGTCGACGTATGTGGTATCAGCATGATGGTGCACCTGCACATTCCGCAATTAACACTAGGCTGACCCTTGACAGCATGTTCGACGGGCGTTTCATAGGACGTGGAGGACACATAAATTGGCTTGCAAGTGTGTGCAGCAAATGATGGCCACCACATTGAACATCTATTGGCCTGACATGTCGGGACACACACTATTCCACTCCGTAATTGAAAACGGAAACCACGTGTGTACGTGTCCCTCACCCCTCATGGTAATGTACATGTGCGTCAGTGAAAAAGACGAATAAAAAGGTGTTAGCATGTGGACGTAATGTGCTGTTCCAGTCTCTTCTGTACCTAAGGTCCATCACCGTTCCCTTTGGATCCCTACGTAATTCGGTGCTCTCCGATACACACGATCGAACAGCGGAGGAGTGCTACTCAAGCGTCAACTTTAGGTTACAATATCTCCGGATGTAATTCACATTTTACAATGCAACAAACGGCACTGATTACGTATTTGTTTATATGTTCAGATGTGCTAACGGGGTTCCATTAAAAAAACGTAGGTTTGTGTTAAAAAACATACTTCCGTGCATTTTTTTATGGTTTGTATTAACCAATTACACTAGCCCCTCTCCTCACGTTCGGTCTGTGGAATCGATTCGTCAGTATTTGATGTGGTTTACGAAATATATCCAGCGGTAACGTTAGGTGACTCACCCTGTATATGTAGATGTAGATGTAGATGTAGATGTAGAACATCTCTTCATGAAATTGTACGGGTGGATCGGCAAGGTATAACTACTGTCAGATATCGTGACGAGATCTTCGGACCTGATGTGCGGTTGTTGCGAGGGGATGTGCGCCCAGAGCATGGGTGATTGATGTTTTCTTGGAAACGGAAGAGGTTTCACACATGACGTGACCTCCTCGCTGTGTCCGCAGCTCGTGGTCGTGCGGTAGCGTTCCCACGTCCGGGTTCCCGGGTTCGATTCCCGGTGGGGTCAGGGATTTTCTCTGCTTCGTGATGACTGTGTGATGTCCTTAGGTTAGTGAGGTTTAAGTAGTTCTAAGTTCTAGGGGACTGATGACCATAGCTGTTAAGTCCCGTAGTGCTCAGAGCCATTTTTGAACCTCCTCGCTGTCCCGATTTGAATCACATAGAGCATGTGTGGGATGCACTACGGAGACGGGTTGCATTTCGTCAGTATCCACCAACCACTCTCCAAGGCTTGCGAGCATCTCTGCAGGAATTACTGTCTGCGTGCAGGTGGTAACAGCTGTCGTCGAGGGTACACTAGTTTCCAAAATAAAGGCAAAAAACGGAAATCATGCAAGGTTGCTTTTACACTGCAACAAAACAGTATAAACAGTGTAACCTCCCCGCAGATATTAATAATTAAATAAAAATGTGCCAAGTGTAAACTCTCCACAAGAAATATTTTTTTTTTTAAATCGAAATGGAGCCAAGTGTAACCTCGCCACACAAAATATATAATTTATATATTTAAATGAATTTTTAATTATTCTGAGCTCTGAACAAAATTAATTTTAATGTAACCTCTGAACAAAATTGGCTCCGACTTATAGTCTCTGTGCAAACAATGCATTCACACTTAATATTCCCACAAAATTCTTTTTTTATTTAATGTCAAATTCGAAATAGAAAAATTCCTAAACACCAAAATTAATAAAAAAAGTTCTGTAACCTGATAAATTTTATGAGGACAGCAGCGCTGACCTTCGGCCCTATATTCTGAATAAAAAGCAAAAAATTCTTACCTAAATAAAACTGCAATTGTATCCGTTCTTAATTACACATCTTTCGACACAGCTTCGTGCAATGCTGGCGTATATTTTTTTTTTTATTATTGGAAGGAATGATCATGCATTTGAAATTCTTTAAATTGAAATGAATGGTTTTCTTTAAAAGAGTTGCTTTATATTATAAAATTATTATTGGGGGATTTCTTTGAACAAATTAAATTACAATTAACATACATTATTAAATATGCGCAAGGCTGCTTCTTTACCTTCTACAACAACACTCATCCTCCAGAGTCCTGACCAGAGTCGCGACCAGAGCACACAGCCGACGCATGCCGACTCCCCGCCGACTAGCACGGACTCACGACTACTGTCGACTACCACTCACTCGCTACTACTACTGTCGACTCGCTACTACAACTACTGTCGACTCGCGCGGTCAAGCGCAGACTAGCAACAGCTAACGATAAACTACTCTCTGGTCAGAGATTCTGTCATGCCTCGCCCATCGCTGGCAATGTATACGTCTTTCAACAGGTGATAGTAAAGTAGAAACAATGTAAAGAATACATAACGTAAACAGCTGCAACATGCATAATGGTATACACAAATGTTCTTCGTTTTTTCCAACTTAAAGGATTTGCACACATATTCCGACAACCAGTTAATGTATGGGGTGTGACCGCCTCTGGCAGGAATACAGGCCTGGAAACGACGGGGCATGCTGTGAATGATATCATCAACTTCATGTTGATGCAATAACGCCCATTCTTCCTGTACAGTTACTGAAAGTCACTATTTTCAATTTTGTTTCACGAAAATATTTCATGAGCAATTACAATTTGTTTCAACGTTCCTGTCATCTTGTACAGGTTTTGCCAGAGAAGATGGACGGGTAGAAATACAGCAGATGTTATCATGCACATATTTTACCCGAGAAGATGGAGGTGCAGAAACAGCCGATGTCTTCATTCACATGTTCTTCCTGGGAAGACAGAGGCATAAAAATACAGCAGTTGTCATCATGTGCTAGCTCTCTCCTGGAAGACGGAGGCGTAAAAACACAGCTGTTGTCATTATGCACGTGTTCCTCCTGGGAAGATGCGGATGTCATCATGTGTTTGTTCTCTCCAGCAAGACGGAGAAGTAAAAACACAGCAGATGCCGTCACACAAATCTTCTACCCGGGAATATGGAGGCCTAAGAACACAGAAAATGTCACCATGTGCTTGTTCTCTCCTTTAAGACGGAGATGTAAAAACACAGCAGATGCCATCATTCACATGTTCTTCCCAGGAAGATGCAGGCTTGAGAACAAAGCAGATGTCATCACAGCACTGATAACCACGCAGCTGAGCGCCCCACAAACAAACCGACCAATGTCATCATATGCATTTTCATCCCAGAAAGACACAGCAGGTGTCATCATGCAAATATTCTTCCTGGTAAGATGGATGTGTAAAGACACAGCAGACATCATCATGCACATGTTCTTCCTGGGAACATGGAGGCACCTAAAAGCATAGCAGATGTCATCTTGCACATGCTATTCCTGGAAACGTGGAACACACGCATGGTTAGCTGCTTTCTGTCCTTACTGGTATGACAGGAGACCGTTTGTCTGGAGAATCATGTGCCTGCATCTCGAACAGGGCGTATTGCAAATGAAGTGCGTGGGCCTATACAGAGTCAAGATGATGGGAGCGTCACTCGAGCACAGTTGGTTGAAATCTTTCGCTCCAACGTCGAATGACAGTTCAGCCACATGCCCCATTACACCATACAGAACTTGCAATAAACTTCCTGGCAGATTAAAACTGTGTGCCGGACCGAGACTCGAACTCAGGACCTTTGCCTTTTGAGTGCAAGTACTCTACCAACTGGGCTACCCAAGCACTACTGACGACCCCCCCCCCCCTCATAGCTTCAATACTGCCACTACCTAGTCTCCTACCTTCCAAACTTCACAGAAACTCTTCTGCGAAACTTCTGGAAACATCCCCCAGACTGTGGCTAAGCCAGGTCTCCGCAATATCCTTTCTTCCAGGAGTGCTAGTTCTGCAAGGTTCGCAGAAGAGCTTCTGTGAAGTTTGGAAGGTAGGAGACTAGGTACTGGCAGTATTGAAGCTGTGAGGGAGCGTCGTGAGTCGTGCTTGGGTAACTCAGTTGGCAGAGCACTTGCCCGCGAAGAGCAAAGGTCCCGAGCTCGAGTCTCGGTCCGGTATACTGTTTTAATCTGCCAGGAAGTTTCATATCAGCTCACACTCCGCTACAGAGTGACAGTCTCATTCTGGAAACATCCCCCAGGTTGTGGCTAAGCCATTTCTTTGCAATATCCTTTCTTCCAGGAGTGTTAGTTCTGCAAGGTTCGCAGAAGAGCTTCTGTGAAGTTTGGAAGGTAGGAGGCTAGGTACTGGCAGAATTGAAGCTGTGTGGGCGGGTCTTCAGTCATGCTTGGGTAGCTCAGTTGGTAGAGCACTTGCCTACAAAAGGCGAAAGTCCTGGGTTCGAGTCTCAGTCCGGCACACATTTTTAATCTGCCAGGAAGTTTCATATCAGCGCACACTCTGCTGCAGAGTGACAATCTCATTGTAGAACTTGCAATTTCACTATGTTGCAGAAATATAGGGCACACTAGACAACATTCCATAAGTAATAAACACACTTGCATATCTTCTGAGGGTGCGTCATCCTAGGCAGTCAGTCATATTTACGCAGTTCTATACGTATTTATTTGCTAGTGGAGATTGGCAGACTATCCTTGTAGTTATAAGCAGGGTTGTACTGAAGGGGTGGCGTGATGGGCTCCTATTAAGGGTGCACGCACATAGAGGGCGCTATAACTGGACAAAAACTTAAGACATATAAAAATTAATTGGGAAAGAAGTTCTCCTACACCACCTCTTCCTATATTACGTGTATGATTAGGCGGTCTTGCCTCAGACCGCATTTATAAACCAACTCTGTTGTCACCGCATCATTTCTACAATGTCATTTCGTACAAGTAGCTTTATAAAGAGAATACCACTGCCTTACAGACAACTGTCGCTAACGTGGATTATATGGCAGCAGTGCATTTGGTTCACACAAGATCTCAAAGGTCGGTGAGAAGGTGCTGTATCAAGTAAGCAGGCTTTTTTTTCCAAAGAATGGTTTAAGATGTGCATACTGAAATACTGAAGTAGCTTCTAGGTTATTTATTGCAGTGCAAGTGACTGTTCACAACATTTTGTGAACGACGTTTCAGTAAAAAAAAGAAATTGAAGGTTGAGTATGGGTGCAAACAGAGTGTCACATTTAACTGTCCAGTCGATACATTACGACACAGGTGCTGAACTTCACTTCAGTGACATACCCGACTTTGGTCGGCTCAGAGCAAGTAAATTAAAAGCACAATTGTAATAAAAATACACTCCCTGGAAAGGGACACTTTCTCAACTTTTAATTTACCCTATTTTCTTTTATTTCTAATTAATGATTTATGAGGAGCAATTAAAATCGGATCTTATTGTACTTCCGCTCAGACCAATTTACGCTAGTTGTACAATCAATTAGATAAGGATTTTATTTTACTTTCAGTTTTTTAGAAACTTTATACTACAGTCGAAACCGGTTATAATGACTTCGAAGGGACCGATGGTTAACAGTCGTTATACCCAATAACCGCATAAATCAGGATTTTCTTAGTTTTTTTATGAAAATTTCGTATCCGTAAATTTTAGTGTGCCATGGAGTTAACACTTCAAAAGGTATCAGAAACACAGAGCACCTACAGTATTTACAATACAGTTTTTATGGAAAGTGATTTTAGAGAAATTTTTGTTATGTTTATGTAGTACGCACAGAAATAAAATGCCAGCAAAATACGAAAACATTTAATATGTGAAGAAAGAAGTAGCAACAATTAAAATCGCTCAAAAGAGGAAAAGCCGCTGGACCTGATGGGATACCAGTTCGATTTTACACAGAGTACAGCGGTGTACCGTAGGTCTCTAGAAGAGAGTAGCGTTCCAAAAGAATGGAAAAGGGCACAAGTCATACCCGTTTTCAAGAAGGGTACGTCGAACAGATGTGCAGAACTATAGACCTATACCTGTAACGTCGATCAGTTGTAGAATTTTGCAACACATATTATGTTTGAGTATAATGACTTTTCTAGAGACTAGAAATCTACTCCATAGGAATCAGCATGGGTTTCGAAAAAGACAATCGTGTGAAACCCAGCTCGCGCCATTCGTCCAAGAGACTCAGAGGGCGATAGAGACGGGTTCCCAGGTAGATGCCGTGTTTCTTGACTTCCGCAAGGCGTTCCATACAGTTCCCCACGGTCGTTTAATGAACAAAGTAAGAGCATATGGACTATCAGACCAATTGTGTGATTAGATTGAAGAGTTCCTAGATAACAGAACGCAGCATGTCATTCTCAATGGATAGAAGTCTTCCGAAGTAAGAGTGATATCAGGTGTGCCGCAGGGAAGTGTCGTAGGACCGTTGCTATTCACAATATATATAAATGATCTTCTGGATAACATCGGAAGTTCACTGAGGCTTTTTGCGGATGATGCTGTAGTATATCGGGAGATTGCAACAATGGAAAATTGTACTGGAATGCAGGAGGATCTGCAACGAATTAACACATGGTGCAGGGAACGGCATTTGAATCTCAATGTAGACAAGTGTAATGTGCTGCGAATACATAAAAAGAAAGATCCTTTATCATTTAGCTACAATATAGCAGGTCAGCAACTGGAAGCAGTTAATGCCGTAAATTATCTGGGAGAAGGCATTAGGGGTGATTTAAAATGGAATGACCATATAAAATTAATCGTCGGTAAATCAGATGCCAGACTGATATTCACTGGAAGAATCCTAAAGAAATGTGGTCCGAAAACAAAGGAAGTAAGTTACAGTACACTTGTTCGCCCACTGCTTGAATATTGCTCACCGGTGTGGGATCCGTACCAGATAGAGTTGATAGAAGAGATAGACAAGATCCAACGGAGGGCAGCGCGCATCGTTACAAGATCATTTAGTAATCGCGAAAGCGCTACGGAGATGATAAACTCCAGTGGAAGACTCTGCAAGAGAAACGCTCAGTAGCTCGGTACGGGCTTTTGTTTAATTTCGAGAACATACCTTCACCAAGGAGTCAAGCAATATATTGCTCCCTCTTAAGTATATCTCACGAATAGACCTTGAGGATAAAATCAGAGAGATTAGAGCCCACACAGAGGCCTACCGACAATCTTTCTTTCCACGAACAATACGAGACTGGAATATAAGGGAGAACCGATAGAGGTACTCAAGGTACCCTCCGCCACACACCGTCAGGTGGCTTGCGGAGTATGGATGTAGATGTAGACGTAGAGAAAGCTGTTTGTTCAATGATGTCGAACACGGTCTTGGATAATGAATGAGATAAAATGTTGAGCATGTTTAAAACTGCAAGTGCTGTATAGTATAATAGTCATTAATGGCACATGTCGTTCCAGTTATTGTATTACAAAAATTAATCAACAGTAGCAAGAAGAAAAGACGATACTCTACACATAAATGACACGAAGGCTTACACTTTCTTCTATGTTTCCCTTTAAAATGTCGGACGAATGAGATGTACTCTACGTAACACATTGAGTATATCTGACACACATAATCACAAAACATCAATAACGAATACACTGTTGTTCCACTTCTGTACTTTGGAAAAACAAAACGTTTTGGCATTTAATTTTCTAGTTTTCTACAATCACTATGAAGACAGTGTTGTTTAGTTTTTTAACCAAATGCTTTATCTCGAAATGCAGTACAGTAACGCGTATCACAGTGCATTGTCCTAGTTAAGGTAATTATTTATCTTTGCTTTTGGCACTTAAGATGTGCGTATGCTTTTTGCTTTTGACGATGCATTCGTTTTAACGCCGAATTTGATACCAATAATCTGCAGGAAACAAGAGTTTCACATAAACGTCATATTATTGGTAGTAATCCACAAATACGTAACAAACAAAAATGTACATTGGGCGCTACAGTCGATATATTTCTCAGAAAATATAATATAAAAATACGTCGCTTTATACGATAAGCCACAATAGGCGATGTCACACTAAGCGACTTTTTTTAAAAAATATAGCGTTGACGTAGCATTTAGATGGGACCATTAGATTTCGTTGTTACAGCCAATACGTCGTTAAAAGTGATGTCACTATAAACGGTATCGACTGTATTTGTAATTCATTTACTACAATGATCCATTTATTTTTATTGTGTGCAAATTTTTCATAGCTATAGTTCATTTAAATAATATTTCTCGATAATGCTTCATGTTTGTCAAACTTCCTTATAAAATTTTCTAAATCTGTATAGAAAAAAAAAATGCAGAAAGGTGATTTTAGAGGGAAGCGGGTGCAGCTTCGGCAGTTCTCCCAAAGTCGCAAGATGATCTTGGTATGGGTCTGGTTACAAGCCTGATACATTACGCGCTTTTTACACGAGTTTCCATTTTTCATTACCAAAATAGTGCTCTATTTGATCCCGACGTGATTGAATACACATTGTTTATGCTTATCTGAGCATATTACGAACATATTTAAGTTAGTGCTATTGTTGGCATCAGTGCATATACAGTGCATATTATACAGGGTGATTCGGCATGGATTTTATGCAACCCGTAATACGTTTAAATACCAAGGGCAGGATTTTCATATTCTCTCTCACAACACCCAAACTGTTAGTCCTACAGAAAAGTGAACAGTGCCTTTTTCTAGGGAATTTAATGTTGCTAAATTTTGTACCAGGATACGTTTTCGCTAGAGGCTGTAGGTTTCGAATTATTCAAGAAAAACGTCCAAAAGTAACCTCCAAATGCGTTTTTCTTGAATAACTCGAAAACCGTGGCCTCCAGCAAAAACGTATCCCAGTACAAAATTTTGCTACGTTAAATTTCCTACAAAAAAGTCCTGTTCATTTTTTTTCTGTTGGATTAATAGCCTTTGCATAGCAAGCGAGAGAACGTGAAAATCTCGTGCGTTGTTCTTGGAGGCGTTGTGGGTTGCATAAAAGCGATAGGTAGGAGAGCTGAATCACAGTGAATACAGGGTGTTTATAAATGAATATCGGGGGTGTAAAAGTAGACTGCCTCCAAGTGGTACACCCCGGGCAATGCCGAAAGGTAGCTAAAAGTCTACTACTATCGTGGCGCTGCACTATGAGTGTGAACTCATCTCGCGGCTTAAAAGTGCAAATGGAAGCAAACAATAAAATGAATGGGTCTTCTCAAAACCCAATGACAAGAGACCTCTGCCCATCAGTCCGAGTACTGTAAATTAACATAGAAGGTATAAGTAATACTAAATGTGATATCCTCTCAAGACTAGCACGGGATAACAATATACATGTCATACTGGTCCAAGAAACACATGTAAACCACGAGGCAGATCTCATGAAAAGAGTTCTCATAAGTGGATACACCGTTGCTGGAGCTATTCACCATGAAAACTATGGATCTGCTACATACGTGCGCATTGACATTGATAACTGGGCTCCAATAAAAATAAGTTCTTCGGAAAACATATTTTAATAGAAACACTAGTAAGTAACCTCACAATAGTCAATGTATATAAGCCTCCTAACATCCAATGGCCATAAGAAGCACTCCCTGAAACAACCCTACCCTCTTAATGGGCGATTTCAATAGCCACCACAGTTTATGGGGCTATAGTGAAAACGATGATAATGGTCAAGCCCTACTTGAGTGGGCAGATATTGAAGACCTGCAACTAATATATGATGCTAAAGAGAGACACACCTTCTGGTCAGCTAGATGGCAACGCGGTTTCAACCCAGATCTGTGCTTTGTTAGTAGAGACCACAAGGGTAAAGGTTACCCATCAAGCAGGAAAGTATTAACTAACTTCCCACACAGCCAGCATAGACCTGTCATTGTCCACATTGTAATACAAGTCCCTCTTATAAAAACAGCTCCAAATCCAAGATGGAATTTTGAAAAGGCCGATTGGGAGTCATACGCAAAACGTGCCGATGCCACTGTACGGTAGATAAAGCCAATCATTAACAACTATGAACGATTTAGTAAAGCTCTTATTGCATCAGCTAAGAAAACTATACCACGCGGTTTCAGGAAAGAAAATACACCTGCCTGGAATGAAACAACTGAACGCCTCTACAACGAGTTAAAAGAATCGGGAGACAGGGAAGTGGCAGAGGAACTTATCGAATCACTTGACAGCGCCCGAAGAGAAAAGTGGAAAAAACCGTGGAAGGTATAGACTTTAGAAAGTCCAGTGGAAAAGCGTGAGCCCTACTCATGAAACTAGGATCTGGTGCATACAATCCCTGTGAAAGAGCAAAAACCACTCCAAATGCAATTGCAGGCCGAATAGCCAATATGTCCTGGGCACCTCTTGACAGAGAAACCGCCAGAAACATTAAGAAACTAATTAAAGCCCGGTGGAGACAAGCTACTGAAAGATCACATCCTGCAGCACCTTTCACAGTGGAAGAACTGAAAACGGTTATCTCGAACATTAAAACTAGGAAGGCAGCTGGGCCAGATGACTTATCCCAGAATTCATTAAGCATAGTGGGAAAAATGTTATCAACTGGCTCGTGAACTTCTACAATAACATCCTTGAAGAAGGCCGAGTGCCTAAAATATTCAAAAGATCTAAATTATTGCCAATATTAAAACCTGGGAAAACACCAGACAAGCCTGAACATTTTAGACCAATCTCTCTCCTGAGCACCTGCTTCAAACTCCTGGAGAAACTCTTGTATAATCGTATTGGGACGACTTTGAATGATAGAATCCCCATCGAGCAGGCTGGTTTGCGACCACAACGTAACTGTTGCGACCAAGTACTGGCTTTAACAACACATATCGAGAACAGTTATGAACGGAAACTTAAAACAGCTGTTGTATTTATAGATTTAACCGCTGCATACGATACTGTGTGGAGGCATGGTCTTGTTAGCGAGATACTTGAGATTATCCCTTGCCAGACCTTGTACAAATTACTAAGTGATACGCTCAGCAATAGAACCCTTGAAGTTCATCTAGAAGGAAAGAAGAGTCGAACCATTGTTTCAGACAACGGCTTACCACAAGGTTCTGTTTTGGCACCATTACTTTTCAATGTGTACATAAGCGATATACCAACAACAAATGCGCGGAAGTTCTGTTATGCAGATGACATGGCCCTGGGTTTGCAACATGAAAGTTTCGAACAGTGTGAAAACTCCCTTAACCAAGACCTTGGAGTAATGGGTAAATATTTCAGATCTTGGAAATTAATTCCTAACCCAATGAAGTCAGAAGTTACAGTGTTTCATTTAAACAACCAACAGGCAAACCGATCCCTTGACGTCACCTTTGCTGGTAGAAAGTTAAAGCATAACCCAAACCCAAAATATCTTGGTATTAAATTGTATAGATCGCTAACATTCAAACCACACCTAATAGATACTGCTGCTAAGATACGTACAAGAAATAATATTATTCAAAAGCTCGCCAATACTAGCTGGGGAGCTGATATACATACTCTGAAGATTTCTTCTGTAGCGCTGGTATACTCTGTTGCGGAATATTGCAGCCCTGTTTGGCTTAACAGCAGCCACACGTCTAAAGTGGATACTCAACTAAACAATACCGTGAGAACCATAACTGGGACCATTAAATCCACCCCACTACCTTGGCTTCCCGTTCTCTGCAGTATAGCTCCACCACATCTTAGGCGGCAAACCGCCTTAGTTAATGAATGGCGTAAAATCTCCTCCAATACCAACCTTCCAATCCATCCGGACATTGCCCCAAATCTTTCCCGACTAAGATCTAGAAGACCACCATGGAGAACAGTTCAATACCTTATGGCTACGTCTTACGATGCTATGGATTCATGGAAAAATGAATGGTCCCAGACCGGACTATCCAAGAACTGCAATTAAATACCACCTGGTGGAAACCTACCTGGCACAGACCTGCCAAGAAGAACTTGGGTTATACTCAATAGACTCAGAACTGGTCATGGCAGAAGTGGCGAGATGCTCTGTAGATGGGGCATGCGAGATTCACCACAGTGCGATTGTGGACATCCAGAGCAAACGATCCAGCACATCATTCAGGAATGCCCTAAACGTGCATTTAAAGGATCCATTCGAGAACTCTATGCAGCTTCCATGTCCATAAGACGAGACGTTATTTATGTGTTATAATGTATGTTGATTTTATCTTTATCTGTCTGTATGTATTTAAACATGAAACCATTTGTACTTGAAAACCACTTACGCTAAATAAATAAATAAATAATAATAACGCTTTATAATATTTATTACATTAAACTTACAGTTATAAATGTTATGTCAAATGAAAGAGCGACTCAAATAGTTGTGTGTGGCACCAGTGCGCATGCACAGCGCGCAATGTTTCCGCCGCAATCCGCTAGATTCGTTTAACTTCACTGTACCCAAGCGCTGGATAGGCCGCAAGGGGCCCAATGACAGGACTTACATTGCGTGGCCTCCACGTTCACCCGACCTAACACCATGCGATTTTTTCCTTTGGGGCTTCACCAAGGATCGTGTGTAAGTGCCTCCGCTACCAGCCTACCTTCTTTAATTAAGAAACCGGATTGAAGGAGCTGTTGCTACAATCACTGAAGACACACTTATCAACGTGTGGGAATAACTCGGCTATAGACTTGATGTGTGCCGTGTGACAAATGGTGCTCACATTGAACATTTATAAGGTTTTTGGTAAAACTGTTTGAGTTGCTCTTTCATTTGACATATCCTTATAACTGTAAGTTTAATATAATAAATATTAAAAAGCGTTAAAACCCCGATATTCATTTATAAACACCCTGTATTTCTCCTATGGTCAGTTACTTTCTATTCACTAGGTACGTCCGCCTCCGGAGCGTAGCGGTAGCGTTACCGCCTACCACACAGGGGGCCCAGGTTCGATTCCCGGCAGGGTACTGGGTGTTGTATGTCCATCATCATTGGCGCGCAAGTCGCCCATGTGGCGTCAACTAAAAAGGATTTGCAATACGGCGGCCGAACTCCCCCGAATGGGGCCTCCCGGTCAACAACGCCATACCATCATTTCATTTCACTAGGTAATCCTCGAGTACACTTTTGTAAAGTAAGTCACAATTTTTGTATAATTAAAATCATATTAACTTCACATTTTCACTTAATTGTTGTATGCTGCTGCAGCCCATTCCACGAAATATACGCGGAGTCGTGGACTCTCTTTTATCCAGACTGCTCGCGCAGCTTAGAAGGCTGCGACAATCCCAGCTGTACTCAGCAGTGTGAGCGCGTAGTAAGTCTACTTCGGAACGCTATCATGCATACATTCCATTGCGAAAAAGTCTTTTTCATGATTCCAAGGAAATTTCGAAAACAAAGCAAGAATTTCGCAGGTTGGAGGACGGGCAAAGAGGCTTTCCGATCTACAGAAAATTGATGACTAGGTTTTTTAAAAATTGGATACAGAAAAACTAACCTGATCATACGAGCCAGGTTATAAAACATCAAACCAGACAGAGCCGTGCTGGTGTATGAAATTTATCCTCTTACATCCAGCAAAAATAGTACATAAGTGTAAATGAGAATAAAGTATGTACAATTTGAACGTACACACGGGTACGGCGAAACGACAGTAGTCATCCAAGCTGTTAAGACACTTTTAAAACAATAGCTTCAAGCGCATTGTTTATGTGTACAGTAAGAGTATAAACATCGTATTTTCGTTATATTAGTAAAATAACAACTCACTGACGATGGCGTATTTGTGCTGTAACATGCCTGGGCAACGAAAGTAACATGAAAATAATTTACGAGTTTCAAAACAGGCAGAACTCAATCTTGTAATTTATCCATGTTTTCATAAACTTATTTTCTCCTCTCGATTTTTCCTCACGTAAAACACTTAGCAGTTATCTCCTCGCCAATCTTTCGCAGGGTAGGTGCAAAGCACGGTTCGAGGTTTTTTTTTTTTTTTGCCTAAGTGGTGAATCTCTCTAGCAGAAACCTTTCTGTCCGTTTGATGTTTCTTTATGATCCGGCCTCTGCGCTGCGAAGAGGGAAGAACGCCAACAGGGAAGCCGTAATTATTTCGCTCATAATTCATTAATCTCTGCTGCTTTGCAGAGTAATTAATCTGGTACATCCTGCTTTCCTCTCTGGCCGTTATTAATTACATCTCTGCAGAACGTGCAGCGAGCGGCTTTAAAGGAATCGGGCCGAACGCTACAAATACAGCGCCTGCATTCAGAGAAACGTACTATAAAAGCTTCCTATCGACACAGACGTCAGAGGACTTCTTATTATTTTGTTAGCGAAGCCCAAAAATAACAAGGCAGAGATTTTTTTGCAGCTAAATTGTGAGTCTAAATTCTTAAATTGTTTGAAACACATCTCGTTTCGGGCCACTGTTGCATCTAAAAGGCACAATTGTGTCTACAAGGATTTCACGAGCATCATTCCGGAATTAATGCCCCCACTTAGTTTCATGGAAACTTGCACAGACACAGAAAGCACAGTAACACAGACCAAGATTTCACTCTCTCATTTTGATAATAATCACCACCATTCCGTATGCATTTTTGCCAATTGTAAACAAGTTCCTCTACGTAGCACTCACAGAAACCTGGACCACGTCAGGCACTGTCTTGCATCTTTTACAACGACATTTAAGCCTGGAAAATCTTGAACACATAGCCCATCTTTCATAGGCTCAAGGTCAAAGATGCTTCATCACGACTGTGCGATGGATACGATAGGACAGCACAGTCAAATTTGCCCTTAAGTTCAACGATCGCAAAAGTGTTTTGGGCCTGGTGTAATCGTGTTTCAAGCGTAAGTTTAACTTCTTCTTTAGCCCGACCCTGAAAATTCGGGCTTTCAGCCTAGTCAGTGCCGTCTTGTAGCATTCTGAATTGAAGGTTGCTTTATGCCCTAAGCAACAAAAAGAACCGGACTTTGCACATCGCTTTCCTTGTAGACGGATGCGTCTTGAACTTGTCCTTGGTTTGGAGAATTCGCATGTCACCACTCGATGGACCGCCTTTTGTATTCCGTCTGGTGGTGGTGACAATACATCTCATCTCCAATAATGCTGGTGTTCAGAAAACTGTCACCTTCACCCCCCCCCCTCCCATTGGTCCAGCAATTCCCGAAAGATTTCCATTTGATTTCTTCATCTTCTTCTTCTTCTTTTTTCGCACTTTGTGATAACAGAGTTCGGGTAACATCTTGACAAAGAGCTATAGACGACACTTGACTGCATGTGCAATTCCTTGTTGTAAACTACCAGTCATCACGGATGAGTTGATCAAGACACTGTTGGCCATGAGGGATACTAATTAAGCAGGATCGACCAGAGCGTTGTTGACGTGCACATACGTTTCACCACTACTCAAATTCCGGGCCCACCGCCTCACATTACTCAAATTTATTGCACCGCCTCCGGCCACCTTCAGCAAGCGTCGATGGATTTCAGTTGGCACAATTTGTTCAGGAATGATGAATTCAATGGCGCACCTCTGTTTCATACTCACCTCCATTCAGACGCCATTTTGGAATGCTCCCTTGCCGCTGCATTCTGTCGCCTTGCTCGGACAGACCAATTCAACACAAAAAGGAAGCATTTCGAAATGACCTTCATATTTCCGTTGTGCATGTGCAACGATGTGATTGGGATTCGCCTTGTCAAGGAAGTACCAGTATTCGTCGCAAGCTTGGAATGTGTGACGCTTCAGCCATTGACATTCGTAGTTACCGACGCTTTAGTTGATCAGAACTAATGACGATCGAACACACTGTTTAGTGAATAATAACTACTTTATTGAATATTGTTTCACACAATATAAGACACATACAAACACAAAGTATTACAAGGGCACACTCTCTGAAGAACCCACACTTGACAGTGTTTTGCGTGGGAAAGTTCGTTACTTCCTCCGTCAGTCCAAACTGGTTCGATCATCTTTAACTTTTGATGTTACTGTTCTTGTCGTTGCTACATAGACCTTCCCCCAACCCCCGCCTTGCAGTGTGGAGTACAAGGGTAATTGTGTACGCAATATGTACATAAGGCGTTTCCACTGTACGCTGTAATACCCGTTAGTGGAACAACTACATGAAATGTACAAAGATACACAATAAAACATGTTACATAAAATTATACGTTAGGAGAAAGAGAAAAAATAAACACCATACAATATATAATTAAAACACATATAAGAACGTTGCTGATATTAGAAATACAATCATGCTCATAAATTAAGGATAATGCTGATACATGGTGAAACAATGTCTGATGGGTGGTTTGCGGATTTAAATCACCTCGGGGTATGACCATGCGATGCATTTGACCTGCGGTCGTCGCACGGTGGCGCTGGCAGCAGTCCACATATGGAGAGGTGTTTTGGTGCATGTCAGAGTACGGTGCAGCGAGTAAGTGTGCAGACTTTCTCAGATGTGCTAATCGTGACTGTGTGTTGAAAATGGCTCAAAGAACACATATTGATGACGTTATGAGGGGTAGAATACCAGGGCGACTGGAGGCTGGTCAAACACAGCAGGTCGTAGCACAGGCCCTCCGTGTACCACAAAATGTAGTCTCAAGATTATGGCATCTATTCCAGAAGACAGGAAACGTGTCCAGGCGCTACAGCGCGGGACGTCCACAGTGTACAACACCATAATAAGACCGATATCTCATCATCAGTGCCCACAGACGACCACGGAGTACTGTAGGTAGCCTTGCTCGGGACCTTACCGCAGCCACTGGAACAGTTGTCTCCAGACACACAGTCTACAGACTGAACAGATGGTTTATTCGCCCAGAGACCTGCAAGGTGTATTCCACTGACCCCTGGTCACAGGGGAGCCCGTAAAGCCTGGTGTCAAGTCCAGGTATAGTCTGAACAGTGATTTTCGCCGGGTTTTCATCTGACGTGAACCAGGAACCAGATACTAACCCCTTAATGTCCTTGAAAGGGACCCGTATGGAGTTCGTGGTTTGGTGGTGTGGGGTGGGATTATGATTGGTGCACGTATACCCATGCATGTCTTTGACAGAGGAACTGTAACAAGTCAGGTGTATCGGGACGTCATTTTGCACCAGTATGTCCGCCTTTTCAGGGATGCAGTGGGTCCCACCTTCCTCCTGATGGACGATAGCGCACGGCTCCACCGAGCTGCCATCGTGGAGGAGTACCTTGAAACAGAAGATATCAGGCGAATGAAGTTGTCTGCCTGTTCTCCAGATCTAAACCCCATCGAGCACGTCTGGGATGTTCTCGGTCGACGTATCTCTGCACGCCTTCAAACCCCTAGGACACTTCAGGAGCTCCGACAGGTACTGGTGCAAGAATGGGAGGCTATACCCAAGCAGCTGCTCGACCACCTGATCCAGAGAATGCCAACCCATTGTGTGGCCCGTGTACGTGTGCATGGTGATCATACTCCATATTGATGTTGGGGTACATGAGCAGGAAACAGTGGCGTTTTGTAGCACATGTGTTTCGGGACGGTTTTGTCAACTTATCACCAATACCGTGGACTTACAGATCTGTGTCGTGTGTGTTCCCAATGTGCCTATGCTATTAGCGCCAGTTGTGTGTAGTGCCACGTTGTGTGGCACCACATTCTGCAATTATCCTTAATTTATGAGCATGAGTGTATATAGTGACAAGATGATGATGCTTGATTTGTGGGGCGCTCAACTGAGCGGTTATCAGCGCCCGTACAAACTCCCAATTTTTTTCACAGTCCAGTCTTGACACTGTTACGAATGATGATGATGACGAAATGTTGAGGACAACACAAACACCCAATCCCCAGGCAGAGAAAATCCGCAACCTGGCAGGGAATCCAAACCGGGACCTTTTGATCCAGAGACAGCAACGCTAGCTACTAAACCACGAGCTGCAGACAATAGTGACAAGAGAACCATCATATATTTAGTAGAAGAAGGATGTACCTAAGATAAAAGTAAAGGTACAATAAATGTGAATGTCAAATAGTTACAACTGTCTCTTAACACCACAGCTGCAAATAATTTTATCTGTGAGAGAAGAAAAAAATCACAACATGTTCCTGGCTCCTATTACTGCACAGTATTTGCACTGCCAACCAAGAATTTATTTTTGATCTGTTCGATAATATTGTCATCCAGGTGCGGTGGTGGTCTGCACCAACATCCACAGCATGACTGTGTCACATTAGCTGGTGTAGCAGTAGGGGCGTAGTTGGGGCAGTCCCTTGCTACTGAGCATTGTGAGAATCCTCTGACTCACCCTGCAAAGTGGAAAAGTGTCTCTGTCTTGTAGTATCGACATTGGTTTCGGCCTACATACCGAAACTGTTGATCGTCTTCCGTGTAGGCTGATGTCAAATGTGTTATCGCTTCGGTATAGCACTTTGTGTGGCCTCGTTTAAGGCTGTTTGAAGTGACTGTATCATCATGCAATACTACAAACTCACAGTGTTTCAGTTTGTGTATTCAAATACTCACGGAGAACCATGACATTGCAGGGGAGGAGTGTGTATCTTGGCAATATGCATTTTTACTCGTTGGACTAATTCAGGCAAATCTTTGGAGTACTAGTTCGACGAGTCCTGTCAGTGGGTTTTGGGTTTGTCCATACAGAATTTCCGCCAACGAGGCTTGTTAGTCCTGCTTGGAAGCTGATCCCACACTTAATAACACCCAAAGAAGACTTCCATGGTATTCCATCCCCGTGGCACATTAATGCTACTTTTAAAGTGTGATGCCACCGCTCTATGAAACCGTTGCTTTCAGGGTAGTAGGCAGTTCCAGTCCACACACTTGACAAAGATTCAAGGACGAGTCATGCAAATAGTGCAATCCACAGTTCTGTAAAGCCTCTTGCTGTTGACTACGCCATGATTTCCAGCAGTGGAATGGGCTCAACCCATCCAGACACTCTATCAACAACTTATAAGATACATTTAAATCCCCCCCCCCCCCCCCCCCGATACTGTAAGGGGGCCAACCAAATCCAGGTATACATGCTACAATCATTCGGCATGTAATCATCCGGCCTCAATTTTGAGTGTGCCTAAAGTAGGGGCCGAGTGTTGTCCTATATTACTCCTTTGATACTCCACACATGCCTGTGTCCAAAGTCGGCAGTGCTTTTTCGTATCTGTCCATATGAAAAGTTCCATCGCCAACTTGACTGATGGGAGCATGCTTGGATGCGCCAGCTCTGTGGAAACCCCTAAGATAGTTTTTCTACGCTAAAGCGCCAAAGAAACTGGTATAGGCATGCAAATTCAAATGCAGAGATGTGTAAACAGTCAGAATATGGTGCTGAGGACGGCAACGCCTATATAAGATAAAAAGTGTCTGCCGCAGTTGTTACATCGATTACTGCTACTACAATGGTAGGTTATCAAGATTTAAGTGAGTTTGAACGTGGTGTTACAGTAGCCGCACAAGTGATGGGACACAGCGATGAAGTGGTTATTTTCCCGTACGACCATTTTACGAGTGTACTGTGAATATCAGGAATATGGTAAAACATCAAATCTCCGATGCGGCTGGACAAAAATCCTGCAAGAACAGGAACAACGACGACTGAAGAGAATCGTTCAACGTAACAGAAGTGCAACCCTTCCGCAAATTGCTGCAGATTTCAATGCTGGCCCAACAACAAGTGTCAGCGTACAAACCATTGAACGACACATCATTGACATGGACTTTCGGTGCTGAAGGCCCACTCATGTACCGTTGATGACTGCACGACAAAAAGCTTTACACCTCGCCTGGGCCCGTCAACACCGACATTGGACTATTGATGACTGGAAACGTGTTGTCTGGTCGGACGACTCTCGTTTTGGATTGTATCGAGCGAATGGGCGTGTGGGTATGGAGACAACCTCTTGAACCCATGGACCCTGCATGTCAGCAGGGGACTGTTCCAGTTGGTGGAAAAAAAAATGGCTCTGAGCACTATGGGACTTAACAGCTGTGGTCATAAGTCCCCTAGAACTTAGAACTACTTAAACCTAACTAACCTAGGACATCACACACATCCATGCCCGAGGCAGGATTCGAACCTGCGACCGTAGCAGTCGCACGGTTCCGGACTGCGCGCCTAGAACCGCGAGACCACCGCGGCCGGCAGTTGGTGGAGGCTCTGTAATGGTGTGGAGCGTGTGCAGCTGATAATCTAGATACGAGTCTGGCAGGTGACAAGTACGTAAGCATCCTGTCTTATCACCTCCATCCACTCATGACCATTGTGCATCCCGAAGACTTGGGCAATTCCAGCAGGACAATGCGACACCCCACACATCCATAATTGCCAAAGAGTGGCTTCAGAACATTCTTCTGAGTTAAATCACTTCCACTGGCTACCAAACCCCCGAGACAAGAACATTATTGAGCATATCTTCTTGTCCCAACTACTTATCGTCCATGTTTCACTTCCATATATGGCTACACTCCATACAAATACTTCTATTCTCTTCTTGTCTAAACTATTTATCGTCTATGTTTCACTTCCATACAAATACACTCAGAAAAGACTTCCTGACACTTAAATCTATACTCGATGTTAAAATATTTCTCTTCTTCAGAAGCGCTTTCCTTGCCATTGCCAGTCTACATTTTATATCCTCTCTACTTCGACCATCATCAGTTATTTTGCTCCCCAAATAGCAAAACTCCTTTACTACTTTAAGTGTCTCATTTCCTAATCTAATTCCCTCAGCATCACCTGACTTAATTCGACTACATTCCATTATCCTCGTTTTGCTTTTGTTGATGTTCTTCTTATACCCTCCTTTTCAAGACACTGTCCATTCCGTTCAACTGCTCTTCCAAGTCCTTTGCTGTCTCTGACAGAATTACAATGTTATCGGCGAACCTCAAAGTTTTTATTTCTTCTCCATGAATTTTAATACCTACACCGAATTTTTCTTTTGTTTCCTTTACTGCTTACTCAATATACAGATTGAATAACATCGGGGAGAGGCTACAACCCTGTCTTACTCCTTTCGCAACCGCTGCTTCCCTTTCATGCCCCTCGACTCTTATAACTGCCATCTGGTTGTAAATAGCCTTTCGCTCCCTGTATTTTACCCCTGCCGCCTTTAGAATTTGAAAGAGAGTATTCCAGTCAACATTGTCAAAAGCTTTCTCTAAGTCTACAAATGCTAGAAACGTAGGTTTGCCTTTCCTTAATCTATTTTCTAAGATATTCGTAGGGTCAGTATCGCCTCACGTGTTCCAACATTTCTACGGAATCCAAACTGACCTTCCCCGAGGTCGGCTTCTGCCAGTTTTTCCATTCGTCTGTAAAGAATTCGCGTTAGTGAGCAGTAATCTCCACATAATGTAAAAGAACTGTCCTTCTTAGGTACTTAGTCAATAGGTGATGCCCAATGCCTTATTGGGGGGGGGGGGGGGCCTTGTAACATGGGAATGTAATGCACTGTCCCATGTCTGAACCCGAGACATTGAAACCACACCTCCTCTCACACTGCCTAAGTAAATCACTTTCAACCTTCAGTACATTAACCTGTGAGTTACATAACAATTGACTTGGTGCGTTGTTACCCAGGGTCACTGTTGGTGCTGGCTGCTGTTCCTGCTGCAGCAAGTTGCCTATCCTTTTGCATGTAAGATCCAACTGCTCTTGATGATGTTTTAATTGCGTTTATTGTTGTGTATTCACTAGACCTAATAATGATTTCTGTTGCACCACTTCCTTCATCTTATTGTTAGTGAAGTTTGTCATATGTACAAGGTTCAAGATTTTGTCTTTACTCTCTTCACGTGCTGGGGTACCTAAGGTGTCCATGACCTTGGAGGTCCGCAGTGATTGTGCTGCCATCATACAATTAATCACTCCCCTAGCTAAGTCTGGTGACAGTTTGGTATGGTGGAGAAAATCTGCCCCTATAACTGGCACTGATACTTCCGCTTCCACAAAGTTACAGTTGTATTCGCATTGGAGACCCACATCCACTGTCAAGTGTCTTATCCCACAGTGATGGACAACAGGTGAGTCATAAACAGCACATAGAAAAGTCTCCTTTGAATTGCAGTCAGAACCAGCTTTCTCCCACCGGACTGTGCTAACTGCGGAACTGGAGTCAACCAGGACCTGCGGCCTCGCACTCGATCCCAGACGAAAATTCTAGTTTCAGTTGGCTGATAAGAGCGTAAGGTTATTCTGGTCAGACCCATCTTACAGCCTGCTGACATCGTGGTTTTTGCTGCTCATTGCTCCTATAGTAGGCTGTTCTCGAGTGTATGTGAATTTACAAGGCAAATTACATTTTCGTGTCATTGCACCAAACGTCTCGTGATGCCAACATATTTGTCGCGGAGTCACCTGTATGCACTGTGTTGTTGCGATTCCACTGCCGATGACCTCGGGGAGATGTCCTGTATTTGCGAGAGGTCGGCTGTTTCTGTGACAGCTCGCTCAACTGCCATTAGGCACTGTCTCTGTAGATCACACGATCGGTTGCACCACGCCTTCCCAGCCTCGGAGAGTTCGTAAGAGCTCAAGTTTCCTCCGCTCCAAGCCCTTCTTACCGTACAAACACGGTTGACTATGTAACATGGGGAAAATATTTGATGCTCAAAGCAGTTTCATTATGTAGCTGAAATACTGCGTTGATTCTGTCGGCAGAGTTAAATTTGACTTCTACAGGTCCCAGCTCCCTTGAAATAAGCGTCGCTTGTAGTGAAAGCGGAAGTTTTAGTATCCACACTCTCCATAAGATGTCACCAGAAAGGATGCCAGATGATATAGCTTGCCGAAGGTATCATATTTCAGAAGGCGTTCTGTTTCCAATCTTGTCTTCGTACAAGACCTGTTGTATCTGATGTTCAGATGTCTTTGACAAACGTAACAACAAAGCCTTTTTTGTCATACCCACTTGTTTGATATAGATGGAGAGGCAGTAATGTCATTAATGAGGTGAGAATGTTCTACCAACTTTAAGAGAATCGTCTGTTATTTCGTAACTTCGTAGAATTAATGCAACCATTTGAAACCAAGTTTGAGGCCGGTTGGGCTGGAGCGCTGGTAATTTGGGAAGTTTTCCTGGCCTCAGTGGCTCGTCATCAAACACTTCTTGAAAGGGTATAATTTTGCCAGCTTGAGACTGCAAAAGTTTTTGGGCCACACATGGTGTGGTAGTACACCTGGTGCACATCTCGCTCAGCTGTTGGCTTGGTCCTCTTAAACGCTCATAGCCTTTGCAGTTTTCAGGTGCATCATCCTGCCTCCTCCACTTTTCTTCATCGAGTGATGATGGAATGATAATGGAGTACAGTTCGCCATTTTAGTCTGAGTGCTGGGTGGTAACTTCCACTATTTACTGATGTTGAAAGTCATCCGCTGCCGCCCTGTGTTTGGTGTTGCGCATAGGTTGTTGTGAACTATCTACTGATTTGGGGACACCACTGTAGCTACCGTCGTCTCAGTGGATCAGAACTAATGACGGTCGAACACACTGTTAAATGAACAATAACTTCTTTATTGAATATTGCTTCACGTAACGTAGGACACGTACAAACGCAAAGCATTACAATAACACACTGCCTCTTTTCTCTCTAAAGCCCCCACACTTCTCAGTCCTTTGCATGGGAGAGTTTGTTTCTTCCTCTATCGATCATGACTGGCTCGATTATCTTTAACTTTTGATGTTTTTGTTGTTGTCGTTGCTACAGGCTCCTTCCAGCTAACAGTATTACCATGGAGATATAGAAACCCATATCCGATTTGATTTTTAAACACAGTCGGGTTACTGTGCTCAGTGCTGATAGAGGCTTTCATGGTCCTCTAGGGGTGCAATATCTAGCCAGGAGCTTGTCGGGACACTCTGAGATGGGGGTGTAGAAATGAAGAAAAAGTTTATTTAATGTAGTAACTTTGCATTTAGAACACAGTTACATGGAGTACGTTACGGCAGAAGTAGTTGATACACCATATTTTTCGGAATATTTCACCTTTTTCAGCAAGTCTTTTTTCCTTTGCAAGTCAGCCTGTAGTTAAACTGGCACTGTAAGACTGCTTCCACAGTTCCTGGCAGCAGGTGATTTCTTTCATCAGTCCACCGGGACGACATCAACGAAACTACTCTTTCCACAGTGGCGTTTTGAGCGAGAATAGAGAACAAATACTCACATAATTTTAGCAGTTAGCATATGGCTTCAGGATTTTCAGTTTCCTTAAGAAAGTAAATCCTCCTTTCTTCCGCAGAGCGTTTAGACTTCCAATCTTCTGAGTCAAGCTCAGTTTCTAGAAAGCTCTTTAGTTAAAGATATTCCTGAAAACAATTGTCGCCTGAAATCTTCACACCACTTTTAATCAGGTACATAATAGTGTTTTCAGTCATCACCCAATAGCTTCACTCAATCTTAGATGGTAATCAGTTGACAACAACATTTTAGTTCAAAAAATGGTTCAATTGGCTCTGAGCACTATGCGACTTAACTTTTGAGGTCATCAGTCGCCTAGAACTTAGAACTAATTAAACCTAACTAACCTAAGGACATCACACACATCCATGGCCGAGGCAGGATTCAAACCTGCGACCGTAGCGGTCGCTCGGTTCCAGACTGTAGCGCCTAGAACCGCACGTCCACTCCGGCCGGCAACACTTTAGTCATTGTAGTACACATCGCTACACACTTCACACCCTATATATCTGCAGTAAACAGTAAACACTTGAAACATTACTAACTTGCAATTGTTGTTCGTATTACATTTAAAAAGAACCATCTTCTCAGATCGCTATTCAAATGGGAACTGCTCGATTCTTCCACGTGACGCAGCTTAAATAGTTCCAGCCCCATACTACTGCAGAAGTTTGGTATTTTCTCGAATGATGGCGCTAGATCTAGAAGGTGTTTGCATTGTTCATACAGGATACGCAACATGTAACGCCATCTGTGAGACGACCTTGCCAACATAAGCTTGTTGACGTAAATAAAAGTAACTGAGGCTGCATTTACATGTTGCACTAACACATGGCGTTACTTCAGTTCTTGAGCCAAACTCATGACAGCATTTTGCAAAATCAGGACAAATCCAGGTCTTGTCAGGATTTTGGGACAAGAAGGTCCATAATGGTGATGGTCCAGATATATTGGGATGGCTGGCAACCCTAATGATCATTGTTCGCATTTGACAAGGTTTTCAGATTCATTAATTCTGAGTTTTTGTCGCTTTTATTTTACACTTTTTTCAATTCAGAATGGTCAGTGACACTTCCCACTACTGCTTAGTTCCACCTTAATCATGTTTATCACAAAATTCACTACATTTACTTGGGGCTCAGTAAAACAGTCTTCATAAACGTATTTCCCAAATTCCACTTCTGGTTGGTCACATAAACACTCCAGTCCCTATTCTGAAAACGCAGTTCTGGCTCCAAATTTTGTCTTCCACGATCTATGTACGCTCCTACTCAAAGGCTCAACGGTCTTTTAAACAAACTTCGGTTGTCATATTCCTAATGCCTTTTAAAAAGGCTGGTCAATGTGGAAGCGAATGAAGGCAAAGGAGGAGTATTCAACTGAGCAACATATTATTCGTGAGCCGTGCTCCAGCTCGCGTGCTGTTGTAGGTTTCTTTCCTCTGTTCGAGGCCAGACTGTATCGTTTAGTTGACATGGTTGCGGTTGTTTCTCTTCTTCATGTGTCAATTGGCGCCACTTGGTTTAGCAAGCATTGCCAGTCTGCTAGTGGCAGCAGCGGCGTTATCGATATGTAGCAACTATGACCCTATCTTTGGGGTGACGTCAATCTTCTTCCGGGTCGTGGGAGTGAGCAGTTCGGCTGGGGACGCAGGAGGAGCAAGGTCTGCGCAGAGCAAAAACACACCGGGACCGCTGGCGGCACACATGGACTGCCGGATCGAAGGGCTGCAGTCACTACGGTGCATGACCTCGTCGAAACCAGGTCCTGCAAGTTTTGAGTGCATTTCAATTTGAGTAGAGAAACCTCCACCATTGTGGCTTCCGCGTGTTTTTACATCTTCGTATTTGGTTTAGTGGACATCAGGTAGCCTCACCAAGGTTATCAGTAGTCACTCGTTAGACTGTCACTAGTCTGAGTTGCCATCCTGGACGTGAATGCAACTCTTGGCTGCCTTTCTCATCTCTCGTGAAAGTGTTTTCGGCCTGACCTACTCAGAGGTCAATTCCTGGAGCACTGTCTGTGACTGGCCTGTGTGTTTTATTATTATGTTATTGTTTTATTACTGTATTGCCAAGTTACCATCATTTGTGTCACCTGTTTGGTGGTCAGTTGCCTGTCTTTTAAATTAACTTTTGCTATTGCATTGCTGGTTGATAGTATGTCTGTTAAATCTTTTTAATAATTGCCATTCTTGGCGTTAAAGGCCTTCAGCTGTGACTGTGGTTACTTGCCTTAAAATTCTTATTGTGACCACATTGCCTTGTTCTCAAAATATTATTTGTTGTGCCTGTATTTTATGCTCATTTGGTAAATTGTAATATACTGAAAGTACTATTAATTAGACAGTTGTTTCTTCCCTATTATTAACGTGTGATATTTTTATTTATTGCTGAGTCTGTAATTATTGTCTCAAAATAAAGGTGAGAAACTGCAAAAGCAAACCAATAGTAACTGATTAGCACCCTGTCTACAGTCGTAACAGAACCCTGCCTTCCTTGAGTACCAAGTCTCTATTCATTTAATTTAAATAATGCACATTTTATCTCTATTAGATAGAAAGAATTGCTTAAATGATGATGCACTTGCTTCATTCGAAAAGTCGAATTGTCTGTGGATAATCCTATATGCTGCACAGCTAGCTGATTTGTGAAGTCTCTTTTTATGGCGAAGACTCTCCTAAACAATCACTATCTTGTGACAAAACATTCGTTACTAATATGTGCGGCAGTATGAATGTGTTCACATTCGTTCAAAATCCCAAGTCTCATAAACATTCGAGCAGAAGATTCTTTCACCTGTGGGTTTCTACACCTACAACTGCACTCCGAAAGCCTCCTTCTGATATGTGGCGGAGAGCAGAATTGTGCAGTGCTATCAACTCACTGTTTCACGTACTACCACTCACAAATAGTGTGCGGGAAGAATAATCTACATCTAGATTTACACTACACAAGGCACCTTATAATTACGTGTGGTAAGCCTCCGTGCCAGCTCGAATCACTCTAATCTTGCCCTCATAGTCTTTTTGTGAAATATATGTAGGAGGGATCAATACATTGGTTGACATTTCCAGGGACATAAGCTCTCAGAATTTTAGCACTGAGCCACATCATGATGCACAATGTCTGTCAGCTAGATGAGCACATCCATCATAATGCTTTTGCACTCACAAAACCAACCTCTTATGAAGCGTGTTGCTCTTCTTTGTATCTTCATCTATGAGTCATATCTTGTATGGATCCCTGATGAGCAATACTCAAGCATCAACCAAACGAGGGCTTTGTAAAACACTTCTTGTTTAGACGGACTGCTCTTCCTTAGGATCCATACACTGAATCTGTTTGGCATCTGCATCTCCTGTGGTTAGTATAATGTGGTCATCCCACTCTATAACACTCCGTATGCAATCTCCCAGATTTTTAGTAGATATGTTCCCCTTTACTGACTGCTTGCCAAGAATAGGTCTTTTTGTCTATTCACGCACAATACATTACTTTTGATTGTTCAAGCACCAGTGCCCACACAAAGTTTCGATCCTCTGCAGGCCTTCCTGCATTTCACTACAATTTCCTGGCATTGTGATTTCTCTAAACACAGAGGCATCATCTGCGAAATTCTTTACACACAGTAGCGTCATCTGCGAACAGCCTCATAGAAATACTGACAGTCTCTACAGGTCATTTAAAAAACTAGTGAACAGCAAAGGTCCTACAAGAAATCAGTTAGTCATACCCAATTTCCTGGCATTGTGATTTCTCTAAACACAGAGGCATCATCTGCGAAATTCTTTACACACAGTAGCGTCATCTGCGAACAGCCTCATAGAACTACTGACAGTCTCTACAGATCATTTAAAAAACTAGTGAACAGCAAAGGTCCTACAAGAAATCAGTTAGTCATACCCAATGCTACTTTCACGTTTAAAGATTTCTTCCCATTAAGAATGTCACGCTGTGATCTATTTGCTAGGAACTCTTCAAACCAATCACAAAGCTGATGTGTATTCCATATGCTCGTATTTTGTTCATTAGGCAACAGTGCGCACCTGTACTGCATGCTTTCTGCAAGTCAACAAACACAGCATCAATCTGACAGTCAGTATTTTCTGCCTTCTGTATATTGTGGATGAACAGAAAGAGCTGGATTTCTCACCATCATTGTTTGTGGAATCCATGTTGATTCCTGGAAAATAGATTTCCAATCTCCAGAAATGTCCTAACATGTGAACATCAAGAGCGCCTGTACGATAGTTTGTAGAGGAGGGGCTGGGAACGAAGAGGGGGGGGGGGGGGGGGGGGGGGGACGAGGCTAGACCTGGGGGTAAGGAATATTACTATTACTGTGGAAGACAAATAACAACTTGTAAGTAGCCATAACAAAAGCTCCAGCTCCGATTCTGTAACAAACCTGCTTAATAACCACTGTTAAATCATTTTCTTGAAATAAAAACACCTGACAACATTACATTTTTTCCTTTTGCTGAGAGCTAGGTGAGGGGGACGTGCCCATGGCCACCTTTGCCCCTGAGCATGGATGTCCTTGGTGACCATAAACTGTATTCCGAAACTGTACAACAAGCTGACATCCCCAATACAGGCCTATAGTTTCATGCAACTGTTTGATAACGCATCTTGAAAGTGGGAATGATGTCTGCATTTTTCCAATCAGTACAGTCCGATTAAAATTGTGTGATAGTTGACTCTTCATGGGCTGTAGCTACATTCCTCCAATCAGCGCATTCAACATCACACCTGAACCATTCACTGTTGCCAAACTGCCACAACTGGTCAGTTCAACTTGTATGGCTTTCTTTCTCATTGTGTTTGGATTCTGAATCCTAGATCTGGCCCTTTAATAAAGGAGGAACGAAAAAATTTGTGTTTAATGTCCCCTGTGAAGGGAAATGAAAATTTAGTAATCATGGGTGACTGGAATTCGACAGTAGGAAAAGAAAGAGAAGGAAACATAGTAGATGAATATGGATTGGGGGAGAAAAATAAAACAGGAAGCCGCCTGGTAGAATTTTGCACAGAGCATAACTTCATCACAGCTAACACTTGGTTCAAGAATCATGAAAGAAGGTTCTATACATGGAAGAACCCTGGAGATACTAAAAGGTTTCGGATAGATTATATAATGATAAGACAGAGATTTAGGAACCAGATTTTAAATTGTAAGACATTTCCAGGGGCAGATGTGGACTCTGACCACAATCTATTGGTTATGAACTGAAGATTAAAACTGAAGAAACTGCAAAAAGGTGAGAATTTAAGGAGATGGGACCTGGATAAACTGACTAAACCAGAGGTTGTACAGAGTGTCAGGGAGAGCATAAGGGAACAATTGACAGGAATGGGGGAAAGAAATACAATAGAAGAAGAATGGGTAGCTTTGAGGAATGAAATAGTGAAGGCAGCAGAGGATCAAGTAGGTAAAAAGACAAGGGCTAGTAGAACTCCTTGGGTAACAGAAGAGATACTGAATTTAATTGACAAAAGGAGAAAATACAAAAATGCAGCAAGCGAAGCAGGCAAAAAGGAATACAAATGTCTCAAAAATGAGATTGACAGGAAGTGCAAAATGGCTAAGCAGGGATGGCTAGAGGACAAATGTAAGGATGTAGAGGCTTATCTCATGAGGGGTAAGATAGATACTGCCTACAGGAAAATTAAAGAGACCTTTGGAGAAAAGAGAACCACTTGCATGAATATCAAGAGCTCAGATGGAAACCCAGTTCTAAGCAAAGAATGGAAAGCAGAAAGGTGGAAGGAGTATATAGAGGGTCTATACAGGGGTGATGTTCTTGAGGACAATATCATAGAAATGGAAGAAGAGGTAGCTAAATATGAAATGGGAGATATGATACTGCGTGAAGAGTTTGACAGAGCACTGAAAGACCTAAGTCGAAACAAGGCCCCGGGAGTAGACAACATTCCATTAGAACTACTGACGGCCTTGGGAGAGCCAGTCATGACAAAACTCTACCATCTGGTGAGCAAGATGTATGAGACAGGCGAAATTCCCTCAGACTTCAAGAAGAATATAATAATTCCAGTCCCAAAGAAAGCAGGTGTTGAAAGATGTGAAAATTACCGAACTATCAGTTTAATATGTCACAGCTGCAAAATACTAACGCGAATTCTTTACAGATGAATGGAAAAACTGGTAGAAGCCAGCCTTGTGGAAGATCAGTTTGGATTTCGTAGAAATGTTGGAACACGTGAGGCAATACTGGCCCTACACCTTATCTTAGAAGAAAGATTAAGGAAAGGCAAACCTACATTTCTAGCATTTGTAGACTTAGAGAAAGCTTTTGACAATGTTCACTGGAATACTCTCTTTCAATTTCTGAAAGTGGCAGGGGTAAAATACAGGGAGCTAAAAGCTATTTACAATTTGTACAGAAACCAGATGGCAGTTACAAGAGTCGGGGGACATGAAAGGTAAGCAGTGGTTGGGAAGGGAGTGAGACAGGGTTGTAGCCTCTCCCCGATGCTATTCAATCTGTATATTGAGCAAACAGTAAAGGAAACAAAAGAAAAGTTCTGAGTAGGTATTAAAATCCATGGAGAAGAAATAAAACCTTTGAGGTTCGCCGATGACATTGTAATTCTGTCAGAGACAGCAAAGGACTTGGAAGAGCAGTTGAATGGAATGGACAGTGTCTTGAAAGGAGGGTATAAGATGAACATCAACAAAAGCAAAACGAAGATAATGGAATGTAGTCGAATTAAGTCGGGTGATGCTGAGGGAATTAGATTAGGAAATGAGACACTTAAAGTAGTAAAGGAATTTTGCTATTTGGAGAGCAAAATAACTGATGATGGTCAAAGTAGAGAGGATATAAAATGTAGACTGGCAATGGCAAGGAAAGCATTTCTGAAGAAGAGAAATTTGTTAACATCGAGTATTGATTTAAGTGTCAGGAAGTCGTTTCTGAAAGTATTTGTATGGAAGTGAAACATGGACGATAAATAGTTTAGACAAGAAGAGAATAGAAGCTTTCAAAATGTGGTGCTACAGAAGAATGCTGAAGATTAGATGGGTAGATCACATAACTAATGAGGAGGTACTGAATCAAATTGGGGAGAAGAGGAGTTTGTGGCACAACTTGACTAGAAGAAGGGATCGGTTGGTAGGACATGTTCTGAGGCATCAAGGGATCACCAATTTAGCACTGGAGGGCAGCATGGAGGGTAAAAATCGTAGAAGGAGTCCAAGAGATGAATACACTAAGCAGATTCAGAAGGATGTAGGCTGCAGTAGGTACTGGGAGGTGAAGCAGCTTGCGCAGGATAGAGTAGCGTGGAGAGCTGCATCAGACCAGTCTCAGGACTGAAGACCACAACAACAACAACAATGCCCCCTCAACAACAAGGTCATTAGAGACAGAGCACCAGCTCAGATTAGGGAAGGAGGAGGAAGGAAATCAGATGTGGCTTTTCAAAGGAACCATCCTGTCATTTGCCTGAAGCGATTTAAGGAAATTGTGGAAAACTAAATCAGGATGGCAGATGTAGTTTTGAACTGTCATCCTCATGAATACAATAAATTTTTGCATCATACTGTTGTAGTGCAGTGGTTGGTGCATTAATATGCCGTGTCTAAGGTCAAATGCTTGAAACTCACTAAACATAGTGAAATTTTTTTCCTAAACCTAATCAGAAGACCTTCATTATTAGTTTTATTATCATATTGACTTTTTTATCTGCTCCTATTTTTTCCTATCATTCTTTTTTTATTTGGAATCTGCCAGTATCATCTATAACCTACAACCAGGTGCCTCCCAGGACTGTGCATTGGTTGGTAAAGTGGCAGTTCATGTAGCCACTGTGAGGATAATTTCAGGTAACGATAGTGAGAAATTGCAGTTTGTTTTTTAGCACTGCATCTGAAATTTTTGTCTCTTCAGTTTGCTTCGAGAAGTTAACTTTAATTGCTGTGAACAAAGGGATCGTGATTTTAGTTCTGCCGGTGACTGCTGATTGCTGTTTTCTCAGATACACTGCACGTCACACGGTTGTGGTTAGGTTAGGGCACAGGTTTAAATTCAGGGATACAAAACACGTTGTCCACCACATTTCAGTCACTGGTCACTTAAAATCAGCTGTCAACAGAGCATCTCGCATTTTCGTCATACTTCATGGTGGTTGCTTCTAACATTGCTCCACATTACCCATTAACAGCAGTTCTGAAGTGATCCAACATACTTGTGACACCTATAACGGAGTAGCAACTGATGTGGCAACACTGTAGTAACAAGTACCAGACATCAACTATCAAGTAATTTTAATCAGACCATAGGAATGCTTAGCTCCTCCAACAACTTATGGTACTCTGCTGCCAGAAGAGAAGCAAGTGCTTTCACACATTCCTTACAGAGTTTGTGATGTTTGCCTGCTTTATTCCATTGTTGACTGTCCTTGGCGTCGACATACTGTGTTGCTGTACTGCACTTGACAGGCAAACATCCAGATACTGCTACAATAGTTTACTGTTGAATATCTACAAGCAGGAAAAGCCTAACCACACATTTCACAGTCTTTCAAATAAATTGAATAGACACTGTCATTGTTTTAATACACAGCCTAATTGTGTTACACTTATTTCACAGTTAAGTTGATGCATGGTTGTTGTTCTAACTGTAGCGTTACATGTTTGTTTAAGCTTTAAATCTAAAGCGGGTGGAAGGGCTGACCCAATAAAGTGAACATTTAAATTCCAGTGGGTTTATTAGCTAACCAAAACAATAACATAAAATTTGACAGGTGCCACTCAGGCAAGATTATTTTAGAGAGTTACATTACATAAAATGACAAGCAAGTTAATAAACCATTAGCCAAACATTGAGAACCGCCACTCAGGCAAAATATATCAGAAATTTTCATTACATAAAATCATAAGGAAGTTAATAAATCATTAGCCAAACATTAAGAACTGCTACTCAGGCAAAATATTTAAAGAAATTTAACCAAACATTGAGAACAGGCACTCAAGCATTTAAGAACCTCTCATTACATAAAATCATAAGCAAGTTAATAAATCATTAGGCAAACACTGAGAACCACCACTCAGGCAAAATATTTACAAAATTTTCATTATATAAAATGATAAGTTAATAAATCATTAGCCAAACATTAAGAACCGCCATTCAGGCAAAATATGAACATAACTTTAACAAAGCAACTCTAGTTAAGACACAACAGAAAATATGTACCAACCGAAGCAAGGCCCAAGCTTGTAAGGCCAAAGTTTAACCACAAACAATGAAACCGACTGAGAGAAGTAGTACTTAACTTCACACCAAGAAGTTGCTCTGTTTACAACCCCACGTCGAATAGGCCACCAAAATGTGAAACAAGCAAACGCTACCAAAAAGGAACACACGAGCTCAGGCAGAGTCCACCGCACGTAAGCCAAACTTGTAATCTAAAGAGGAGCTCTATGCTTGAGTTGCCTGCTGTCTCAGCTCACTGAAACACAGACCACACCCGACAACAGGAGGCAAGAAACTTTCTAAACTTTAACATCTGAGATAGACCAGTAAATTAACTCTATAAAATCAGGGCTAAACAACAACTAATTTCACTCGCAAGTCCTTCAAGTGAAACAGTACTTGATAAACACTAAGAGTAGGAAATAAACTGGCTCACAAGAACTGACACTGACTAGAATTTAAGGACACACAACTACAAATATATCGATATTATGCAGAAGCAGAGCACACACTTAGTAAGAGGCCTCAAATGAAATCAAACAAACATAACATCACACATCTTGCAATGTCTTACTGTACCAAGAGCAATAACAATGACAGTTAACTAAGTGCTGTTAGTAAATAGTGCACTTAACTTGGTGCTTGATGCGGGGGCAAGTTTGCGAAGATGTCAAACCATTGCTTCGCAAGACCATAACAGCATGTCCCTCCAAGGAAGCAGGCACAACTACCGCCCACAAGGCTGCTGGAGAATGTACAGCGCTGGCCAGCTCCAGCCGACTCTAGTACAGCCACTTGACAACTGCCACCCGGCCTCAGGCAACCCGTCTTCGCTTCTGTCTAATAGCCAATCGCCGACTCGCACACCGTGGCATGACGTTCTCAAAGCATTGTGTCCTCCTACTTGCGGTTGGCACTACCTTATATCTCGAGCCAGCTCCAGTCCAAAGACAAACCTCTGCACTAGGAAATTGATCGTACTCATGTCAGAGATACTACTGGCACCAGTCCCGCCACAGCTCACTAACCAACACAGGTTTCTTGTCTGAAACTTGGCCATGGACTGACTGTATTGGGACCAAAAATCGTGTCCTTATATATTATCACAATAACAGGCACTGAAACTACACATTGTTTGATGTTTAATTTACAGAAATCACAATTAAAACTTAACTCATTAAATTAACTGAATATATTGAAAAATTTCATCTTTTTAACAGTTTCTTCTACTACAAGAGTTAAGCCATATTATTTGTTTAAATCATGAAATTAACAAATATAGTTACACAAACAATACTTTTGATGAAACTGGAAATTACTTTGGATTTAATTAAGAGCTGGCTTTGCTAACATGTTTTTGAAGAGAGCCAAATAGATCCCTTAAGAATACTATTAGTTGTTTCTCCAAATGTTTACAATTGTTACAGACTTTATATTTGTTTATGCATCAAAAATTGAATTTAAATTACAAAACAATTACTGATTTCACCCTATAACAAAAGTATGTACTAGGAATAGTCGAAATAAATTAGAAAAGCATTACATACATACAACTAAGCACAAAATTAGATCTGGTGTTATATTCTTTAAAACTGAGGGCCAACCTTTTTCTTTTGTGAAAATGCAGATTATACTCACATATGTTAATGATTGTGGGTATTACATGGCGCAGAACCATAATAACTCACTTTTGCACTCTAATGAATATTTATTTTAACACTGAACAAAGTGAATACAAGAGAAGCTGTTGAACATGGCAGGTAGCAAGATATAGACAAAGTGAACTAAAAGTAAAGTCAAGGAATATTGGTTTAAAGACATGGTGCTTCACACCAGAGGCGCCACAGAGCCCCCCCTCCCCCCCCCCCCCCCCCAGGCAGTGCAGACTGAGGGAGCAAAGTTAATTCACATCAGCACAAAATCATCTTACCAGCATAGTGGATGAAGGCGGCATCCGGCGCGAACTGCGCGCCTTGGAAGCTGCGTCGGACAGCTGCGCAGGCAGTGGTGAGTCGTTGGAGGCCATGTCAGCATGCAAGGTGCCGGCGAAGGCAGGCCAGCTGGGGGCATCGGAACTTGGCTTGGAGGTGGATCAGGCAGGTTTTAATCTGTGCACTGAAACAGTATTTGGTCGTCCATTGAGTAGCATCACAAAAGTATTAACTCCGCAGCATAAGATGTAGTGCGGACCGGAGTATGTTGGTTGTTGGGCTGCCATACAGAGTTGTCTCGTAGCATGATGAATTCGCACGATGCCAGGTCTTTGTATACAAACACTGGCAGCGTGGAATGAGCATGAAGTTGGGATGGGCGAAGGTGGGCGACGTGCACATGCACTCGTTCTACAAGGGCCATTGCTGATTGCTGATACCTGTGAAGGGAGGCAGGTGGAGAGGGCACGGGGGAGGGGGGGGGGGGAATGATCGTCAGTGGTTCACTGACCTTGCCGGGCCAGAATGGCCTGGGCGGTGCATCAGCAGCAGATGACAACTGAGGGCACGGCACGACAGCCACGCAATGCGAGGGATTCCACGAAGCGAGAACATGTGCGAACTTGCCAGGCCGGAGTGACATGGACGAGGTGATGGTGGCAGACGATGACAGAGCTCGTGACGCAGCAGCCACATGATGCAAGAGATCCCGTGGAGTAAGAACATGAACGTCCTGTAGATTCAACTGCGATGGCGCGAAACCAGCAGCAGGGGAAGGGAAGCTCGACACAGGAGCGATGCAGTGTGAAGACACAGTAGAAGCAGATGACAGTTCCAAAAGAAACAGCTCTGTGGACAGGCTGCCAATCGTACTCTGTGCATGTGACAAATCAGCAGAGGCATTGACAATGTGGGAGTGTAACACCTTATTCTGTGTGCGGAGCTCATCAATTTGTGGGGGCATGGCTGGCAAATCAGAGAGCCATATAGTAATACACTCGATCAGATATGCACATGTGGAAAGCATTGCCAAGGAGGCAGAGAGCAAAGTCTTTCTGAACTCGTTAGAGCAAGGAATGGTAGAATCAGATGCTTGGCGGAGTGTGGCGGCCTGCAAGTCTGGCAAAAGTCCGTAATGGTGTAGGAAGTCCAAACCAATCACAGGTTCATCCACATTGGCCACGTGGAAAGTCCAAGGAAAGGTGGTGACTGGTGATAGGCGAAGTGACATTTTGGACCGCAATAGGAGAGTGATTTTCAGCAATAAGAGCGAGGTTAGTAGGAGAAAGCACGCTGCCCATGTGCTTGGCCGGGAGAATGGCGCCGGTGTCAATGAGACAGTTAGTGCCCTATGACAAGTCAAAGAAATAGACGTGTCGCACGGCCAGAGTGAGTGGTACGAAATCGGACGGTAGGGAGCGTGAAGGATCGTGGAGGGATGTGGTGCCCAAGAGTGCTCCCAGTCTTGATTGGGAAAGGCACAAGGCATGTGGCAGTTGTAGGCAGCGTCCCCATAAGTAGTGTGGAACCAGCACAGTGCAGCTGGCTGCGTTGAGTCCAGAATCAGGTTGCTGCTCGGGCGAGGTCGGCAGAAGTCAGAGGGCCATGGGTAGTACCTCCTGTAAGCCGCTAGGTGGCATTTCCTGACAGGTGGTGAGCATCCTGGTCTCTGTTGGCAGAGATGGAACCGGAGGTGCAGGTGTGCTAACTGATGGTGACGGGGATGTCATCTGTGACGGGTGGTGTTGGTGACGAATGATTACGTAGGCCCCATTGGCCATGCGTAGGCAAACCTCAAGAGGATCAGTGACATGAGATACAAGTGAAGTTCTGGGTCCAACGGCAGTTTGACCATCCACAAAGTCCAAAGTGCGGTTTCTGGTAGTGCTTAATCATGAATTAATGCATGAAGGCGCTACCAAAGCTCCAAAGGTGTGCGGTCATCTAGGCGCTCATCATGGGGGATGTGGTGGATAGCCTCGGCTGGAGAGCAAGAAAGACATTCGATGAGCAATGTTTTCGCTGTTAAATACTTGGGCCAAGCGGGTGGTGAGAGGAGCAAATCACTGATGTGGTCTGGATGAGTGTGGAGGTGACTCACCAGGCAGACGAAACATACGTCATCATCTGAAATCCCATGGATATCCAGGATGTGATCCACCAACATGAACCATGTCCTAGGGTTGTCCTTTCGCAAAGCAGGCAGCTTAGGAAACCTGCCAGGTAACACATGTTGATGCAGCACTGGGAGGTGAAGAGCTGTGTGAGCACGGTAGGAAGCCCCCGACACTGGGAGTGCAGAAGCAGTGGGCAGTGTGTCGCCAAAGGTCTGCATGGTGGGTAGGGGGGTCGGGAGGGGGGGGGGGGGGGGAAGGGGTGTGGCCGCAAGCAGCACACAGTGTCGATTGAGTCAGTGCAACCAACAGCATTATGTGTCCCAACTGCAGGCCCAATGGCGAACGTGGCGTGGGTGCAACGCACGGTGCCGTTGCAATAGCGGGTGGAAGGCGGTCACGGTGCAGCCATGGGTGGGCTGATCTACTGATCTAGTAACCGGCACAGGTGGAACGGCTGGTGCCATTACGAAAGTGGGTCGAAGGTGATTGTGGTGTGATCACAGAGCAATGGCTGTGGAAACCAGCACAGTCGCGGCAACCGGCATTGCTGGCGGGGTTGGTGTGATGTCAGGCATATAAGAATGTGCGACCCTGTGCACTTGATTGTTCGAATTACGGTTCTTGAACTTCATCAGCACATCAAACCATACCAAAGGAGACTGCGTAATGGAAGGGTGAAACACAACAACCTTCACTCAACTATCAGTCACAATGTCACTAAGCGGCGTGCACTGTCCGTGCAGCAGGCATTGCTGCGTAGTAGCAATTGACAATGACCATATTGGACCGGTAATGGTTAAGTGGCTGCTGGCATGGCTGCAGTACCCAGACGCACATTAAGTACACTTGTATATTCATGATCGGAAGCCAAGTCAATTAGGTCTGCTACACTTGCACTGGACCAGCACATGAAGTCTGTTAATGATGAAAAGAAGCACAAAATAATTCTGAACACACAACACAATGTTGGGGTCACCACAGTGGGGATTACATGGCATAGAATCGTAATAACACATTTTTGTAGTCGAATTTATTTTAACACTGAACAAAGTGAATACAAGAGAAGCTGTCACACATGGCACGCAGAGAGACACAGACAAAGTGAACTAAATGTAAAGTCAAAGAACATCAGTTCAAAGACATGGCGCTTCACACCAGAGGTGCTACATGACAATTAGTTAAAAGTGAAAAAATGAATTTAAGGAAGCAGATGGCAAAATGAGAGGGGACATATAAATATCCCAGCTTGCTTCATCACAAGGTGTATTAGGTAATCCATAAGTCCAGTCATCTTTCCTCTATTTTGTGGTTTTCTATCCATGATTTCTTATTTCAGTATATCATTGTGACAGTCGTGCTATGATTTAAAGGTGGAACTGCAGTACACTCTTCCTCAGTGAAGTAAATTTTTATTTTATTTTGTTTTTGTAAAAAGTATTGAACATGTTTGTCCTTCTCTCTGTCATCCTTTGTTTCAATGGCATTATGATCACAGAGTGCGTGAAATAAATGGCTTTAATCCATTTACTCATTTAACATCAGACCAAAATTTCTTATTAATTTGCGTCAGATCGGTAGGTTGAATTTTACTCCTTGATTTGTTGAATGCTATGGGCATTTTGCCCTCATTCAATTTTTGTTTGCTGATTAGGCTGTGATTGGCTATGTTTAAATGCTGTGCTTAAATCTGCAGAGAAGTTCTCTTTGCTTTTGGAGCAGCTTAGTCAATTCATGGTGGATCTTTCCTACTTTAACTAACCATCAGGAATGTTCGGTTTGGCTATGCTGCATTCACTATTATAGTCTTTGCATTTCATTGACTGGTTGTTGTTGTTGTTGTTGTTGTGTAGTTAAGTGATGTTGTGTGATGCCTGCATTATCTGAATAACAGAATTATAGTTTCACAGTATTTGTCACAACTTATTTAAAAATCCCCTCAGCCAAATATATTATTGAATTCAGTACCCTGTGCCATAATTAAAACATTTTCACATTATTGTCGATCTCAACACACACTCAACATCCATTATGCATAAATGGAGTTTAATACATGTTAGCCACAAAGTGGTATAGGAATGAGAAATATGAGCAAGCAGTTTTTATATAACCCATGCCTGCCTCTTCCTACAAAGTACTCTCTCCAATTTCACGTTTTTGGCCACTTATTGCATATGTATAATGGGCTGAAAGTAAAACTCACATCTCAGTATTCATTCGAATTAATCTCATTGAACTTAAGCCATACAATGCTGCTTAATATTTTGTTCTACAGACCTTGCTTGCTATGATCATCGGTGCAGCATGTTAACTGTAAGCTGGTCAGTCAACTCCATAGTCCTGGAACAGTAATAGTCAGCACAAGTCTGAAGCTTCTGGCTGGTAGTCATTTGAATTGGGTTGCAGGCAACTTCACTTCCGTGACAGCACTCACAATGGCACTAGAAGCCACCTAATTGGCTGATTGAAGGCCACACAACTGTCCAGTGAGACCTATCCAATGGGATCCAATGGCAGCTGATTCACTTGTATTGTTCTGTACTGAAATCTGCAGTTTTGTTCATTTTACGTCTGCATACTGTGAATAATATTTTGTTACATCTTCATTATAAAAGGATTGTACACTTAAATTTCATAAGCTTTACAGTGGAACTGGAGAGAATTACTGCTGAAAAAAGGTAAGGTATCTGATTTACAGTATTTTAATTACGTATATATGAAGTGTATTATCTTCTATCATGAATTAAGCCATGTGGTTTCCTTTTCTTTATTCAAATATGACTGATGTGTCATAAATGGGGGAGGGGATGTATGCAGAATTTTGTGTTTTTTGGAATATTCCACACAATAAATTGAAGCTGAAATACTCCTGTGAATTCCCCATTTGTTTGTCTTGATATTATGTAGGTGCAATGGAGAAAAATAACAATGGGCATTTCTACAAGTTTCCTAAACAACCTAAAGAGTTGTTTCTGAAGTGGAGAAGTGTTGTGAACTGTTACCTGATGTGAGCTGTGCTAGTGCTTTTGTTTGTGTAGACCATTTTTCTGAAGAAGACTTTATGAATAAAATTAGGCATAGGCTAAAAAGGGATGTGTTTCCAAAACAACTGACAACTATTCGTTATGTAGCTGGTAACATCAGAAGCAAATCAGGCAAAACTGGTGTTAATGACTTACCAAGCACTAGCTGTGCTACAGCAAGTGTTCATACCAGAAGTGAAAATGGTATATTGAATTACCAAGCACTAATTGTGCTGAACAGTGTTATTCTTTGACTGATACATATCATAAATTTTTTGTTCCCTCTCAAAATGAATCTGCAGATGGTGATTTTGCATGCTTACCTGAAACGTCTTTTAATGGGGGAATTGGAGTTTTGGGTATTGGAGTTCCAAAAGCAGACCTAAGTCCCAGGAAATGTATAAGATTAACAAGAATACTTTAACAAGGCTAGCAAAACTTAAAACAAACCTACATCACGGCAAGAAATGAACTAAAACACTCAAATATTTGTGTGATTGCAATACTTTCTCTTCATAGAAAACAATTTAAATTCTGCAGCCAGAGATTTCATAAACGTCCAGTTAAGTAACACTTAGTCACCAGCAAATGCTAGGCAATGGACATCTGAGGATGAGAGCATTGAGCTGTCCTTATACAATCAAACCCCTCTCCCATAGAGATACTTGTCAGTCTCTTTTTCCCTACTTTCTGTAAGACATCAGAAATCTCTGTTGCCTGCTGTAACTTTTGATCCAGGATTGAATCCTGCAATGATGGATGTAATAAAAGCAGAAGTTACAGCAATGTGCAACAATAATAAATATTATGCTTTGTTGTCTGACAAACCGTCTTTGGTGAGAGGTTTGTATTATGATGCAAGTAATCAATAAATCACAGGGTTTCGGGAGTTAGGTTATTCAGGAATGTCAAATGCATATGCAGGCCATGCACTGGTATTCATGGTCTGAGGCACACACAAAAACTGGAAGCTTGTGGTTGCATATTACTTCATTCACAACTCAGTTTCAAGTACTACTTGAAAAGCTCATTACCTATGTTATAATACAACTGCAAGAAATGGGGCTAAAGATAGTTTGTACACTTTGTGGTCACGTTGCAACCAACCAGATAGCAGTGACAGAACTGTGCAGTGAGAAATCAACTGAATCCAGTCCATTTCAATTTTAGTTAGTAATAAACCTATTGCAGTGATTTATGATGTCCCACACCTATTAGAGAATACTAAAAATGCTCTACTAGGAAATAAAATACAATCTGGGTTAAAAAGAAAAAAGAGGCAAATTTTGAATTTATTCAGAGAGCTTTTCTTTCAGATCAATAGAAGATTTTAAGACTTTGCCAAAACTGCAGTGGAGTAATTTTGACTTAAGGATTCTTTTACTAAAATCAAGGTAGCTGCAAGCCAGCTTAGTCATACAATTACTCAATTATTGAGACCTGTGTAGCATTTATTTTACCTGCAGAGGAAATACATACTGCAGAATTTGTTGAAAAGATAGACTGCACATTCAACCAAAGAGCTCCCATTATTATCCACAATATGGCAAATCTGCAGAGTCACCACATACTGAAATGTGGTACAATGTATTAAAAGAAATAGAAAATTGGTAATTGTTCTAGCAAGGAACAAGGACAAGTAAGACAAAAATGTTGTTTCAAAAGTGGGTGGCAAACTACAGTAAGATCACTGATGTTGATTTGGAACAAATTAAAAGAAAAAGGGAAAAAAGGTTTTTTTAAGAATGAGGGCCTTCAATGCAGACCCACTGGACAATTTTTTTGTTGTGTGTGGCAACTAGGTGTTTCAAACACCAATGCAACCTGCTTTCAGTTCATATCAGCAGTGAAAACAGTTATAATCAGTAACATTCAATGGGAATTACTGTGAGTATGATAGATACATGCCATAAAGCAATTTAAGGCAATTTCCTGGATCTCATTATGACAGCTTTCTTGACTCCACAAAAGATGATTGTAACATTGATGAAAACATTTTATACAGTATTCTTGCTGACAATCAGCTGGTGGCAGGGGTATTGATGGTGAAGAGGCTTGTATAGGGAATGACAGACAAGCTTCAGCATACACAGCTGGCTATATTCTGCAAAAAATGGGATGCATGAAACCAACTGTGATGACTGTAAAATGACTGTTTTCACCAATACCTGCAGGAAGTATCATATATTTACAAGTTCCAGGGTATTTTATACCATAAACAAACAATTATTGTATGCAAGTGACAGCCTAGTGTCCTTCTTAAAAAATGTTCACTGTCAGTTGCATGTATCTTTAGTTAAATGAGGGCAACAGGAGAAACTGAAAAATATATCCTCTTCACTGTAATTTTGTAAAGCCCACTTCTCTGAACAGAAATATTGAGAAAATGTGTACCATTTTTTATTTACAAGTATGTCAGAGACTGGAAACACACCATCTCTAATAAAAGAAAAATGTGGTTAAGGAGAAATCGAATAAAAAGTAAACTTGTTTGGCAGCTCAGAGGTAAATTTTTCTGTGTGCTTCAAAAACAAACAAAAAAATAGTTAATTTTTTGTTTTCAGTTAACTGCTTTTATCCCCATTTCCTGTCTGAGAAACTTTCCTCTTAATCTTGATGTTGTGTCTACTTTTCTGCTGAATCATATACATGTCTTTTAATATGTAGGAACACATTAAGTCAGTGGTTAACAATGCAAGTGTCTTAAAATATCCTGCAGTTATGACAAACTTTAGATAACAAGTATGCCTACATGCTTTGTCCACATGTACTGATGATGTAGTACTAACTATGGAATAGGTGGCAGGTCGACAGACACACAAACATACACACAAAATTCAAGCTTTCACAACCAACGGTTGCTTCATCAGGAAAGAGGGAAGGAGAGGGAAAGACGAAAGGATGTGGGTTTTAAGGGAGAGGGTAAGGAGTCATTCCAATCCCAGGAGCGGAAAGACTTACCTTAGGGGGAAAAAAGGACAGGTATACACTCGCACACACACCCATATCCAACTGCACATACGCAGACACAAGCAGACATTTGTAAAGGCAAAGAGTTTCGGTAGAGATGTCAGTCGAGGCAGAAGTACAGAGGCAAAGATGTTGTTGAAAGACAGGTGAGGTATGAGCGGCGGCAACTTGAAATTAGCGAAGGTTGAGACCTGACGGATAACGAGAAGAGAGGATATACTGAAGGGCAAGTTCCCATCTCCGGAGTTCTGACAGGTTGGTGTTAGTGGGAAGTATCCAGATAACCCGGATGGTGTAACACTGTGCCAAGATGTGCTGGCTGTGCACCAAGGCATGTTTAG